>NC_072003.2:47097204-47771787 GCF_028885655.2 Pongo abelii
AGGGCCAAATACACAGGGCCTGAGTTCAAGAAGCCATATCATTCCTCGGGCCTTGCTCTTGGAATAATGGATTTTCTCTGAGAAGGTACTGTCCCCAGTGGGTTAACTTTTTGGCATAACCCCCGGCTCTTGTGGAATGAGTTTTTCTCTCAAAATTCTGCCTATATCATTATTTCCATCTTAATCTACCATGTCTCCAGGATAAGTGGAAGAAAAGGAGCATAGAGAACATAGGTCATAAATCTCACTTGTGATGGGCACTAGGTCAGATAGAAGAATTCAGTGAAGAAATTTTTCTACCATTTTAATATGCCCTGAGCATCAACTAACACAGCCACTACTATATACATCAGTGCTCCCTTCTCCCTGGGGGATTCGTTCCAAGACCCTCAGTAGTGGATGCCTGAAACCGCAGCTAGAACTACCAAGGTAGCTGATGAATAATTGCACAGGCCGGGCGTGGTGGCTCACTCCTGTAATCCCAGAGCTCTGGGAGGCCAGTGTGGCGTGGGTGGATCACCTGGGGTCAGGAGTTTGAGACCAGCCTGGCCAACATGATGAAACCCCGTCTCCACTAAAAAATACGAAAATTAGTGGGGCGTGCTGGCACTTTCCTGTAATCCTAGCTACTCGGGAGGCTGAGGCTGGAGAATAGCTTGAACCTGGGAGGTGGAGGTTGCAGTGAGCTGAGATTGTGCCACTGCATTCCAGCCTGGGTGACAGAGTGAGACTCTATCTCAAATAATAATAATAATAATTGTACAAAAATACTTCATAAGCACAATAAATCTTTAACATACTGTCTTCTTGCATGCTATTCCTGAAAACCTCAATTTGAAGATTACACTTAATGGAATAATCTGTCAATTTCAATTATTATCATCTGGGGCACAGGATAGTACTGAACCCTACATATCCCAGACAATCACATTGTATAAGGTGGGTAACTTATATGGTGTGGATATGCTGGACAAAGGGATGGTACTTATCCCAGGTGGGGCTGAGTGGCATGGTGCTAGATTTTATCACGCTACTCAGAACAGTGAGCAATTTGAAACTGATGAATTGTTTACCTCTGAAATTTGCCATTTAATATTTTCGGACTGTGGCTGAGCATGGGTTACTGTGGAAAGCGAAATCACGGATAAAGGGGCACTACTGTCTATCAGTATAAGCAGATAAAAGATAATATCATTTGTGAAGCTTGTGTAACTCTATGACATAGTAGCAAAAACATAGGTTTTGGAATCATAGGACTCAGGTTTGGATTTTAATTCCTCCTCCTGGAAAGGTCTCAGCCTTAGGTTTCCCAGTTATGAAAATGAAAATAATAATATGCCTACCTCATAGGACAGTTGTGATGACATACTACCAGTGGAGCAGGTAGCCTATTTGTGATTATTAATACATTTAGCAATTATTTACACACTACTAAAAACTTGTGCTTGCCCAGAGCTTGTGCTGCATGGCTCCAGCACAAGGAGCCCTCCCTTGTCCACCTATTTACCTATGGGCCATTGGCCACCTGGCAGTGGGGAGGAGAGTATGGGGGAACCGTCTGCCAAGGCCCTGACCGACAGAAACTATGATTCTCTAACAATCGTGTGAGTCCAGAAGAAAGCAGCATTTGATTCACAAAAATTAAATTTGCATGAAATGTTTTCCTATTGTACGAAACCATCTGCACAGTGTTCATCTGAGTAGCAACGCCCTGTGTGTGAACCACACATTATGTCACAGATGCATCTTCATTAGCTACCAGAGTGGTATTCGAAATGGGTAAATTAGATCATTTAATATCGTTGCTCTTACCTCCGGAAAAAATGAAATTGAGGTATTTTTTCCCCATTAGAGTTAATAAGACTTCAAAGGCTAGATTTTCATTAGGAAGGCAGAAGCATTCTTATAAATCTGTCTCTCTGAAGAAGAGCTGAGGATGAAGAAGCCAGAAACCTGGGGCCACTGTCACTGTCTTCCCTCAGTGAGACCGTGTCACTGTGGACTCAGCTTTTTTGCTCTTTAGGAATCACAGCCCAGAAGGACTTTTCTGAGTGGCCAGTCACATATCTCTCCTCTGAAATGCAATTGAGAGCTCACTTCCTCCAGGAAGCCTCTTCGTTTATCCACCCTGGTCACAGCTCTGTGACCCCACTTCCTCAGACCACTCTGGAACTCAGCATCCAGTGTTTCCCCAGAAGCAGAGCCTAAGGCAAGACTTGGTGGGGGAAGGGCTTTATCTGGGAATTGATCCCAGGGAGCAGATGTGAGAGGCTGGGGAAAGGGACACAGGGATGAGAAGAAACCTCTGTAAGGATGCAACACTGAGGCTGCTGCTGTGGGCCCTAGGGCCTGGATCCCACTGCTCCGGGGAAGCCTGCAGAAGGCCTTGAAGGGCAGTCTGCCTGAAGCATGGAGGGAAGAAGCAATGGCTTTCGCAACACCTCCATTGGTTGCAGGTTTCCTCTGGGAACATTAACCTCACATTCAAGGGTGACACGTGGGTTCAGAGGTAGTGGAATCCTAGGACATTAGAGAAGACCCTGGGGCAGAAGGAAAAGTCTATGAGTACTTGAGATGAGATCTAGTCAGCAAGAGGCAAATAATTGGGGCTGGGCAATAGGAAGAGGAGCACCTGGGCCACCTCCCACATAGTAATTGTCAACTCAAAAGAGGTAAAAGACCAGACTGCAATCCAATATAAGAAGGTGTTTATTGGAGTCTTAAGAACTGCAATTTGGAAGACACAGATATGGCTAGAAGCCAACTTGTGTTCTGAAGAGAGGGAAGGGAGTATAGTTTTTTGTTTTGTTTTGTTTTGTTTTTTGACAAAGTCTCACTGTGTTGCCCAGTTAGCACTTCTGCCTAACTGTATGTTTGTAACCATTGGCCAGTCTCTCTTCATATCCTCTGCCCCCCACATTTTTCCCAGCCTCTGGTATCTACTATTCTACTTTTCACCTCCACGATATCAACATTTTTAGCTCCCACATGTGAGTTAGAACATGAAAATTTGTCATTCTGTGTCTGGCTTATGTTACTTAATATAATGACCCCCAGTTCTATTCATGTTGCTGCAAATGACATGATTTTCTTCTATTTTATGGATGAATTGTATTTAATTGTGTAGGTATAACAGGTTTTCTTTATTCATTTCTCTGCTGATGGATATTTAAATTGATTCCACAGCTTTACTATTGTGAATAGTGCTGTAATAAATACGTGAGTGCAGACACTAAAATGGAAGATGGCTGAATAGGAACAGCTCCAATCTGCAGCTCCCAGCATGATCAATGCAGAAGATGGATGATTTCTGCATTTCCAACTGAGGTACCTGGTTCATCTCATTGGGACTGGCTGGACAGTGGGTGCAGCCCACAGAGGGCTAGCTGAAGCAGGGTGGGGCGTCGCCTCACTGGAGAAGTACAACAAGTCAGGGGATTTCCCTTTCCTAGCCAAGGGAAGCCGTGACAGACTGCCTGGAAAAATGGGGCACTCCTGCCCAAATACTGTGCTTTTCCCAAGGTCTTAGCAACCAGCATACAAGGTGATTCTCTCCTGTGCCTGACTCGGCTTGTCCCAAGCCCATGGAGTCCTGCTCACTGCTAGTGCAGCAGTCTGAGATTGATCTGTGAAGCGGCAGCCTGGCTGGGGTAGGGGCGTCCACCATTGCTGAGGCTTGAGTAGGTAAATAAAGTGTCTGGGAAGCTCGAACTGGGTGGAGCCCACCGCAGCCCCACAAGGCCTACTGCCTCTAGACTCCACCTCTGTGGGCAGGGCATAGCTGAACAAAAGGCAGCAGACAACTTCTGCAGACTTAAACATCTCTGTCTGACAGCTCTGAAGAGAGCAGTGGTTCTCCCAGCACAGTGTTTGCACACTGAGAACAGACAGACTGCCTCCTCAAGTGGGTCCCTGACCCCTGTGTAGCCTAACTGGGAGACACCTCCCAGTAGGGGCAAACAGACACTTCATATAGGTGGCCACCTCACTGGGATGAAGCTTCCAGAGGAAAGATCGATCAGGCAGCAATATTTGCTGTTCTGAGATATTTGCTGTTCTGCAGCCTCTGCTGGTGATACCCAGGCAAACAGGGCCTGGAGTGGAACTCCAGCAAACTCCAACAGACCTGCAGCTGAGGGACCTGATTGCTAGAAGGAAAACTAACAAAGAGAAAGGAATAGCATCAACATCAACAAAAAGGTCATCTACACCAAAACACCATCGGTAGGTCACCAACATCAAAGACCAAAGGTAGAGAAAAACACAAAGATGAGGGGAAACCAGAGCAGAAAAGCTGAAAATTCTAAAAATCAGAGCACCTCTTCTCCTCCAAAGGAACACAGCTCCTCACCAGCAATGGAACAAAGCTGGAAAGAGAATGACTTTGACAAGTTGACAGAAGTAGGCTTCAGAAGGTTGGTAATAACAAACTTCCCCGAGCTAAAGGAGCATGTTCGAACCCATTGCAAGGAAGCTAAAAACCTTGAAAAAAGGTCAGATGAATGGCTAACTAGAATAAACAGTGTAGAGAAGACCTTAAATGACCTGATGCAGCTGAAAACCTTGGCATGAGAACTACGTGATGCATGCACAAGCTTCAATAGCCAATTCAATCAAGTGGAACAAAGGGTATAAGCGATTGAAGATCAAATTAATAAAGCGAGAAGACAAGGTTGGAGAAAAAAGAGTAAAAAGAAAAGAACAAAGCCTCCAAGAAATATGGGACTATGGGAAAAGACCAAATCTACGTTTGATTGGTGTACCTGAAAGTGATGGGGAGAATGGAACCAAGTTGGAAAACACTCTGCAGGATATTATCCAAGAGAGCTTCCCCAACCTAGCAAGGCAGGTCAACATTCAAATTCAGGAAATACAGAGAACACTACAAAGATACTCCTCGAGAAGAGCAACCCCAAGACATGTAATTGTCAGATTCACTAAGGTTGAAATGAAGGAAAAAGTGTTAAGGCAGCCAGAGAGAAAGGTCGAGTTACCCACAAAGGAAAGCCCATCAGACTAACAGTGGATCTCTCAGAAGAAATCCTACAAGCCAGAAGAGAGTGGGGGCCAATATTCAACATTCTTAAAGAAAAGAATTTTCAACCCAGAATTTCATATCCAGCCAAACTAAGCTTCATAAGTGAAGGAGAAATAAAATCCTTTACAGACAAGTAAATGCTGAGAGATTTTGTCACCACCAGGCCTGCTGTACAAGAGCTCCTGAAGGAAGCACTAAACATGGAAAGAAACAACCGGTACCAGCCACTGCAAAAACATGCCAAATTGTAAAGACCATCAATGCTAGGAAGAAACTGCATCAATTAACAGGCAAAATAACCAGCGAACATCATAATGACAGAATCAAATTCACACAAAACAGTATTAACCTTAAATGTAAATGGGCTAAATGCCCCAATTAAAAGACACACTGGCAAATAAGGTAGAGTCAAGACTCATCACTGTGCTGTATTCAAGAGACCCATCTCACGTGCAGAGATACACATAGGCTCAAAATAAAGGGATGGAGGAAGATCTACCAAGGAAATGGAAAGCAGAGAAAAGCAGGGGTTGCAATCCTAGTCTCTGAAAAAATAGATGTTAAACCAACAAAGATCAAAAGAGACAAAGAAGGCCATTACATAATGGTAAAGGGATCAATTCAACAAGGAGAGCTAACTATCCTAAATATATATGCACCCAATACAGGAGCACCCAGATTCATAAAGCAAGTCCTTAGAGACCTACAAAGAGACTTAGACACCCACACAATAATAATGGGAGACTTTAACACCCCACATCAGTATTGGACAGATCAGTGAGACAGAAGGTTAGCAAGGATATCCAGGACCTGAACTCACCTCTGCAACAAACAGACCTAATAGACATCTACAGAACTGTACACCCCAGATCAACAGAATATACACATTTCTCAGCACCACTTCGCACTTATTCTAAAATTGACCACATAATTGGAAGTAAAACACTCCTCAGCAAATGTAAAGGAACAGAAATCACAACAAACTGTCTCTCAGTCCACAGTGCAATCAAATTAGAACTCCGGATTAAGAAACTCACTCAAAACCGCACAACTACATGGAAACTGAACAACCTGCTTCTGAATAACTACTGGGTAAATAACGAAATGAAGGCAGAAATAAAGATGTTCTTTGAAACCAATGAGAACAAAGACACAATATACCAGAATCTCTGGGACACATTTAAAGCAGTGTGTAGAGGGAAATTGTAGCACTAAATGTCCACAAGAGAAAGCAGGAAAGATCTAAAATCAACACCCTAACATCACAATTAAAAGAACTAGAGAAGCAAGAGCAAACACTTTCAAAAGCTAGTAGAAAGCAAAAAATAACTAAGATCAGAGCAGAACAGAAAGAGACAGAGACACAAAAAACCCTTCAAAAAAATCAATGAATCCAGGAGCTGGTTTTTTGAAAAGATCAACAAAATTGATAGACCACTAACAATACTAATAAAGAAAAAAGGGAAAAGAATCAAATAAACGCAATAAAAAATGGTAGGGCCGGGCACGGTGGCTCACACCTGTAATCCCAGCACTTTGGGAGGCTGAAGTGGGCGGATCATGAGGTCAGGAGATCGAGACCATCCTGGCTAACATGGTGAAACCCCGTCTCTACTAAAAATACAAAAAATTAGCCAGGCGTGGTGGCGGGTGCCTGTAGTCCCAGCTACTCGGGAGGCTGAGGCAGAAGAATGGCGTGAACCCGGGAGGTGGCGTTTGCAGTGAGCCAAGATCACGCCACTGCACTCCAGACTGGGCAACAGAGTGAGACTCCATCTCAAAAAAAAAAAAAAAATGATAATGGGGATATCACCACCAATCCCACAGAAATACAAACTACCGTCAGAGAATACTATAAGCACCTCTACACAAATAAACTAGAAAATCTAGAAGAAATGGATAAATTCCTGGATACATACACCCTCCCAAGACTAAACCAGGAAGAAGTTGAATCTCTGAATAGACCAATAACAGGCTCTGAAATTGAGGCAATAATTAATAGTTTACCAACCAAAAAAAGTCCAGGACCAGACAGATCCACAGCTGAATTCTACCAGGGGTACAAAGAGGAGCTGGTACCATTCCTTCTGAAACTATTCCAATCAATAGAAAAAGAGAAATCCTCCCTAACTCATTTTATGAGACCAGCATCATTCTGATACCAAAGCCTGGCAGAGACACAACAAAAGGAGAATTTTAGACCAATATCCCTGATGAATATCTATGCAAAAATCCTCAATAAAATACTGGCAAACTGAATCCAGC
The DNA here is from genome assembly GCF_028885655.2 of Pongo abelii. NCBI lineage: Eukaryota > Metazoa > Chordata > Mammalia > Primates > Hominidae > Pongo > Pongo abelii. The sequence goes on from NC_072003.2 coordinate 47,104,508, forward strand.
AGCACATCAAAAAGCTTACCCACCATGATCAAGTTGGCTTCATCCCTGGGATGGAAGGCTGGTTCAACATATGCAAATCAATAAACGCAATCCATCACATAAACAGAACGAAAGACAAAAACCACATGATTATCTCAACAGACGCAGAAAAGGCCTTTGACAAAATTCAACAGCCCTTCATGCTAAAAACTCTCAATAAAATAGGTATTGATGGAACATATCTCAAAATAATAAGAGCTATTTATGACAAACCCACAGCCAACATAATACTGAATGGGCAAAAACTGGAAGCATTCCCTTTGAAAACCGGCACAAGTCAAGGATGCTCTCTGTCACCACTACTTTTCAACATAGTGTTGGAAGTTCTGGCCAGGGCAATCAGGCAATCAGAAAGAAATAAAGGGTATTCAGTTAGGAAAAGAGGAAGTCAAATTGTCACTGTTTGCAGATAACATGATTGTATATTTAGAAAACTCCATTGTCTCAGCCCAATATCTCCCTAAGCAGATAAGCAACTTCAGCAAAGTCTCAGGATACAAAATCAATGTGCAAAAATCACAAGCATTCTTATACACCATTAATAGATAAACACAGAGCCAAATCATGAGTGAACTTCCATTCACAATTGCTACAAAGAGAATAAAGTACCTAGGAATCCAACTTACAAGGGATGTGAAGGACCTCTTCAAGGAGAACTACAAACCACTGCTCAATGAAATAAAAGAGGACACAAACAAATGGAAGAACATTCCATGCTCATGGATAGGAAGAATCAATGTCATGAAAATGGCCATACTGCCCAAAGTAATTTATAGTTTCAATGCCATCCTATTCAAGCTACCAGTGACTTTTTTCAAAGAATTGGAAAAAGCTACTTTAAAGTTCATATGGAACCAAAAAAGAGCCTGCATAGCCAAGACAATCCTAAGCAAAAAGAACAAAGCATCGCATTATCTGACTTCGAACTATACCACAAGGCTACAGTAACCAAAACAGCATGGTACTGGTACCAAAACAGATATAAAGACCAATAGAACAGAACAGAGGCCTCAGAAATAACACCATACATCTAAAACAATCTGATCTTTGACAAACCTGACAGAAAAAAAAGAAATGGGGTTAGGATTTCCTATTTAATAAATGGTGCTTGCTAGCCATAGGAAGAAAGCTGAAACTGGATCCCTTCCTTACACCTTATATAAAAATTAATTCAAGATGGATTAAAGACTTACATGTTAGACCTAAAACCATAAAAACCCAGAAGAAAAGCTAGGCAATACCATTCAGGACATAGGCATGGGCAAGGACTTCATGACTCAAACACCAAGATCAATGGCAACAAAAGCCAAAATAGATAAATGGAATCTAATTAAACTAAAGAGCTTCTTCACAGCAAAAGAAACTACCATCAGAGTGAACAGGCAACCTACAGAATGGGAGAAAATTTTTGCAATCTACCCATCTGACAAAGGGCTAATATCCAGAATCTACAAAGAACTCAAACAAATTTACAAGGAAAAAAACAAACAATCCCATCAAAAAGTGGGCAAAGGATATGAACAGACACTTCTCAAAAGAAGACATCTATGCAGCCAACAGACACATGAAAAAATGCTCATCATCACTGGTCATCAGAGAAATGCAAATCAAAACCACAATTAGATGCCATCTCATGCCAGTTAGAATGTCAATCATTAAAAAGTCAGGAAACAACAGATGCTGTAGAGGATGTGGAGAAATAGGAATGCTTTTACACCATTGGTGGGACTCTAAACTAGTTCAACCATTGTGGAAGTTGGTGTGGCAATTCCTCAGGGATCTAGAACTAGAAATACCATTTGACCCAGCCATCCCATCACTGGGTATATACCCAAAGGATTACAAATCATGTTACTATAAAGACACATGCACACATATGTTTATTGTGGTGCTATTCCCTATAGCAAAGACTTGGAACCAACCCAAATGTCCATCAATAATAGACTGGATTAAGAAAATGTGGCACATATACACCATGGAATACTATGCAGCCATAAAAATAGATGAATTCATGTTCTTTGTAGGGACATGGATGAAGCTGGAAACCATCATTCTGAGCAAACTATTGCAAGGACAGAAAACCGAACACTGCATGTTCTTACTCATAGGTGGGAACTGAACAATGAGATAACTAAGACACAGGACGGGGAACATCACACACTGGGGCCTGTTGGGGGGTGGGTGTTGGGGGAGGGATGGCATTAGAAGAAATACCTAATGTAAATTATGAGTTGATGGGTGCAGCAAACCAACATGGCACATGTATACCTATGTATCAAACCTGTACGTTGTGCCCACGTACCCTAGAACTTAAAGTATAATTAAATCAATAAAAATTAAAAAGTAAATAAATATGTGAGTGCAGGTATTCCTTTGATATGCTGAATTCTTTTTCCTTTGGATAGATACACAGTGGTAGGACTGTAGGATTGTATGGTAGTTCTGTTTTTAGCTTTTTTTTTTTAAGAAATCTCCACACTGTTTCCTGTAGTGGCTATATTGATTTACATTCCCACCAACAGTGGACAAGGGTTTCCCTTTCTCCACATCCAAACCAGCAAGCAAGGTACATTTTTATTCTAGAAAAAATGGTCACGGAAAAGACGGCATTGAATAGAGTTAGGGAATAAGCCGAGAGAACAGCGGTAGTGGTGAGGGGCTTGGGGAGGCGGTGAGAGCACTCAGGATGGAGATGCAGACAGAGTGGTGGTGCTGTGGTGGGAGGAAGGCCTCTGTGTTTGAGCAGAAGTCCAGCGTGACTGAGGCTGAGTGAGCAAGGGTGAGAGTTGGGGAACCAAGACCATAAAGGTGGCAGGGGGAGGTTGTGCAGTCCTATGAAGGGAGGTTGGGTCTTCTTCCTTCTGGGAGTGAAAGCTGTTGGCAGGCAGTAATGTGAGATGGTTGAGTTTTTCAATAAGAGTTTTAAAAATCAAGACTGTACTGAATACTTTTCATATTCAGAATTTTCCTTATAACTACCCTATGAGGTTTTAGGGACAGGGAAGGAATGCAGTTTCTCTAAGGTTATACAAGTATGCAGACAGGATTTGAACTCAGGGACTCTGGCTCCAGAGCCCTAGATTTTATGTTATTTGCCTTTAGTGCCCTAAAGTTGTTTCTCTAGGACTATATCCTGGATCCCCCCAAGACAGCACAGTCTTCCAGGTCAGAGGTATTCTTTTACTGTCTTTCTACCTCCCCCAGCAACCAGCGATGCTCATATTTGCTGTTACCTAAGTGATGAGGCTGGCCTGGGTGGGTGCACAGCCTGGGGACAGACAGGCATAGGTGCTGGTGGAACACTGCAGTGACATTTTGTCCTGCCTTAATCACTGCACTGGGAGCAGACTTTTCTGAAGGGGCATGCCTTTCTGCTTCAGTGTGTCCAGATCATGCCTGCTTAGTGGGGAGGGCAGTCTGCCTGGAAGATTCTGAGGCCCCAGAGCACATCCATGTAATGGCTGAGTGAGAGACATAGGCAGAAGGAGGAGGTAGGAGGAACTGATGTTTTCCAGTTTTTCTATCTATAAAAGTAAATTCAAACGGCTCCCACAATTGGATTTGATTTAAGCCAATATTCTGACCTATTTGTGGCCTCTTTCATCCTGTGTCTGAAAAGGAAAGTGTTAAGTATTTTTCTGCATTTGCAAAAAATTTCTTTGACCAGCAAGGACATTGGGTCAGCTTACCCTTTAAAGGTGGCAACTCCAATTTAGAAGATTTAAGTTTGGGAAAACGTGCGCTTACTAAGAGCCCAGGAGCAGAGTCATAAAGAGCTCACCCATCCGTTCTGCAAGCAGTGGTTTATGTGGGTTCATTCCAGAACCTTTCAAAGGCTGTGAAAAAGGCAGAAGTGACTCTGCCATTCACTGAGCATGCAGGATCAGCCTCAGGGGCTGACCTGAGCAGCTTGCTCCGCCCCTGCTTTGAGGAAGGACAGCACCTGGTCAGAGAGGTGTCTTGCTCAAGGTACAAAACAGGTAACAGGTAAAGCACTCCAGAAAAGCTCATTAATCAGGGCTTCAATGTCCGAGTTGCCATAGCTTGGTGATTTCAAGGGTCAGCCATGGGGAGGGCCAGAGTCAATTAGAGTGAAAGGCCAGAGGCCAGGTCAGCTTCCCTGTGATCTGGGTTCTAGCATTGTGGAGGGCAGTGGATGGATTTTACTTGCTGATTTTCGAAACACCAATAGCAGACTTCCTTGACCCATGCTTAACACCAGCCTCACCTGGTGTTATTAGCAGTGCAATGCCACAGGAAGGAAATTCTAACTGAAAACATGAATAACCTCCAGGAGGGTTGAAATAAGGTAGTCGAGAATAACTTCCTTTGTGGTTTGTTTGGTGTCCAGGAGAAGAATCATGATAACACTCAAATTTACCTGAAAACCTCCATCAGCATGACAGTTCCTCAGTTGAGTGGACTATGGAACTGACCCAAGGGAGACATTTCGATCTCCTTAATATCTGGTGTAAGCTACTGTGGCTTGAGTTGTATGTGGCTTTCCTAGATCTTAGGGTGCAGAAGTAAGTATGCCAGCATGAGCTGGGGTCAAATCAGGACACCTGAAGTTTTCCCTGAATAGTATCAGAGTCTCAGCAGTTGCCATGAGTAAAGACAGTCAATATTTTCTGCACACTCGTGTGCCAGGCCCTGTGCTGAGTGCTTGTCAGACTTTCTCACATCAATCTTTGCAGTAATTCCATGAAGTAGGTTTGCATCTTTAGCCCTGTTTTACAGGTGAGGAAACAGAGGCACAAATTCACTGGATCGAGTCTGCCCTGGTAGGTGGAGGCAGAGCTGGGATTTGACTGCAAGAGTCAAGATTCCAGAGCACACTCTTTCGAACTCCAGGAAGAATTCCCTCTCCCAGGTAGGCACATACATGACCTAAAGGAATGTTGGCCTGAGGGACACTGGCATTGAGTCATGCCTGCCTGGGGCCTGGAAAATGACCAGAGTGCCAAGGGGTCTGGAAAATGCCTGGGGTAGAGATTGCAGTAGCTACACTCAGACTCCTCAGGCCAGAGAAGTTGACAACAATGCCACATGCACAATCTGCTTTCCCAGCTGCCGTGGTTATGAACAGAAATGCTACAAGTTCCAACCTGTTTGAACGTGGACTGGAGTTTAGGGAGGGCTGGTAACTTGTCTTTGACTCACTGAATCCCTCTCAGCACTTTTTTGACAATCATATTCTCTGTCTTTACTGTCTCTGAGGCTTGGGCTTTTTGTTTGTTTCTTTTATTTATTTATTTGTTTCTAGAGATGGGGTCTCACTATATTGCCCAGGCTGGCCTTGAACTCCTAGGCTCAAGCGATCTTCCTGCCTCAGCCTCACACCTGGGATTATAGGTGTAAGCCACCACCACCCCTGGCTTTTTTTTTTTTTTTTGAGTGGGTTTTTCTTTTTCTTTTTTTTTTTTCTTTTTTGGCAGAGTCTAGCTCTGTTGCCCAGGCTGGAGTGCAGTGGTGCGATTTTGGCTCACTGCAACCTCCACCTCCCAGGTTCAAGTGATTTTCCTGCTTCAGCTTCCTGAGTAGCTGGGATTAAAGGTGCTCACCACCATGCCCAGCTAATTTTAGAGTGGGTTTTTCTCCAGACACTTTCTGTACCCATTCATCACATTTGTTTTGGGAAAGGAAATAAACAAACCAGTGGTGGATGGAGGGCAGTGGGAAAATGAATAATCTGGCTAATAGTGAACTAACCAAGGTGAAGCTGCTTGGAATCAGAGGAAGATGACTCCTGCCTCCTCCTCCCAAAAACCCAAGTCAAGAGTTGATTCTAATCCTCTGCAGAATCTGTCCTTCAAGTCAGATCTGCTTTGGGGGAACAGAAGGGCCTAGATAATTTCTTAACATTTGAGAAAAATTATAATTTGATGAAGACATTTTATATTCCTGGTGGCAGCAGTTCATCTGTAGAAATGATTTGAGGTCTGGGGGAAAATAGCTACGTTGAAAAAAGAGTTGCTGAGACGCTGAAAAGGACAACGTGAACAAAACTTAATTAGGAGTACGGGCTAATGGAATGGAAAGGGAGGCAGGATGAGTTCATTATATTAATAATAAACCTGAACTTAGGGAAGGGAGAGCAGATGGAAAGAAAGGAACGCGTAATGCGTTGTTTCATTTCCTCTGAATAAAGTGTGGTGTGCTGAAATGTAACAAGATTATCCATCCTATCCATCTGCTTTTGTCTAAATAAATTCAGGGTTTCCACAAATGTAGTGAATTTTCAACTTGTAATTTGCTGTCTCTGGTGAGCGCAGTGCTGAGAAGACCTGTGATGCTCTCTTTGAAGCCCATTTGCGGCGCGCCCCAGGCCTGGGACCTCCATTAAGCACCAGGGCCTCGCCAAGCACCGGTGAGAACGTTGGAGTCGTGGTGCTCTCAGCCTGGGTGGGATGCTCCATCACAGCAGCTGCCCGGGGGCTGCATGGCACAGGGTAGTGGAGAATGAGAGTGGTCTGGATTTAAGGGATGGGGCTAGAGCTGCAGGATGACTCTCTTCATTTGCATACTTCGGAGTAAGATGAAAAGCTCCTCGCACCTCATTCACCACTCATTTACTTCTATGCCTTTATTCACGAAGTTTTCTCTACCAGAAATTCCATCTCTCTTCTACTCTTCCCCTCTAAATTCTATAGTTTTTAAAACTCACTTATTTCCAAGTGCCTTCTTCAATGACGTTGGAACACAGATTTATTTCTCTTATCCCTGAACTGTTGCTGTGTTACTTGGTGAATTCAACAGTTCAAGCAGTTATTTAATTCCCTGCTTTGTTTCTTCACTTTCTATGGGTGTATGTTTTTATTTCTGAATATGATTGTAAGTTCCTCCTCTTTCCTTCCTTTAACAGATATTTGCTGAGTACCTTCCATTTGCTAAATACCGTGCTTTGAAGGCACTGGGAATTCAATGATGAGCGAAGTAGACATGGTCCTTGACCTCATGGAGCTTGAGGGCAAATGAGGAAGACATTCACCTAAACAAATAGATAATTGCAAAATTTAATACATCAAATTTAAGTCAATATTATTGAGATATAATTACATACAATAAAATTCACACATATGAAGTCTATAGGTCAATGACTTTTGACAAATGCCACCATTTATGTAACCAACATCCTAATTAAGATATAGAACATTTCCATCATTTCCATCTCTCCAAAAGCTTCCTCATACACCTTCCCAGTCAATCTCCCCTTATCTAAATCCTACTATCTGCTTACCACCTCTGATTATTTTTGCCTACTTTAGAATTTCATATAAATGGAATAATACAGCATACATTGTTTTGTGTATGTTTTCTTTCCCTCAGCCTAATGTCTCTGAGATTCCTCCACGTTGCTGTGTGTAACATGACCTGTTCCTTTATATGGCTGAGTATGTACAGAGGATGTACCACAATTTGTTTATCAATTCACCTGTTGATGGACATTTGGGTTGTTTACAGCTTTTGTCAATTTTTAATAAAGCTTCTGTATACATTTGTGTTCAAGTCTTTTTGTGCCATATATTTTTCTTGAAAAAATACTTAGGAGAGGAATGGCCAGGTTATATAGAAAGTACATGTTTAAGTTTATAAGAAACTGTTGGAGTTTCTCAAGGTTTCCAGCATTTTTATACTCCTACCAGCATCACATGAAAATTCCAGTTGCTCTATGTCCTTGCCAACGTTTGATATTTTTATTCTTCATTAGTCATTCCAATGGAAGTGAAATAATTATTTCATTGTGGCTTAAATTTGCATTTCCCTGATAACTAATGATATTGCATATATTTTCATGTAGTTATTGGCTTTTCAATATTATCTTTCATGGGTATCTGTTCAATCCAGCAATATTTTTTTTTTTTGAGATGGAGTCTCACTCTGTTGCCCAGGCTGGAGTGCAGTGGCACAATCTTGGCTCACTGCAAGCTCCTGGGACTACAGGCGCCTGCCTGGCTAATTTTTTGTATTTTTAGTAGAGACGGGGTTTCACTGTGTTAGCCAGGATGGTCTCGATCTCCTGACCTCATGATCTGCCCGCCTCAGCCTCCCAAAATGCTGGGATTACAGGCGTGAGCCACCACGCCCAGCCCAATCCAGCAATATTTTTAAAACATAATGCCTCATAACAAGGTGTGGCTATCCCAGGAATGCAAGACTGGTTTTATATTCTACAATCAATCACTGTAATTCACTATGTTAATTAAACCAAGGAAGGCAACTACAAGGTTATTTTAACAGATGCGTAAAAAGCATTTGATAAAACTCAACATCAATTTATGATAAAAAAAAAACTCTCATCAACCTTGGGGATAACTTATATTTTTAAAATATTGAGTCTTCCAATCTTATTAGCATTATATATCTCTTCATTTTTAGATCTTAGATTTATTTAAGAAATGTTTTGTAGTTTTTATTGTACAAGTCTTGTACATATTTTGTCAAATTTATCCCTAAGTGTTTCACATTTGCTATGCTACTGTTAGTTGTTTTATTAATATAAGTTTTCAATTTCGTTCTTTAAATAACAAAGTTGGAAGACTCAACTATGTGACTTGAATACTCACTATAAAGTTGCAATGATTAAGACAATGTGACATTAGTATAAAGATAGACATATATGTCAGTGAAACAGAATAGAGTCTAGGAAAAAACCCTACACATCTATGGTCAATTGAGTTTTGACAAAGAAGTCAAGGAAATTCAATGAGAAAAGTACAGTCTTTTCAAAAATTGTGCTGAAATTTGGGACAACTGGAAAAAACAATATTTTACACTATAACCAAAAATGAATTACAAATGTATCATAGACTTCAACAGAAGAGATAAAATTATAAAGATTTTTCATGAAAACATAAGAGAAAGCTTCATGACATTGAGGTAGACAAAGGTTTTTTGGAGATGCTCTGCTTTTACACAAAGTAAGTTTTTAAAAACTTGACAGACTGGATTTCATCACAATTAAAAGGGCAATTCCAAGAAGGCAAATAGGAACAGCTCCAGTCTATAGCTCCCAGCATGAGTGATGCACAAGATGGGAGATTTCTGCATTTCCAACTGAGGTACTGGGTTCATCTCAATGGGGCTTGTTGGACAGTGAGTGCAGGACAGTGGGTGTAGCGCACCGAGCATGAGCTGAAGCAGGGCGAGGCATCACCTCACCCAGGAAGTGCAAGGGGTCAGGGAATTCCCTTTCCTAGCCAAGCAAAGCTGTGACAGATGGCACCTGGAAAATCGGGTCACTCCCACCCTAATACTGCGCTTTTCCAATGGTCTTAGCAAACAGCCCACCAGGAGATTATATCCCGCGCCTGGCTTGGAGGGTCCCATGCCCATGGACCCTAGCTCAGTGCTAGCACAGCAGTCTGAGATTGAACTGCAAGGCGGCAGCGAGGCTTGGGGAGGGGCCCCCGCCATTGCTGAGGCTTGAGTAGGTAAACAAAGTGGCCGGGAAGCTCAAACTGGATGGAGCCCACCACAGCTCAAGGAGGCCTGCCTGCCTCTGTAGACACCACCTCCGGGGGCAGGGCATAGCCAAACAATAGGCAGCAGAAACCTCTGCAGACTTAAATGTCCCTGTCTGACAGCTTTGAAGAGAGTAGTGGTTCTCCCAGCATGGAGTTTGAGATCTGAGAATGGACAGACTGCCTCCTCAAGTGGGTCCCTGACCCCCAAGTAGCCTAACTGGGAGGCACCCCCAAGTAGGGGCAGACTGACACCTCACACGGCCGGGTACCTGTCTGACATGAAACTTCCAGAGGAACAATCAGGCAGCAACATTTGCTGTTCAGCAATATTCGCTGTTCTGCAGCCTCCACTGCTGACACCCAGGCAAACAGGGTCTGGAGTGGACCTCCAACAAACTCCAACAGACCTTCAGCTGAGGGTCCTGACTGTTAGAAGGAAAACTAACAAACAGCAAGGACATCCACACCAAAAACCCATCTGTACATCACCATCATCAAAGACCAAAGGTAGATAAAACCACAAAGATGGGGAAAAAACAGAGCAGAAAAGCTGAAAATTGTAAAAATCAGAGCACCTCTTCCCCTCCAAAGGAACGCAGCTCCTCACCAGCAACGGAACAAAGCTGGACAGAGAATGGCTTTGACGAGTTGAGAGAAGAAGGCTTCAGACAATCAAATTTCTCCGAGCTAAAGGAGGAAGTTTGAATCCATCACAAAGAAGCTAAAAACCTTGAAAAAAGATTAGACGAATGGCTAACTAGAATAACCAGTGTAGAGAAGTCCTTAAATGACCTGATGGAGCTGAAAACCATGGCACGAGAACTATGTGATGAATGCACAAGCTTCAGTAGCTGATTCGATCAACTGGAAGAAAGGGTATCAGTGACTGAAGATCAAATGAATGAAATGAAGCAAGAAGAGAAATTCAGAGAAAAAAGAGTAAAAAGAAATGAACAAAGCCTCCAAGAAATATGGGACTATGTGAAAAGACCAAATGTATGTATGATTGGTGTACCTGAAAGTGACGGGGAGAATGGAGCCAAGTTGGAAAACACTCTGCAGGATATTATCCAGGAGAACTTCCCCAACATAGCAAGGCAGGCCAACATTCAAATTCAGGAAATATAGAGAATGCCACAAAGATACTCCTTGAGAAGAGCAACTCCAAGACACAAAATTGTCAGATTCACCAAAGTTGAAATCAAGGAAAAAATGATAAGGGCAGCCAGAGAGAAAGGGCGGGTTACCCACAAAAGGAAGCAATCAGACTAACAGAGGATCTCTCGGCAGAAACTCTACAAGCTAGAAGAGAGTGGAGCCAATATTCAACATTCTTAAAGAAAAGAATTTTCAACCCAGAATTTCATATCCAGCCAAACTAAGCTTCATAAGTGAAGGAGAAATAAAATCCTTTACAGCAAGCAAATGCTGAGAGATTTTGTCACCACCAGGTTTGCCCTAAAAGAGCTCCTGAAGGAAGCACTAAACATGGAAAGGAACAACTGGTACCAGCCACTGCAAAAACATGCCAAATTGTAAAGACCATCAATGCTAGGAAGAAACTGCATCAACTAATGAGCAAAATAACCAGCTAACATCATAATGACAGGATCAAATTCACACATAACAATATTAACCTTAAATGTAAATGGGCTAAATTCTCCAATTAAAAGACACAGACTAGCAAATTGGATAAAGAGTCAAGACCCATCAGTGTGCTGTATTCAGGAGACCCATCTCACCTGCAGAGACACACATAGGCTCAAAATAAATGGATGGAGGAAGATTTACCAAGCAAATAGAAAACAAAAAAAGGCAGGGGTTGCAATCCTAGTCTCTGATAAAACAGGTTTAAACCAACAAAGATCAAAAGAGAGAAGGCCATTACATAACAGTAAAGGAATCAATGCAACAAGAAGAGCTAACTATCCTAAATATATATGCACCCAATACAGGAGCACACGGATTCATAAAGCAAGTCCTTAGAGACCTACACAGAGACTTAGACTCCCACACAATAATAATGGGAGAATTTAACACCCCACTGTCAACATTAGACAGAACAATGAGACAGAAGGCTAACAAGGATATCCAGGAATTTAACTCAGCTCTACATCAAGCAGACCTAATAGACATCTACAGAACTCTCCACCCCAAATCAACAGAATATACATTCTTCTCAGCACCACATCACACTTATTCCAAAACTGATCACATAGTTGGAAGTAAAGCGCTCCTTAGCAAAAGTAAAAGAAAAGAAATTATAACAAACTGTCTCTCAGATCACAGTGCAATCAAACTAGAACTCAGGATTAAGAACTCACTCAAAACCGCTCAACTACATGGAAACTGAAGAACCTGCTCCTGAATGACTGCTGGGTAAATAACGAAATGAAGGCAGAAATAAAGATGTTTTTTGAAACCAATGAGAAAAAAGACACAATGGACAAGAATCTCTGGGACACATTTAAAGAATTGTGTAGAGGGAAATTTATAGCACTAAATGCCCACAAGAGAAAGCAGGAAAGATCTAAAATTGACACCCTAACATCACAATTAAAAGAACTAGAGAAGCAAGAGAAAGCACATTCCAAACTGGCAGAAGGCAAAAAATAACTAAGATCAGAGCAGAACTGAAGGAGACAGAGACATGAAAAACCCTTAAAAAAATCAAAGAATCCAGGAGCTGGTTTTTTGAAAAGATCAACAAAATTGATAGACCACTAGCAAGACTAATAAAGAAGAAAAGAGAGAAGAATCAAATAGATGCAATAAAAAATGATAAAGGGGATATCACCACCGATCCCACAGAAATACAAACTACCATCAGAGAATACTATAAACACCTCTATGCAAATAAACTAGAAAATCTAGAAGAAATGGATAAATTCCTCAACACATACACCCTCCCAAGACTAAACCAGGAAGAAGTTGAATCTCTGAATAGACCAATAACAGGCTCTGAAATTGAGGCAATAATTAATAGTTTACCAACCAAAAAAAGTCCAGGACCAGACAGATTCACAGCCAAATTCTACCAGAGGTACAAGGAGGAGCTGGTACCATTCCTTCTGAAACTATTCCAATCAATAGAAAAAGAGGGAATCCTCCCTGACTCACTTTATGGGGCCAGCATAATCCTGATACCAAAGCCTGGCAGAGACACAACAAAAAAAGAGAATTTTAGACCAATATGCCTGATGAACATCGATGCAAAAACCCTCAATAACATACTGGCAAACCAAATCCAGCAGCACATCAAAAAGCTTATCAACCATGATCAAGTGGGCTTCATCCCTGGGATGCAAGCCTGGTTCAACATATGCAAATCAGTAAACGTAATCCAGCATATAAACAGAACGAAAGACAAAAACCACCTGATTATCTCAATGGATGCAGAAAAGGCCTTTGACAAAATTTAACAACCCTTCATGCTAAAAACTCTCAATAAATTAGGTATTGATGGAACATATCTCAAAATAATACGAGCTATTTATGACAAACCCACAGCCAATATCATACTGAATGGGCAAAAACTGGAAGCATTCCCTTTGAAAACGGGCACAAGAGAGGGATGCCCTCTCTCACCACTCCTATTCAACATAGTGCTGAAAGTTCTGGCCAGGGCAATCAGGCAGGAGAAAGAAATAAAGGGCATTCAATTAGGAAAAGAGGAAGTCAAATTGTCCCTGTTTGCAGATGACATGACTGTATATCTAGAAAACCCCATCATCTCAGCCCAAAATCTCCTTAAGATGATAAGCAACTTCAGCAAAGTCTCAGGATACAAAATCAATGCGCAAAAATCACAAGCATTCTTATACACCAATAACAAACAAACAAACAGAGAGCCAAATCAAGAGTAAAATTCTCTTCACAATGGCTTCAAAGAGAATAAAATACCTAGGAATCCAACTTACAAGGGATGTGAAGGACTCCTTCAAGGAGAACTACAAACCACTGCTCAACGAAATGAAAGAAGACACAAACAAATGGAAGAACATTCCATGCTCATGGATAGGAAGAATCAATATTGTGAAAATGGCCATACTGCCCAAGGTAATTTATAGATTCAATGCCATCCCCATCAAGCTACCAATGAATTTCTTCACAGAATTGGGAAAAGCCACTTTAAAGTTCATATGGAACCAGAAAAGAGCCCTCATTGCCAAGTCAATCCTAAGCCAAAAGAACAAAGCTGGAGGCATCACGCTACCTGACTTCAAACTATACTACAAGGCTACAGTAACCAAAACAGCATGGTTCTGGTTCCAAAACAGAGATATAGACCAATGGAACAGAACAGAGGCCTCAGAAATAATACCACACATCTACAACCATCTGATCTTTGACAAACCTGACAAAAACAAGCAATGGGGAAAGGATTCCCTATTTAATAAATGGTGCTGGGAAAATTGGCTAGCCATATGGAGAAAGCTGAAACTGGATCCCTTCCTTACACTTTACACAAAAATTAATTCAAGGTGGATTAAAGACTTAAATGATAGACCTGAAACCATAAAAACCCTAGAAGAAAACCTAGGCAATACCATTAAGGACATAGGCATGGGCAAGGACTTCATGTCTAAAACGCCAAAAGCAATGGCAACAAAAGCTAAAATAGACAAATGGTATCTAATTAAACTAAAGAGCTTCTGCACTGCAAAAGAAACAACCATCAGCATGAACAGGCAACCTACAGAATGGGAGAAAATTTTTGCAATCTACTCATCTGACAAAGGGCTAATATTCAGAATCTACAAAGAACTCAAAGAAATTTACAAGAAAAAAAACCAACCCCATGAAAGAGTGGGCAAAGGATATGAACAGATACTTCTCAAAAGAAGACATTTATGCAGCCAAAAGACACATGAAAAAATGCTCATCATCACTGGCCATCAGAGAAATGCAAATCAAAACCACAATGAGATACCATATCACACCAGTTAGAATGGCGATCATTAAAAAGTCAGGAAACAACAGGTGCTGGAGAGGATGTGGAGAAATAGGAACATTTTTACACTGTTGGTGGGACTGTAAACTAGTTCAATCATTGTGGAAGACAGTGTGGCGATTCCTCAAGGATCTAGAACTAGAAATACCATTTGACCCAGCCATCCCATTACTGGGTATATACCCAGAGGATTTTAAATCATGCTGCTATAAAGACACATGCACACATATGTTTATTGCAGCACTATTCACAATAGCAAAGACTTGGAACCAACCCAAATGTCCACCAATGATAGACTGGATTAAGAAAGTGTGGCACATATACACTATGGAATACTATGCAGCCATAAAAAAGTATGAGTTCATGTCCTTTGTAGGGACATTGATGAAGCTGGAAACCATCATTCTCAGCAAACTATCACAAGGACAAAAAACCAAACACCGCATGTTCTCACCCATAGGTGGGAACTGAACAATGAGAACACTTGGACACAGGAAGGGGAACATCACACACCAGGGCCTGTTTGGGATGGGGGGAGGGGAGAGGGATAGCATTAGGATATATACCTAATGTAAATGACGAGTTAATGGGTGCAGCACAGCAACATGGTACATGTATACATATGTAACAAACCTGCAGGTTGTGCACATGTGGCCTAGAACTTAAAGTATAATTTAAAAAAAAAATCTGCCCCTCAACAACAACAGCAGCAATAACAATACAACAAAAAAACACCACTAAGAATTTAAAAGGGCAAGTCACAGACTGGGAGAAAACATATGGAAAATATATATAAAGCATACTTGGCAAAGGAGTTGCATCCACAATATATAAGAAATATATATACACACACACTCAATAAGAAGGAGATACAGCTCAATAAAAAGTGTAAAAACTGGGCAAATTATTTGAACAAACACTATATAGGAATGACCAAAAATCACATGAAAAGATGCTCAATATCATTAGTCTTCAGGGAAATGCAAATTAAAACTCCAGCAAGATACCTCTTACATCCACCAGAACGTGCTACAAATAACAAAAATCCCAAGAGTTGGTGAACTGTAGAACAATAAAGTAGTGCAACCACATTGGCAAATGGACAAATTTTGTAAAGTTAAACATGCACTTACAACATGACCCAGAAATTCCAGTCTCAGACTATTACCCAAGAGAAAGGAAAATATACTTCCTCACGAATAGTTGTATACAAATGTTCATAGCAGCTTTATTTATAATAGACCAAACTGGAAACAATCCAAATGTCTCTCACCCAATGAATGGATAAACAAAGTGTAATTCATCCATGTTATGGAACATACAAAGCCATAAAAAGGGACAAAAACTGATACACACAACATGGATGAACTTCACAGACATTTGCTTAGTGAAAAATGCAGACATGAAAGATTATATGTGACATGGTTTCATTTATATGAAACTATAAAAAAGGGAACTCTCACATACAGTGACAGAAACAGATCAGTGATTTTCCAGGGCTGTGGGTTGGAGAGGAGTTAACTGCAAAAAGTCAAAAGGAAAATTTCTGAGGTGACCTTAATGTCCTATATTTTGATTGTGTTGGTTATGTGGGTGTATACCTTTGTCAAAGTTATTGATCTGGGCACTTAAAATGTGTGCAATCTTTTGAATGTGCATTATGCCTCAATAAAGTTGAACAAAACACCCCCAAACAGGCATGGACCCACCAGAGATGCTTGTCTATGCACAACTCGTCTCTTTCCCTCTACTGTTTTCCCAGTGAGAAAATGGAATCAGCACAGGCGTGTGTCCTTTTGGAGATTCTATTCATCCTGTGGGAGCGTGTTAGAAGCTTGCTGGGGTGCTAGTGATTTGGTTCTGCATTATGCTGCAGAAAATTAAATAAGAAGTGGATTCCAAGTGACACCTGCATTTATTAGCAGAGAAAGAATGGATCTGCTAAGAGTGACACCCCATTGTGTAGATGTCACTTCTGATTGTCAAGTTGCAGAAAACATTCAGCTAAGTCCTCAGCTTGTTAAACCTGAAAGAGCTGTTTACAGGTTTTGTATTTTCCTCATGTGAACTATTAAGCATTCCATTTAATTTGCAAAAGCAGAACAGGTTTTCTTGATGGCTTTGTTCCTTTGGGATGATTGCTGAGAACCAAGTTTAACAGTGCCTATGGATCTGGTCCTTTCTATTAAAGACAGTTTGAGTCTTAAATTGGGGGCATCCAGAGTGCCAAGAGTTGCAGCACATCCAAATTATAATGCTATGTCCACTCAAAGATATCCAGTCGTCATAACTCCTCCAAGAGAGGTCAGAAGAGAGCTCAACACGGCTATCCTTCTTTGTAGCAGATATTCCACTGTGAACAAAACTCTATTTCCCTGACTACACATGCCTTTTTGCCATGTTCAGGGGTAGCATAGCTCTTTGGGCATGCCAGGAAAAGGGAGACAAATCTCACAGAGGAGTGCAGCCACACTGTCAGTGACTGGAGGTTGTATAATATTGCTTGAGTAGAGAAATGGACAGCAGAATAACTCACTAGGAGTACCGGGTCTCTTGGAGTCTAAAATTTTCACCCAAAGCTAATTTTAATGAGCAAAATATTCGATGTTGACTACTGAGAGGTCAACTCTTTGATTTTAGGAGGAGTGCAAGATCTGGAAACAGAGATAACTCAAGTGGATCTGCACTGTAGCTGGGGTTAGGATGCATTGAATGATGTCAGGTGAGCCTCTTAGCTCTTCTTATGCAGTTTCCTTCCTTATGAATTAGGTTAAAACCTGATACTGTGAACCAGTTGGCAACCATTTCCTCATCCTTCAGTTCCCCCAGCTTGAGATTTCTGCCTTTGCTTACCACCAAGGTGGAAATAAAACCTAAGTACCCCCAAAGAACTCACTCACATAAAGAGTGTAATGAGTGTTGATGAAAAAAAAAACAAACTCTGTCAAATATTTAAAGGGTTTGCTCTGAGCCAGCATGAGTGACCATGGCCTGGGGAACAATCTGATGAGGTTTTGAGAAAGTGTGCCTGAGACAGTCAGGTTACAGTTTGGTTTTACACATTTTAGGGACACAGAACATACAGGCAAAACAATAAAACAATACCTGTAAGGTATAGATTGGTTTGGCTGGCAAAGGCAGATCATTTTGAAGTGGGAGTGGGGGTGGGGGTAAAGTAGGGGAGTGGGTGGGGTGGGGGGTGTCATGACTTATAGGTCATAGGTTAAGTCAAAGGTTTTCTGATCAGCAATTGGTTGAAAGAGTTAAGCTTTGTCTAAAGATGAAGTCAATGGAAATAAATGCTCGAACTAAGACAAAGGAGGTTGCGGAAGTCAAGCTTCTTACTATGTAGATGAAGCCTCCAGGTAATAAGCTTCAGAGAGAATAGATGGTAAATGTCTCTTTTTGGACCTTAGAAGGTGTCAGACTCCTAGTTAATCTCTCCCCCACAAACGATGGCTTTGCACAGCCATTTAAAAATATATCAAATAAATATATTTTGGTATAAAATATTTTGATTTCCTTCAGGGTCTGCTATCCATCATGTGATGCTATACCAAAGCCAGGTTGGAATTTGGTATCTAACTGCCACAAAGAGGGTTTTGTAAGCCTTATGATCTCTATTTTAATGTTGATGCTAGTCAGTTGTGCCTAAACTCCAAAAAAGGCAGGTGTATAATGAAGTGTGTCTGACCTCCCTTCCTGTCTTGGGCTGGAATTTAGTTTTTCAGTTTTCTCTGGGAGCCCTTTGGCCAAGAGGGGTGTCCTTTCATCAGTTGGGGAGCTTAGGATTTTATTTTTGGTTTACATGAGCAATGGCAACCTTACGAAAATCCGGTAAGGAAAAGGAGAAAGGGGTTTCATTGCACTTCTCACATTTAAGGAATATTCCACAGGGACTGTGTTTGAGCAAGTGCATGGTGAATGTGTGTGTGAGTGTGCACATTCATGAGAGTGCATGTGTTTAAGGTTCTTGCTCTCCTTTCCTCTAGTACTCAGAATCCTCACTTCTCTTTCACCTCCTGGTATTCCACCCAGGACTTCATAATTCTCTATCCTCTATCAAGCATAGCAATTCTGCCTACCTTTCACCCCATTTTGTATACCTAAACTCATCTGGGAGCTCAGCAAACCAAATGACCTCCAGGCAGCAAGACTCCATCATTTAGAAGATGGCTTGGTGATCATCTTTTTGTAGTTGGACATGATTTTGTGTTTTCCCCTTGCATGTCGAATAACTTATAAAAAATTTCTGTATTTCATCAATTCGAAGACAGACTTTCTCACATTTTAACTTCTCTGAAATTAGAATGCAACTTACAATAAAAGACATCTTACAATTATAAGTGACAGCATTTTTATTTCTTAGAATTTTAGGTTTGATTACATATGGCATTTCCTCCAGCTGAATACAGGACTATTTCTCTCCAAGAGCAATTATGATTGTTATAAACTTATTATGTAAAATTTTTTCTGCCTCAAAGCAAAAAATAGCTCAAAGCCCATGGAGTTCAAAGGGCTGGTTAACAAATTATATACATAGCTATGTCCATCCCTGCTCCTCTCTCGTTCACTCTAACTCTTATACTGCAAAGGACAGAGACAGTTCGAAATAAGGGTAGGACGTTGTCTGTTTGTCTACATTAAGTAGGATTCCATTCAGGAGGAAGGAGTCATCAGTGGATTTGAGACCTACCTAGTAAAGAGGTGATTCTCAAAGAATCTTCTGGCAAACTTGTTAAAAAGTGTGACACTCAGGGCCGTATTTCTGATCACCCCAGTCACATCTCTGAGGATGGCGCCTTAGAATCTGTGCTGCAAACAGGGGATTTTAATTCGTACTAATGTTTGAACATTAGATTATTACTTTTGGGAAAACCCATCATAGACCAGGCACTTCCATTTAAACTCACTATCATTAAAAACTCTCCAGACTCTTTAAGCATATGCATTAGTCCTATGTTTGCAGTGGGGAAATTGAGGCATAAATAGCTTGAATAACTTCCTATGTCATCACTTAGGAAGTGGTGGAGGCTGAATATGAACTCTATCTGTCTGACTCCAGGGCTTTCCAAACCCCATCTGGTCTGCATTGAACACAAAACATGATTTGTGCAGCCTTTTCGAAACACAATTGGACAAAGCCTATTGAAACTTAGCATGCCTATTTCCCTAACTAAGCAATTCTATCTCTAGGAGTTATACTTTAGAAATAAGAATTAGCACAATCTCACACACACACACACATACACACACACAGACACACATGAATATTCACTGTAATACTAGTTGTAATAACAAAAAAATCAGAAATAATCGATAGGCCCACCAACAGAGGGGAGTCAAATTATGATACTTTTATACTACAAAATACCATGTAGCATTTTAAAAAATGTGCATCTATATGTGACAATATGGAAAGATCTCTGAGACACATGATTAAATGTAAAAAGTGAATTTAAGTGCAAAAACGTAGAAAAGAATGCCATTTATGTAAAGTTTAAAAAGCCTTTGTATGCTGTGTCATAAATGAAGACATCTTGAGAGGTAAGTGGCACTGGAGGTGGCTGGGGGTGGAAATATGGAGGTGGACATCACTCACAAGTTTGTCTATATTGTGTTAATCTTTAACCACGAGAATTCAAGTGCCAGGTAAAATTTAAATGTAAACAAAAGGCAAACATGTTCAATAAACTGCTTACACACTCCTTTTCAGCCCTGAGGTTAGGTACAGACAGTGGCTGAGGACTGTAGTCTCTGGAGAATAGCACATATTAAGGATCCTTGTTGTTTCTTGTTATGAATTATGTACTCTGCCTAATGGGTAGCTTGTTTTTTTTCCTTATCCCAAATCAGAACTGTGAAGTATAAAAATATAACTCAGCAAAATCTACAAGTGCAACCTGCATTGGTGAAATGTTCCTATTAATGGTAATGCCAGGCTTGTTGGAAACTAGTCATATTTCATTTTATGCTTAGTTGCTCCCAAGTTTTAATAAAAAGCCCATAATATTTGTGATTTACCAAGAGAATTTAAGAAAGCTCATCAAAATGTATACGAAAGAACAATGATGAATTGCATGCAATGAACTGCTACATTCTTCTTGGTATATTAACTAAAAATGACAACTTTACTAAAAATTTCTGTCCCTTGTGTCCTTTTCCTGTTTTGAAAAACCCAAATTGGCTCATAGCAGAATATTTCAATACCTGTGCCATTTGTCTTGAAGAGATCTTTAAAAGATGCCTGTAATTACGGGCTTTGTGCTATAAATCATTTAATTCTCAATAAAGAATAGATTCACTGAGGGAATATTGCAGTAATGTGGCTTGAAGTGTGGGCTGGGCAATTTTTCATGACTTACCCTAGGCAAGGAGATGAAACAAATTTTCATTATTCTCAGCACAAATGACTCATCTTGCACTCCTTGATGGGTAGTTTCACTGGTTTCATTACTTTACCATATGGTCTGGTTGGGTCAGCTCACTAGAGGGAAGCAGGTATATCCACTAACAAGCTGTGTGATCTTGAATGAGTTAAGCATTCACTCTGAATCTCATTTCCTCCCTTATAAAATGAAGGAATTGCACAAGATAATCATGCATGTCAATTCTAAAATTAAGAATTTACATCTTCTTTCATGAAAAGGTCAGTGGGCAATGTCTTTTCCCCTTCCTTAAGTCTGGGCTGGCCTTGGGACTTGATTTAAGCAACAGAATGTGGTAGAAGTGACACTGTGCCAATTCTAAGCCTAAGCCTCAGGAGACCTTGCAGACTTTCACGCTGTCTTTGGAACCCTGCTAGCTTCCATGAGAATGAGCCCAGGCTAGTCTGCTGGAGGATAAGAGACAATATGGAGCAGAGATGAACCAACAAAGCACGACCTGCATGAGTGACCTTCAAGACAGAAGACCCATCCTGCTGAGCCCACCTTAAATGGTCAGCCTGCAGAACTGTGTGTTAAATAAGCGGTGGTTGTTTTCAGCCACTGAGATGGTTAATTTTGTGTCAATTTAACTGGACTAAGGGATGCCCAGAGAGATGGTAAAATGTTATTTCTGGGTGTGTGTCTGAGGCTGTTTCTGGAAGAGATTAGCACTTATATCAGTCGACTGGGTAAAGAATATTGCTCTCACTAATGTGGGTGGGCACCATTCAATCTGTTGAGGGCCCTAGAATTTCCTTTAATATCTAAGTCTAATTCACCATCTGGTGCAGACATTCCCATTATGACTTTCTGTCATTCACCCTGGGCTTACGGAACATCTTATAGATAGCTCATTACTTGTGCACATAGTGTATCTCAAAAGACCTTATATTGTGACCAACATATATATAATATATATTTTATTATATGTTATATATATTTTACATATACATATATGTATATAAATATTAATGTATATATATTGCATACATGTATTATCTATGGTATACATATTTTACATATATAACATATATTATACATATTTTACATGTCTATATCTCTTCATCCTTGATTTCTGGCACAGAGTTCCTAAAACCTTACAATTTCCTAAGCAGAGAGGGGTGCTAGGTGCATCTTCTGTTCTAGTATTTGGTCTTTCATTCTGGTTCCTGACATAGAGCTCCCAGTCCCTTGGAATTTCCTGAGTGATGGAAACATATTTTGTTATACTGAGGTGACTCCTGGTGGGTCTCTGGTTGAGGGCTGGTCACCAGAAAGACCAAGCCATGATAGAAGCTTGGAACTTTCAGCTCCATCCTCCATCCTCTGGAAAGGAAGAGGGGCTGGAGACTGAGGTAATGATCAATCATGCTAATGTGATGCAACCTCCATAAAAGTCCCTGAATGGTGGGGTCCTGTGAGCTTCCACATTGCTGAACATGTAGAAGGCACCTGGAGAAGGCATGGAAGCTTCTCACCCTTCTTATATACCGTACCCTATATATATCTTCATCTGGCTGTTCATCTGTATCCTCTGTAATATTCTTTATAATAAACTGGCAAACATAAGGAAATGTTTTTCTGAATTCTATGAGCTATTCTAGCAAATGATCATTGAACCCAAGGAGGAAGTCATGGGAACCCCAATTTATAACCAGGAGGCCCAGGCTGGTATTTGGCATCCAAAGTGAGGGACAGTCTTGTGTTACTGGGTCCTTAATCTGTAGAATCTGACTGTAACTCCAGGTAGACAGCATCAGAATTGAACTGAATTCTAGGTCATCCAGCTGGTGTTGGATAATTGGTTAGTGTCAGGGAAAAGCCCCACACATCTGGTCACAGAAGTGTTGTGTTGAGAGTATACAGTAGTACACAGTATACAGTAGTAGGAAAAAATGTTTTTCTTACTCTGTAATTGATTTGATTTTTTATCATGTAACCTGCATGTGAGCTGAGAGAGGATCCCCAGCTTTGGAGAAGATCTGAGGCAGGGAAGCTGATAGGTTAAGATTCAGCTGGCCTTTGAGGGAAACGTTCATGTGTATGGAACTTTCCTCCATAACTGCAGCTGAAATCACAGGTGGGCTGAGTGGAAATGATGCCAGGCCACAGAAACCTGCTAGAGTGACCTGCCCAACTCCAGGTCTCATACTCTTTGCGCTCTGTCATGTTATTTTTCTGGGTTTGGGCATGAGCAGTGTCAGGACAGCCTGGACTTTCTAGGCAACCGTCCTGTAGCCCATTCCCACAGGTCCTTGCTTTGGGGAAGATGTCAAGCCTTAGTGGAGACAATTCAACATTTTCCCTATGCCAGAAATTCTTAAGTTTTAAGAGAGAATTCTGGAAGCTCTGTGTCAGGAATCATGGAAGAAGACCAATATATGTATACATCTCTTATTGTAAATTACAGTATCACACGGGTGCAGCCCAGAAATGCAGGGGATTGATGCCTGACTTCTCATCCTTTGAAGGGGCAATTCTGAAGCATATTCTACACTGTTTCCTAGAGACTATCCAGTGGGATTGAGCCTAGCTGCCCACAGCAATGGTCAGCTCAATGATGTGTTTTGTGTTGACTCTTCCTTCTTTTGTATCACTCTTCCCACTCCCTCTTTCTCACTTATTGGGGTCACCTCCACATAAACTACCTGTGCTCAAGTCTTTGTCTCAAGTTGTTTTGGGAACAAACCAATACACTTACTCAACTTTTCTGAGCTTTGATTTTCTCATCAGTAAAGGAAAGATATATATATCTATATGCATATACAAGCATATGTGCCTATACACACATATCTATACACATCATATGTGAAACGAAATATCTATCATCTATCAATCATCTCTATCATCTATATCTTTCTACTATCTCTATCATTTATCTATCATCTATCACTATCTATCATCTAGCTATCCCTCTCTATTATCTACCATCTATCTATATCTAGCTAGCTATATTTAGCTGTCTATATGCATCTTCTATCTATCTCTGTCTCTATATTTATCCGTCTATCTACCTTTCCATCTATCTATACCTGGCACATTGTAGACGTTCAACCAATAGTAACTAGTCCCCAGCCAGTGACCACTTTTCCCTCAATCTTGACCGCAATCTGCATCTCTCTCTGAGTCTGTGCATCTTTGCTCTTTACCCCCAGAGTTTTGCCTTGTATAAGCAGAGGCACAGTGGGACATGGAAGTTGAGTTAGTAAAGCATGTCTTAGCACTCAGAATTTATCATTTGACCTTCAGCCTTCTGTCTACTGTGCCTTGCAAGTTTCATTTATGCGAAGAAGAGCAAGCTTTCCAAAAGGATGCTAGGGGAGCCGCGGCAACGTGCCCAGTTTCACCATGTTGTCCTGACTTTTAGGAGAAAACCTGCTCAACTCTCCAATTAGCAGCCCTGCTGGTGGCCCAGGCAATGGTTCTCAGAAGCCAACAGCAGGAAATCCGAAGAGGAGCCACTGTTTATGTAGCAGAATAAAGGATGCAACTTGTCTGTTTATAACTCATGACCTTGGCAGGTAGAACAGAATTTGTGTTGGCCACATTAATTTAATCTTCTTATTCCTTCTGAATAACTCATTAATCCCAATGTATTTCTTTTGAGAAAATGCTCAGATTTCTTCATTGGAGCAGCCATTTTCTAGGTTTTTAGCGTACTGTGAAAGTAACTTCAGGTGTATGAGAGAGAGAGGGGTGTGGGGACACAGAGGAGAATGGTTCATCAGTAACTTTTCACCTCTAGAAACTCTGATCTGTGGTCCTCCTTTCATGATTTCCAAACCATATTTTGGGTACTCTGGAACTTTAATAATTTTCTGTGCTGTATCAGTATTGTTTGCAGTCTGAATGAGATCTCAGTAGGGAAGTTATTCCAAGTTTTATTTCCCCATACTCCAGCTATTCCTTTCCCCAGCCCCAATGCCTAAGTCGATTCACCCAGGAGAGGCAGAAAAAGAATGACATGTCTTTTTGTCAGCTATTCTTTCTGCAAGTGGGAGACTGGGTGAATTGCAATTGTCCAGTTCCTGTTGGATGGATATGGTGATATAAGAGAGCCACTTTCCTGCCCTGGGACCTGGATCAAGACAGAGTCTTGAAGGCATAGAGGAAAGGACTTGGTCTCTGCATTAAATATGTCAAGATGGAGGAAATTTGTGACTGAATGGGGATCCTGTGCCCTCACTCATTTGGAATGAAAGAATCAGTCCTAGAGTATGAGAGGTCTTACTGACTCATGGCCTGATGTAGGTGCGTGGTTTAAAAATGGAGCACCTCTGACTCTCTGATTTGATCTAAAGCAAGACTCAAATGTCAGGCCCTCAGGGTGAATGTGGGTGGAAGCTTCCTTCTGACACCTGTATGACAGCATCGTGATTGCATACACCTAGCCTGTCACTCTTGATGGGGCAACCTTGGGTCTGGGAGGCAATAAAGAAACACAATATGAACTCAGCTCTCACCACCTGTTACCTGGTGCTGTGGCAATGCCCTGAGCTGCAAGTGTGGAGACCCGGGATGGTGTCCTGAGAGCCTGGCTCGCTTCTGCGAATGCAAACATTCATGCTTGGACATGAGAACTGCTAATGTCCCCTCCAGCTCTACTGTTTTATGAATCTAAGTAGGAGACCGATGAGTCTTCTCCCTCCTGTGGAGAGGGATTTGTGGCAAGAAAGATGGCTAATTTTACCCATCAGGTTGTGTGGCAATGACTCCAATTCACGCCTGCTCTCTGGTGAGCAACATCAACTATCCCTTTTTGATAGCACATGATCCAGATTATGGGTGTTTCAGGTATTTGGTTTCTTCTTGTTCTCTTTTCTTTCTTGATACTATTAGGCCATTTTCAAGCTAAGTGTTAATGGCAGCCTAGTAGCAGAACCATGAGAAGGGAGGAAGTTGATGACCTGGGAATTACATTTCCTGTGCAATTAGTCTCTGTAGTAGGCTACTTAAGTTTCAAATTTGCCAGTCGGGGGAACCAGCCTCCCCTAGACAGGGTCATACTATTATATATTGGAACAGGAATGGCTCTCAGGAGATCTGCTAGTACAGCTCCAGACATGAGGCAGTGAGAATGTATTCCCATTTCACAGATGAGGAACTGATACTGGATTATGAAGTCAAGAGAATAGAGAAAATGCCTTTTCTTGGACTGCCTCAATAGAAAATATTTGCCTTGAAGACAGGGACTCATAGTTAAGAAGAGGTGAAGTAGAAAGATGCGGTTGAAAACTTTTTCCTGATTTCTGCTACTCACATCACACACAGCCGAATTCCTGCAAAAGCCTGTAGATTATAGTATTACATTGCTATAAAATCACTCTTTTTTTCATTCGTTAAATAATCTTTGAGTGGATTTTATGTGCCAGGTACTATGCTAGGCACTAGAGATGAGATGGAACAGGGACCCCTCTTATGGGCCTGTCGAGCTCCTCTCTGATCCCCTCAACACAAATTCTAAGCACCTAGATAGCCGGCCAACTAGCAATTTAAAAAGCAAATAAAGAACCCACTAAACAAAAATAATAATAATGTACTTAATTCTGACTACTGTCCTCTGTTGTAATTTCTTTTTGAGAGGCCTGGAGAGTCATGCCCACAGGCCAAACCTTAACATTCCTTTCTGCTTACCTCAAGGTTTTATACAAAGTCTTACTTCCTTAACCAATTGTAAATAAAAAAAATCTCTAAATCTACTTCTTGTGTCCGGAATTGGTTCCTTCCGTGGGTTCTTGGTCTTGCTGACTTCAAGAAGGACGCCGCGGACCCTCGCAGTGAGTGTTACAGTTCTTAAAGATGGTGTGTCAGGAGTTTGTTCCTTCAGATGTTCAGATGTGTCCCAAGTTTCTTCTTTCTGGTGGGTTCTTGGTCTTGCTGACTTCAGGAGTGAAGCCACAGACCTTCTCAGTGAATGTTACAGCTCTCAAAGATGGCACGTGCAGAGTTGTTCCTTCCTCCCGGTGGGTTCATGGTCTCGCTGACTTCAGGAATGAAGCGGCAGACTTTCGCAGTGAGTGTTACAGCTCTTAAACGTGGCACGCTTCTGGCATGCCCGGTGGGTTCCTGGTCTCGCTGACTGCAGGAGTGAAGCTGCAGACCTTCACGGTAAGTGTTACAGTCATAAAGGTAGTGTAGACCCAAAGAATAAGCAGCAGCAAGATTTATTGTGAAGAACAAAGCTTCCACATCATGGAAAGAAACCTAAGTGGGTTGCCGCTGCTCACCCAGGTGGCCAGCTTTTATTCCCTTATTTGGCCCCACCCACGTCCTGCTGACTGGTCCATTTTACAGAGTGTTGATTGGTCCATCTTGCAGAGTGCTGACCGGTCCGTTTTTACAGAGTGCTGATTGGTGAGTTTACAATCCTTCAGCTAGACAGAAGAGTTCTCCAAGGCCCAACCGACCCAGAAGCCCAGCCAGCTTTACCTCTCACTCTGAGCTGTAAGCCCCTGCTTCAAGATATCCTGCCTTTCCAGGCCAAAGCGATATATAATCTTCCTGTATTGATTCATGATTTTGCCTGTAAGTTCTATTTTCCTAAAATGTAACTCTGCCTTTAAAAACCCTCCCTTATAATCCATTGAGGAGTTCAGATCATAAGTGTTAGCTGCCCACTTCTTGCTTAGCACCCTGCAATAAACATCTCAATTTCTCTCACTGCAAATCCTGTTATTGGTGTTTTCCTTTTTCTGCGTGCTGAGTGAGTGGATCCAAGTTTGGTTCGGTAACAGAGATACAATGGTGAACAAAAAATTAGGGTCTCTCTCCTAACAGTGTTAGAGATATATATATTAAACATCACCAAATAAATATATCACCATTGTGGGTACAATAAATAACACAAAAGAAGAAAAAGAGGATGCAAAAACAGATTATAATAATAGTCTAATTATTTGGTTTGGGGAGATAAGAAAGGCCTTTTGGGGGAAGTGATGTTTAAGTTGAAGTCTGAAAGGTGAGTGGGAGTTAGTGAGACAGGGAATGGGGGAAATGTTCAAGGCAGAGGGAGCACCTTAAGTCAGGCCCTGAGAGAGCAAAGACCTTGGTTTGTTTGAGGAAATGAGAAGAAGCCCAGAGTGCCTGGAGTTGGTGATGGTGGAGGAAGAGGCACACAAGAAGGGTGGAAAAGGAGCTCAGATTTAATCAGGATGGCCTTGTAGACCTCGGAAAGAATTTTGGCTTTATCCAAATGCAATGGGAAGCTTTTGAGGCAGCAGTATCCTATGAAAAGTTTCTGTGTTCTGTCATCTGGGCTGTCCTATATTAGCTGCATGACTATTGAACATTTGAAATGTGGCTAGTGCAATGGAGGAACTGAATGTTTAATTTTATCTCATTTTAATTAATTTAAATCTAAATAGTCACACGTGGCTAATGACTACTGCATTAGGCAGCACAGCTTTGAAAGGTTTTATGGAAGAGAGCTATAAAATTGTATTTTCTTAAAAAAAAAAAATCACTCTGGCTGCAGCTTGGAGAGTGAATTGGAGGGGGCAGGGGAAGTGGTGGGAGTGGAGTGGCCAGTTAGGAACTTGGCCTGGAATGAGGGTAGTGGATGTGGGGAAATGTGTATGCACCAGAGGCCTCAGTTATGGAGAGAATCTAGAAGGAAGGAGACGACAAAGGAGATCAGGTGGGGTCTGGAATGATGCCTAGAATCTTGGCTTGAGAAACTGGTAGATGAGGGTGCCACTACTCACCATGGCAGGGTGGGCAGGAAAGGAGCATATTTGAGAGTTGAGATGGAGGAGAGGAAATGTTTAGCTTTGTTGCTGGTGTGGTGTACATACTGAGGTGCCATTAGGCAGCTGAATATTGGAGTCTGGAGCTCAGAACACATTCCATGGACACTCTAGGCCTCAAAGACTGAGTATCAAGAGAAGGAGGCTAAACATTACATTGGTCAAGTGTGAAACAATTTGAGATAAATGGGATCAAGCATGGAGATAAGTTGAGGTTTTCAATTAACAATGTTCTCATTGCCTGCATTCTTCTGTTACAAGCAATTAATGGGATATTAGAGAAACAGTTTATCCTGATGTATCTACTCACACATAACCATTTATTAAATATATAGTTGGGTAATTGCTTTCCAGTGTTTCCTAAAGCGTGGGCCAAACACTATGAGTGGTAGAGGAAATGATTTTAGGTAAACACAAACATGAAGACATATCATAAGAAAGTTATTCTTTTTAAAAAATTTGTTTCCCCCTTCCAATGACAGAAGAAATTCTCAGTTTGTTGTAAGAATGTCCTGAACACTGAATACTTGCTAATCTCTATTTAAAACAAGGGGAAAATAGATCTCAAGCCCCCAGCCCTTCCCTTGGTAGGCAACAGAACTAGCTATTTAAATACAGTTATTATTTTAAATTTTTTATTTTTTGAGACAGAATCTTGCTCTGTTGCCCAAGCTGGAGTGCAGTGGCGTGATCTCGGCTCACTGCAACCTCCACCTCCTGGGTTCAAGCAATTCTCCTGCCTCAGCCTCCCGAGTAGCTGGGATTACAGACACCCACCACCACACCTGGCTAATTTTTGTATTTTTAGTAGAGACGGGGTTTCACCATGTTTACCAGGCTGGTCTTGAACTCCTGATCTCAGGTGATCTGCCAGCCTCGGCCTCTCAAAGTGCTGGGATTACAGGCATGAGCCACCCCACCCAGCCATAACATTATTTTTTATTGTATTTATTTTGTAGTGAATTTCTTTTTACATACTAAAGATAATTATTTTTTATTTTGAAACAACTTCAAGTTTACAGAAAAGTTTAAGCAATTTACAAAATATTTTTCTTGACCATTGGCGGGTAAGCGATATGATGCCCATCACCCCGAATGGTTGAGTGTGTAATTTCTACAAACACGAACATTCTCTTCATAACCACAATCAATCATGAAAATATGAGTTACCCCAAGCCCCAGACCCCATTCAAGTTTCACCAGTTATACCACATGTCCTTTATAGCAAAATAATCCAACCCAGGACCACCAGATTTAGTTAGATCTCTTTGGTCTTCTTCAATTTGGAAGAGTTTCTCTTTCTTTGACTTTTATGACCTTGACACTTGTCAAGATCACAGGACAGTTATTTTTAGAATGTCCCACAATTTGCATTTGTCTGATATTTCTTCATGATTAGACCAAGATAATGCATCTTTGGCAAAATGTCACAGAAGTTACGCTGTGTTCCTCCCATTGCATCATATGGAATGGCGTACAACATCGATGTGTCCCATTACTTTAATGTTAACTTTGATTACTTGATTAAGGTGGTGTCTGTCAAGTCTCTACACCATAAAAAAGCTACTCTTTTATTCTTTGTAATTTATAAGCATTTTATAGGGAGATACTTTGATACTATGTAAATATCCTGTTCCTCCTCAAATTTTAAGGACTACTTTTAGCATCCATTGATGTTTTTTGGATGAATTAATCATTACTCTGATAGTTGCCAAACAGTGAATTTCTAATTCTGTCATTCCTTCTGCTGGGAGAAAAAGCTTTCTCTTTCTTCCATTTATTTATTTATATCTATATGGACTCATAGATTCT
This sequence comes from Pongo abelii, assembly GCF_028885655.2. NCBI lineage: Eukaryota > Metazoa > Chordata > Mammalia > Primates > Hominidae > Pongo > Pongo abelii. The sequence continues at coordinate 47,134,953 of NC_072003.2, forward strand.
TATTTTATTCAACTAGTTATAATCTAATACTGTAATTATTTATTTTGATGTTCAAACTGTCCCAGATTTGACCAGTGAGAGCCTTTCTGGTCTGTCTTTTCTCCTTCTCTCAGGTTTCCATCATTCTCTGAGCACTCCTTGCTTTCTGGCACAAGATTCTCCAGGCTCTTCAGCTCCAGCCTTGATACCTGCCACTTCTCCAAAGAATCCTGGTTACTTTTAGTGGAGAATGGTATGTAGAAATTGTAAGAGCTGGATGTTAAATGTGCTCATGGCTTTTGGCTCTTTCTCTCTCTCTCCCCACACACACACACACACACACACACACACACACACACACACACACACTCTTATAAATACATATACATATAAACGTCTATATTTATTTTTAATTCCAGTTATCTCTCTGCCTATCATGAGTTCATACTGATTCCAACCTAATGCCACAGGTTTCATTCTCATTTCTCTCTTTCCATATTCTTAACTCCTTCTCCAACCATGAGAAACCTGGCTTCCATTAGCATTGTTTCGGAAAAACTCTCGTACTGTGTTTCTCCTCTGCTCTCACACCAGCACAACAACAATCAACAAAGAAAACTTTTATGACTCCCAAATATGTGGGGATTTCTCCCCACCAGCAAGCAAGCAGTTAATTCTGCAGTAGACACCAACTGGGTGTCTTCCAATTCAATTCTGACCCTATCTACCTGGTGATAGTGTCAGATAGCACAGGCTGAGGGCTCAGTCCCCAAGACTGCCCCCCTTCCTTCAGACACCAATCACAAGTCTGGGCCTACAGAACTTCTGACCAATCAGCTTCAAGTTGCAGTTCCCTTGAACCCCTCTGTGGGTTCAATTAATTTGCTGGAGTGGCTCACAGAACTCTGGGGAACACTTACATTGACTGGTGTATTAAAAGGATTTAATGAAGAGATGTATAGAGTGGGGCATGAGAGAAGGGGTGTGGAGATTCCATGTCCTCCTGGGTTCACCACCCTCCAGAAACCTCCCCATGTTCAGCTCTCTGGAAGCTCTCCAACTCTGTCTTCTTGGGTTTCTATGGAGGCTTCATGATGTAGGCATGATTGGTTAAACCACTGGCCATTGGTGATCAACTTGACCTTCAGCCCCCCTCCCCTCTTCCCTCCTCAGAAATTGGTGGTTGGGGCTAAAAGCCCCAACTCTCTAATCCTGCCTTGGTCATTCCAGTGACCAGCCCCACTTGAAGCTATCAGTTAACATCAACATACAAAAAAAACAGCACTTTGGAGAGTTTAGGAGTTGTATGACAGGAAGTGGTGATGAAGACCAAATATATATTTCACAATATCACAAGCTTCAATAAATTTACTTTAGGAGCATTTTCCACTATACATGGCCAGTCCCCATAGCGGCCTCAATCACAGATGCCCTTCTCACTGTGCTTGGGCTCTGACACCTGACACTGGGCCATCGCTCCTCTATTCCCATGTGTTTTTGCTTCTCACCCTGCTCAGGCTCCAACACTTCTTGTCAGCTGCTGCTACCCTCACCCCTAAACACACACAACTGCCCTCCCATCTTGGACCTGACACCCTGCGTGTCAGACTGCTGCCATCTCTCTCCATGGATGTTCTCTTTACCAAGCTGGGACTCCAACACTCCACACTGGATTATACGGTTGCCCTCTTAGAGTACCCCATGGTCCCTCCTGTTACTGCCCCTTCCCGATACATGGCTGTGTTTCATTCTTCTCAAGCTTCAACACCTTGCATTGGGGCATTACCACTACTGCCTACCACCCCCATGCACTGACTCTGACATCTCATCCCATGCTGCAGGGATGCCCTTCTTCTTTCACTTGTGACACCTCACATAGGGCTGCCTCACAACCCACACAGACCTACCTTGCTTGGGACCACGTGATGGCTTTTGGACTGAATTTTTCAGAAAGAAAGGAAGGAGAGAGGAAGAAAAGAGGGCAGGAAGGGATGGAAGGAGGAAAGAAGGAAGGAAGAAAGCTATAGTTACTTTCTGTTCTAAAAATGAATAGCTAACATTCATTTTTCACTTACAGAATATATGCTGTTCTTTTTAAAAAATATACTTTATTTTTTAAGAGCAGTTTTAGATACACAGCAAAATTGAGAGGAAGGTATGGAGATATTCAGTATACCCACTGCCTCCGCACATGTAGAGTCTCCCCATTAACAACGTCCTGCACCAGAGTGGTACATTTGTTACAATTGATGAACCTTCATTAATACATCATTATCACCCAAAATCCGTGGTTTACATTAGGGTTCACTCCTTATCATGTACATTCCATGGGTTTGAACAAATGTATAATAACATGTATTCACCGTTATAGTTCTTATGGAGTCATTTCATTGCTCTCAAAATTCCCTGTCTCTATTTATCCCTCTCTACCCTCAACCCCTGGCAACTGATCCTTCATATTTCTGTAGTTTTGCCTTTTCCAGAATATCATATAGTTGGAATCATACAGTATGTAGCATTATAAGATTGGCTTCTTTCACTTAGTAATATGCATTTAAATCTCCTTCATGTCTTTTCATGGCTTGATAGTTCATTTCTTTTTAGACCTTAATAATATTCCATTGTCTGAATATATCACAGTTTATTTTTCCATTCACCTACTGAAGGACATCTTTATTGCTTCTAAGTTTTGGCAACACATTGTAGAGAATTGGTATAATTTCTTTCTTAAATATTTGTCAGAGCTCACCAGTGAACTCATGTGGGCCTGGTGCTTTCAGAGTTGGAAGGTTATTAATTCATGGTTTAATTTCTTCAGTAGATATACGCCTGTTCAGAATGTCTATTTCTTCTTTCGTAAGTTTTTGGAGATTATATATTTCAAAGAATTTGTCCATTCATGTAAGATATAAAATTTGTGGGCATAGAGTAATTCATAAAGCTTTTTTATTATCCATGTAATGGCCACAGGATCTGTACTGATGTCTCCTCTTTCACTTCTGACAGTAGAGATATATGTAATCTCCATTTCTCTTAGCCTAGCTAGAGGCTTATGGACTTAATTAATGTTTTCAAAGAAACAACTTTTGTTTTTTCTTGATTTTCTCTATTGATTTCCTGTTTTCAATTTCATTGATTTCTGCTTTAATTTTTTATGCCCTTATTTTGAATATAAGTTTTATTGTTATTGAGATGCAAAACATCCTAAATTCCAGTATCTTTTTTGTTAACAGTGAATATATGAAACTGTTGGACTAACGTTGAAAAATACACTATGCATATTTGAAAGAAAATAACCATTAATTTTTTGTTTTTACAATAGAGACATCTTGGCCAGAAGCAATGCAACAAAAAACAAACTTTAAAAGATAAAAACCACTTGAATCTTCATTCAATATTATTGTTAATATTATTTGTCAATTCATATTTGTATTATTTGTCAAATTGTATCGTTGATATACAAACATGGCTTAAAACTTGGAAAGAATATATTGCTTGTTTATTTAGTCATTGGAAAATTCCTCAGGTGATTTTTCTGTGACACAGAAAAGACTGAATATTTGAAACAACAGTTCTTTGCACCCACAAGATTATTGGCACGAAAATGAAGTTGAAGTTTAGGTTGAGGGAGTTGACCATGTGTACCATGAATTATTTGAACATTGTTTATTTACATGTGATGAAAACTACTAAATAGGCAATAAAGTAATGAATAGTAAAGGCCATCCAAAAAAGTGCGGACAGGAAGGAAGAAAGCAATTTGGAAGAACGGATCAGAGACACTCTCACTATATACCACATATAATTGGCTCTTGCAGCAAGAAGTCACACTGACCAACACAGGCTGCATGAGGAGTTTGCAAACCTAACCACATCCCACAAACCTCTTTGGTGGTAGAATTCTAGATATTGCTCCTCAGTGACTGTGCTGACATAGCTTAAAGCAGAAGTCTATTTGTGTGCATTTATTTTATGTAAATCTGAATTTTGAAATATTGTGACACAAAAAAGCGGATTTCTTCCATTCTGATCCTAATGTGAGGTATCAATGCTCTAATTCAGTCCATTTGCCAGAGTGTGAGTCTCAATGCAATAGCACTTTATCAGTTATCTGAGACTGTCACAGAACTACTTTTTCGTTATAAATTATATTTTACATTATTAAATTGAAACAAACATATCATGGAGGTGAGTGAATGTATCCATTACTTTTTTTAGATATGACAATATTTTTTAATCTTTTTAGAAGAAAAGAAGAGATATTCGTATATTGTAACATGGAGACTGAATAGAATTTGAGTAAGGAAAATCCTGTTTATGAGCAAGATCTTTAAAAATGTAACTTTCAAGTAGAAATTCAATGGCAGTTTATTATGGCATGTATTAGAAGTTGATGGAATTAAAGGTAGATTATATATATATTTTAAATGTGTTATTGATTTAAAAAATTTAGATTAAGGGGAGACACGTGCATGCGCTTTACATGGGTATATTGCACAATGGTGGGGATTGGGCTTCCAGTGTACCCATCACCCAAATATTGAACACAGTCTTCAATAAGCAGTTTCTCAGCCCTCACTCTCCTTCACCTTATCCCCTCCTGTAGTCCCCAGTGTCTATTATTTTCATTCTTATATCCATGTGTACCCATTGTTTAGCTCCCATTTATAAGTGAGAACATGTGCTATTTGACTTTCTGCTTCTGAGTTAGTTCACTTAGGATAATGGACTCCAGTTCTATCCATGTTGCGCAAAAGACAATTTTTATTAATTCTTTTATTCTGCTTACTTGAATTTAATTTGCTCTTCTTTTTCTAATTTTCTCACATGAAAGCTTAGATTATTAATTTTGGATCTTTCTTCTTTTCTAATATATGCATTTAGTGCTATAAATTTCCCTTGAAGCACTGCTTTTGCTGCATCCTACACATTTTGATAAGCTGTATTTTTATTTTTGTCTTATTCAAAATGTTTAAAAATATCTCTTGAGATTTCTTCTTTTACAAATGTGTTAGTTAGAAATGCATTTTTAAATCTCCAAATATTTTGGGATTTTCCAGCTATCTTTCTGTTGATTACTAGTTTAATTCCATTGTGGTCTGAGAGTAGACACTGTATGATTTCTATTCTTTTAAATGTGCATGGGTGTGTTTTATGGTTCAAAATGTGGTCTAACTTGGTAAATTTTCCATGGGAGCTTTAGAAGAATGTGTATTCTGCTGCTGTTGGATTAAGTAGTCTATAGACGTCTATTATATCCTGTTGATTGATTACTTTTTCATTCTTTCCTAGGATTTCCATCTCTCTGCTTACATTGCCCATCTGTTCTTACATGCTGTCTACTTTGTCCATTAGAGCCTTTAGCATATTAATCATAGTTGTTTTAAATTCCCAATCTGCTCATTCTAACATTCCTGCCATATGTGAATCTGGTTCTGATGCTTGCTCTGTCTCTTTAAACTGTTTTTTGCCTTTTTGTATGCTTTGTAATTTGTTTTTAGAAACAGGCTCTTGCTCTGTTGCCCAGGCTGGAATGCAGTGGTATGATCACTGCTGACTGCAGCCTCGATCTCCTGGGTTCAAGCAATCTTCCTACTTTAGCCTCTGAGTAGCTGTGACTATAGGCATGTGCCAAAATGACTGGCTAATTTTTTAATTTTTTGTAGAGACAGGGTCTCACTGTGTTTCCTAGGCTGGTATTGAACTCCTGAGCTCAAGTAACCCTCCTGCCTCAACCTCCCAAAGTGCTGGGATTACAGGCATGAGCCACTGCACCCAGACTATAATTTTTTTTTTTGAGAGCCGCACACGATGTACTGGGTAAAAGGAACTGTAGTAACAAAGCCTTTAGTAATGTAATGGTTAAGGTGTAGGGGATAGGAAGCATGCTCTAGTCTTATGATTAGGACAGTTGAGTCCTACGATCAGTCTGTTGGTGAGCTCGTACCCCTGGGTGGTAGGCTTCACAAGTGCTTCTCAGGCCCCCTTAACTCCACCCTTAGGTAGGACACACTGGCCAGAGTAGGCTAGAGTTGGGTATTTTTCTTTCCCCAGGTCAGTTAGGTTTGGATAAAATTCCAGAAGTATAAATTCTGGTAAACTAGTTTCTCCTAAGGACAGGTCTTGTTAAGAAGAATGCTCTGGCATATTTCAGAAGGATTCATTTTCTCCTTCCTCTGTTGGAAGCACAAGAGGATTTTTCTCCAATATTCACTGTGAGAAACTGATATTGCTGCTGGAGGTGTAAAACATGCAAGTGTGAGGGCCCCGCACGACTAGGTCCCCCTGGAGGTTTAACTTTCAGATTTGTCCGCAAGGAGCCTCTAGCAATTTTTCATTTACAGTTCAGGTTTTTCTATCCAAGTACTGGATTCTGCTGAGGTTTCGGGTCATGGGTTTCTGCTCCAGGAAGTTTTGATTGTTTGTATTTACCTGTCTGTCTCTACAAATGTGGAGGGAAACAGTCTGCCCTCTGGCCTTACTTCTCTTATGGATCTAAGAAGAGTTGTTGATTTTTCAGCTTGCTCAGATTTTGACTTGTTGGGGCAGAGTGTCAATTTCCAAGTTCCTTACATGCCACATCAGTAGTGGAAAGTCTAAAATATTTTTAAAAATATATTTATTTGCATGATTCAACATAGGCAAATCAATAAATGGGATTTCCCACATAAACAGAATTAAAAACAAAAACAGTATGATCATATCATGGATGCAGAAAAAGTATTCAATAGAATTCAACATCCATTCATTATAAAAATTCTCAATAAACTAGGCATCAAAGGAACATACTTCAAAATAATAAGAGTCATCTATGACAAACCCACAGCCAACATCATACTGAACAAGCAAAAGCTGAAGCTATTCTCCTTCAGAACCAGAACAAAACAAGGATGCCCACTCTCCCCACTCATATTCCACATAGCCCTGGAAGTCCTCGCCAGAGCAATCAAGCAAGAGAAAGGAATAAAGAGCATCCAAATAGGAAAAGAGGAAGTCAAATTATCTGTTTGCTGATGATATGACTTTACCTAGAAACTCCAAAGATTCCTCCAAAAGACTCCTAGATCTGAAAAACGACTTCAGCAACATTTCAGGATACAAAATCAATGTATAAAAATCAGTAGTATCTCTATACATTAATAACATTCAAGCTGAGAGCCAAGTCAAGAATGTGATCCCATTTACAGTAGCCACATACAAAAAGTACCTAAGAATTCATCTAAAGAGATGAATGACCTCTACAAGGAGAACTACAAAACACTGATGAAAGAAATCACAGACAACAGAAATTCCATGCTCATGTATTGAATCGGTATCATTAAAATGTCCATGCTGTCAAAAGCAATCTACAGATTCAAAGCAATGAGAAACCATCTCACACCAATCAGAATGACCATTATTAAAAAGTCAAAAAACAACAGATGCTGGTGAGGATGCTGAGAAAAGGGAACTCTTATATATTGTTGGGAATGTAAATTAGTTTAGCCCTTGTGGAAAGCAGTTTGGAGATTCCTCAAAGAGCTAAAAATAGAACTACCATTAAATCCGGCAATCCCATTACTGGCTATATACCCAAATGAAAAGAAATATTTCTACCCAAAAGACATCTGCACTCATATGTTTATTGCAGCACTATTCATAGTAGCAAAGTCATGGATTCAACCCAAGAACCCATCAATGGTGGATTGGATGAAGGAAATATGGTACATATATACCATGGAATAGTATGCAATTATAAAAAAAAGAACAAAATCACATTCTTTGCAGCAACACGGATGCATCTGGAGGCCATTATCCTAAGTGAATTAATGTGGAAACAGAAAATCAAATAATGGATGTTCTCACTAATAAGTGGGAGCTAAACATTGAATACATATGGACATAAAGATGACAATAGACACAGGGAATTCCAAAAGGTGGGAGAGAGGAAGTGGGGCAAGGGCTGAAAAACTATCCATCGGGATCCATCGGGTACTGTGTTCACTATTTGGGGGATGGGTTCAATAAATGCCCAAGCCTTAGCATTATACCATACATCCATGAAGTACATCTGCACATGGACTCCTGAATCTAAAATTTAAAAGATATATATTTATTTGGATTAAAAAGTGAATCTGAATAAAAGGACAATTTTATGAAATAATAGTACAATTTGTATTCTAATAGTTTAAGTTTGGGAAACTGTGCTGTTGCCCAAAGGGGTTGGGGCAGAAATCATCTCTTTCTTTGTTAACTTCAGCTCTCTGGCCCAGTAACTACTCCACTGTGCATATGTAGTTTCCTAACGACACAAAGTCCACATGCATATTCCAGTGACCATTTGCACCTGAAACAAAAGGTGTACACAGCAGAGAGCCCCTGCTTTGTCAGCTGTGATTTATGAGCTCCTGTGTTTTGAGGAGCTGCTGCTGCAGGCTGCACTGACTCAGCACCTGAGGGCAGCCTGTCCAAACGTTCTAGCCCCTGAACGCGTGTCTATGTACTCCCTGTCCAGACCTGGAACCCCAGGAGTGCTTCGCTTCTCACTACATGCCCATTTCACCCCCAGCATTTCTCTCCTTTCTCCTTCTCAGTTTGGAGAAGATGCCCTCTGCTCCCATCCCATCCCAGATAGCCTCCCTATCAGTCGTGCCAATTTGACGAGCCTCAGGTTTCCCTCTGCACAACTGTGAGGCTTACCTGGGCACCCTATTCACTTCCCTTTTGGCACCTCTTTTCACCACACCTCCCCTCACTTTGCATGAGTTTGTCCTAGAAGGGTGGGAAAAAAGATGATCAGAAATCAAGACTTCGAGTTGTCCTTGACTGCTACAAATGTGTATGGGTGTGTGTGAATGGGAGCTGTTGTTAAATGAGCAAGTCACTAAACATCCCCAAGTTTAATTCCTTCGAGTGATCCTCTAGACTTCTAGGCTGTCCTGAATCAAATGCCCTTTATCCTATTATCACTCTGATATCCATTCAGGAAACACCTCATTGTACACTTTTGAAGAAGGACAGTGCTTATGTCCACCTCTTACCATGGAAGCAGAGGCTCTCAAATCCTTCCTCCACTTTCCCTCCATCCTCCATCCCAGCCAGGGGACAGAAATGTGCTGTAAGTTCAGTCCATCAGCTTCTGTCTTCTATGACCTTGATGACTGGGAAAAGCTGGGAGACCATCTGGCAGTTGGCTCCCTGCCCATGGTGGAAGGAAGCATAGGCCAGAGAGGTCTTGTGGCCTGACCCACCCAAGCCTGTTTCTCTGACCTCCTGGTGATTCTTTGAACCTCCAATATCCTTTCACTACATTCCCTTTTTTCCTAAGAGACCAAATATTTCTGCTTTTTTTTTTTTTTTTTTTTGCAACCAAGAGTCTGATTGACATAGCCTTTGCCTGTAAGAATAATAACATCTGCCTCACAGGGATTTTGTGATTATTAAATGAGAAAGCATGAGAGCATGCCAACACTCCTAGCTTGGTGCCTGGAATAAGCAGACTGGTTTACAGAAAGCTTAGGATGTGTCAGACCCTGAGATAAGCAATACACAACCTTAGCTCATGGAGTCCTCACAATGAACCTATAGAGAAAGTATTACCATTTTGCCAAGGTGGAAACTAATGCACGGGGAAGTTAGGTAACTGAAGAAGGCCATTCTGTTGTAAGACAGGATTGGGCTTTGTTTCCAGGCCTACCCAATATTAAAAATCTTGATCAACTCTCCTCCTTCTTCATTTCTGTGTCTTCCTGCTCAACTCAGCTTTGAGAACTATCAATGTGGGTTTGGAAGTGAAATCAAAAGCAGTTGTAGGGGCTAGAAACCTAGAATGCAGCCTCTCAGGTAAGGTCCTCAGGCACCACCTCTACTAACTCTGATGGTAACACCTCTGATATGTAGAGTAGGATCATGTTTGCCTCATTCTCCTACCCTGAGATGTCTCCTGAACACGAGGCCATGAGCTGGGAGAAAAGTCAGCCAAGGAGAGCAGCTAGTGTTGCTTTGGGGTTCACAGGCTATGAGCTTCCTGAAAATGTGACTTGCGTGGAGGCTAGGCACAAATGGAAACAGAGAGTGTGGGTTAACTGGAGAAAGATCCCTGCAATTGTTTCGAAGGTTATTGGGAAATTTCCGTGGGACAGAGTTGGGGAAGAGGAAGGAGTAGGGGGAGGGGGAGTGAGGAGGAGGAGGGTGGGCTGTGTGAGTTTGCATCCTCTGCTTAGTTCCCACTGACCAGAACAGAAAACTGGCCACTGAGAGGCCTCAGCTCCATTCTGCAACATCCCTGGAGTCTGCGGAAGCTCCTCCAGCAGCTCCAGGGCCCTGAAAATTCTGGTACTTGTGGCATCTGCCTTGGTATCAGCCAGAACTGCAATGAGCCGGCCTATAACCAGCTTTCAAAGGGAGAATTCATAAGCCTAGCCAGCAGGCAACTGAGGGATGGACCACCTTCAGGCACAACTGGATCCAGGTGCTCAGATAATGTCTTCAGAACTCTCTTTTTCCCCAGGCTCGGTCTGGCTTTCCTTTGTCGGCTTCTTTCTCAGCAGGATCCATCATGATGGAAAACACCCCCAGCAGCTCCTGGCCAACCCCTTCCAGCCGAACAATCAGAGGGAAAAGAGAGCACCTCTTTTCCAGTAGTTCCCAGAGCAAGTCCTAGGCCTGATTCTTATTGGTCCAACCTGATCGTGCACACGTGCCTGAGCCAGTTGCCATGGTCAGAGGTATAAACTACCCTTTTGGCCATGCCTGTGAAATGGAGAGGGTGGGATGAGCCTGGAGCAGAATCCATTACAGTCTTCTGGATTTCTGCACCACTGAAGGAAGAGAAGACTAGCCTTCCCACTTTGCTTCTTCCATCAGCTACCTTGCCCATGCCTAGCTGAACTCTGCTGCAATTTGGAGACAGGGAGAAGGGGCTTTGTTCTGAGGGCAGAAGACCAACATTAGATTTTTGTACAGTGGCCCTTTTTTTTGTTTGTTTCTTCTTCTTCTCCTTCTTCTTCTTCTCCTCCTCCTCCTCCTCCTCCTTCTTCTTCTTCTTCCTCCTCCTCTTCCTCTTCCTCTTCTTCTTTTCTTCTTCTTCCTCTTCTTCTTCTTCTTCTTCCTTTCTTCTTCTTCTTCTTTTTCTTCAGAAACTGTGTCACTCTGTCACCCAGGTTGGAGTACAGTGGCACTATCCTAGCTCACTGCAAGCTCTGACTCCTGGGCTCAGGAGATCCTCCTGCCTCAGTCTCCGAAGTAGCTGGGACTACAGGCACATGTCACCACACTGGCTAATTTATTTTATTTTTTGTAGAGGTGGGGGTCTTGTTGTGTTGCTCAGGGTGGCCTCAAACTCTTGGTCTTGAGTGATCCTCCTGCCTTGGCCTCCCAGAGTGTTGAGATTACAGACACGAGCCACCACACCCAGCCTCATCTGTGCTCTTGAAGCCTCCCCGTGTTTCCTGAGAGCTGTCTTTTTTTTCTCTTTGTATCTCTTTCCCTCTTCCCTGGTGACATGCACATAGTAGATGCTCAGCAAAAGCTGTTGAATTTGATGATAGAATATTGAGGGAAGAAAGGAAAAGAAGGCAGTGTCCCAACCGACTTTCAGCCCCTTCTATTCAAAGCAGAGTGGACACTCCTCTTTCAGTCCTGGAACACTGCATTTTCTTGGACAAGACCATTGTCATGGCCCCTTCCCCACCTTACCCATGTTGCTGGGTGCTGTGGAGTGGAGAGAAGGAGAGGACGGGGGAGGCTTGGTGCTGCTCTGTCCTGTGGAAGGCAGAGCAGAGATGATGTGCCCCTCAGGGACGGAGTCAGGTCCCAGGACTTTCTGCTCCATCTTCCTCAGCAAAGCTCTGGGCTATAGAGGGGGCTGCAAATGTTAATTGGGCACAACTTAACTTTATTTGACTGCATTAGCTCTGCTGTAATAATCCATAAAGCACAGAATGTGCATCAGATGCAAGTTGATTGTGTAAAAGCTATATCTTAATCATATTAATTGAAGTTTCAGAGCAGATGGGTTTCCTTTTCAAGCCACATTTTATTACATTTCATTAGCATCATGTTAATAGCAGCACAATAGCAGAAACTCTGGACATTAGAACAATTTTCTGATGGTTCAACTAAATTTTCTGTGCCGTTAACTCGAATGCTAGCATGGTTAGGCAGGATTTCTCTGCTGGTAGAAATATGCCTTCTTCCTTTGTGTCTGCAAATTCCTGCAGCATCAGACAAACCCAGCCTACAATATTTAGACTGATTTTTACCAACTTAATAGTTTGGCCTCCAGTGAATCTTGGTCTAGAGATGTAGCTGGTCCTGAGCCCAAAACTGTGCCCTCCCCCTGTCTTTCTTCCGCTTTTCCTCACCTACTCCAAAGTGGATTTGAAGTGGCTTATTAAAATATGGATAGCAGGATAAAAGTAAATATGATCAGTTTGTGCAGGGATGCTTGGATTCAAATCCTGACTCCATCACCTCCTCATTGTGTGGCTTCATACAAGTGACTTCTCCAAGCCATGTTTCCTGCCTGTGGGATGAGAAGTCCCCTCCCCATAGGGCTGCTGAGGGCTGAAAGTGAAGTTCTTGGGTGGCCTGTGTGGCTGGGATGAGTGGGCATGGGGTGGGAGCCGGGGGTCAGGGGTCAGCATGGGTAGGTCCTTCAGGTCCATGGCAGGACTTAGCTGTTACCCCCAGGGAGATGGAGGCCACTGGGGGCTTGTGGAGTGAAAGGGGGCCCCAGGCTGACATAGGCTGTGAAAAATAACTCTCATTGTTTTGTGGAGGGTGAACTGCAACGGGGCAAGGGGAAAGCAGGGCCAGGGAGGAGGCTGTTGTGATCATGGTGGTGGCTTGGACTAGTGATGGGGAGGATGATCAAGGCAGGGTCCATTTTGAAGGGGAAGCCAACAGCATCTGTGAGAGACTGGGTGGGGACGTTGGTGAAAGAGAAGGACTGAGGGTGGGTGAAGGGATAGGGGAGTGAAAGTGCTCACCCTGTCAGCCTGTGTCATCCTAGAGCCAGTGCTCCCACCCCTCAGTGCCCTGTCTGTTTCCTTACTGAGCAGGCTCGTAGGGCTTCATTGCTTCCACTTCTGAGGAGCACGGCCCAAGTCACACCAGGATGGGAGGCTCCCAGGCACTCTCGAATGCACCGGGCGAGTCAAGCAGACTGATATCTTGGGTTTTTGTATTGGTTTTCCTGTTCTTCAAGGGGCTCCCACATAGGTTACCACTCTCTTCTCTCTACACCAGCCCCATGCATTAGACAGAGCATAAGTTATCCCCTTCCCAGGTAAGCAAAACCACGAGATAAACCACACGTTCAAGGGCAGATGCTCAGTCATTAGTCATTTCTACATGAAGTGAGTGAAATAACAACACGACACTTTGGGACCTAGTGAGGACAGGTGTTAGAGAAATCCAAGATTTTCTGATGGTAGGAAAAGGTTTTTGTAAAATCTGGTAATAAAGTTTAAAATGTTTAAATCAATATAATTCTTATATCCCCAATGATCTCTTGATTTGGGGCTAAAATTTTCTAGATAAGAAACAGAGCTGGCTGTGGTGGCTCACGTCTGTAATCCCAGCACTTTGGGAGGCCTAGGCAGGAGGGTCACCTGAGGTTAGGAGTTCGAGACCAGCCTCTGGTCAACATGGTAAAACCCCGTCTCTACTAAAAAATACAAAAATTAGCCGGGCATGGTGGCACACACCTGTAATCCCAGCTACTCGGGAGACTGAGGCAGGATAATCGCTTGACCCGGGGAGGCGGAGGTTGCAATGAGCCGAGATTTTGCCACTGCACTCAAGCCTGGGCAACAGAGTGAGACTCTGTCTCAAAAAACAAAAATCAAAAAACAAAAACAAAAACGAACAAAGAACAACAACAACAAAAAGCCAGAATGAAACCAGTGTTTGATCTCCTCCTGTAAAACTACATGTGATATGCACCTTTTCTCAGTTAATCCCAGTAAGGACCCAAGAATATATGTTATTATCCCCATTTTACAGCTAAGTTACTGAGGCAATTTTGGCCCTGAGATAGTTTATATTCTACAACAAGCCAGGTGCAGTGTCTCATGTCTCTAATCCCAGCTACTTGGGAGACTGAAGTGGGAGGATTGTTTGAGGCCAAGAGTTCGAGACCAGCCTAGGCAACATAGTGAGACTTGCATCTCTAAAATGATAATGATAAAAATAATTTATATTCTATAAGATGCCTGAGTCTCCACTCAGTCATAAAAAGTGAGCTGAAATCTCAGTTAGACAGGAGGAATAAGTGCAGGAGATTGTTCACACAACATGTTGATCACAGTTAATAGTAATGTGTTACATATTTCAAAATTACCAAGAGAGTAGTTTTAAGTGTTCTCACCATAGAAAGAAGTATGTGAGGTAATACATGTTATTAGCTTTATTTAGCCTTTCCACAATATGTGTATGTGTGTGTATATATATAAACATCATGTTGTAGACCATAAATATATACCATTTTTATCAATTAAAAAAATAGCTGAGCCAGGCAGCAGTTTGTGTACCATGTGTCATCTACTCAGAAGGGATTTCATATCAAGGCTTATGTCTCCAGAAGCCTTCTAATGCGAGCCCTAAATACAGACATCAAAACAAATCACCCTTTGGGGTGGCTGCCGCCATCTCAGGATTGCATGTGTAAATGACTCAAGCAAAAAACACAGCTCTTGGATTTACAACCGAAAGCTGAAGGTTTCGTCTTGGGGAGAGCTGTGAGTCAGGCAACCAGCCAGGGGTGGGAGAGGCGGCCAGTCCTCCCCACTCTCCCAGGAGGACCCTTCTAGGAGCAGTGGGCTGAGCCTGCGGCGGGAATCTATCCCAATTGTCAAGTCCCTGTGTCATCGTTTGTCAAGCAAACAGGCTATGTCACAGCAGATTATGCTGGTGTCGAAGAGAACATTCTGGCTGAAAACACATCTGAGGCTGAAAAATGTTCCTTCTCAAAAAATTGAGTGGTTTTAAGGGAAAAAATGTTCCAGAGGGTTGGTAGGCAGGTGTGGATGTAAATTTTCCCTCCTTTAGCGACACAGGGGCAGGTGTCCTTCAGTATTGTGTGTGTCAGCCCCAAGACAGGGACACGCACTGTGACTCCGCACCAGCAGGATAGCCTGGACATCTCAGTGAGGGGATAGTGGGTCAAAGACAGAAAGGTTAAAACAGAGATGGAAACTGGTTTCTGCTGGATCAAATGGGGCCCACAGGTGTATGGGAGCTTGTTTGGTTGTTTGGCTGGCTTAGTGTTCAAAAAATATTTACAGCCAGGCACAGTGGCTCACACCTATAATCCCAGCACTTTGGGAGGCCGATCATGAAGTCAGGAGTTTGAGACCCGCCTGGCCAATACGGTGAAACCCCGCCTTTACTAAAAATACAAAAATTAGCCAGGTGTGGTAACGCATGCCTGTAGTCCCAGATACTTGGGAGGCTGAGGCAGAAGAATCACTTGATCCCAGGAGGCAGAGGTTGCAGTGAGCTGATATCTCGCCACTGCACTCCAGCCTGGGCCTCAGAGTGAGGTTCCGTCTCCAAAAAAATAAGAAAATATTATTATTATCCAGGTATGGTGGCACATGTCTGTAGTCCCAGCTACTCATGAGGCTGAGATAGGAGGATCACTTGAGCCTGGGAGGTTGAGGCTGCAGTGAGCTATGATTGTACCACTGCACTCCAGCCTGGGTGATATACCAAGACCCTGTCTAAAAAAGAAAAAAAAATATTTAAATGGTGCACTCAAAAGAAACTGAAAATAAAAATCCAGATGTTTGCTTTTTCTGGAAAGATTGGAGGATCTGGCAATTCAGGGCTTGTGTTCTAACATGAGGCATTGTCTGCATTAAGCAGTAGCTGCCCACTTTTGGGCAGAACATGAACTCGCCAGCTTGTTATGCTCTTCACTTATTTAAATTACCTGCCTAGCCCAGTTGGCGCTTAAATTTGCAGTCCTGATTCAATGCAGGGTCCCAATCACAAATTCTTTAAAGGGGCCCCCATCCAGCTCCCCATCCGCTCCCTAGTGACTGCTTCCCCCTCCTCTTTTCCTTTCTGTCTGCTCCTGAGTGAGATAGGACTTAGGGTCAACATTTAAAGAGAGGCCATTTCCTATTTGTTTTGAAGCTGCAGAATCCCCGTTCTCCTCCCCTAGTTCCTTCTACCTATTTTGTTCTTCTAATAGCAGGAAAGGGCAGAATTTTAATAATATCACTCTGGAATGACTTTCTTCATGCATGAATTATTTCTCATTTACAAAGGTTTGGGAGATACTTTTTTCCCCCTTCCCTTCTTGCTGTGGAAAATGATGACTGTTTTCATTGCTAGACACATTACTGTCAGAGCTCATGAAGCTGATGGCTGAGCCCATTTTCCCATGGAGTCCCTCTCCAGCAGCTGGCTCAGCTCGTCACATCCCTGAAATAGTAGCTTTTGTCAAGGTATGAACAAATGTCGCAGTCATGGTGACTAATGGCAGGTGACTGTTGTCATGACTCTGCTGGCCTAGAACAAAGGCAGATGAAAGGCCATGGACGCCAGCTCCCCTCCTTTCATTCTCACAACAACCTCTTGGAAGTAGGCATTATTGTCATTATTCTTACAGATGAAGAAGCAGAAGCACAGAGAAGTTGAGCCACTTTCCCAAGGTCACCCAGTGAGTAAATGGAAGAACTAGTACTTAAACTTGGCTCTGCCAACTCCCAACACTTTAACCACCGCACTGGGCTGCCATCCCTGTGCGCTTTTTTTTTTTGGGTAGGGGCAGGGTGGGATTTCACCCAGAAGCCTGGTTCACGTTGAAGAGTACAGGATGATTTCTGAGATGTGTGGGTAGCAATGGTGATCCTTTGAAGACTCTACATACCCTTGAAAGCATCTGTGGTTTCGAGTCCCTGCAACCTTTACACTGTGCCCAGCACTTTGCAAACTCCATGCCATTTAATCCTCATAACACTCCTTTGAAGTAAGCGTTGTTCATTCCCACTTTACAGATGCAAAAACTGAGGCTTACAGAGTTTTGTGAATTGCCAAAGATGGAACAGCTCAGAAAGGAAATTTTAACTGAGTCCTGTCTGGCTCCAAGGACCACTGTCCTTTGATATCCTCTTTACTGAGGCCTCCTAGGGACAATGGTCCCAAAGTGCAGGACTCACATCACTGGGGGATGTGAAATCATTTTAGGAAGTCATGGACAAACTCTTTTCATTCAATGTCATGCCCTTATTATAATCTTGGCTAGAAAAAAATACTTTATGACTATTATTGCTTAGGCCAAGGCCAAATTTTACTTAAATAAAACATGTGTGTTGATTTTTTAAAGTTATGTAAATAACTGGAGAGGGTACTCAAAGATGGCGAGAATTGTCACGATGGTTTGTGGGGCAGGGCATGGTGGCTCACACCTGTAATCCCAGCACTTTGGGAGGCCAAGGTGGGTGGATCATTTGAGGTCAGGAGTCTGAGACCAGCCTGGCTAGCATGGTGAAACTCCATCTCTACTAAAAACACAAAAAAATTAGCCAGGCGTGCTGGCACGCGCTTGTAATCCCAGCTACTCGGGAGGCTGAGGCAGGAGAATTGCTTGAACCCAGGAGGCAGAGGTTGCAGTGAGCCGTGATTGCGCCACTGCACTCCAGCCTGGGCAACGGAGTGAGACTCCATCTCAATAAATAAATAAATAAATAAATAAATAAATAAGATGGTTTGTGATGACTAACCTTGGGGAGCACAGAGCACGAAGGAGTCACCGATGACATTAGAGAGTAGGATTTCATGTACTCAGTACCCACACCAGGGAGGCGTACAGGACAGCCTGGTGGTTGTCTCCCAGTCACTGCACGATTACCTCTTCTCTGAGAACTGCCGCTCCCCGCCCCCAACTTCTTCTGTGCAGTGAGAAGGGCCATGTTCCTGTGGTGCGGCCATGCCCCACAGGCCAGTTGGTTGCCAGTCCATGGTGGCCAATGCCAGCTGGGTTGATTAGTCACTTCCTGCTAGAGACAGACAGAGCTAAGAGATGGAACAGAGGCCATTTGAACCGGGAACTGGTGGTCCCTCCTGCTACCTTGTAGACAGGAAAGTAGGGCTGGCTGCTCTGTTGGGTGGAAAAAGAATGAAGTAGGCGTGCTGAAGACTCAGAGATGAAGTGCAGACAAACAGGGCCCCGAGCTCCCTACAGCGCTTCACTCCTTGGCTTCTTGCCAGAGCCAACTCCAGAGAGGATCTGTTCGGAGCGTAACCTACACAAAGGCAATCTGATTGAGCTTCACTGCTGAACACTCGCCCTTGCCAGCTCACCCCGGCACCTTCCTGCCCTCTCCTGGGTGCTGTTGTAATGCTTGATCACCAGGAGAGACAGCTGGGGCACACGCAGAGGCTCCCGCTTCCAGCATGGGCCCTTACAGATGAGACAGGTCTGCTCCGCTTCTCAAAATGGCAATTAGGGCCGGTTGGTGCAGCCCCATCTGGAGGCCCGGAAATCTCAACGTGCACCTGCCAATGCTGTCAGGAGATGTGAAGGCCTCTGCCCCTCTGGGGTGTGAGGAAGGGTAGCCTCTGTAATGAGAGGAGGCAGGCTATTATACTGCTCATAACTGCATTTCTGTGCATGGAGTGCCGTTCTGCAGCTGAGCCCTGGATTGCTTTGTGCTTGCTCTCTGTGGTCCTCATGCTTGGAAAGACATTTCTAAGAGGGGTACAGGATACCGCCCCCCGAGGAACGTGGAGCCCAGTATTAAAGTGCATTACCCTGCGGGGCTTTCAGTTGGTCCAATTCTTTTTTTTTGTAATCAAATTAATTTTATTTTTAGTTTGTATTTCATTTCATTTTTTTGCAAACTCTTCTTTTAGGTTCGGGGGTACACATGCAGGTTTGTTACATGGGTAAATTGTGTGTCGTGGGGGTTTGGGGTGCAGATTATTTCATCATCCAAGTAATGAGCATAGTACCTGAGAAGTCGTTTTTCGACCCTCACCCTCCTCCACCCTCCACCCTCAAGTCGGCCCCAGTGTCTATTGTTCCCCTTTGCTCATTGTTTAGTTCCCACTTACAAGTAAGAACATGCAGTATTTGGTTTTCTGCTCCTGCATGAATTTGCTTAGCATAATGACCTCTAACTCCATCCATGTTGCTGCAAAGGACATAATTTTGAGAGGTGAAGCCGGCTGGGCTTCCGGGTCAGGTGGGTACTTGGAGAACTTTTCTGTCTAGCTAAAGGATTGTAAACACACCAATCAGTGCTCTGTGTCTAGCTAAAGGTTTGTAAACACACCAATCAGCACTCTGTAAAAACGCACCAATCAACGCTCTGCATCTAGCTAAAGGTTTGTAAACGCACCAATCAGCACTCTGTAAAAACCGACCAATCACTCACTGCTCTGTAAAATGGACCAAACACCAGGATGTGGGCGGGGGCCAAATCATGGAATAAAAGCTGGCCACCCGAGCCAGCAGCGGCAACCCACTTTGGTCCACTTCCCAGGTGTGGAATGTTTGTACTTTTGGTCTTCACAGTGAATCTTTCTGCTGCTTACTCTTTGGGTCTGCACTGCGTTTATGAGCTGTAATACTCACTGCGAAGGTCTGCAGCTTCACTCCTGAAGGCAGTGACACCACGAACCCACTGGGAGGAACAAACAACTCCAGACCCGCCACCTTTAAGAGCTTTAACACTCACTGCAAAGGTCTGCGGCTTCACTCCTGAAGTAAGCGAGACCACGAACCCACTGGAAGGAAGAAACTCCGGACACATCTGAACATTTGAAGGAACAAACTCCGGACATACAATCTTTAAGAACTGTAACACTCACCGCTAGGGTCCGTGGCCTCATTCTTGAAGTCAGCGAGACCAAGAACCCACCGGAAGGAACCAATTCCGGACACAATTTTCCTCTTATTTTTTAATTCTTTTTATGCAAACTCTCTATTCTGGTCCAGGTGCTCCCCTTTGGGGCAGAGGATGAACTTGCCAGTTTGTTATGCTCGTCACTCATTTAAATTACCTGTCTAGCCCAGTTGGTGCTCAAATTTGCAGTCCTGATTCAATACAGGGTCCCAATCACAAGTTCAACAGCATGCCCTGTTGTTGACGCATCCATGGATGTGTCAGCCTAGGCCTCCTTCTCTCCACCACCATGGAAGTAGATCCTCACATCCTCTTAGGCATCCCCCTTCCCATAGCATAGCTGATGGGACCATAATACCTTCCAGCCTAACTCTGCTACTAACTAGTGTCTCTGTGAGATGCTGCAGATCCACTGTGCAGTTAGGCTGGAAGGTGTTATGAACTGTGGGGCTGTGGGGGTGAGTTGGGGATATCCAGGCTGGACTATGTGTGTGTGTGTGGAACAAATGCAGCTGGTATGAGAGAAGTTGAGCTTGGAGAGAGCAAGAGGTAAGAGGCCATCCGTCCAGGATCTTGCTAACATTCCAGGTCCTTGGTACTGTCTGTCTTGACAACCTGCCAAGTTTCCTATGTCTTGCATTGCGGGAGATAAATTTATAAGAACCTAATTTTTAATTAAGTTATAATTTATATACAATAAATTGCTCCAATCTTGAGCTGTTTCTGGACGCCGGATGATGCCTGATGAGCCACTTCCCCACGTGATGACTGTGCCACAGTCCTCCATTTGTTTACTATGCTGCTCCCAAACCAGTGGTGCTCTCCTTCCTGTTCTTTGCTTTGTTGAGCCCTTCCCATCCACCATGAAGCCCTCACTGACTTCCCCAGCCCAGAAAGGTCTGTCTGCACTTTGAGCACAGGACTTGACTCTACAGTGAGGCAGTGCAGTTAGACAGACTGAAGTGATCTTCTCCTCATGCGAGGTCTGGGCTGGGTGCTGGAGACACAAAGACAGACACAAAGACAGACACAGTCTGGCCTCCAGGGGTTTGCCACAGAGGAGACAGCCGTGTAAAAACCCCAACCACGATGCAGTGAGACAGGGGCTAAATGAGAGCCTTTCCTGCTGTTAAGGGAGGCCAGGGTCCTCAAGGAAAGATGGAAAACAAGGTAACGTTGGAACTTAAGGATGGATGAAACTTTGCCAGGTACAAAGAGACAAAGAGACCCTTCATGTTTGTTAGCCAAAGAAAAATACATTCAGAAGCTTGTTAAAATGGTAAGGAAGAATTTATTTAAGACTGTTGCAATAGAAGTATCGTAATAGGAGACAGAGATTGAGCTCAGCTCCAAATACAGCAAGGATAAGTGGAGATTTACAGCCAAGCAGTAGGGTGATGGGGTCAGGGGATAGAAAATTACTGAGGAGAGACATCAAAGGCAAGGAACTTCTTGCTAAACTGACTGTCTTAGCTTGGACTGCCATAACAAATGCCATAGACTGGATGGCTGAAACAACAGACATTGATTTTCTCACAGTTCTGGAGGCTGGAAGTCTGACATCAGGAAGCCAGCAAGGGCAGGTTCTGGTGAGGGCTTCTCTCCTGGCTTGTGGCTGTTTTGCTGTGTCCTCATGTGGCCTTTCTTGTCCATATGAAGAGAGAGAGAGTGAGAGAGAGATCTTGTCAGTTCTTTTTCTTTTTTAAGGCCATTAATTACATCACAAGGGCTATATCCTCACGACCTAATCTAACCTTAATTACTTCCCAAAAGGCCCTTCTCCAAATATCATCACACTGGGGATGAGGGCTGACACATATAACTTGGGGCAAGAGGACACACACATTTGATCTCTAGCACTGGCCTGATAGGATTCTCGCTAAAGGCAAGCCAAGGATTTAGACACCAAGGGTGAGGGATGAAGAACTTGATCAGATGTCAAGGGTGATGAGTAAGGGGACGACTTAGCAGGACTCTTTGCTAAGAATGGGTGGGTCAGGTACAAGACAAGACTTTGCGGTTGAGGGCCGGTTGAAAAGAGAGCTCAGAGGAGCCTGATTAGTGTTCGTTCAAGGAATCTTTGTTGTAGTCCAGATTCTTATTATTATGTGCAAAAAGGACTTCTCTCCTTCACTGTCCCTGGCCTGGAGTGAAAGAACTGTCCACTCTCTGATACAGGAGGCATCTCTCTTTTCCTCACTCACCTTCTTCTCTCCCTGACTTCACGCTCTTTCTTTTCCCAACTACTTTAATTTCCAGATATCTAGAAGTCTCAGCATCTGGAAATCACACACATAAATACACACACATACACACACGCGCGCGCACGTGCACACACACACAAAATGATAATGAGACCATACTGGAAGTCTCTTCAGATGTAAAGAAGGGAGGGGTAAAAACCCCACTTCCCAGTTGGGTGCAGTGGCTCACATCTGTAATCACAGCACTTTGAAGGTTGAGGTGGGAGGCTTGCTTGAAGCCAGGAGTTCGAGACCAGCTTGTTAAAATGGTAAGGAACATAGTGTGATCCCATTTCTAAAACAAAAAAAAAAAACTAGCCAGGTGTGATGGTATATACCTGTAGTCCCAATTACTCAGGAGGTTGAGGTGGGAGGATCGCTTGAGTCCAAGAATTCAAGGCTGAAGTGAGCCGTGATTGTGCCATTGCACTCCAGCCTGGGTGACAAAGTAAGACCTTGTCCCTAAAAAAGCAAAACCAAAACAAATAACGCGAAAATACCTACTTTATGTAAAGTCATGTTGTTAGGGAGCTAGGAACCAAAGCGAGCAGGACTGGAGGCAGTCAGTCCTCTCAGACAGACAAAGGCTGGTGAATAAAGAAACCCACATGCAGTAAGAGCAAGGATCAAGGCGCTGGCCCAGCGTCAGGATCAAGGTGCGGAGGCAATGCTGGCTGCTCCAATTTTGCAGAAAAGAGGGAGGAGGCTTGACATATTTATAAGACACCGTAAACTCTGCTCCATTCGTGCCACAGTCTTCTCCATGGTCCCTCCGTGCTTTGCACAGAGTTGTGTCTCAGAAAATATTTGATGTACAAATGAAATTTAATTAGAAGCCGCTGCTTAGTTACCTTTATCACAAATGTTAGCATGATTTATCACCAGGATGCCCAGTAAATTGAGTGACAGGCCAAAGATATATTGTAAGGTGTTAAAAAGAATCCTGAATAGCCTGCCCTTCTTTTCAAATACCTTTTTCTCTATTCTTTTTCCTTGACAAGAGTTTTGAAATCATGAGTGTAAGTAGGTGATATATGAGTGCCCTTGATTTCTCATAGCTATGAAAAATATAAGGAGCTTGGCTTTAAAAAATCCCATCTTTACTGTCATTTACCCTTGGTGGATATGTGAATTGGTATAGCCTTCAAGGAGGAGAATTTGACAATATCAAATTGTAAGAGCACCTTTCCTTCTATCCAGCAATCCTCATTCGAGGCCGTCTATTCTGGTTATCTACGACTGTGTAACAAATCACTTCAAAACTTAGTATCTTAAAATAACAATTTATTATTATGGCTCACACTTCTGCATGTAGACCCGGAGATTCTTGCTTAGGGTCTCACATGGTCACAGACAGATGAAGGCTCGGCTAGGCCAGCCATCCAAGGTGGCTCACTTCCGAGTCTGGCAGTGGGTGTTGGCTGGCAGCTGGGCTCAGTGGGGGCTACTGGCTGGGCCACCCTTCCGTGGCCTCTTCACGGAACTTAGAGCTTTCATAGCTTGGTGGCTGGGTTCCTAAGTGCGGTATCTCCTCAACAAGTGTTCCAAAAAGGAAAAACTGGAAGATTCCAGGTCAGCTAAGGGCAATTCCTAGAACCAGTCGATTGTCCCGTCTGCCCTGTTCTGTTGGTCACAGCCATCAGTGGATTCCACCAAGGCCTCTAGGCCCCTACCCCCATTATATGGTCTTTGAAATGTTTTCCCAAGTTCCTTCTCCTTGTTTTATTAAGTATCATAACTCTTTTATATACTGGGTTATTTTAGTTAGGGTTCTTCAACTGTAAGCAAGAGAAACTGGTCACAAACAGTAGAGAATTCACTGGATGGGGAGTGGTTAAGGAATGGAGCTTGGAAAAGGCAGGAAGTGCTCAGCACTCTCTTGTGGGTTCTGCTGTGAGAATGAATGAACTCAATGATTTATTTTGTCCTTGTTTCTCTGCTCAGGGGTCAGTGTCCCAGGAGAGAGACCCTGGCCGGCTGAGCTTAGGTCAGGAGCCAAACTCCTGTCTGTGGGAGCAGAGGAAAGATCTGGCAGAAGGAGCTTCTGGGGACTCTGATAGCTTCCCCAGTGGAAGAGCAGGTGCCCAGATTTCCATCCCAGCATGATTTAACCCCGTGGGGGAGGGGCAGTCTCCTGAAAGGGACAATGGACGCTGCATGTCCCCTCCACTGAGTTTTTTTGTTTTTGTTTTTGTTTTTGTTTTTGTTTTTTTTCAGAGACAGAGTCTCGCTCTGTCACCAAGCTGGAGTGCAGTGGCATGATCTCGGCTCACTGCAACCTCTGCCTCCTGGGTTCAAGCGATTTTCCTGTCTCAGCCTCCCGAGTAGCTGGGACTACAGGTGTGCACCACCACGCCCAGCTAATTTTTGCATTATTATTATATATATATTTTTTGAGAAAGAGTCTTGCTCTGTCTCCCAGGCTGGAGTGCAGTGGTACAATCTCAGCTCACTGCAACCTCCGTCTCCCGGGTTCCAACGATTCTCCTGCCTCAGCCTCCCAAGTAGCTGGGATTACAGGCATGCGCCACCATGCCCAGCTAATTTTTGTATTTTTAGTAGAGACAGGGTTTCACCATGTTGGCCAGGATGGTCTTGAACTCCTGACCCCAGATGATCCGCCCACCTTGGCCTCCCAAAGTGCTGGAATTACAGGTGTGAGCCACCATACCCAGCCTAATTTTTGTATTTTTAGTAGAGATGGGGCTTTACCATGTTGGCCAGGATGGTCTCAATCTCTTGACCTTGTGATCCACCCACCTTGGCCTCCCAAAGTGCTGGGATTACAGGTGTGAGCCACCATGTCGGGCCTCCTCCACTGAGTTTCTAACACCTCCTCCCTATCTCACATTCTGCATCCACAACCAAGTATGAACCCTGGGTAAGGTCCAAGAAGGATGGACTTTGGGGCCAGACACACCTGGCTGGGTCAGCTATCGGTTGGGTGACCATGGGCACTCACAATCTCTCCCAGACTCAGTTTCCTTATCTGTAAAATGGAGGTAATAATACCTAATTTTCAGAGTTCTTATGAGGATTTGAGATTACCTCTACAAAGAGTTTTGCACAGTCTATGGCCCACAGTAGACCTTTAGTAAGTGGCAGCCATTGCATCATTCTTCATGATGGAGAAACAACAGACCTGTCCCTCCCTATCCCTCCCTACCACCACCATAGAACCTTTGTCTTCTTCCTCACCAATGGGTGTTGAACCTACTAGCTATCCAAAGGTGAGAGGCATGCTTAGGTCCAATCATTGTGTGAATTTGGTGTGAATTACAGACCCCCAGCACATACCAGAGAGGAAATGTGGCTGACAGAGAGGCCCCTGCCCACCCCAGCGCGGTGGTAATTGCCTGCACCCGAGTTTTGGAAGAAAGGGCTCAAGCCTCACATCCATGTGACAATGTGTTTGAGCACAGATGCTCTCATAGCTATTGCTACTTCACAGGATGTCAGGCACACTGTGTGCTATTTTAAGCTGAGATTCCACATGCAGTTACAATCCTCCTCTTTCATTCCTGGGCTTTTCTGTTCTTGAAACAGAGCTTTGTTCTTCTTCATTTTTTTTAATGCTTTCTGTCTCACTAAGAGTAATGGGATGAGTTCATGACTCCTGCCATCCTCAGAATTGCCTGGCTTCGAGTGTGTATTCAAAATCCTTTAATGGTGCTTTAATGTCAGGTGCAAAACGAAGCCTTTCCCAAGTCTTTATAACATGCTTGAAAGGACAAAGTGGTCTTGTCATAGGCTGCTGCGATGCTCTCAGAGCTTTGCCACAATTCATCTTGTAACAGATGGACTCTTCATTAGGTGCACATTGCACCCACCTGGGAATTCACTACCTTTGGATGAGAGAGAGATTTGATTTTAGCTGCAGATAATTACTCTTTCTTATCTTGACCCATAGATCAAAGATTATCAACAAATTCAGATTCCTTTGTCTTTTTTCTTCTGCTGAATTGGAATGCTAGAATAGGTTGGATGAGTGACCACCTTTTTTTTTCAAACAGCTTGACTTGAACTCAATTAACAAGACCAAGGTTTTGAGTGTTTGGTGGGGGCTGCAATGTGAGGTTTCTGGCATTTATGTCCATGAAATTCACTGATGACAACAGATTATGTTTCTATTGCTTTATTAGCATTACTATCTTGCAAAGCTCAGCTTAGGGCCCAGATGACCCCTATGTTGTAAATCCTGCTTAAAACACTCCCTGTCCTGTCCTGACTTTCCTCTTACCACTCTGACCATGATGTCTGTCTTTTTATAGGTTCATCTTTGCCATTAAATATTGAGGAAGCTCTGGCCGGGCGCAGTGGCTCATGCCTGTAATCCCAGCACTTTGGGAGGATGAGGCGGGCGAATCACCTGAGGGTGGAAATTCGAGACCACCCTGACCAACTTGGAGAAACCCTGTCTCTACTGAAAATACAAAATTAGCCAGGTGTGGTGGCACATGCCTGTAATCCCAGCTACTAGGGAGGCTGAGGCAGGAGAATCACTTGAACCCGGGAGACAGAGGTTGCGGTGAGCCAGAGATTGTGCCATTGCACTCCAGCCTGAGTAACAAGAGCGAAACTCTGTCTCAAAAAAAAAAAAAAAAAAAAAAATTAAGGAAGCTCAAGTCTTAGTCCTAGTCCCTATTAGCATTCCTTTAATTACTCCCTAAAGGCAGATGCCTCATAAGCCTTAAGTTAGAAAAGCCTAAGCCTGTCCTTTGAATCCCAAACCCATACACCTGGCTGCCTCCTGACATTTCTTTAAGGATATATCAAAGTTTCCTCAAACTCAGCCTGATAAAAGCTGAACTTAAGAGTTTCCCTCAGAAGCCATCGTCTTTCAGGATATTCCCATCTCCGTGAATGGAAGCCCCATCCACCAAGCTGCAAATGACACACTGAGGTATCTCCCCTGACATGTCTTTCTCCCATTCTGTTCCATCCAGTCCATCACGAATCGTGGCAACTGTATCCCTTGAATGTCTCCCATTGGCCCACTTGTTTGAGCTCTCCCATCAGCATCCTGGCCCACATCAGCTTTCTGGCTGAGTCTCCTGGTCTGCTTTGTTCATGGCTCCCATCTATTTCCCATGATGTAAGCTTTCTGAAACTTACGTCTTATGATGTTACCCTCTGCCTAAAATCCTTGAGGGTTTTCCAATTGATTTTAAAATAAGAACCCAAATCTTTCACATGTCCACAAGGCCATTCACAGTATGACCCCTCCTGCCTCTCTGGCTGCACCTCCCATCACTTTCCCTTCACCTGTGTCTGTTTCTGTGGCCTTCACGAAAAGGCTTTTGCTCTGCTCTCTCCACAACTTCCTTTTTTTTTTTTTTTAGACAGGACCTCACTCTCTCACCCAGGCTGGAGTACAATGGCTCAATCACAGCTCACTGCAGCCTCCACCTCCTGAGCCCATGCAACCCTCCGACTTCAGCCTCTCAAGTAGCTGGAACCATAGGCATGTGCCATTGTGCCTGGTTAATTATTCTTATTTTTTGTAGAGACAGAGCCTCCCCATGTTGCCCAAGCTGGTCTCAAGCCCCTAGGCTCAAGCGATCCTCCCACCTCAGCCTCCTGAAGTGTTGAGATCACAGGTAGGAGCTGTGGTGTGCAGCCCACCATTTCCTTTTCTAAGATAGTGTTTACTTTCATTCAGGTCTCTGCTCAATGATCACTTCCTCAAGGCAGGCTTTCCCTTACCTTCTGGACAGGCCACATCCTCTCGTAAATGCTCTCGGCATTGTGTACCTCTCGATCACAGTACTTCTTGTGGTAGAATTGTGGGATTCTTTGATTACATGGCTGTATTTCATGACAGTGGGGACTGCATCTCTTTTTTTCCTCACGTTGCAGCACCTAGCACAGTGATCATACACATAGAAGGTGTTCCATAGGTATTTTTAAATGCATAAATAATAGATGGAAGTCCAGAAGTCCAGAAGTCATGCCATTCAAGCATTGAACAAGATAAGCCTCCACAAGACCTCGGATTTTGCATAGAAACAAATGAAAAGGGGACAAGTTACGCAGAAAGTCTGATTTGAAGAGGGGCACTGAGGTCTACTGAGGTCTGTGCTCTTTATCATGAATGTCTTTGCAACACCTGCTGTGTCAGTCTACTGCCCAATGGGGTTCCTTCAGTTGCACAATCTGGGTCTGTGATAGGAAGGAAAGTTCTACCAGGGCATAGAGTTCGGTCTGAGGACTGCTCTGTTAGTTGTTAAATGCTTAGTTCTATACACAGTCCCATTCCTGTGCTCACCGAATTCAAGGAACTTGTAGTCTAGTGGGAGGGCCAAGATTACCAGGCATGAACAGCATGGATTGCAGCATGAGGCTAGAGAGCTAGGTTTATAGTCAGCTCTTCCAGTTTCTATAAAAGATGAGGGACCTCTAACACATTTCTTAACCCCTTTGAGCCTAAGTTTCTTCAGCTGTAAAGTAAGGACGCTAAAACCACAATTATCAAGGTGGTTTTGAGGATTCAATAGATAATACCAGTGGGTGCTGTGCACATTGAGCAAAGGCTGGTTCTTGTTCCAAGCACTGAGCCTGGCTGCATGGGCTCTGAGAAGGCAGAAAGGAGAAAGCAGGGAGGAGATGGAGCCACAGGAGAGCTTGGGTTGGGCCTTGGAATGTGGGAGGGTATAGGATGGGGAAGAGGAGGAATGGAAGGAAGAGGAGAGAGGCAGGTAGGTTTCAGTGAGAAAAAGGCACAAAGGCAGGAAGAAAGCTTGCCTTGAGCCAGAGGAGAAAAACATCAAAGGCCCAGTGAAGAGACCTGCAGAGGCTTAGATTTCATGCCATGTGTGAGCCTTGAGTAGGGTTGTTAGCCTGGGAGGAACTTATTTCTTACAACATATCTCTTTATTAAACATCAAGAGACAAATCAAACTGACCTTGTGGAGCTCAACCTTGGGTCTGTAAAGTGTTTGTATAATACAAACAAAATAGTGAATCACTTGGGACCTCTGCTGAATATTTTGGCACTTGATTTTAGAAACAAAGAACAGAAGGCACACAGGTTTTGGAGAGTAGCTGTTCCATGAAAGCATAACATTCTCTTTCAACCTCAGTTTTCTCATCTTTAAAGTGGAATTAAAATGCTGTCTGACAATGATGAATAGCCTGTATGTGCCAGGCACCAAAGCATGTTAAGTAATTGAGATAAACTGAACACTGTGCTATGTGGTTTACGTGAACTTGCGACTCAGGGCTGCTCATTGAGATAGGATGGTTATTATCCTCATTTTACTCTTGAGACACAGGTTAAGTAAATTGCCCAGGCACAATCCAAAGCTCAGGCTCTGGCCGGTGAAGCTGGCTTGCCCTAATTACCACCTTATAGGGTCGTACCCAAAACATGAGGGACCATGTATGGAAAACATCTAGCCCACCGCCTGATTTGTAGTAAGCACTCTATAGACCTCAGTTTCCTGTCACAGTTGATAGTATTTAGCTCAGTAATTTATCACATACTGTTCTTTGTTTGTTTCAGGTGTTTCTCTCTTATCTACCAACAATGGTAAATAAATTGCTTAAAGAAAGGAAAGGCATTATAGCTTGATTTCTTTTGTAGCTTTCCCAGTGCACCTAGAAGTTCTCAATAGAAATGTCTTAAAATGAACTGAATAAATGCTTACTGATTGAATAAATGAAGGATTCCGTAAAAAAAGCAAATGTAGAATATGACTGATTGGCTTTTATAGCTTCTTATTTATTTTACCCCACTGAATTCTAAAACAGGATTTGAGGAGGATTATACAAATATGTAAGATTCAACAGGATAAAAGCAAACAAGTGAGAAAATTGGAGTGAAGGGAAAATAAAACGAGGGGTGTTTATTTCTTTGTCATTTCTTGATAGAAATTTGTCGGCAAATCTCCAAGATGAAAGCACAAAATTTGCCAAGAACTAAAACTTACTCCTGTAGGGTATTCCTTAAACTCTTTGATGGGACACAGCTCAAATCTCAAAGGGAGAGGGAGTCATGAGCGGAAAATGGAGGGAATTGGGGATTGTCTCTGGTCTGGCTGCTGAGAAAATACCATGTTTTCCTTGGGGCCAATGCACCCAGAGCTTTGCACCCAGACCAACGCACCAAGACCTTTTTTGAGAAAAAAGTAGTTTTCTCAAATGTAGGGAGAACCATGTTCTACAGGCTCATATTACCACATCAGACCTCCCTCATTTTTATTTCTACTTGATCTTTAAGATCTATCAACACATGTCTGGCAGGCTTGGAAGAGCCTTACTAATCACCCTTCTTCTCTTCTGGTCTTGGTATCAATTAAGAATAGGAAAAGAGAGTCCTGCAGAAGCCAAGGATGGGGGAACAGGGTTAAAAGGTTGTGTGTAAGGCTATCTGCCCCTCCCATCTGACTTGGCCTCTCTGTATAGTGATCTCTCTCTCTATCAATCAATGGTTCTCAGTTTGGGCTGTGCATTAGAATCACCTTTTTAAAATTACCAATGCCTGGGCCCGGCGCGGTGGCTCACACCTGTAATCCCAGTGCTTTGGGAGGCTAAGGTGGTGGATCACTTGAGCCCAGGGGTTTGAGACCAGCCTGGGCACCATGGTGAAACCCTGTCTCTGCAAAAAAATATGAAAATTAGCGGGTATAGTGGAACATATCTACAGTCCCAGCTACTCAGGAGGCTGAGGTGGGAGGATCCCTTGTGCTCGGGAGGTCGAGGCCACAGTGAGCTGAGATTGCATCACTGCACTGCAGCCTGGGTGACAGAGCAAGACCCCCATCTCAAGAAAAATAAAATAAAATAAAATAAAATTACCAATGCCTGAGCCCTATCCATGGTGAGTCTGATTTAATTGATCTGAGTGGGGCCAGGCATTATTATTTTTTAAGCTCCTAAAATGATTCCAAAGTGCAGCCCAGGCTAAACAGAATTCCCTGGAGGGCTTGTTAAAACACAGGTTGCTGGATCCCACCCCAGAGTCTCTGATCCAGAGGTTTGGGTGGGGCCTGAGAATCTGCATTTCTAACAACTTTGCAGGTGACACTGTTGCTGCTGGTCCTGGGCTCCATGTTGAGAGCCATTGCTCTAAACCAACAAGTGAGCCAGGGAATGTAAATGCTTGCAAACATGCCATTATAATATACATGTTTCTTTATTATTATGGAGGGTTTTTGTGTGTGTCTTGATTTTTATTTATTGAACAAGTAATACTAGAACAAGAAAAATGAGACTGGAACACATAAGCCCACAACCTTTACAGACATACCATTGCACTGTGTAATCGCAGTAGTAATAGTAGCTAGCATTTATTATACATTTACTGTGTGTCAGGCATAAGCTGATAACTTTAGAGGCATTATTTCCTTTAATTCTCATGACAATTCTATAAGGTAATTAATTTACTATCCCATTTTACAGATGGAGAATTTGCAACACAAAGATTGTAATGGCTATTTTATGCACTTGTAACCAGAGCATGAAGTCCACTTTGCATTCAGCTTCTTTCACTTAGTACAATGACATATTTTCCATGTTGAATAGACCATTCCATTGTATTCACATATCAGTTTTCTTTTCATTAGATACTTAGATCATTTCCATTTTCCACAATCATATTTAACAGAGCAATGATCAATTTCATTTAGTGCTTGTCTTGAATTATTTTTCTTAGAATAGAGTCTCAAAAGTGATCTTCCTCAGTCAAAAGGTGAAATTGCCTAGCTTTGATTTATAACATACTAGAACAAAAAGGTTTTTTTAAAAAAACCCCACATTTCATCCACTTTTTTCCAAACCAAATCATTCTCTGGACAGGTTTAGATAGTCACACATTTAAAGTAAGGTACTGTAATTTAAAAATTATGAAGGTATTTTTATATAATTTGGTTCCATTGCAAAAATCACTCCAGTGGAAATTACCTTCCAGGCAGCCAACTTCTTCAAGAAAACCTCCCAGGTTTATGATGGCAAAGAAGTTTCTGCCCTCTTCTATGGAAGTCACCCCCAAACAACAAGAGCATAAGAACCAGAACCACAACTCCATTTTGGACAACACCAGAAGATATCTGTAACTCAGAACTCGCTTGTACAAGAGTGCAGTGGCAGGAAAGATCAAACCAAGTGCCTAATTAAAGGCTCGGGAACCCACGGCCCCAGCGACGGCTGAAGGTGAGCCGGAAATGCAGGCTGCAAGCAAGAGAGGGATGTGGGTCTGGGTAAGGGCCAGAGTCTTCTGATCTAATTGCCAAGAAGCGGGAGGGAATTCTTCAGAGAAACTGAACAGAGAGCTTCCGGATATGCGGACACCAAGTGCAGAGGAGGGCCATGTACCAAACCAGACCCAGAGGACTGGGTGCAGGTCTGCATCTTGAATGGGGAAGCCTCCAGCCCTAGCCTGTGTAAAATCATGTTACTGAGTTTCCCTAATTGGTTCAGCAGTGAGCCAATATTTCCATGTCCTTAATGATGAAAACATCATAATCCATAAATAGGATTTATTCAAAAGTTGCAATACACAGTCATGTGTCGCATAATGATGTCTTGCTCAACAATGGGCCACATGCATACGTGACAGTGGTCCCATAAGGTTATATTGGAGCTGAAAAATTCCTATAGCCTAGTGACATCTTGATGATTCTGACCCGTGAAGGCCTAGGCTAGCATGTGTGTCTGTGTCTTAGTTTTTAATAAAAAGTTAAAAAATATTTAAATAGGAAAAACGTTATAGAATAAGGATGTAAAAAAAAAAATTTTTTGTACAGCTGTACGATATGTTTATGTCTTGAGCTAAGTGTTATTGCAAGACTCAGAAAGTTTTAAATGGTTTAAAAGTTTATAAAGTGTAAAAGTTATAGTCAAGTCAAGGTTAATTTGTTGTTGAAGAAAGAGAAATAGTTTTTATAAATTTAGTGTAGCCCAAGTGTACAGTGTTTATGAAGTCTACATTATTGTACAGTAATGTTCTAGACCTTCCCATTCACTCACCACTAGCTCCCTGACTCATCCAGAGCAACTTCCAGTCCTGTAAGCTCCATTCATACTACGTACTCTACCAAGCTGTACCATTTTTAATCTTTTATACCATATTTTTACTGTAACTTTTCTATGGTTAGTTATGTTTAGATACGCAAACACCATTGTGTTACAATTGCCTATACACAGTATTCAGTATAGTCGCATACTATACATGTTTGTAGCCTCAGAGCCATAGGCCACACCATACAGCCTAGGTGTGTGGTAGGTTTCACTATTTGGGTTTATGTAAGTGCACTCTGTGATGTTTGCACAGGGACAAAATCACCTAACAACTCATTTCTCAGAATGTATCCCTGTCATTTAGTGGTGCATGACTAAATGGTGCATAATCATATTAGGAGGTTGAGTTTAAGAGGCAAGGTGTGAAGAGCTTTATCTACCCACTTTAATAGGAAATTGTAGGCAATGTGGAGATATTTGAAAATATGGAGGTAAATAGAAGATATAAAACGAAAGTTCCTGAAAGTGGTTGCCTCTAGGAACCAGGGAGAGGGAGGGGTGTTATATGTGTGGGAATTGATGTTTCTTGTTATAAGCTTTTAAGCACTAATTGACTTTTTAATGATGCGAGTATGTTTCTTTGATAAAATTAAAATTGAGGGAAAAGGGAAAATTGCGTGGGCGCTTCTCTACTGCTTAATTTATGTACCTTATGAATTGGATTTCCATAAATGGGTTTTGTCCAAGCAGGCTACTCGTGGAGATTGCAGATCATAAATAAGAATTGCTGATATTAGGGAGGTAATTAATTGGCCAGTAGCCAAAGAGAGACCCTTTATTCCTAATAAAGGAGTCCAGGCTCCAGCTTGAAGAGTCAGGATCTCTATTGTGGGCTTCATTCTTGCCAGGATTTGAAGAGAAACCCTTTACTAATCCACACTTTGCAACACAATACACCTGATGAGTCACTGGTGCTGTTGGTGAGAGCCTAAATAATCATCATTCCAACTAGAAGAATGCTTGTGCTTGCTTTCTGTTGCCATAGAAACAGTGCAGCTCCTGTCTCCCTGTTGCTTTGGTAACCCACCCCCCTTTCCTCACATCGCTACTGCTAGGGTATTTTGCTGCCAAGATAATGGTCTCTATTATGGATTGAATGTTAATGGGCAGTCCTCTACCCCAGCCTACACCCAGCCCCTTCTGCAGCTCCACATTTGAAGGCCTTGTCTAAGTGGCATCTCAATGAGATGGTAATAGATACTTGAATCAGATGGAGAGGAGCTGTAGTGATGGGGGTGGGAGGGGTTACAAGAAGGGTTCAGCTTCTAATCTTGAAAAGGGAGGACTGGGAACTTGGAGAGGCAAAAATGAGGAAATCATCCATTAGAGTGCCTCAGCTGTGTATGAAGCCCTAAAGCCATTTCTTCCAGTCAATAAAAGGTAATGCTAAGTAAGGCTTATTGAGGAATGAATATATGCTGGATACTGGGTTAAGTACTTTTTGCCTATTTAATCCTATTTCACAGAAGAAATGGATAAGGAATCTGTTCAGTGTCACGGAGGTTCAGAAATCAAACTCAAATCATAGTCACTGCACTAAGCTACTGCTCACTTGAGAATGGAACAAGCAAGGGTGGCATCAGAGAGTGCCCTTACACTAAAAGAGCTTACTTTTCAACTGGAAAAAGACATTTAACACAAAAGGGGAAAAATTAGAAGATGATACCTTATAGACCATGTGAAATGCAAAGTTCTGGTGCCATGTTCACAAAGAGGCGAAAGTGGGCGAGACATTATAACGGCCTTTCATTAGGAAAAAAAGAAAGAGGGCTCCTGCAGACACTGAGAGGAATGTAGGAGACAGGAGTTGCCTGATTTAGTCTCAAACCTGATACAGCAAGAATTAGGGGCAAGTTCAGGCATCAGCCCCGGAGCAGGTGTTTAACCTGAGTCACCCTGGACTGATGATGGGTTTTCAGTTGTCAGCAAAGGGAAACTTTGGCTCCTTTCCTCTTCGTTTGAGATTCAAATTTTCTTGATACTGCCTGACTCTTTTACTTTGAAATTCAAAAAAAAGTTGAAGTTTCATAGGAAATTGTTTTAAATTTTATGGCTCTCAATTTCACAATCCAATAATCCTGTTTGCTTTACAAGTAGATTTTTTTTTTAGCCACCTAAAGTCCTCCTGGCATTAAGTGGAGTATAAATCTTCAGAAATATAATTTTTATGGTGTCCTGATTTTTTTAAAATCAGAATTATGATGCTTCGACTTGTCCTTCTGTATCTTCTAATTCTGCCCCCATTCTCCTCCTTTAACACTCCAGGGCATGGAAGTCATCCAACAGCTGCTGGAGGGACTGTGCAGAGTTACGACGGAGACAGTGACTCCTCCGAAGGGGTCTCGAGGGTGAAGCATCTTGATGTCTTTATCTGCAGGGTCTTTTCAAGTCCAAAGCAGTGGTTCTCAATCCTGAACTCGTTCTAGTCATCCCTGAGAATAAACATGTGCAATTGTCAATGCCAAATCAATATATATTGGTTTAAAATGTTTATAATACAGATGTATGTTGTCAGGAAATCTTAGAGGGAGTTGAAGGCCACAGAACACCTGACAGTAATATCAATTGTTGGCTAAATGACAGCTTGCACGTGAGACTGTCTAGATTCAAATCCAGCCCAACTTCTCTCTATCTCTGTTTCTTCTCTTTCCCAGTAGCTGTGTAACCTGGGGTAAGTCATTTCATTCTCTTAAGTCTCAGCTTCCTCATCTGCAAAATGGAAGAAAAGGAAAGTCATATTTTTGTGCAGATTAAATGAGACTATGCATGAAATAGATTATAGTGGTACCTGGAATGTAATGCTTAATAGATATTAACATTTTTATTCTTAGAAAAACAAATCCACTAGATGTTTAAGGTCCTCAGAAAGATTCATCTCTCCTAGAGACTGGCCTTCTGTGTGTTTTTTCCTGTTTCAGTTTGTGAACTTTGGAATACAGGATTTCCTAACACTTCCTGCTACTGCTCTCTTAAGCTCCTACCTGGATTTGGTCATTGAGGCCCTGATTGTCTCCAGTTTTTTACCTTGCTTCATCCTTGCATCTACATACTCAGCATCCTACTTCTTGATTTCGATGGCTCTGCTTCTAGACCTAGGATAGACCCTGATCTTAGTTACTCCCTTGCTCAGGAATAGATTTCTTATATTCTTGATGGTGGACTTGAGTGTAATGGTGGATCCAGGATTTTAATTAAAAAGAGTAGGGAAGGCACCTAGGGCCTTTGTAAAAAGAAATCAGATGTCTTAGCATCCGGCGAATTGGAAACTGCTGCCCCAGAATGCAGAGGATGATTTTCTCATCAACTATACTGTGTCTGGTGTAGGGATTATAATTTAGAAAGTTCTAGCAGGAGGGTAAGTTTGTTTTGAATAGTTTTGTTGAATAACAGTCCCCTCATGTATAAGAAAGCCTTTATCTGTAACAGAGCATGCAGCCTGGAGCAATGAGGAAAATTAGAACCCACCTAGTCACTAGAGTAACTGAATCAATTTTGGGGATTCCCTGGGGTGATAGGTGGTAGTACCTCAACATGCCCACTACCTTTGCAACACTATGGGTTGCAAAAAAAAAAAAAAGAAAAAGCCTAAATATCATCCTCAATGAACAAATGAAATTGTTGAGGCTGGGCATATAGAATTAGATAATTTTATAGAGAATAGGTATGCTAAATATATATATATGTATATATGTGTGTATTTCTGTATGTGTGTGTGCATGTGTAACAAACTATACAGACAACAGAGTTTGAAAGATAATTGCCAAAATATGATAGAGCTGAAACAGAGTGGTTTGGGAGGTGAGGTGAGGTAGTACTAAAGGTAATCATTTATGTTTGGTGCTTGAAAGGCATCAAAATATCCTGGAAACAGTACACCAACTTGGAGCATTCCAGTTGCAGCTCAGTCCTCACCTTGCTGTGTGAACTTGGAGTAGACACTTTCCGTCCTGCATGATGAATGAATGTCCTATAGTTGGAGAAAAACAGATAATGAATGTGAAGGTGATTTGTAAACATGCGGTTGCTATAGAGTTGGTAGTTCAATAACGATTATGAGCCTATGTCTTGAGTTTCAATATATCTAGCCACTCTTTCTACTTGAAAATTCATGATCTTATTAAATAAAAATGTACTGATCCCATTATTTTACACGGAATGGTGCCACTGTGATGGTGGGCTATGGCTCTTATCTCAGACCTTCTGGAGTCTGTAAAATGGAAGCTTCCATCTAGGAAACTGAAACAGCCCCCTAACTAGTCTCACTGATTCCACTCATGCATTCTCCACGTAGTAGGCAGAATGAGTAATTTTTTCTTAAATATAATAATTGATACATAGAACTGTTGTATATTTCTTGTTTTTTTAAATTTCTGCCATCTATACCCAGTGTGATCTTTTAGAAATAATCAGATCATATTGGTCTTCAAGTGAAATACTTCAGTTGCCTCCTAATGAATTTATGTAATGAATGCTCCAAAACCCATCATCTAACCTAAGGACTAGAACATGCACCTAGTAACTACCTTAAGTATCTCTGTGTCCCCTACCCCACCCTCTTTTCTTTTCCCAGAGGTAATCACTATCCTGAATGTCATCTTTATAGTTCCCTTTTACAAATACTCTTTCATCCCATCTATCGAATGAAATACTTTATTATCTCAAATAATGTATTGCTTAGTTTTCTTGTTTTTGAGCTGTATAAAGATGGTATCTCACAGTACGTAGACTTGTGGGGTTGCTTTTCAAATTCATCATCTTTCTGAGATGCTGCATGTTGTGTGGTTTTGTCCTTTGATTTCTACCATGTATATCCAGTGTGATGTTTAAAAAATAATCAGATCATATTGCCCTCCAACTGAAATACTTTGATGGCCTTCCGTTGCATGTGGGGTAAATTCCAAACTCTTTACCTCCACTTACAAGGTTCTCCATGATTTATTCAGGTACTTACAGCCCTCAAGCAGCCTCCTTTATTCGAGGGATCTGGTTCTCTGTGCCAGCCTTGGCCTGTGAATTTCAGAGCATGCTGCCTCCCACCCTCTTCCTCTGCCTCTCTCCTGTTCCTACCTGGCCTTGGTAATTCAGAGGCTGCTGCCTGCCACTCCAGGCTCTGCCCTCCTTACTCCTTACACTTGCTTTCTGTTCCGACCACACTGTCCTCGCTTTCTTGTTTCTCTTATATTCCCACCTCAGAGCTTTGCACAAAATGTACCTTCCACCTGGAATGCTGCTATCCCTTTCTCTTAGTCCTGTTACTGCCCCTCTACTAGGAGATCCTGCCTTCTTATCTATGTTCTCTCTCTTGACTAAGTCAAGTAGTCTGTTCAAATCTCTCATTCTCCCCTATTCATTCTCTTTAGTGTATTCAATAAAGTGTGGAACTTAATTATATTTTCTTATTTGAATGATTATTTAGTTACTGTTTGTTTTCCTTTTGGAAATCTGATGATGTCAAGCACTACCCAAGTCATTCACCACTTTACTCCTAGAACTTAGAATAGTAGTTGGCAAGAAGTAGATACTCAGAAAACATTTGTTGACTAAATACATGCTCAAATGCATAAATTAAATAATGAATAAATTTGTTAATAGAAATCTGTCTAGAACCAGCATTTGTTTTAATGAGATCCAGTGCTATTGGCAGCCAAGTGTCTCAGCCTCTTCCTATCCCAAAGGGCTCAGATGTTCCCATGTCCCCACTTCTGAATTTCAGAGAGCTGCATTTGTGTCTGTTGCATGAGTCCTGTCCCCACAAAAGGCCATAATTATGTCATGTAGCTTAAGTTGTGCTGGAGGACGCCCTTATACCAGCCCTTAGCTCCTGGAGCTCAGTGGCCTCTCTCATCTTCCCATGTGTGTACCTTGAGTCGGTTTCCTCTCTCCAAGGAGCTGAACCTTCCTTTCTATTTGTGCTTCCTCTCTTTGGAAAAAGGGTGTGTGGGTATGCTGAAGGTTAATTTGGCAGAGTCTCTTACTGGAGGCTGAGATGACATTTCTGCTTTGACCTGTCAAGTCCTTGTGACTTTCCAGAAATTGATTTGGGTAATGACTTGTCATTATGAGTAATTAGCATTTGTGGAAGTCTGAGAAAACCTGCTTTTTTTTTCTTTAGAAACTTTACTACCCTTTTGACACTTCTACTGAGGTTTCACATTTGGTAGGGGGTCAGGTAAAATCATAGAAATGAAAGGTTATCCCTGAAAGAAGTGGAAGTGTTTCTATTTCTAGATGTATCTAGGTATAATTTCCAGATTAAATCAGATTGCCATTACACAGTTCAAGTTAAAGTTAGCATTTGTAAGTTAATATTTGAAGCAAATAAGAGAGAGACAGTTTTCATTCCTTACTCAATATGCTTGACCATGCACCAGAGGGACCATGACTAATTACTGCTCCTAGGTATTCTTGCTGACTTATGAGATGTTGAAACTGGAATAAACCTTGTTCAGTCCTCTCATTTTACAGGTGAAGAAACTGAGGCCTTTCAAAAGATAATGTGACTTTGTTTTTCTTTTTTTTTTTTTTTTTTTTTTTTTTTTTTTAATATTTAATTTATAGCTTGGAGATTGAACTAGGTGACCTTTAAAGTTTTTTCAAAATATGTGAAGTACAGAGCAATGTGTTATAAACAGTTTCAGCACTTGTGGAGATTTTCTGGGTTCACAATAGTATTTTCCTTATTCAATTCTATTACGGCAAATTCTGGCATATTCACAATTGGGCTGTCTCCATTTAAACATAGTAACTACCTTATCTGTTTTATTATCAGGGATGCATTGTGCTGGAGTCTCAATCAAGTGCCTGGAAGCTGAACGTGAAAAACACTGCCACCAGGATTACAGAGATATTGGCCATAAATGCATTCGTGGGCTCTCAAGAAGCATTAGGGATGCCATGAAGGAGGAGCATTTTTACTTTGTGTCCTACCAAATTCACTGAATTATACATTGCAATGAGGAAAGTGTGGGAAACAGCAAATCTGATCTTAGTGTGCCTTCGACTAATCCAAGCTTGTTGTTTGTGAGTTACTATTGTGAAATGATCCCCTGTGCATATAATGCAGTTAGCTTCAAATAAAAATCTGTGGCTTCAGACCTCTCTTCCTTCTTTGCTTCTTTTCTTCTCCCTTTCTTCCTTTCTTTTCTTCTTGCTCCTTCTTTCTTTCCCTTCTTCCACTCTCTCCCTCCCTTCCTTCTTGCTTTTCTCCCTCATCTCTCTCGCTCTTTTAAATCTTTCCATTTTTATTTCTGCATATGATGCTGGGCTTCCTTCCCTGTGGCTCCCAAACTAGAAAAGCATTTATGAACCCCTGATATAATGTAGGGCTTCCCAAAGTGGAGTGATTGCAAGATGATCCATTGCTATCAAGAATTAGAAATTCTAGTTATATTTATTGTATCTACAATAGGAAAAATAAGATTTTACAAATATATGATTATATTTTTACTAGTGCCACAAGTGCTACAAGATAGTGGCATGAGATCACAGATGTTTGGGTTTGGATTTCTTAGATTTGATCAGAGCAATAAGAACTTCATAGAAAGTAAAAAAAATGTGTAGTTCTATCCCTAGATCTGAACAACTTGCTCTGTGATCCTCACCAAAACACTCAGTTTTATTATTGCAGGTTTCATTCTAGATGGACATGGGAATAAATCAAGAGTTTAACTCTCTTCTTGCAATATGCCTTTGTACTTTTCTCCAGCTGTCAAGTCAACTATGGCTTTATGAAGCCTTCCTTCTTAGCATGTTGCAAAAGCAGGTATTCATGCCAGGCACCGTGTAGTGGGGCGGAGCTAGGACCAGCTTTTTCCATGTGAATACAGTAGATGACAATGACGATGATGATGATGATGGTGATGATGACAGTGATGTGTGTGTGTGTGTGTGACTAATGTGGAGTTGTGCACATCTTTATACATCTGATAAATGTTTACCTCATGTCTCTGGTATGGCACTATGTGCCAGAGACATGAGCTACAAAGATGAATAGGAATGGGTTCCACTGTCTGGTGGTAGACACAGACAGACAGCTGCAATCGATTGTGATAAGTTCCTCAACAGAAGTATCATGGGTGTGGCCATCACACTGGGATTCCTAGAGGGGGTGCACAATACAATCTCCCCCAGTACACCAATGCTTTTCAAAAAATGTTGTACGTGGACCCTGGGAAACTTGCTGAATGTGCAGATTCCTGCCCCCAACCCCAGAACTATAGAGTATAGAATATCTGAGGAGGGAGACTGGGAATATGCATTTTTGGCAAGCTCCTGGATAATTAACAAATGGTCTAATGGAATATCTTTTAAAGTACCTGAAAAATCTACTATTTGAGATGCATTTTTAGATCTTAGAGCCTTTTTTGGGTTGAAAAATCTCAATTTAAAGTGCAAATACAGGCCCCTGGAGGGAGACGGCCTGTGTCTTATTCTTTCTGAATGTCCCTCCCTACACTTGCCACCATGCCCAGCATCCTCTAGGTATTCAGTGATCAACGACTGCATAGAAAGAGTGTGCCAAGTAGTATTTTGGGGAGTAGGAGAAGAGGCAGCAGGACAGACAGCTGTGTTTAAACAATTGGGAGCAAGTTGAGGATCCTGGGTGACAAAATAGGGCAATTTGAATGGAGAGAAGGGCCCTGAAAGGAAAAATGTGAGAGAGGTGAGGAAAAACATAGCCTGTTTCAGGATGTCCAACAGCCTTCGTCAGGTGAGGCTAGAGACAATGAAGGATGGAACTTATCTTTAACTTTATATTCTACCACTTCCACCATTTTTATTAAGGTATAACATGATTTAAAAATAAATGCATATTTTAAACTTAAGGATGAGTCTTATCAGGTTTGATATTCTGACTCCATAACCCAATAGCTGCATAACTTGGGTAAATCTTTAACTTCTCTAAAGTTTAGGTGGATGGTCTAATAAGTAAGGGTACTGATACCTGCCTGCCTCAGAGAATTATAATGATCAAATATCAGCTCCAGAAGAGCATGATTGTTGTCTGATGTTCACAGATGTGTTTCCAGCTCCTGGGACCCTGCCAGCACACTGCAGATCCTCAAATAATGACAGATGAATGACTTCCAGTGATTTGTCTGATGAGGAAGCAGAATGTAGGAGGGCAAGTGTGCACTTCAGACACAAGCAGAGCTGGGTTTAGATCACAGGCCCTACCTCGGATTGCTGTGTGACCTTGGGCAAGTGACTGAGCATTCATGACCCTTATTTCTCCATAACATGGGAATGATCATATCTACCTTATAAGGTTGCTTGAGGACCAAAAGACAATACATGTAAAGTTCCTGGTACAGTGCGAGACACTTAGATGATAGTCAAGAGCAGCTGTATTATTGGCTAGAAGCCTAAAAACCGAACGTATAAGAAATGTAGAGGCCGAGCGCAGTGGCTCATGCCTGTAATCCCAGCACTTTGGGAGGCCGAGGCGGGCAGATCACGAGATCAGGAGATCGAGACCATCCTGGCTAACACAGTGAAACCCCGTCTCTACTAAAAATACAAAATAAAATTAGCCGGGCGTGGTGGCACATGCCTGTAGTCCCAGCTACTTGGGAAGCTGAGGCAGGAGAATCACTTGAACCCGGGAGACAGAGGTTACGGTGAGCCAAGATCATGCCATTGCACTCCAGCCTAGGTGCCAGAGCAAAACTCCATCTCAAAAAAAAAAAAAAAAAAAAAGAAGGAAACAAATGTAGAAGACAGAGAACTACACTCAGGAGTCATGAACATTTTTAATAACTTGATGAAAATATGACACATTTTCCTGAAAAAAAAATGTGCACATATGAATATATAAAATATTGCACATCATTTTAGAGTTCATCTTGAAGCTATCCATGGACCCCTAGTCATGGACTTGTTTTGAGTCATGGTTTCATTTTTTTATATAAATACAGTACATGCTCATGGTAAAAATGCAAACAAGGCAGAAAAACACAAATTTTGAAACAAGTTAAACTTCCACTCTCTAGTATTAACAGTTTGTAAACATGTTTCCAGACATCTGGAATGAATGTATACATGGAGCAAAAGACAGAAATACTCTTTTAAGAATTGAATTAGGACAGGCACGGGTGGCTCACACCTGTAATCCCAGCACTTTGGGAGGCCGAGGCAGGAGGATTGCTTGAGTCCAGGAGTTTGAGACCAGCTTGGACAACATAGCAAGGCCCCATCTCTACAAAAAATATAAAAATAGTAGCCAGGTGTGGTGGTGCATGCCTGTAGTCCCACCCACTTGGGAGCCTGAGGTGTGAGGATTGCCTGAGCCAGAGCAGTCAAGGCTGCAGTGAGCTGTGATTGTGCCACTGCACTCCAGTCTAGGTGACAGAATGAGAACCTGTCTCAAAAAAAAAAAAAAGAATTGCCCTATATATACTTCAAAAAATATATATTTAAATTTAGCTGTATGAATTCAACAGATGGGAAAGAGCTGATGAGAAACTGAAGAAATTTCCTATCAAACACTTCTTATTACAAGTATTATTAAATTCTGGCCTGGCGCTGTGGCTCACACCTGTAATCCCAGCACTTTGTGAGGCCAAGGCAGGCGGATCACCTGAGGTCAGGAGTTCAAGCCCAGCCTGGCCAACATGGTGAAACCCCATCTCTACTAAAAATACAAAAATTAGCTGGGTGTGGTGGCACAGCCTGTAGTCCCAGCTACTTGGGAGGCTGAGTCAGGAGAATCGCTCAAACCTGGGAGATGGAGGGTGCAAGTGAGCCAAGATCGTGCCACTGCACTCTAGCCTGGGTGACAGAGTGAGACTCCATCTCAGAAAGAAAAAAAACCACGAGTATTATTAAATCCCAAAAGGATTTCTCTATGGTCAAGAAAATATATTGGGAAAGCTTTTGAATTGTTAACTCTAAAGCTGTTGTTAACTCTATTTTCTGTTTCTGTTGTTAACTCTATTTCAATTTCTGAAGTGGATTTTGACTCTAACTATGGTGGATGAGTCCCTTATCCTGTTTATGTTTTTGTGTCCCTCCTCTCGCCTCCTGATTTTTTGTTGGTTATATTATTTTCAGTTTGTCAAGGTGTTGTGTCTTTATATTCCACAGTGGAACCACAAACCTCTCAATAATTCAGTGTTTATTCTATGTTGGTGAACTCCTGTCAGATATTTTGGATATAGCACTTGTTCTGTTTTCTAGAAAGTTGGTTTTTTGCAGGAAGAGGGTAGGTATAGTAGGTGAGAGTATCATGATATGGACACCAATTATGTTCTATTCAAACGGTCCAGGGAGTTAAAATTAATGTAGAATTCTTGGCTGGGCACCGTGGCTCACGCCTGTAATCCCAGCACTTTGGGAAGCCAAGGCAGGAGGGTTGCTTGAGGCCAGGAGTTCGTGACCAGCCTGGCAACGTAGTGAGAATGCATCTCTACAAAAAATAAAATTATAATTAGCCAGGCATGGTGGCACACGCCTGCAGTCCCAGCTACTTGGGATGCTGAGGCAGGAGGATCACTTGAGCCCAGGAGTTTGAGGCTGCAGTGAGTTGTGATTGTGTCACTGCACTCCAGCCTGGGTGACAGAGTGAGACCATGTCTTTAAAAGAAAAAAGGAAAAAAGTCTAGGGCCAAGACATCCTAACTGAGATGTTAAGATGCAGTCCAATCAAATTACTTGAGGGATATGGTAAAGGGCTGGAGCATGGGCCTACTGCTCAACCATGCAAGT
The DNA here is from genome assembly GCF_028885655.2 of Pongo abelii. Taxonomy (NCBI): domain Eukaryota; kingdom Metazoa; phylum Chordata; class Mammalia; order Primates; family Hominidae; genus Pongo; species Pongo abelii. Next base: position 47,179,744 of record NC_072003.2, read on the forward strand.
TGGGCCCCAGGTCCTTGGATAAGCCATTGCCACCACATTCCCTGGAGAGGACTGCCTTGTAGACTCCGTCCTCAACCTGCTCCACCGAGTCCCTTGGCCATCCTTCAAGGACAGCCACAGGGGCCCCTGCAGCACTGGATCAAGTTTACGTCTAAATCTCTTCCTTGCATGATGCTGCTATTCTTTTCAGGGTCGTGGTCAGTGGGGAAGGCAGATCGTCCCTCTGCTTCACAAATGCAGTAAAATATTTAAAAATGAGGCAGCAAGCCTAATCCAGCCTCTGCCACATAGGTGCTGAATTATGTCTACTTGAAATAAAGGCAGAAGTAGCCATTTGGTGTTTTAGTAACATTTCGCCAGCCAGCCCTTGAGGTTTAGCTCAAGCTGTATCAGCTTCTCATCAGCATGTCCATGGGGAGGACCTGGCATGTGAAGTGAGGTAAGAGTGCCCATGTGGGGAGAGGAGGCAGCCAGAGAGGTGGGCTGAGGTCACCGACGATGGAGCTCATGCTCTGCGTTTGAGGCTGCTGCTTCTCATCAAGAAGGGAAAATACATGCTGTACACAGAGGCGTTTCCGCCGTGCAGCTGCATAAGCAGACAGCTCATTTTGCATGATTTATAGGACCTTTCTGCTTTGCTCTTTTTAACCTAGCTGACTCTGTGGGAAAGAGCCCCACGCCCATGGGAATCATAACCCAGGTGTCCCTCACAATAAGGATGTCTCTGTGGATGCAGGCATCTGGAGAGGTGTCTGAGAGATCATTGCATCCGGTCTCAGCATTGTCTCAGTGCTGGCTGCACTTGACAATTTCTTAAGGTGTTTTTAACAATACTGATGCCTGGGCTCCACCCCTAGGAAATTACATGTTATTTCTCTGTAGAAGAGACCAGGCATGTGTATGTTTAAAAGCTCCCCCTAGGCTGGGCACAGTGTCTCATGCCTGTAATCCCAGCACTTTGGGAGGCTGAGAAGGGAGGATCGCTTGAGCCCAGGAGATCGAGATCAGCCTGGGGAACATGGCAAGACTCTGTCTCTACTAAAAATATATGAATTAGCCAGGCACGGTGGCGTGTGCCTGTAGCTCTAGCTACTTGGGAGACTGAAGCAGAAGGATGGCTTGAGGCCAGGAGGCTGAGGCTGCGGTGAGCTGTGATTTCATCACTGCACTCCAGCCTAGGTGACCTGTCTTCAAAAAAACAAAAACAAAAACAAAAACCTCCCCCAGCTGATTCTAAAATGCCGCCAGAGTTGAGAACCACTGAACTATTTCAACCCTGTCATGATACAAATGGGAAAGTGTAGCTCAGAGAGGAGAAGGGACTTGCCCAATATCATACAGTTAGTTATGTTAGCTGTTCAGTTGGAACAAGCGATTCTGGCTCCCAGCTCAAAGCTCTCTGGAATACCATCATGTCCCACTGTAACCAGTCCTTCAGAAACAGTAATTAATCTCTTTTCATGGGGCTCAGAAGAAGTGAACTTCAGCTTTTGCTACCAGAAAACTTTGTCTGCTTCTGCAGGGGGCATTTTGATGAAATGAACTTCCATTCAAAGTCCTACTGTGAGTTTGTCAAGAAATGAACAAATACTCTATCTTCCCTCATAAGAGAAATGATCAAAGAATGTCATTGTTTGAGAAAGAATTTGTGATTCCCTTGAGCTTTGAAGAGTTTACTTGACAAATCCCGGAAGGTCTCATTTTGTCTGACCTTTGCATGGGGTATAATGTTCAGCTGTGGAACAGAGTGAAAAGCAAAGTAGTCCCTACATCCTGATAAATTTGGTGTGTTTTTAAAATCAGATGTTGAAAGCAGGTACTTTGTCATGGTTCTTTTTTGCCTTGCATGTCAGGAAGCTCAAAGTAAAATTATTAGTTATTGTAGTCCAGGTTTCTGCAATAATATTTTCAGTTTTGCTTTTTTTCAATGCCTATTTCTTTTCATTTGAATCTTGTTTTTATAGGCTTAGTGTAGGCTTGGTTTTTGGTGTAAGCCACCTCAAGTCTCTTGGAAATCAGTCAGAAGTATAAATAATAAATGGTTCATAATGAGTTTGACTCAGCCATGGTCTGGATCTCAGAGATAGCAAGCCCCAACCCACAGCATCACAGCACAGGCATGAGTGTCAGCACCTTCCCTCTGAGCTCCATCCTTGCTTGCTGTAATGTTGCTATTTTAATTATTTGTTCTCTGTTTGCTTCTTGGATAACATAGGAAACTGGGAGAAACTATTCTGTCCACTGAAGAGCTCAAATTCTAATCCCTGCCGTCAAGCTTTTCAAAGGGGATTTCCCTTAACTCATCTGCACATATGCCTTCCATGCCAGTGGAGGACAAAAATGAGGGTGCGGGGCAGCCCGGGAGAGGAAAAGAGCTGCGGATAGAAGACAGGTGTTGGGGAGAGCTCTGTTCTTACAGCTCCAGATGCCGAGGCTGAGCTCTGTCAGGTCATAGTTACCCATTTATAAGGAGGACACTGCCTTCTAGAATAATGACAGTTTTTCTCATTTGGAAAGTTTTTGTGCTGATTAAGCCAAAGTAAGCTTCCTCTGCCCTTCTTCGCTGCACTTCTTCCTTGTGAATTTAGAAGCAAGGGCACAGACCATCTTATATTTATAGTAAAGTTTTGTGAGCAAACCCAGTCTAAGAGAGGCTCCTGGCCAGAATTTTTTCTTTTTTCTTTTTTTTTTTTTTGCAGTGTCATCATGGCCAGTAATAAAAGTCAAGAAGTGATGGGGCAAGAGCAAACTCCACACTTCAAATCCCCATTCAAAGCAGTTGCTGGCTGGTCTTTACCCTCTTGGTTCCATTAATCTGGAATGACCATTAATAGCAGGCGACAGGAGCATCTGTCTTCTGGGAGGTGGAGCTGTCAGCCTAGGTAGCAAGCAGGAGAGAAAGTAAAGCCTGGGGTAGGTGTTCTTTTGTCGGTTGACTTGGTTCTCTAGTGAGGCACTTTCTCCATATTTGTCTCAAAACCATTAAAGTGACCAATATCCTCTTTAATGAGGTGGGATCTTTGCCAAGAACAGCGAATGTGATGCTTCTGCCTTCTCTTGCAATACTGGGAACATGAAGCTGCTTACTGCCACGTCAATTTCTCTCTCAATCTGGGTGACAGCAGCTTCTTTGGTGAGGAAACAAGAGCACCCCTCCCTCCCCCCTTCTCTTTTACAAAGTCCTGAAAAGCAATTAAGAGTTCGTTCCTATGGATGGATGTTAGTGGATGTATGACAAAGATTGTGCTCTGTTAACTAAAGGTATATCATTCCTGGGACCTCATTAAAAGTGATTTTCATGTTAACTTAGATGTTTTCTTCTTGGAGTAATGAGAATGAGAGTTCTCATTAGTCAGTACATAAACTGTTTACTAAGGGTGCAGCCTAGAATAAATGACATGTACTCTGTGAGCCGACTTGCTCTTCTATACAATGGGAATAATCACAGCATCTGGCTCACAGGGATGCTGCATGGAGATGGATTAAATAAAGCAGGCATGTAAAAGGCTTGGCAAAGTGCCTGGCACATAGTAAGTGCTCAATAAAGGGTAGTGGTTATTACCTAACATGGATGGAAACGATGCCCAAGGCACTAATCTGGGAAAGCTCCTAAGAATAGAAGCAGTCAATTTTGGCAAACCAATTCCCACAGGACTTTACAAGCTCGGTTCTCAGCCTTCCACATTCTGCAGAACAGCAGCTCTGAAAACTGATATCTGATTTGCTATGTCCACACAGCTCAGCTGAAGACACAACATGCAGCCTTAAATAGACCTAAAGAAAACTGAGGAGTGTATTAAAATTGGCCACAGAAACAAGCAGAAATCAAGCTCTATAATTAATGCTCAGCCTTCTATAGACTGGTAAGTTTAACAGGATCATCTAAAGGTCAGGAGGGGACTCAGCTAAACCCAGAGAGAGAAAAAGAAAGAGAGAGAGAGAGAGAGAGAAGAAAACGTCTTACTGCATGTCTACTTCCACATTCTTTAACACGAGACCTCGTGTTGGGGAATTAGAGGAATTCCAATTAAGCCCTTTCATTTTGATTTCTCATTAGATTCATAGAATATCTGCAGAAAATTAAATTGAACAAGAGACCTCCAGCCGGGAGATTTATCCAATTTAATGTTTTGAAAGAGACTTATTATCTTGTCAGGAATAATCTGAAAATCCAAATAAGAGCAATTGAATCAGCAGAATTTAGGCCTCGAGACAACAATCACTTTGTAAGACCATCCATAGCATTTAAACAGCTCAGCCCTTCCTAACTCTGCTCCTCTCTTTCTCTGTTTTGCCTACCACCACGCACAATCTTTTGAAGACCACAACCAGAAACCACAGCAATCACGTTGAAATGAAGCCTATAACTGGGGTCTTCACCCTGTCTTTCTTTGTCTTCACTCAATGCCACTTCTAATTTGTGTGCAGACAGGCTGTAGCCTGATGACCTTGTGAAATACTTCTTCTCCCAGCCCACTGGGTGTCTTTGGTGGGCTTTGTTCTCCATGGAAAATAGCAGTGACTCCTTCCTCCTCATGATCCCCTGGGATGGGGGGCTCACTGCTAGAAATAATCATATAGATTTCAAAATAGAGTTGGGATTTTTCTTTTAATAGCCTTCTAGCTACAGGGAGCCACAATCTTGGGAGATCTTGGGCATGACGTTTCATTAACAGCCAGATCATTCAGGTCAAGGTAGGAGCTGTGCTCCATCATGGCCTCCCTTGGAATCCTGGTTGAGGCTATGTAGATGCTGGGATTTAGACCCATGACTTGTGCCTTGCTCCTGAAGGACTGGGTCTGTCTGAGCATCTCCATTTGCTCCAGGGCTGCCAGACCCTCACAGGCCTTCAGCCATCTCTGCTGAGCAAGAGATAGGGGGCAGGCAATGCACATTAAACTTGCCAAATCATGGTTTCACCAACTCTAGCATTTAAACAGCAAGTCTCTATGGAGTAAATATTTGGTCAGTTCAAAGCCATTGATTCTTTCCTCCTCCTTCTGCCTTACTTCTGGATATGGGAAAAGCTTTGAGTCCTCCTGGCATGGGGCTCATAACACCTGGTCCATATGCTATCCTTGTCCTCCCATCTTTGCTGTTGGCTGGCTCAGCTGGTCTGATGGCTAAACTGCCATTTGCTTGGGTACCACTGCCATGGCCTCTGGTCATCAAGGTCCTACCTTTTATTTTGAGATGGAGTTTTGCTCCTGTTGCCCAGGCTGGAGTGCAGTGGCACAATCTCGGCTCACTGCAACCTCTGCCTCCCAGGTTCAAGCAATTCTCTTGCCTCAGCCTCCTTAGTAGCTGGGGTTACAGGCACTCGCCACCACGCCCAGATAATTTTTGTATTTTTAGTAGAGATGGGGTTCCACCATGTTGGCCAGGCTGGTCTCGAACTCCTGACCTCAGGTGATTCGCCCGCTTCAGCCTCCCAAAGTGTTGGGATTATAGGCATAAGCCATCACACCCAGCCAAGGTCCCACCCCGATGGCCCCTCCTCCTGACCCAGGCCTCCACAGCACCAGTAGTCCTCTCTGTACTTGTGGTCTTCACAGGAGCATGTAGGAACTTCTGGACCCCCAGGAGTCCACATACAGGCCTGACGGAGTCGGAAATGCTGCCACAGAGCCTCCTATCTGACTTTTCACTCTGAGATGCCACATCATTGCCCTGGGCCACCTGGCATATGGCCAGGTAAATGTAGTTTTTACCCAGGCTGTGCCCACTGAAGCATGCTACTGCCCAACCCCCAGCTCCACAACGATCTTTGACTCTCCTTTACCTGTCGGGATACTTCTGCCAATCCCAGGAAAGTGTCTACCAGATGAGGGAGAACGTGGCGATGCGTGTCTGACATTGTCATCTGACTTCTTTCCACGCTTCAGTATGGCGGAAAGGCTGTTTCATCTCATACTTTTTCTCTGGAAGCCTCTTAGTCTATTTCCCAGGGCACTGAGATTTATAGCTCAGCATTAAGAGCAGAAGGGGGCATATTATGTCTACATCCTAGAGGAAACTGTGATCTGAGTCTGTCAGGCATGGTTCTTGATGTGAGAGTCTACAACGGCTGGGAAGAAAATATTATTAAAACCAAAAGTTACACAGGTTTAATATGCCCCCAAATATCTCTACTATATTTACAATCCACCCTGCCTCCTTGGATGTGATCTGAGAGACCAAAATAGACACCCCTTTGTCTACTAAGATAGGCCCTAAGGTTAAGGAAGCAAAGGTATCTATGAGTTGAGAGTTCAGGGCCCAGCTGCCATGGTACATTTTTAAATTCCTACTGTAAGAAATACTACACCCTTACAAAACTCACTAAAATAGGAGCTATCAGGCCACTACAACTCTGGACAGAGGACCAGCCTTCCAAATATTCTCTTCTGAGAAGCTACTGCAGATTTTAGGCCAGTTTTGGCAGCTTATAGAGACTGCACACAAACTGTCTTTGCATCCTATAATTCACCTTTTGATGTAAAGAGCCAAATTCCGTCTCCTTTTGATGCTCTCCAAAGTGAGTATGATATGTATGTTACATACATGTTTACCCAATCCACATGCGCTCAGCTCCCCTCATAAATATGCATAGCTTTTCCTTTAAACCTGCTGAATATATATGATACCAGCCCTGTAAGGCATAAAACCTAATCCAGCATTCCCCTCTTCAAAGAGAGTGCACCTTTGGTCCACACTGGAGACTTTGTCTTCTGTGCTTGCAAATCGATATTGCCAATAAAGCACTCCTTTCTGTTCAGCCATCTTGTTGGTCTTTGGATGACAAGGGGATGTGGATCCCAAAAAGCCTTTGTTATGGAGCAGGGACTGAGTGTGAGGATGTGCCCTGGAGAAGGTAAGAGTGAAACATACTCCTTATCCAAAGAGAGAAAGATGGACACACAGACATGGGCAGCCTCTGTGGGAGGGAGGCTGGGTCTGTCTTGGTTGCAGAGTGGAAGGGCTACTCCAGAGGAGAAAGAGGAGATCCATTGGCTGGCATCAAGAGAAGACTTTGGGGACAGAGCAGTGATGTTTAAAGATATATTTACCACAATTTGACCACACAGTGTGAAACACAAACTTCCAACCTCCTGGAAATATAGCACTGCGTATTTGGATCTAACGACACACCATTGTGGATTTCGGTCTAATTCTTGAGTGTGAAACATCTGAGTCCTGCTTCAAGGTGGGCATGGGGTGAGAATAAAGTTATGCACAGGGAGCTGGTCACACTGAAGTCCCACTTCTGTCTTCCGCTGCATTCTGCACCTAATGAACTCAGGAGGTTGAGGTCTTGTGGGCCTTCCTTCCTTCCCTTAATCACTCCTCTTTCTTTCTTCAAAGGGAGTTTGCCCACGCTTTTTGTTGAGATGTTTTTATTTTTATTATCCTTCTTTTAGATATTGAGTTATTTAAATTTCTTTCCCCTTATCAGTGAGTTGCTTGACAAATATTTATTGGATGCCCATTTTGTAGCAGGCAGAATTCTGGGTCCCCAGGAGAGAGATGGACCCAGCAGGCACAGTGGCTGCCACCATGCAGCTTTATGGGGAGGGCACACATTAAAGAATTACTAGATGATTTAGGGTATAATTCCATGTGTGTGAAGTGCTGCAGGAGAGTAGATGTGGGGGTAATTACCCCTAGATGGGGTAATTGGGAGACTCTACCACTTCCAAGGGGTCAGGAGAGAGGCTTCCTGGAGGAGGGGGAATTTGATTGAGTTGTCCTGAAGGATGAGCAGACATGAGCTGGGGAAAAAAGAGGTGGAAGAATGTTCCAGAGAAGAAGAAGAAGAAGCTAAGTGCAAAAGCTTGGAGGCAAGACAGAGCACATCTATGACTGAGGGTGGCTGGCATTGGCAGAGAATAGGGAGTGAGGGAGGCAGCGATGAGAAGCGAGGCTGGAGACATTCTCAGGGTCTGTCTTGATGGAGACAGTGGGACAGCAGTGTGCTAAGTATGCACGGGCTATGAGTCAGGAAGTCTGATGGCCTTGCCTCCTGGGTGGGTGGCCTTGGGAATGTTACTTAACCTTCCTAAATCATAATTGACTCATCTCTAAAAACTAGGATAATTTATCTGCCTCATAGGTTTATTCTGAGGATCAAATGAGTTAATCCACAAAAATCACTTAGCACAGTGCCTGGTACATCATAAGCACGTGATAAACACTACCTATAGGCCATGATGAGGAATCTGGATTATAATTGAAATGTAATGGGAAGGTTGGGCAGTGGCTCACTCTTGTAATCTCAGTGCTTTGGGAGGCCAAGGTCGGAGGATCGCTTGAGGTCAGGAGTTTGAGGCTACAGTGAGTTATAATCATGCCACTGCACACCAGCCTAGGCAACAGAGAAAGATGTTAAACAAACAAACAAACAACCAAAACAAAGAGGGAAAAAGAAAAGAAAAAACAAGCAATGGGAAACCACCAGTGATTTTTCAGGAGGATTTCATAATCTGTCTTGTGCTTTTAAAAGCCTTGTTCTGCTGGGTAGCAGTTCCTCTGCTGTGCCTTTTCTGTGATGCTGTTCTGGATGTTATTCCAGGAAGCTTAGCCCAGAACCTTCTAGTTCTTCCAGGATTGTGCAAGCAAGCTCCTTATTTCCCATATTAAATCCCTTTAGACTTAAAAGGTAAAGTGATTTCCATTTCCTACAAGTAACCCCCAATAGATACAGAAATTTTTAAAATACTCGAGACAAGAAATAATGATGGCTTAAACTAGCATACCGTCATTGGGGAATGAATGGAAGGAGATATATTTGAGAGATATTTAAGACATTGAATTATTAGGACTTGGTGATTGATTGAATACAAGGTTGGAGAGAAATAACAACTGACTCATAAATTATTGACGAGAAATTATGTGGGTGGTGATGAAAATTTCTTAAGGCTATCAAGATTGAAGCTGAAGCAGTTTTGGTAGAAAAAAATATAATTTAATTCTAGACATATTCTGTTTAAGGCATATTTGAAGTATCCCCATGGAAATGTGACAAAGACTGTTGAATACATGAGTCTGGAGTTCAGAAGAAAGACTTGGGCTGTATATTTAGGGATCCATTTCATCGACGTGGTGATTAAAGCCTTAGAAATGCATAAGGTTGCTTAGGGCAGGCGCAGAGTGAAAAAAAAATCTGCTTCCAGACAGAACTATGAGAGATAGCAACATTGAATGGGTGGTTAAAGGTAGAGCAACTGAAAGGGAAGCCAAAAAGGGGCAGCGAGGCAGGCACGAGGGATACAAAGACAGAGAAGCCAAAAAGAGTGAACACAGCAAAGAGTGGAGGAGAAAAATCAAGTGGGGCATGCACTGAAAGATGTCCAGTGGATTTAGCAACACGGAGGTCAGAAGAGAAGTGGCAAAAGAGGAGACCAGATCGGAGAGGGTTGAGGAAAGAGCATGAGGTGAGGAAATGGAGGAGGTGCATGTAAACAGCTCCACGTAGGGCAACATTCACCAGCACAGGTGCCAGAAATGCTCAAAATAACAGTAAGAATGGCAGGCATGTCCTCAAAGGGCTCCCTTCTCACCACATCTTGAGGTCTTCCAAAATCTCTAATCCTTCCACAGTGTGGACTCTTTATGTTCTGCATATGAAGTGGAAAGGTAAGCATAAAAGAAATTACTTTAAAGCTTCAACAACCTCATGCTGTGGAAGAGAAGGGAGAGAGGGCAGTAGCTAGAAAGGAGAGAGGGTTAAGGGAAGATTTGTTTTTTTAAGATGGGAGAAGCTTGAGCTTATTTTAATCCTGATGGGATGGAGCCAAGTGGGGAAACACATAAGGATTATTGATTGTGCAAGGTTCCTGGGAAGACACAACAGCATGGGGCCCAAAGCACAGGAGGAGGCATTGGCCTTGAATAAGATCACTCAGCTTCAACACAGGAGGAAAGGAGGAGCAAAGAAGAAGGTGGTTATCTGAGGTTAAGTTCCCTAAGCAGAGCCTGATATGGGGATTTTTGTGCAAGTGATTTGTTGAGAAGTGTTCTCAAGAAAAATGTGTAAGAAAGGGTGGGGAAGCAGGATGTAGTAGGGTAAAAGTTAGGCCTAGGTGTAGCTTCAGAAACCAAGCTTCAGCCTCATCCCTCAGAGGTTCTGGAGTGTGAATTGCTTCCACAGAGTTTGTCCTTGCAGCAAGCGGGCTTGATTTCTATATTCCTGCATCAGTCTGTAACTGGCCATTGACAGCCTTTCTGGAAGTGGAGTGGGGTGCATAGCCTCCCTGCAATCTTTGAGTAAGGCAGCTTCTATAACCCAAGGACAATCCTCCAGAGAAGGGTGGCAACTCCTGCAGCAGCTGGGGAAAGAGTGACCATACCTGAAAAGAAGATCTGGGTGGGGCCCAAGCAGCAGATGCTATAGTGTTAGTTCAGGAACATTTGCATATTTGGGCTCAAGGGTAAATAATAAATGAGAAGGTAAGGGAATCTAAGATTTAAGGAGATGAGAAAAATTGGAAAATAATAAAAATGTGGATTGACCGGGAAAACTTGGTAGGCTTCCTGGACAGTCAAGGCTGGTGATCATGAATTTCTAGTGGCACCAATGAGTCCACTTGTGTAATTTTCTCCAGTGGTGCTTAGCAATCCACATACAGCCATGGAGGGGGGCAAGTAATCAGTGTCATTCAGGGTTGAAGTCAGGGTAGGTGCTTGAAAGGGCAGAAGAGAAGGGACATGTAGGCATGAGTTGTTGTCCTTTGGGTCTAGCTAAAATAGGGAGAAAAATGAGAAGGGGGTAGAATGTTGGAGATGGAGGAAAAAAAGGGGTCAATGGCCAGAGGTCTCCAAGAGGTTGGAGAGAAGTGTGCTGAAGGGTTGTTGAGTAAAACCAGCTTAAAAGATAGAATTTCATGGGCAGATAGAGAGTGCTTTGAGCCATTAATCTGATAGGATTGGCCCTGGGAAAGGATGGCTGACCTGAGCCAAATACCTGAGTCATTGATGAATGAGACTGGAAATGACTGAGAAATAGGGAAAGAGACGTATAGGGCATTGCAGACACAGGACACATGCCTCCAAAGTTGCAAGACTGTAGGAGACTACTTTTCAAGGCATTGGGGGATCCCCTAAATCTTATAGCAGGATTTGGTCAGCAGGGCAACTTTCCCATCCAGCTCAATCATTTATCCTCACAGCCTTCCTTATTCCAGACTGAATAGGTCTCTTACATATCAGGCTTCTTCAGTAAGCTTTAATAATTTGTATTTCCATTTCTAATGTTCTCTAGAACTTCTCAAACTCCATCATGTTTTCTGTTTTTCCCTTGACATATGGTGAACTCAACTGTGTGTTGTATACAAAAGAAAGTCACAGGGCTGTGGTCCAAAGTGGGCATTTCAGCCTTGTGTTTTCAGGGTCAGAGAAGCTGGAACCTTGTGTTCTCAAGGCTTGTGTTGAGCCTTGGATTCTCAGACTGAAGCATTCTGTTCTCAACATCAGTGCCAAAGCAGCATTGCTTTAGGAAGCTATCAGAGAGAGAGCAAACCCAGTTTTCTCTGGGGAATAATTTGATGTAAAACTCTATGCCTTCTGGTGCTTTGGAGAGTAGATAACACTACCTCCTTTCTCTTCACCTTGGGAGGGAGGCAGCATGGCTCAGTGGCTCAGTGATTGGACTTTAGGAGCTGATGCACCTCATTTCGTCCTCAGCTCTGAGATTCTAGCTCTCCAAGTGTGTCTTCTCCCTCTGTGAAATACTACTACTTTTCTAACAAGATTTTGGTAAGGAATAGATGCATTATGATTCAGCACAGTTTCTGGCACACAGAAACTCCTTAATAAAAGCCATTACAAGAGAAAGAAGCAAAAGGAATATGCATAGGAAAGAAGGAACTTATCTATATTTGCTGATGACATGATCTTATACATAGAAAACCCTAAAGACTCCACCAAAAAAAGCTATTCAAACTGATAAATCTAGCAGAGTTGCAGGGTACAAAATCAACATATAAAAATCAGTAGTGTTTCTATTATATGTACTAATGAACTATCAGAAAAGAAAATTAAGAACACAATTCCCTTTATAATAACAACAAAAATATTTAAATACTTAGGTGTAAATACAACCAAAGAGGTAAAATATCTGCATACTGAAACTATAAAACACTGCTTAAAAAAATGGAAGAAGACACAAATAAATGAAAAGATATCTGTGTTCATGGATTAGAAGAATTAATATTGTGAAAATGTCCAAACTACCCAAAGTGATCTATAGATTCAATGCAATTCCTATCAAAATACTAAAGTCATTTTTCACAGAAATAAAAAAAACTCATCTGAAAAAACTCAGATGAAAAAAACGCATCATTTTTCACAGAGATGGAAAAAAGCCACACATCTGACAAGGGATTAATATGCAAAATATGTAAGGAACTCAAATAACTCAATAGCAAGAAAACAAACAGATTAAAAAATAGGCAAAGGACTTGAACAGATATTTTTCAAAAGAAGGCATACAAATGACCAATAGGTACCTGAAAAAAAATGCTCACCAACACTAATCATCAGAAAAATGCAAAGTATAACTACAATGAGATATAATGTGATACCTATTAGAATGACTTTTATAAAAAAGATGAAAGATAAGTGTTGGAGAAGATGTAGAGAAAAGGGAATTCTTATATGTTGTTTGTAGGAATGTCAAGCATTATGGAAAATGGTGTGGGTGTTCCTCAAAGCCCAAAGGTAAAACTACCATATAATTCACTAATCCCACTACTAAGTATACATCCAAATGAAAGGAGTCGGTATGTCAATGAGTTATCTGCACTCCTATGTTTATTGCAGCATTATACACAATAGCCAAGATATGGAAACAATATAAGAGCCTATAAATGGATAAATAGATAAAGAAAATGTGGTATATATACATAGAATACCATTCAGCCTTTAAAAATGGGGAAATCTTGTCATTTGCAACAACATGGATGAATCTGGAGGACATTATGCTAAGTGAAACAAGCAAGGCACTGAAAGACAAATACTGCATGATCTCATACGAGGAATCTGATAAAGTTGAACTCATAGAAGTGGAGAGTAGAATGATGGTTACCAAAGGCTGAGGGGAGGGCACTGGGAGAGAGGGATTGGGGATTTGCTTGTCAAAAGAATACAATGTTTCAGATAGACAGGAGGAATAGCTTTTGAGATTTATTGCACACCAGGGTAACCATAGTCAATAATAATGTATTATGTATTTCAAAATAACAAAGACAGTACATCTCAAATGTCTCACCATAAAAAAGATAGGTAAGTAAAGTGATGGATATGTTAATTTACTTAATGTAATCATACCACATTATGTGCATATATCAAAACATCACATTATATCCCGTAAATGTATACAACTATGATTTGTCAATAAAAAAAGTTAGCCATTAGTGTTTTTACAACAGTCCACCTCCCTTTATAAGTAGTAAGGTATTATTGGAATACTGGGCTTTGGAGTCCAATATAGGTTCAAACTCTGGCTTCTCCACTTGTTGGTTGTATGATCTTAGACAAATTACATACATTTTAGAACATAGGTTTCTTTATTAAATGAGGGCAAAGGGAGTTTGATAAGTATCAAATGAGATATGAGAAAGTGGGTGGTCAGCTACTTTGGATGCTGTTTTTGTTATTTGTTTAGAAATGTAACAATGTTAACATTGCTGAAAAGAACTAGTTAACTGTACATTTGGTACAAAATCTAAGGCTTTTCGACCAAAGCAGCTCAAGCTTTTTCAACATTGAGAGTAGATAGAGGAAAAAGAGCTTGTTAATCATATGTTCAGAGTTCAGGAGGAAATAGATTTATACAATGTGAAGCCTCTTATTATTGTTGAGTATAAAAGCTACAAGAACTTTCAGTCCATCCAGCTTGTCTATCCTTGACACATAGGGAACTGTAGCCCTGGAAGATGATGGGGCTGCCTTAGCGCTGGAGTCGTACATGCACTGTGATAGTTCACAATTTAAAGGTGTGTCGTGACCACATAAGCCTTGCCAATAAGTGACTGCTAACCCAGCTCTGCAAGAAAAAGAGGCAATTTACATCTGCTAAGGAGGAAATGACATGGATATCACTAAGTCAGAGAAATCTTCTCACCTAAGGCATTGGACATTGAACAAGTTGTTGGCCAGTGAATTTGTAATCGCCTAGTGGGTTCATCTTGCCTGCCACCCAGAAAAGCCAATACACTGAGAACAGCAGGTTTTTGCAATAGAGAAAGAGTTTAATAAACACAGAGCCAGCTAAGTGGAAGGACAAGAGTTTATTGTGGCTCAAATTAGCCTCCTTGAAAATTCAGGGGCTAGGGTTTTTTAAGATAGTTTGGTGGGCAGGGAGCTAGGGAATGGAGAGCGATTGAGTCACGCATGAAGTCACAGGGAGTCAAAGCTTATCTTCTTGTGCTGAGTCAGTTCCTGGGTGAGGAGACCACAGGACCAGATAAGCCAGTTTACCAGCCTGGGTGGCACCAATTGGTCCATCAATATGCAATGAGTGAAAAACACCTCAAACACCAATCTCGGGTTTTACAATAGTGATGTTTTCTATAGGAGCAACTGGGGAGGCTAGTAATCTTGTGATCTCTGGCTGACTCCTGAGTCATAATTTCTAATCTTGTGGCTAATTTGTTGGTTTTAGAAAGGTGGTCTGAACCCCAAGCAAGGAGAGGGTTTGTTTTAAGAAAAGGCTGTTATTATCTTTGTTTCAAAGTTATACTACAAACTAAATTTTGTTTAGCTCAATCTACACTCAGAATGAACGAAGGCAGCTTAGAGGTTAGAAGCAAGATGGAGTTGGTTAGGTCAGATTTCTTTCACTGTCACAATTTTCCTATGTCAGATTTTTCTGTCTCAATTTTTGCAAAGGTAGTTTTAAATTTCAGTGCATGTTTGTCTATTAGTTCTTTGGGACTGTTCCCCCTACCTGATAGGTGTGCTACAGGCATGCTAGGCTTTCAGCATGGAGACCCATGGAGAGTTCTGATCCAAGGGGAGAGTCTAATTGAATTTCATCCCAGAATGTAAGGGTGGAAGATATCTTCACAGTCAGTTCAATTCTCACCTTGAATCTTTTGCTGGCCTGAGTTGCATCTCAATGGAAGAATCACCACAAAACAAATCATATTTATAGATTCCCTGGCAGGAATTAGCCTCTTTGAAGGCTAATTGTTTTGTTTTTCTTCACCCAGAATAGGCTGTGTCACTCAAATTAGTCCACACACACTGCATGTCCAAATCATCTCCACGCCTCATTGTACTCTACCACCACAATGTTTATTCATTAGCACCTGCTTCTCTGAGTGTCAACGACACTTGTTTTGCTCAAAGTAGTTCCCTGTCAGCCTTTTATCAGATAATCTCCAACCCCCCATTAATAATTCATTGGGAAAAGGCAGGAGATGCTATTCTCTGTGGCATGACAAATGTGCCAGTGATTTCATCTGAATTACAGCAATGGAGCGTCTACCTTTGCAATCAATGATTTTTCTTCCTTCCTTAGATGATAATAATTTTTTATTATAAGTAGTATTCAACAAACTCGATAACAGTCCCTGGTGATTTTCTATAACAGCAGCCATATGGAACTGTAGTTTCAAAGTCCCTCTGATCTCATTCAGTTTTATGCTGTTGGATTAAATGTCAAAGTTGTCTTTGTACCATCTGCAAGATTTCTTCTATTCTGAATACTCTTACTTCACGCTTAGTGATCTAGTGAATCATTCTGTACATTTATCACTAGTATTAAATTTCTAACTTAAAGGATGCTGTTCAACATAATTTATTTTGTTACCTCCAGTTTTGACAGTATGGTAGTAAAATCGATTCCCAAGTGTCAAGAGCTATAAAGGGGGTCAACAAGGGAGAAAGTTTAACTTAAAAAAGCATCACACTTATTCCTTAGGGTCCTGACTAATAAAAACATCTCATAGTGTCCTAAAACACATTGGTTCATGTTTTCTTTTTTTTTTCATCAACACAACAGAGTTGAGAGTAATATGCCTAAAGAGGTTTAGGATAAAGAACATTGTTGAAGATAGCAAAATTAAAAACAATTCAAATATCTACCTATAGAAGAAAGGTTAAACATATACAATGGTATAACAAGAAATATATGTGGTCTTTGTCCCCAGTTCCTGGCACGGAACTCCTAAAACCCTTAGAATTTCCTGAGTGATATCAGTGTCACTCTTTGGCCTATGCCGTAGTGCAGTGGCACAATCGCAGCTCACTGCAACATCCTCCTCCAAGATGCAAGGTATTCTCCTGCCTCAGCCTCCCAAGTAACTGGGATTACAGGCGCATGCCACCACGTCCAGCTAATTTTTTATATTTTTAGTAGAGGCGGAGTTTCACCATGTTGGCCAGGCTGGTCTCAAACTCCTGACCTCAGGTTATCCACCCCCCTTGACTTCCCAAAGTGCTGGGATTACAGGCATGAGCCACTATGCCTGGCAGGAACCTCTTTTGATTACCATAGAATTTATGCTAATGAGATGACTTAGGATGGGGCCCCTTTATAGTCTCAAGATGGGCATCCCCACCTCCAGGAAGGGGACAGAGGTGGAGGAGAGTAAACTCTAAAAAAGTTATTGAACAATTAAATTGGATGAGCTTCCATATTAGCGAACACATGGAGGTGCCAGAAGGTGTCCACGTTCTCCTCCCCCAACACCTTGCCCATGCATTTCTTCCATTTGGCTGTTCCTGAGTTGTATCCTTTATAATAAACTGGAAAACATAAGCAAAGTGACTTCCTGAGTTTATCCTTTATAATAAACTGGAAAACATAAGCAAAGTGACTTCCTGAGTTCTGGGGGCCATTCTAGCAAATGATCAAACCTGAGGAGTGGTTGTGGGCCCTCCTGATTTATAACTGGTTGGTCAGAAGACCTGAGGAGTGGTTGTGGGCCCTCCTGATTTATAACTGGTTGGTCAGAAGTACAGGAGGCCCAGACTTGCGACTGGTATCTGAATGAGGGCAGTTTTGTGGGACTGAGCCCTTAACCTTTTGGGTCTACACTAATTCCGGGTGGTTAGTGTTGGAATTGAATTAAACTGTAGGACACCTACTTGGTGTCTGCAGAGAGTTAAAGAGTTGCTTGGTGTGGAGAAAACCCACCCCTTTGCTGTTAGAAGTGTTGTGGGTGCCTACTTTGGTGTCAGAAGTGTTGTGACTAGAAGAATAATTTTCTTTCAGGAACAGAAGAATATTTGTTAGCAAAAAATATAACGTGCAGAGAAGAAAATAATAGATATGAATCTTTATGCAACAAACAACTAATCAAGATGGTATGTGCAGCAGAAATGTTTAGTAATATCTGAAGAATTTGACAGAATCATATTAGTATTGGAAGACTTTGGTACATCTCCTTTGAAATTTGACAGCTCAATTAAACAAAACATTAAAAATATATAAATGAGAAGAGTAACACAATTAACAACCTTGAAATATATCTGATACCCTATAAATAGGGAATACTCATTCTTGCTTTTCTTTTCTGCTGATACCCACAAGCCATTTATAAAAATTGGCCCTTTACTCAATTACAAACAAATAAAAATTAAACAAAAGCCTTAGTTATTCAAACCATAAACTTTTTAGGCCACGTTTTCAGACCACAATGCAGTAAAAACATAAATTAATGAAATTACAACCTTCCCCTGCTGCCCCCCCCAAAAAATTCCCACATGGAAATTTTTTTTAAATACTATCTTTAAAATAATTTTTTTGTTCAAAGAGAAAATTGTAACTGAAATCGTTTTGATTTTCAGACCAGAAAGCAGTAAAAACATAAATTAATGAAATTATAACCTTACCCTGCTGCCCCCGCCAAAAAATTCCCACTTGGAAATTTTTTAAAAATACTATCTTTAAAATAACTTTTTTTGTTCAAAGAGAAAATTGTAACTGAAATCAAAACTTGTTTGGGATTAATAACACATAAGCTCTTAGTTTCAACACCTTCAGAATGATCTTTTGGAGGTAGAATCACAATCGTTTCCTCCCTGTGTAAAACACCTTTGTGGATTTCCACAGCAATCAGCATAAAGAGCCACAGTGATTAAGGACTGCTATGGCCTGTTCCCACCTCGCTCTGGCTCTCCAACCTCCTCACTTATCTCTCTCCCCTCTATCATTCCCCTTCAGCACACCACCTTTTTTTCATCCAGCAGAGTGCCAAGGCAGTTCCTGTCTTAACCTTTCCTCTGTTTCAGACCAGTGCTGTCCAACAGAACTTCCTGTGGGGATGGAAATATACCATGCCAGGCACATCCCATACAGCAGCCCCTCGCCACATGAGGCTGCAGAGCACCTGAAATGTGACTATGACAACTGAGGAATTGAGTTTTAAATTTAATTTTAATTTGAATGTATAAAATTGAATCAATTCAATTTGGTTATCTAGTTGCTACCACTTTGGATAGTGCAGCTATAAACCGTTGCCTGGCTGTTTCCTTTCATTTATAATTCAACATAAATGTTGTCTACTTTAGAAAGCTTTGTTGAATCACCTGCCTAAAGCAGTTTCCCAAGTCACTCTCAATCCCATTACCTATTTCGTTTTTCTCATTGCATTTATTAGACCTGTTTATTGTCTTCCTCTCATTTCCTCTGGAATGGAAGCTCTTTCAGGGTAAGAAACTTGTCTTTCTCATAATCGTATTTTAAAGGTAAATAATAGATGCTCAACAATTAAGCACTGGCTGACTAAATAAAGTTAATTCATAGAAAAATTCAAACGTTAAATGTTTTTATAGTTAGAAAACTTTAAGAATAAACTACTCAGTATTCAACTTAAGAAACCAGAGGAAGAAAAACAAAGTAAGTCCCTCCCTCCACCAAAAAAAAAAATGTTTGAGGAGAGAATCAATAAGACCAGTAGTCAATTAATACACAGGTGTTATAGTAGTCAATTAATGTACACGTGGTATAGCAATATACAGTAGAATAGTAGAAATTCATGACATTCTTGATCTTGAGTGGAGGCTGAGGCTGAAAATATTGTTTTAACTTAGGTCAGTCTATGGATGGATTACTTCTGGCTTGTTTACATGGGCTTCTAGGGTTATTGTGAGGCTCCCCCTACTGTCATGGCACAGGCCATGCTTCTCCAGCCAATCCATAGATGCCCCGTCAGAAGGGATCCAGATCTCTGGGCTGGGGGACTGTGGTTCCCATCTGTGTGATGTGGCTATGTCCTTTAGCCCTTCACCTGTCCACACTACCTAGAAGGAGCTGAGCTTATACTCTAAATGTGAATTCTGCCTGGTTATTGGGAAACATCAAAGAACTACCATAAAGGATGGCTTTGAAGATTCCAGGATAAACTATTTGGAACTTAATGGGGTCTGAGCATCTTTCAATTTTCTTCTAGTTCATGGGTCATCTTTAGAACAGGAAAGCTTCTCTAAACACAGGCCAAAAGTCACTCACTCATTCATTCAGCAAATACTTTTTAAGTTCCTGCATTGTACTAGGTGCTGTGCTAGTTGCTGGCATGGGAAGAATAGTGGTAATTTTTTTTCACAAATATTATTTGTAATCACATATTTTTCATATCACATATTTTTACAGTATCATATCATCTCTTTACTTCCAGGACGAATAGTGGTAATTTATAAAGTATTTCACCATTTACAAAACACTGTTGTGGGTAAGTAGTATCTTAGGACAAGTATTCTATTCAATTAACAGATTCTAATTGAGTATTTGTCACTTTATTCATTTACCAAACAGTATAAGACATTGTCCCCATTTTGAGAAGCTGAAGAAGATAACAACCTTATTGAAAATAGAAGATTAACATTCTAACTGTAATTCAATAGATTATGTAGTGTGGTGGAAAGATCATAACCTCAGGGGATAAACTTCTGTGATAGATTCCAGCTCCTCCACCTCCCAGTTGTGAGGCCTTGAACAAATTTCTGGAGTTTGGCCTTTCTAAGTCTCTATTTTCTTCCTCTACAAAACAAGGAAAATATCTTCCTTGTAAGATTATTGAATTTGGAGGAAAAGCATCTCTTAGCACAGGCTCTGATACACTATCTACTATTGTGGTTAGACTAATAAGAGCTACAAGTTAACTTGTATAACCACAATAGTAGATAGTGAAAATGCATATTAAAATAAGCATAAAGCTTTGGAGGACTGAGCAGATAACGCCAGTTGAGTGGTTGGAGATGAGGTAGAATTTTTCACCTACCAGATTGGCAAATATAAAACCTTTTGATAATACCCATTTTTGTAAAGGTTGTAGGTAAACAGTGCTTACAAATAATCTTGGTGGAATGTAAAAAGTACAACTTATTTTAAAGACAATTTGGCCATGTCTGGCAAAAAAAATGTACATATCTTTTTTCTTAGCAATTCTTCTAGAAATTTACTGAATTTGTTGGTGTATACAAAAACATGTACAGGGATGGTTTATAATGACATGCATAGAGGACTGGTTAAACAAACTATGGTACCCAATACAAGGAGATTCCAAGTGGCCATTAAAAAGGCTGAAGTAGATCTATATCTACAGTTAAGAAATGCTCCACAAAATATATTATTAAATGAAAATAGAAAGTTGCAGAACTATGTGTATGGTATGGTTCCATTGTTAAAAACATGTACCAATGGACATGCATATAAAAATCACTGGAAGGACATACAAGATATTATTAACTCTAGTTTACTCTAAACAGGACTGGGTATTTAGCATGAGAAGAAAACTGTTTCCATTGTTCATTATTTTACATTATTTGAAGTAGTAGAAACTGTACCTTTTTTTAAAAGTAAACAAATATTATTGAAACAAGTGAATCTGTATAACATCTATTATGGGAGGTCAGAGAAAAGAGTGATTAGAGAGGTGATCCTAAGTTTCAAACAGAGTCCATCCAGGGATAATGAAGCCATACCAGGTAGCCAAATAAAGAGAATTTATTTTGGGGGACTCATTACAAAGATATGGCCATGTTGGAAGGCCTGGGAAACCAAACAGGGTTAGTGAGGCAGTCCAGAGATCAGTGACAGCAAAAGCTATTACCAGAGCACAGAAGATAGAGTTGGCCACAAAGGAGGGAAGTCACTCCTCAGAGATGCCACTCCAGAGATGTCTTCTGGATCTCACCTCTTAATGGATGAACCTGTCTGGAAGCCAGTTAACAAGAGTGCCTGGGAATGGAGTTTGCAGAGATGAGCTCCCTGCATATGGAGCAGAACAGAAGAAAGGTGGCAATGAATCAAGAGCAAAAGGTAAATGACTGGCATGTTCTGTGATGCTTGGTAGTCCTCTACAAAGGTGAAAATGGAATGGAGCTTTCAACAGTGGAGGATGTCTAGAGTAAGTTAAAAGGAGATGAGGATGCTGGAAATGAAGATGAGCATGAGGCTTTAAGAGTTGAGGAAGCAATCCCAGATGGAGCAGTTGGAGATGAGATTGGTTTAGGAAGGTGGATCCGCATCGAGTGTGGTTTTGAAAACCACGAATTTATGAAGAATCATAATGAAGTAGTAGTGTTTTAGGCTAACTAGCCAGGCATCTGTGCAGAGGACAGGTTGAAAGGGGCTAAAATTGGAGTTGGGGATGTCTTTAGAAAGGCACTTCCTAACAATTGAGCACTTCTGAACAATTGTACCCAATTAATATTGGCTATAGAAAGCCTGAACAAAATCAATCTGATCTAATGTGTTTTATTTCTCTTTTAAAATTTGGAAGCAGAAGAAACTTCATGCTAGCAGAGCATTATATTTCCCAAAAATACATCCATATCTTCTTTTTGTTTTCTTTTTTTCTTTTTTTAAGTATTTATTGATCATTCTTGGGTGTTTCTCAGAGAGGGGGATGTGGCAGGGTCACAGGATAATAGTGGAGGGAAGGTCAGCAGATAAACACATGAACAAAGGTCTCTGGTTTTCCTAGGCAGAGGTCCCTGTGGCCTTCCACAGTGTTTGTGTCTCTGGGTACTTGAGATTAGGGAGTGGTGATGACTCTTAAGGAGCGTGCTGCCTTCAAGCATCTGTTTAACAAAGCACATCTTGCACCGCCCTTAATCCATTTAACCCTGAGTTGACACAGCACATGTTTCAGAGAGCAGGGGGCTGGGGTCAAGGCCATAGATCAACAGCATCCCAAGGCAGAAGAATTTCTCCTAGTACAGAACAAAATGGAGTCTCCTATGCCTACTTCTTTCTACACAGACACAGTAACAATCTGATCTCTCTTTCTTTTCCCCAAATTTCCCCCTTTTCTTTTCGCCATCGTCATCATGGCCTGTTCTCGCTGATTGCTGTCTCTTCAGAGCTGTTGGGTACACTTCCCAGATGGGGCGGCCAGGCAGAGGCGCTCCTCACTTCCCAGACGGGGCGGCCGGGCAGAGGCACTCCTCACTTGCCAGAGGGGGTGGCCGGGCAGAGGAGCTCCTCACTTCCCAGATGATGGGTGGCCGGGCAGAGGCGCTCCTCACTTCCTCCCAGATATGGTGGCGGCCAGGCAGAGGCACTCCTCACCTCCCAGAAGGGGCGGCCGGGCAGAGGCGCTCCTCACTTCCTCCCAGACGTGGTGGCGGCCAGGCAGAGGCACTCCTCACCTCCCAGACGGGGCGGCCGGGCAGAGGCGCTCCTCACTTCCTCCCAGACGGGGCGGCCGGGCAGAGGCGCTCCTCGCATCCCAGACGGGGCGGCCGGGTCGAGGCGCTCCTCGCATCCCAGACGGGGCGGCCGGGCAGAGGAGCTCCTCACTTCCCAGACGATGGGCGGCCGGGCAGAGGAGCTCCTCACTTCCCAGACGATGGGCGGCCGGGCAGAGGCACTCCTCACTTCCCAGATGGGGTGGGTGGGCAGAGACGCTCCTCACCTCCCAGACGGGGCAGCCAGGCAGAGGCGCTCACGTCCTAGATGGGGCGGCCGGGCAGAGGCGCTCCTCACCTCCCAGACGAAGGGCGGCGGGGCAGAGGCGCTCCTCACTTCCCAGAGGGGACGGCCAGGTAGAGGTGCTCCTCACTTCCCAGACGGGGCGGCTGGGCAGAGGCGCTCCTCACTTCCTCCCAGACGTGGTGGTGGCCAGGCAGAGGCACTCCTCACTTCCCAGATGGGGTGGCCGAGCAGAGGCGCTCCTCACTTCCCAGACGGGACGGCCAGGTAGAGGTGCTCCTCACTTCCCAGACGGGGCGGCCAGGTAGAGGTGCTCCTCACTTCCTCCCAGTGGGGGTGGCAGCTGGGCAGAGGCGCTCCTCACCTCTTAGACAGGGCGGCCGGGCAGAGGCGCTCCTCACTTCCCAGATGGGGCGGCCAGGCAGAGGCACTCCTCACTTCCTCCCAGACGGGGTGGCAGCTGGGCAGAGGCGCTCCTCACCTCCCAGATGGGGCGGCCGGGCAGAGGCCTCCTCACTTCCCAGACGGGGCGGCCGGGCAGAGGCGCTCCTCACTTCCCAGACGGGGCGGCCGAGCAGAGGTGCTCCTCACATCCCAGATGATGGGCAGCCAGGCAGAGACTCTCCTCACTTCCTATACGGGATGGTGGCCGGGCAGAGGCGCTCCTCACTTCCCAGACGGGGCGGCCAGGCAGAGGGGCTCCTCACATCCCAGACGATGGGCGGGCAGGCAGAGACACTCCTCACTTCCTAGACAGGGTGGCCGCCGGGCAGAGGCTGTAATCTTAGCACTTTGGGAGGCCAAGGCAGGTGGCTGGGAGGTGGAGGTTGTAGCGAGCCACGATCACGCCACTGCACTCCAGCCTGGGCAACATTGAACATTGAGTGAGCGAGACTCCGTCTGCAATCCCAGCACCTCGGGAGGCCGAGGCGGGCAGATCGTTCGAGGCCAGGAGCTGGAGACCAGCCTGGTCAACACTGCGAAACCCCGTCTCCACCAAATATACAAAAACCAGTCAGGCCTGGCGGCGCGCGCCTGCAATCCCAGGGACTCGGCAGGCCGAGGCAGGAGAATCACAGGAGCCCGAGGCTGGGAGGTTGCAGCGAGCTGAGATCACAGCAGTACAGTCCAGCCTCAGCAACAGAGGAAGACCGAAGAAAGAAGTCGAGGGAGACCGGAGAAAGAAGTCGAGGGAGACCAAAGAAAGAAGGAGGGAGGGGGAGGGGGAGGGGGAGAGGGAGAGGTCTTTTTGTTTTCTAAAGTAATTTTTCTTTGATAAGTCACAGGAATATGGGCTGTGCTACTAATTCACAGCAAAGAAAAAAAAAGTTTGGAGGCTACATTCTGGATAATCGTGGTCAAAACATTTCCCTTGAACTATTCCAATAATTTAGTGTGAAGTCAGTGTCTTTCTGAATTAGTCATATAATATCTTCAGTTTTTCACTTTATTTTGTAAGAAACAGTTCTAGCTTCTAGACCCAGGGTCCTACCTGGGTTTATTGAGATTATCTTTGTTTTGCCTGCCTCACATCCTGTCTTCTTTTGAGGATCCCACCTTCTTCCTTGGGTGATAACTATTTGTGGTCTCAGTTCTCTGCTCCTATGGCCACATGTGTGAGCCCACACTCACACCAATTACAGTCCCTTCCTCAGATATTTTTGAGCTGAAGCTGGGGTGAAGATGTGGTTTTTCAATGTGCAATGAGACTCAATTTCACCCATGTTGTTTATCATGGATCAGAGAGAACGAAACTCACATGTTAAAAGAGGCAGAGGAAAAAAGCAAAAACGAAAGGCCTTGTCCCTGGTTCCAGTTGTTGGTAGGACCTGGCTGCATCTCTGCTCTTACCACAGTTATGTGAACCAATACTTTCCCCTTTTTGAGCAAGATGATTTGAATTGGGTTTCTGTCACTTGAAATCATAAGAACCTTGTCATGTATAACCCTGCAAGTATATACAAACTTTTGGGGATAGTGGGTCCATAGCTTTCATCCAGTTCTTACAGGGGCCAGGAACCCAAGGCAGGTTAAGATTTTTTCTTCTAGACACTCTGGTGGGCTGTTAGCTTTTTTTGTGGTCCTTAAGCTCTGTAAACCTAAAATAAATTCCTAAGTCCCCATTGGTTGAACAAATCCCTCTTTTTGCCAAGGAGACCCCAAAAGAACCTTAAAAATTGACTTTCTAGCCATAATATGACTGGAGGTCAGATGTGTCTTGTTACACCCCCTCTCTTTTGCAGACAGAACAACTGACCACATTATTATTAACGCAGAGATCATAAGACTGACAGAACAGACTCTTTGTGGTAATGTAGCAAATTACAAATGTGACCTAAGGCTCTGGCAGGCAAGGGTTAAGTCATGCACCCCTAAACTTAAAGAATAAACTATGTTCTAACTGATACAAGGTTTTTCTTTTTCTCTAAAAGCTAAATAAGTGCTGGCCCTGAGATAAGCCATATTAAAACAATTCGCAGCTCCATCAGATGCTGATTGACCCCCAGGACCTGTTCAACCAGCCATAACTGTAGCTTTCATTGGACAAGAGGCTGATTTCCATCACTTTCTCCAGATGAGAAGACCACTGACCATGGACTGGTTCTGGCCGGTTTACAGATTGTGCACTTGTGTGCCTTCATGTCCTGAAAAGACCTTTTGACATACAAGACCTAATTGTAATACATTTAAATGTTAAGTCTCTGCTCTAAAGCAAACATGGGCCGTATGTTACATGCATGCTTGTTCAATATGCATGTGTCAGGACTATGAATATTCATGAATACTCATAGCTCCTCCCATAATCTGTTGAATATGTGTGTTTAATCAACCTCTTCAGCACAAAGATCCCACCCCAACCCCTCCTCCTTTGAAGTGCCAGACTGTGGGCTCTTTGCCAAAGACTCACTTCCCAGCCTACAGAATGGCCACCTTGCAGGCTGTAACCCTTTATAAGAAATAAAGTCTATTTCTCTCCTTTTCTACTGGAGTTTCATTATTGTTGCCCGGGCTGGAGTGCAATGGCACTATCTCGGCTCACTGCAACCTCTGCCTTCTGGGTTCAAGCTATTCTTCTGCCTCAGCCTCCTGAGTAGCAGGGATTACAGGCGCCTGCCACCACGCCTGGCTAATTTTTTGTATTTTTAGGAGAGACAGGGTTTTGCCATATTGGCCAGTCTGGTCTCCAACTCCTGACCTCAGGTGATCCATCCGCCTCAGCCTCCCAAAGTGCTGGGATTACAGGCATGTTTTTTCTTTCTTTCTTTCTTTTAATTAACACTACTAACCTATGGTATGCACCAAATCCAGAGATCATCATTTCTGGTGGATCTTAGAGACTGTTCTGGAAGGGGCCTCTTCCTGGAAGAAAGAACTTTGAGAAGTGTGAAGAGGTCCCTGTTGGCTGGCAATGAGGGTGGATGGATTGTATGAAAGTTTCTCATTACCACAAATAGTCTGTTCTGCTAGTATTATGATCTCTGTGTTAACATTAGTGCTGGTTAGTTGTTCCATCTGCAAAAGAGAGGGGGTATAACAAGACACATCTGACCTCCAGTCACATTATGGCTGGAAAGTCAATTTTTAAGGTTCTTCTGGGAACACTGGGAATCCACTAGAGCATGGATTCTGCAACTAGGCTGTCTGGATTTGAATCCCAGCTCTTCCTCCAGCTGACTTTGTAATCTTAGATGAGTTACTTAACTTCTCTGTGCCTTAGTTCTCCCATCTGCAAAACAGAGAAGCATATAACAATCAGCTATCCCAGATTGCCCTCTTGCCAGCTAAAAAACAGAAAGACCAAGGCTCTTTCCCAATAGTTCCAGGGAAAGACCCAGAAATTAGTTTGATTGGCCAGCCATGGATCATGTGCCCATTTATGAGCCAATCAGAAGGATGGGACAGTCTGATTGGTTAGCTCTGAGTCGTGTGACCATCTATGGAATTCAGAGAGGGGCTCATTATAAGCTGCATAATTTGAAAATGGAGCAGGAACTGTTCTCCGAAGGACATCAGGCATCTGTGAGCAGCATCAAGGAAAATGGACATTGGGCAGACACAAACAGTGGTTATTTACTAATGGCTCCACTGTGGTGACTGTGAGCCTCCTGAGGGTGGGGACCACATCTTCAGCTTTTCTGAGCAGTCTTAGGCTTTGTGAGCCTGCAGTAAGCACTCAGTAAATGACTTTTGCTTCACCCTGGCTAGTCCCAAGCCTAGTTCATATTGAAAACTTCTTGACTGTAAATGATATGATTCCATCTTACTTTTTAGGCAGAAAAGTCTGAAGCAATACTTATGGCCAGAAATATAACATACACACTTTAAACATCCCTTTTCTGACTTTGCTGAAAGTTGCAAATGGCATTTCAATAGCCTCAGACGGAGCAGCAGACCTCGAAAATGTCTTTGGAAACTCTCAGTTGCGGATAAGGGTCTGTAAAACATATGAGGGACCACCCATGCCCAGTGGTATTACTTTAAATGGGCTCTCACGTGGACACCATGGAGACCTCTGACCCGCCTCTGGAGTCTGGTGAGTGCTAAGTGTCTCTGGGGATGTTTGTGGGGACCCTGCTGCAGCAGATTTATGGCCTTGGCCGGCCTTGGATGGAGGCCTCCCAGGATGCAATTGGTGGTTCTCCTCAGCTAATATGCTGTGGGGATGAAGTGTTTGCCTGCCTGTAAATCTGCTCAGCCCAAATGCCGAGACAGTTCTTTAAAGACAAGGATAATCTGACCAATATAAAAACGCAGATGGAGCCTGCCTTGTTAAATGTCACAAAACAAGGGAATTAGGATAATAACAAGAACGAGGAGAAAATTTCCCTTTGTCTTCTTGCCAGCAGCTCAGAGGCCATTCCAACAGGGAAGTGCTGCTGGGCAGACTCAGGAAGGGGGATTAGGTGACCAGATGCCTCCGATCCCACCGTGAGTAGTGAATTTGGGGTAACCACCCTTTAGAAGGTTTTGGTCTTTTTTGGAAAGTACAAGAATACCATTGGGGAATAAAAAGCACATTTTAAGATCCTAGCAGGTCATCTTTTGTTGGAATAAAGAGAGACCAAGAGAGAGGAAGGGAAGGAAAAGGGAAAGGAGAGAGAGAGAGAGAGATTGAGAGAGAGAGAGGGAGAAAGAAAGAGAGAGAAAATGTGTGTACCGTGCCTGGCACTATGCAGATGACAACCTCATCATCTCCTGTGCTAGCAAGGAAGATCTGGAGAAGGCGGTACCTCCTGGAGAAGGCTTGTCACCATGAAGCAGTGGGAGCTAATCAGTGCATAAATGGCTTTGAAATACAGGGACAGCTGGTGGAGGAAGAAGAAGTGAAGGAAACTGTTGGGGCCAAGGAAAAACTTCATCTTCTAAAGTTTTGCTGAAAAATCACTGATAAGAGGCAAGTTAATAGGAGAAAAGGCATACAATTGTACTTGATCATACTTGTATGTGACACAGGAGCCTTCAGAATGATGACCCAAAGATACAGGGGAAATTGTCCATTTTTATGATTAGGTTCTACAGAGTACTAAGAGCCATATGAAAATACAAATGGACAAAGATGGCCTGATCTAACACTAGTAGACTGAACAGGGAAGCCCAGCAAGTCTTGTCTGTTTGTATTCTTGGCCGCTCTGAGCAGCATTCCATCCTTCTGGGTATGGACCTACTTTGCTTGACTGTAGGTCAAATCATTTCATTATGGCCAGCTTTTTTTTTTTTCTTTGAGACAGAGTCTTGCTCTGTTGCCCAGGCTGGAGTGCAGTGGCGCAATCTCGGCTCACTGCAAACTCCGCCTCCCAGGTTCAAGTGATTCTCCTGCCTCAGCCTCCTAAGTAGTTGGGATTACAGATGTGCACCACCACACCCAGTTAGTTTTTGTATTTTGTAGAGATGGGGTTTCTGCATGTTGGCCAGTCTGGTCTCGAACTCCTTACCTCAGGTGATCTGCCCACCTCGGCCTCCCAAAGTGCTGGGATTACAGGCATGAGCCACCGTGCCAGCCAGCCTTTTTTTTTTTTTTTTTTTTTTCACAGAAAAGGCCAAAGGAAAGTTAGAGTAATATTTTAATATTATTTTAATATTTTTTGGCTGGCTTTGGGGAAAAAGGGTTCTGGTTTCCATGACTTGCCTTGAGGAAGAGGAATTCTAGTTTCTATGGGTAGCTTTGGGGGAAAATGGGACTGAGAGACAGGAAAGCAGGAGAATGAGAAAAATGTTTGCTTCTGAGGCTTTCATTTTGGGATATTGTTTTCTGATTCCCAGCAGCATGATAATGAACGCCTTCTGTTACATCCTCCCAGCACCATTGATGTTTCTGCTGGAAACTTCTTCAGCTCCTCCCTTTACCCAGATTGTTCCCATGGGATCAGTCATTATCTTCTATGCCCCTCCCCTAGCCATAGTTGTTTGGCCAGAGGTGGGCACCTGACTTAAGCTGGGCCAATTATAGCATCCCTACCATCCTGGTCATGGCTGATTGGTCCAGGCATGCATTTCTGATCCACTTGACTCAGTAAGCCCCTTCCCTAGGAATTTATGTTGGAACCAAAGAGTTTGTCAATCCAGTGTCTTTCTGGTGGATGAAGTTAATATGAAACTACAAGGCTACAGTAACCAAAACAGCATGGTACTGGTACCAAAACAGAGATATAGATCAATGGAACAGAACAGAGCCCTCAGAAATAATGCCACATATCTACAACTATCTGATCTTTGACAAACCTGAGAAAAACAAGCAATGGGGAAAGGATTCCCTATTTAATAAATGGTGCTGGGAAAACTGGCTAGCCATATGGAGAAAGCTGAAACTGGATCCCTTCCTTACACCTTATACAAAAATTAATTCCAGATGGATTAAAGACTTAAACGTCTTTAAAACCATAAAAACCCAAGAAGAAAACCTAGGCATTACCATTCAGGACATAGGCATGGGCAAGGACTTCATGTCTAAAACACTAAAAGCAATGGCCACAAAAGCCAAAATTGACAAATGGGATCTAATTAAACTAAAGAGCTTCTGCACAGCAAAAGAAACTACTATCAGAGTGAACAGGCAACCTACAAATTGGGAGAAAATTTTCGCAACCTACTCATCCGACAAAGGGCTAATATCCAGAATCTACAATGAACTCAAACAAATTTACAAGAAAAAAACAACCCCATCAAAAAGTGGGTGAAGGATATGAACAGACACTTCTCAAAAGAAGACATTTATGCAGCCAACAGACACATGAAAAAATGCTCATCATCACTGGCCATCAGAAAAATGCAAATCAAAACCACAATGAGATACCATCTCACACCAGTTAGAATGGCGATCATTAAAAAGTCAGAAAACAACAGGTGCTGGAGAGGATGTGGAGAAATAGGAACACTTTTACACTGTTGGTGGGACTGTAAACTAGTTCAACCATTGTGGAAGTCAGTATGGCGATTCCTCAGGGATCTAGAACTAGAAATACCATTTGACCCAGCCATCCCATTACTGGATATATACCCAAAGGACTATAAATCATGCTGCTATAAAGACACATGCACATGCATGTTTATTGCGGCACTATTCACAACAGCAAAGACTTGGAACCAACCCAAATGTCCAACAATGATAGACTGGATTAAGAAAATGTGGCACATATACACCATGGAATACTATGCAGCCATAAAAAATGATGAGTTCATGTCCTTTGTAGGGACATGGATGAAAGTGGAAATCATCATTCTCAGTAAACTATCGCAAGGACAAAAAACCAAATACCGCATGTTCTCACTCATAGATGGGAATTGAACAATGAGAACACATGGACACAGGAAGGGGAACATCACACTCTGGGGACTGTTGTGGGGTGGGGGGAGGGGGAAGGGATAGCATTAGGAGATATACCTAATGCTAAATGGCAAGTTAATAGGTGCAGTACACCAGCATGGCACATGTATACATATGTAACTAATCTGCACATTGTGCACATGTACCCTAAAACTTAAAGTATAATAATAATAATAATAATAATAAAAAGAAACTGCTGGCAGCCACATTCTCTGCCTTGTAGAGAAAACCTGTCTGCAGAGGGAAGGTGGAGCTGATGTGTGGAAAGAAGCAGGGGCACAGGATGGGGCGGGAGTTTGATGGCATTTAAGGCCTGGGCTCCATTAGTTCCTGAGGCCTGTCGCTGCCTGTCTTGTGGCTGACCACTCAACCAATCCTTGGATTCTCTTAAACCTTTATTGCTTTTGCAGTTTCCAGTGCTTCTGTTACTTGTGACTCAAAGAGCCCTAACAGCACAGGCACTTAACATGATGATCCTAAGACAGAAAGTAGAGGGTGGTTGCCAGGGTTTAGAGAAGGGGGAATGGGGAATTGCTGTTTAATGGGGACAGAATTTCAGTTTTGCAAGAAGAGCTCTGGAGATTGGTTGCACAGCAGTGTGAATGCACCTAACACCACAGAACTGTACACTTACAAATGGTTAAGAAGGTACATTTTATGTTATGTGTATTTTACCCCAATACTTTAAAAATGCTCCCAAGAAGAACAAAACAAAAACACCTCTCTCCCAAATCTCTGAATCAAGGGTCAGCTTTGCTGCGAGTTCACTGCCAATTATTTTCTTGACATCAGCTCTGCGTCTGAGCCTGACATCAGCTTTGTGTCTAACTCCAGTCTGACTCTCCCTTGCCCTTGTAGATTCCATTGTTAGTTGTCCCTGCCTTGTGTGACCTCATTTTAATAGCATGGAGTCTCTTAGGCCAAGCTGTAACAAGTAACCCAGAAAATAAATTGGCTCCATCAGAACCAGACTCATTCAGTTCCCTCCAAAGTCATGTATAAATAATGTGGGGTCCTCAGCTCCACTGCCAACCAGCTCAGATAACTAGCAGGTGACTGAGCAGATGCACATGTGTGGGAGGGAAGTCTTTGGTCTGGATATGAGTCCCACTAACAGCAAGAGAAAGGCTTTAATCACAGCTCAATTTTAACATCCTTTTGTGTAGCTGAAATTGGGGGGAGTGGCTTCTAATGAACACAATCTGGTCCTGATCCATGCAATGCATTCTCCCCCAGCGGCAGACTCCTCAGCAAGTTGGCTGCATGAAGACGATGAGGGCGATAGAACAGCACATCTTCCTGCTTTGGGGAGCTTTTCACCAATTGCTGAGCCAGAGGCAAAGCAATGAACAAAGACAGGATTTCAATAAGGAAAACTCAAGAGCTGAATTGTGTTGAAAAGACCTCGCAAAACCAAATGCCTAGCTTTGTCCTCCAGACCTCAAAATATTTTGAATTTGTGTATAATATTCTTATCCACAAACTGACAAATCCTTTGCTTTTCCAAATATGCTATTAAAAATATACAAATCTTCAAAATTCATTCAAAGGGAATTGACTTGTAGAGGTGAAAATCCCCCAAAAGAGGTGGATAGAAAGAGATTTTTATAACATATTGTGGGGAAGTGAGTTTGAGTTTTAAAAGACATGGAAGAAGCAATGGGGAGGAGGGCATGAGACCAGTCTGCTGAAACATATTTCTTTTTCTAAGCTAAATGCAGAAGGCGTTTTAAAGTGCAAAGTGTAAATTTTTAAAAGTCCTTTGGCTTTAAATATATGCATGTGGTTATCTGTGAGAATGCCCTGACAAGCCAGCTCCTCTGCCTGTGCCTCACATTCGCATTCTGAGCAGCAGCAAAATGATTTGATTTTACCCAGTATGAGAAGCTACTAATAAAAACAGAATTGAAATAAATCACCAGCATGAGAACGCTGGCTGCTGGACTTTGAGGGAAGGCAAGATTCACGAAACTGTGCAGCATGAAAAAAAAATTACAGGCTGGGCGCAGTGGCTCACACCTGTAATCCTAGTACTTTGGGAGGTTGAGGTGGGTGGTTTGCATGAGCTCAGGAGTTTGAGACCAGCCTGGGCAACACAGTGCAATCCCATCTCTACTAAAATACAAAAAACGAGCCAGGTGTGGCAGCATGCGCCTGTAATCCCAGCTACTCAGGAGGCTGAGATAGGAGAATTGCTTGAACCCGGGAGGCAGAGGTTGCGGTGAGCTGAGATTGCGCCACTGCAGTCCAGCCTGGGTGACAGAGCAGAATTTTGTCTCAAAAAAAAACAAAAATTACAATAGTTCCCTTCTGAATATCCTGATTGGAAGGCTATGGTAAAACCACCAGCTCTCTCTGCTGGAGCCAACTGTCTACTGGGTGTCAACTGTGCTTGCCACTTGGTGTTGCTTGGGTCCAGATGAGCCCCTACTCTACTCTCGCTTTTCGTATCTTTTTCTTCTATTTCAAAAGACACACACAGGCACTGGAGTTTATCTGTAACTACCTCCAAGAAAATGTGATTCACCTTTGCAAGATGGCCAATAGCTCTGAAAGAAGTTGTTTAAGGCTCAGAAAAATGGACAGAAATATATATTCTATATTTACAAACTCTTTAGAAATGGACTTGGACAAAGTTATGGAATAGATAAGGTCAAATCCCATTGGCATCACCCTGCCATGATCACCTTGGTGCAGCTTTCCTGTAGCTCACTCTGGCACCCTGTGAGCTATGGACCTCCTAAACCTCTTTTCCATTCTGCAGATACCTCTCTTTTCTAGGGAATAAGAGGTGATAATGGTTTAATCACCAGATAATGAACCTCACTTGGTTGCCTTTCAAAGGAAGAAATCTCTAATTTAGTTAGAACATGCATTTTTTGAAAGTTCTTGCAGTCCGGTTGGCCATATTGGTAAGTATTTAAAACACAGCAGGAATCCTGTGAGAGATGGAGTTGGAGGCAGTCGGGTGTCATGGCACCATCTCTGTCTGTGGGCTGCTGCTGGGTTTCAATATTGGTATTTGACTAACCTCTTTTTCTCCAGAATATACCAGTCTACTTTTTTGCTCATGGGTTTGCTGAAAACAAAAGTAACCACCTGATATTTAAATAAGGCAATCATTATTACTATATTAGTCTGTTATTGCATTGCTATAAAGAAATTCCTGAGACTGGGTAATGTATACAAAAAAGATATAATGGCTTACAGTTCCACAGGCTGTATAAGAAGCATGATGCTGGCATCTGCTTGGCTTCTGGGGAGGCCTCAGGAAGCTTACAGTCATTGTGGAAGGTGAAAGGGGAGCAAGCACGAGTTACATGGCAGGAGCAGGAGCAAGAGAAAAAGAGGGAGGAGGTGCCACACACTTTTAAACAACCAGATCTCAGGACAGCTCACACACTATCATGAGAACAACATCAAAGACATGGTGCTAAACCATTCATGAGAAATCCACCCCCATGACCCAATCACTACCCATTAGGCTCCAATCCAAACATTGGAGATTACAAATTGACATGAGATTTGGTGGGGACACAGCTCCAAACCATGTCAACTAACTTTAACCAAAATGACAGTACTGCAGCAAAACTAGTGTGCCCACCAACCAAGACAGTGGCCAGCTTGTGGGAGTCTCACTGCCCTCTTCCCACTTTACATTTCCTAATGTTATCTGTGTGGCTCAGGTATGTGTGGAGCCAGCCTACCGAATGCGGCTGGGGAAAAGGCATTCTGGCCCTGTCATTTTGAAGCAAAAGAGACAAACAGATCACTATCACAAGCCCTGACAATTCTAACCTTTTTAGGGAGTTTTATTTTATATGACAAACTGTAAAGCTGTCATCCAGAATGAGCCCTGATCATTCATTCATTGGTCAGGTTAAGCGTATGCAATGGTGGTTCTTTCAATCACTAGTCCCAAGAAGGAGTCAGCTCTCGTTTGGTTTTCAGGTAGCTAGGAAGGTCCAGGATTGCACCAAGCACACATACTCACCCACATATGCACACACACAAGCATGGACACACAAACACACTTGATGGGATCAATGCAATTGGCAGCTGCTGTTGCTACAGTATTTGGTATAACAAAAAGATTTGGAGAAAAGCAGATTGTTAAATTTAACAAACAAAAAAACCAACCAAAGAAGTTACTCAGTGAATTACATATCTGCTGTATATAAGATACTTTCCCGGTATTTCTCTGAACCAAGATCCAGGTCTACTTCCTTTGGTTAAACAGGCAGAATGGATGTGCTAACTTAGACCCTGAGGGAGGTCAGATGCCGGGCTTGTGTGTGTGCATTATACAAGAGTCCTAAGCCTTCTAAACAGACTTCATGGGCTACCAGAAGCAAATAAAGTGCATTTTAGGTAAATGCCATCAAGTGTGTTTGTGTGTGCATGTTTGTGTGTGTGCATATGTGTGGTTATATGTTGGGAAGACTATAAAAACTGATGAAGGCCAGGCATGGTGGCTCACGCCTATAATCCCAGCAGTTTAGGAGGCCCAGGTGGGAGGACTGCTTGAGCCCAGAAGTTTGAAACCAACCTTGGCAACAAAGCGAGACCCCATCTCTACAAATAACTAAAATTAGCTGGTCATAGTGGCACATGCCTGTGGTCTCAGCTACACATGAAGCTGAGGCAGAAGGACCACTTGAACCCAAGAGGTCAAGGCTGTAATGAGTCATATTTGTGCCACTGCACTCCAGCTTGGGCAACAGAGCAAGATCCTGTCAAAAAATAATAATAATAATAACAACCAGCAACAACAACAAAAAAAACCTGATGCAAAGCAGATTGATGGCAACATGGAGATGTCCTGTTCCCTGGCAATG
This sequence comes from Pongo abelii, assembly GCF_028885655.2. NCBI lineage: Eukaryota > Metazoa > Chordata > Mammalia > Primates > Hominidae > Pongo > Pongo abelii. The sequence goes on from NC_072003.2 coordinate 47,215,269, forward strand.
CTGAGTCACCTACCATTCCCCAAAAGGCACCATGCCATTCCACACTCCTCTGTTTTTGCGGTCATGTCTGGACTACCTGGAATGTCCTCTCCTGTTCATCATTCAAGGCTCAGCTCAGACATCCCTTTCAAAGCTGTCCCTGACTGTATCAGGCAGTTAACCATGTCCTTCTTGGCGTTCACTGTACCTTGTATCCTTCTCTGATAGAATGTCAACCTTTGTAACCAGTATTTATTTATTGTTTTCTCTCCTTTGCTGGGTCAGTGAGAGCAGGGAGTATGCCAGAAAAGAGAGCTTCCTGCAGCCACAAGCCTGCACTGTGTGGGGCATGAAGGCACTCAGCTGTGGGGAAAACATTAATGCAGGATGGCTACTGCCCCCCAGGCACCCATCTATGGAATGCATTTGTGTGCATTGAGCATTTGACTACAATATAACAAGTGACCATGATCTTTCTGGCCTTCTTAGGAGAATTTCTGAGGGCTTCACAGCAAAATCTCAAAACAAGGGAGAGAATCTGTTTACTTCCAATTTCATTTGAAGGATATTCTGATGTTCCAGAAGTTTTTTTATTTTTATTTTTGAAAATGAAAGACTCCATTCCAGGTATGATTGATTTTCTTGATGCCATTTGCTTATGAGACAGAAAATTTTAATTTTGCAGCTCATCTTGGTTCTTGCCATACCTGCATTTACTCATCTGGCTGGTGTTTATTGGGCATCTGAACTTCAACTCCTAAATTATTTCATGCACCTGAACATGACACCAAAATCTTTAATCAGACAATGTGTTGTACTGTGGGATTTAGAAATTTTGGAAATAAGGTCACGATATTAACCATATGTGGTAACCCTTGTCCCCAGCTTAATTTTTTCTCTAAGAAGCCCTGGGACTCCACTCATGGAGTGACGAGCAAGCTGCAAGCTCTGTCCTCTCCATGCAGTGAGAAAGGCAAATATGGTGGGCTCTGACAAAGAAAAAGGAAGCAGGCAACAGTCACTGAGTGTTTATTACATGCTTGACGTAAGGAAGACAAGAAGAAAGCAAAGTAACCCTGACTGGAGGGAGATAGGTACAAACAATAGAAGACAGCTCATTCCCTCTCAAGCGTCTCCAAAACTCCTTCTATAGGATTGGAGCTGAGGAAGTCCCTGAAAATGTAAATTAAGAGATTCAGTCCCTGTCCTCAAAGGGCTGAAGGTCTAAGGGCCATATACACATGACTCACCACCAAACAGTGCCATAGGCTGTGGCCATGGCGATTAGGAGTTGCCCAGTGAAGCAAATCCTGAGCCCACTGGAGGTCAGGCTAGACTTTCAGAAGGGATGATGGGAGGAACTGGGGCAATTAACTGCCATTTACACATAACAGTCTAATTATACTGAGGTCTGACATCAAAATAAATAGAATCAATAGCAAGTTGGAAAAAGGGAGGAGTTTGAAGATTTACCACCCCTATTAATTTCTATGATACATCTCAAACCAAAATGGCTCTGAATGGAAACATAGCAACATAAAGGATTTTCTTTGTTGCCTTCTTTCCTATTCACTTACTCATTCATTCAACAAACTGTTTTGAAGTCCTAGTTTCCAGGCAGGATTCTAAGTACTGAGGATATAGAGGTGCACAAGATGACATCGCTGCTTTCAAGGGGATTAATTAAAATTTTATTTTATTTTATTTTTTGAGATAAGGTGTTGTTCTGTCACCCAGGCTGGAGTGCGGTGGTGTAATCATAGCTCACTGCAGGCTTGAACTCCTGGGCTCAAGCCATCTTCCCACCTTAGCCTCCTGAATAGCTTGGGATTACGGGCATGTGCCATCACATTCAGCTAATTTTTTATTTTTATTTTTTTACCAGGGGCAGGGTCTCATTATGTTGCCCAGACTGGTTTCAAACTCAAGTGATCCTCCTGCCTTGGCCTCCCAAAGTATTAGGATTACAGGCGTGAGCAATTGCACCTGGCCTCAAGGAGCTTTTATTACGATAGGGAAGCAAATAAATAAGATTACACCAGATTCCTAAAATTTATACCTGATGAAGGCATAAAGTGATTAGGAGGAGCTTTTGAACACATTCTGATCAGGGAAGTCCCCTGGAAAAGGTGATATCTGAGCAGAGACCTAAAAGATAAAGACTGAGCCATATGAAGGGTTGGTGGGTAGAGGAGAAGAGAATCTTCTGGGCTGATAGAGTTGAGAAGTCTCCATTGAACAAATGTTCCTCCAGGCCTCAATCCACTTATGGCCTGCTTGTTAAAAGGATTTGACCATTGGTCTGGACATGCTGGGTTATGATACAATAACAGCAACTCCAAATCTCAGTGGTTTATAATGAGGGGGGTTTGCATTGCATTCATGGCTCATGGAAGAGCAGAGGTGAGGTGCGTGTGGGGGTGGGCTCTGCTTCAGGTGTCCTCACCCCAGAACCCAGGCTGATGGAGCAGCCGGATCTTGTGGCAGAGGGAATAAAAGGAAGAGAAAACACGATCAGCCACACACATCAGCTGGTGTCAGCTCTTACAACTTCCATCTAGAAGAGATCATAGACATTCCCTTGGCTGACGAGTGCTACCTGTGTACCCCTAACTGCAAGGGGGGAGTGAAGTAGAATCCTACATCGTACCAGGAGAATGGAAAATTTTAGTGAGCAGCGCTAATGACTAGCTCATATGCGAAAGGTGAAGAATTTGCTTCTCCCTTAGCTGGTACATGAAATCAAGAATTTCAGATTTGGAAGTTTGGTCACAGCCTGAGCTCTCTGCACAAAGGAAGAAAATTGGCTCTTGTTGATAATGTACGTGTCTTAGTCTGTTGGGGCTTTGTATTAGTTCGTTTTCACGTTGCTATAAAGAAGTAAAAGAGATTTAATTGTCTCACAGTTCTGCATGGCTGGGGAGGTCTCAGGAAACTTACAATCATGGCAGAAGGCAAAGGGGAAGCAAGGCATGTCTTACATGGTGGTAGGAGAGAGGGAGAGAGAGAAGGGGGATGCACTGCACACTTATCCAACAACTAGATCTCATGAGAACTCCATCAGGAGAACAGCAAGGGGGAAATCCTTCTCCATAACTCAATCACCTCCCATCAGGCCACTTCCCCAACAGGTGGGGATTAAAATTCAACATGATGTTTGGGTGAGGACACAGAGCCAAACCATATTAGGCTTCCATAACAAAATAGAATAGAATAGACAGAGTGGCTGGAAGGACAGGAATTTATTTCTTATAGTTCTGGAGGCTGGGAAGTCCAAGATCAAGGTTCTGGCATGCTGGCACATCCCATGCTTGGCAAGGGCCTGCTTCCTGGCTTGTAGATGGCAGCCTTCTTGCTGTGTACTTGTGAAGGGATAGCTCTTGTGTCTTCTTTTCTTATAAGATAAACTAATGTCATCACGAGGGCACAACCCTCATGGACTTATCATTACCTAATAACCTCCCAAAGGCCCTACCTCCAAACACCATTACCCTGGGGTTTCTGCTCCAACATATGAATTTAGGGGTGAGGTACAAACGTTCAGTCTCCAGTAGTCCCTCCTATCATGTGGCCTTTCAGAGCCGGCTTTATTTCTGAACACTCTAATCACCCTGCAGTGGAGGAACTGTAGACAATAAGATCTCCTAAGATTCTGCCAACCAAATAAATGTACCTTAATTTCCATTACTTTAGGACCATAGGAGCCACAGCAGGAGACAGGTCCCAGGAGCCAAAGTAACTATAAAATTGTCTGGAAGTTCAAAGAAACAAAGGATCAATGAGGGATGAAGTAAATTCACACTGAGGGATGGCTTGTCCGGAGCCTGGAGGAAATGGGTCGATGAGCGGAGAGAGACAAACTTGGTATTACAGATCACGCAGCTGCTGTGCTCCCTCAGCAATAAAACCACAAAAGAGAGACGCTTAATCTCCCTGAATCTCAGTTCCCTAAAGCACATGCCTGAAAATGCTCAGAGACCCATCAAGAAAAGCTTCTGGACTCCTGTGTACCTGGACTTGGGCCACAAAACCCCTCAGAAGGCAATCGAGAAATCAAGACTTTGATTTTTAATGACGGTGGGAAAACACCAGGAGAAGGATGGGCAGAAAAAGAAAGATGAAAGATTTTAAGCATCTCTAATGAAAGAGCCAGAGTGAGGTGCATGTGAAAAGAGGTGGATGAGAGACACAGAAAGCAAAAGTAATGAGGCAGTGCCAGTGCAGGTGGGGAAGAGAGCAGGCATCAAAAGAGGAGGGTGTCCTGTGAAGTGCAAAGGTGGGGAAGTGCGTGCCAGAGACCAGCTATGCAGGGTTCCCACTGGCTGGCTGCTCCCTCCTTGGAGAGAGGAGAGATTGGCTCATCTCAGTGCCTTGTACGGCTCGGGCCTCCGAGTGGGGAGAAGGGATAGGTGCAGGATTTGGCTAATGACTGTCTGGTCTTCACCATTTCTCTGTATATTCTGGAGAGCAAGAGTTAAGGGGAGCTGCTTTATTTTGCCTACCCAGGATCCATTTCTTCCTCCTCTACTCATAGCACCCTGATTTCCATCTGGGAGCCCCCCTTACCAATGCTTTGCTTCCTTCCACCATTACTCCAAAGCTGGGCACATGACCTGGGTTTTGCCCATGAGATACAGGATCAACTAAGTGGTTGGTTTGGAAGTTGACATGGAACCCAAACTGGACCAATCATGCCAACATTATCAACTCCAAGACTTGGCTGGAATGATGGAAGATAGGTCTTCTTTTTCTCCTGGGGCTAAGCTAAGTAGGATGTCATTCTGAAGCTCCTGCTGCGTGGGGAGAGTGTGAGAATGCAACAATAGGAAGAACCTAGGCTGGGCTTAGCTGAGGGGGCAGAGGGTGGGGTTGAGGGTCTGGATTCAGCTGTGCTTGAGGCTGGACATATCCTTGGGCATCTCCGAATTATGGGTCCCCACATTCCTGTTGTTCCTCAAGAATACCTGAGCTGGATTTCTGTCACTGAAAGCATCTTAATACGGTTTCTACCTCTTCCGGTGGCAAGCTCACTCTCTGCCCAGGTTTTTTTGAGTATACTAGTTTGATTTCTTCCCGTGGCCACTGCCCAAATCCAGGGCCTTGATGTGTGGTTTGAATCCTAGCTCTTCTATTTCTTAAATGTATGGCTTTGAGTGAGTTACTCAAACTCTCTGTTTCGTCATCTGTAAAATGGGGACTGCACTATCTCATCAGGTTGTCTGGGAAACTAAATGAGCCATTGATGTCAATTGCTTAGAAATGTGTCTAGCACATAGTAAGCACTCAATAAGCATTAGCTAGCTGGTGCCATGTCTTATCCTGCATGCTGACCCAGGAGGAGATGCAAAACAGTTGCCACCGCCAAATGGTCTCCCCCGCTGAGCCTGCACTTAGAATGCTGGGTTGACACAAACTTGGCTTTCCTCCCACACCTCCTGTTACTTTTAAAGCACGCAAAGGGCAAAGTGAGTAAGTGTTGATATGTGGGCCAGGATCCCAGGGTGCAGCCAGCCATGGCCCCAGGGAGGTGGGGGGATCCGCCCTGCCTTTCTGGCAGCAGGAAAGGCGTGGGCTCTGAAGGGGCACCACAGCCTGTAGGGCAGAGGCTGTCAGTCAATGGGAAGAGTTTTCTGAGGCTGGGCATTGAGCAGCTTCAAAGAGGACAGAACGTAAGTACCTTTATTCTTTGAAACTTCTCTGAGATGCCTGGAGCCATATTCAAAAGTTATTTGTGGGTCTATTGCCTGCATAGCAATTGACTTATGCACCCCTGAGAATTCAGTCTCACTATGGTTTTCCACCTCTTTATCTTAATTTTTGAAGTCTTAAATTGTCCTTATAAAAATAAAAAAAAAAGACAGGCTGGGCGTGGTGGCTCACGCCTGTAATCCCAGCACTTTGGGAGGCCAAGGCAAGTAGATTGCTTGAGCCCAGGAATTCAAGACCAGCTTGGGCAACATGGTGAAACCCCATCTCTACTAAAAATATGAAAATAACTAGCTGGGCATGGTGGTGTACTCCTGTAGTCCCAGCTACTTGGGAGGCTGAGGCGAAAGGATCACCTGAGCCTAGGAGGTCGAGGCTGCAGTGAGCCAAGATCAGGCCAATGCACTCCAACTTGGGTGACAGAGCAAGGCCCTGTTTCAAAAAAAAAAAAAAAAAAAAGACAAAAGGCAAACTTTTGGGGGAGAATAAGGTAAGAAACTCTGTTGTCTCAGACACTGTACTTGCTGGGACTATTCCTGCAGTGATGAGACCATTTCTCTTTGACATATGGCAGGGTAGCCCTCCAAATGCCCAGGATTCATTTCAATTCCCCTCATGTCAGAACACATGAGTCCTTTCTTTATGGACCCTCCACTCGCCCTGTTACCATAGAAACCACTGCCTGTGTCAGCACGTTGGAGAGGGTAGGAAGGAGGCATGAGCCACCGTCATAGCAACACGCATCTCCACAGCAGCAGCCCACGCTCCGTGCCATCTTGTCTCCGAAGAGGAGGAACGGCTGTTGGGGATACCCAAATACTTTCCCCAGTCTGGGAAGAGAGAGCTCAATAACTTGACCCTTGCCAGTAATTCTGGCAGCTCTGCCTGGGATGGAAGAATCAGAAAGTTCATTTTCAAAGTGTTAAGATGACCATATAGGCCAGAATGCATCGGAAGCCATAAGACCAGCAAGGCCACCTGTCATTGTTGAAAGGGTTCAGGTGTTCATACTGATGTTTATGCTAACATTGTTCTCACATTACGAATACACACAGCATTGCGGTTAAGAGCATAAGCCCAGGAACCTGACTCCCTGGTTTGGAATTCTGGCTTTGCCACTAACTGGCTGTGTCACTGTATGAGTCCATTCTCACATTACTATAAAGACATACCTGAGACTGGGTGATTTACAAAGAAGTGAGGTTTCTTTATAAGTTGGCTTACACTTCCACAGGTTGTGCAGGAAGCATGGCAGCATCTTCTTCTGGGGAGCCCTCAGGAAACTTACAATCATGGCAGCAAGCAACAGGGAGCCAGGTGTCTTACATGGTGGAGCAGGAGCAAGGGGCCAGGGGAGGGTGCCACACACTTTTAAAACAACCAGATCTCGTGATAACTCACTCTCTCTTTATCTTGAGAACAGCAGTGAGGGGATGGTGCTAACCTATTCATGAGAACTCCACCCCCATGAACCAATCACCTCCCATCAGGGCCAACCTCCAACACTGGGGATTACAATTTGACATGAGATTTGGGCAGGGACACAGATCCAAACCACATAAGTCACTTTGGATAACTTTGTGTCTCGATTTTCTTATCTGTAAAATGATGATAATCATAATCGTCTCTGCCTTACAGGGTTATTGTGAGAACCAAGTCACCAAATTGATGAAAAGCTCTAAATCCCATCCTACAGTTACCCCCAGTAGATGTTAACTGTTATGATGATCATTAACAATAGTGAGAATGAATGAGTGCTAGTTTATGCCAAGCACTGTGCTAAGCACTTCACTTGAAGTGTGAGCTTTAGTTCTTGCAGTAACCCCAAGAGGAGGTGCCGTTGTTGTTCTGTACTAGTGTGCAGATGAGGAGCTGGGTAAAAGCACCCCTAAGGGAGCAAAAATTGGCTCCTGGTTAGTGGGGGTAAATGCAAGAAAATCACCCTTTTTATGGATAAAGCACAGAGAGACATATAGTCCATAAATGACTATACAGTGGAGCTGCGCTATTAACATTTCATGAGCAGGGAGAGGTGGAAGGCAAAGGGGAAAAATGTCTGCAAAGCCTCTTTAGGAAGGTGATGATGAAAACAGGGTTGAGAAATCAGAAATCAGATGGAAGGTTTGGGAAGCCAAATTGCAGGCAGATCCATACTCCATGCAAGTAATTCTAAACTCGCATCCTTTCACCCCACCCCAAGATCAAGAACCAGCAGGGAGAACCAAACCTTCCATGGTGACCTTGGAAGAAATGAGCCCAACATCTAGGAAATTACTTTGAACTTAGAAGAAAGGTTCCATGAAGACCCAGAGAGTGGTTGTTATTCTTGACACCGATGGTGCAGTCCCAGATTGTCCTGGGAATCAAGTCCCAAGCTTTTCTTTGGCCTGTGAAAGGACAGAGGAGCACAGGCCTGGGGGACAGAGCCTGTAGATGCCTACCCTGATCTCTGTGAGAAGCTGAGAGCCAGCTAATGGCACGGGTGTGTTTAGGCCTTGGTTAGCCCTCAGATGTCTGGGGAAAGGCTGACAGGGCTAAATCCTCCTGGAAACACTTCCCAAAGGACTGAAAGCTTTTCCATCCCTGTCGCCTTAGCTGCTAACCTCTGGGCACTGAGCTTCTAATTGGAGGAAGGGGTACCCTGAGGGCTGGCAGGCTGCAGCCGTAAGATGGGAAACTCCGCTGGAGCTGCAATGATGGTCCCAGAATGACTAACTCCTACCACCCCACCCCCAGGTATGTGAACAAAACCATTCAGCAAAAGTAAAAATCAACCAGGAAGTTACTTACAGGCAACATTTTACAATATACTAAGCCATTTTATATCCATCATAGCCAAGAGACATCATTGCCATCAATATTATTATAATTAGAAAAGTCAGGGAAGAGGGACAGCAGAACCTCAGCTCAAAACAGCTAGGGGTTTTTCTCCAGAGGGACCCCGTAGACTAGAGACTTTCAAACTGTTTTTGATTGTGACGAAACTTGGAGATACATTTTACATTGTAAACAGGTACACGCACATGTGTATATGTCAAACTAAATAAAAGTGTTCTGAAATAATACTTGTCCTTCATGTGAACCATGCACTTCGATGTTTTCTATGATAGTTGAGGGTAGACTATTTTTAAGGTGCTCATGATCCGCTAAAATGATTTCATGGGTCACAAGTCATCATGGGTCACAAGTCTAGATTCAAACCACACTGTCAAAGAATACCAGTTACTCCCTAAGACAGTGAGACCCGGGAGGGAAGAATCTGGATTCTGTGGTCAGACCCCCGTGATCCAAGCTCCAACATTAACAGTCACTGCTATGGAGATTTCAGCCAAGTTCTTCACTTCTCTAATCCAGATGTTCCTCACTAGCCAGTTGGGAATAATGTGTGTAGGGCCCAGCCCCCAAAGACTGCTTTGAACGTGCAGTGAAATAATGCCTATGAGGCACTCATCACATGCTTGACATACAGAAAGCAGCCACTGCATTGTTATTGTCATCACTATTACTGTTGCTATTGTGATTGTGTTGCCTTTAAAGAATATAGAAGGTGGTATGTGCACCAAATTGTGGTCATTTGGGAACTCAAGGCTGAATAAAGCAGAGGTAGAAATAAAGCCCCGCCCAAAGAGAGAGGAAGATGTGTCCCAGGAAAAAGCAAGAACAAGGAAAGCATCCTAGATGAAGAGAGACATGATGAGGAGACCCAGGGTGGATGGATGGAAGGGGTTGTTATCCCCACCACAAGGCTGTGTGTGTGTGTGTGTGTGTGTGTGTGTGTGTGTGAAAGAAAGAGAAAGAGAGAGGAGAGAGACCAGAGAGAGAGGTGGGTGTGTGGGAAATATTTGGCCTCAGAAATCCTCACATACAAAATATTTTTCTTTTGTTGCGGGAGTCCCAGGCCTGTTTGTTTGTAGATGGCAGCAAGTTGCAAAACAAATTCCAGAAGAGACTGCTATGGCCCAGGCAAACCTGGAAGCTTGTAATGCACTAATCGAATATTATACACTTCATTTTCTGACTGCCAACTCCTGTCCGAAGATTATCTTAAATACAGTTCTGGGTGCACAGCTTGCCTGACTCCTGACTCACAGGCTGTGTTTACTGAGCAGCCGAAATTATTGGTGAACCTGCAAAAATAGCCAGTTTGACCTGCAAATCACTGTGTTCATTCAGGCCAGAAGCTGCATGCCAGGCCCTCGCCTCTGCCCTCACCCCACGGGACAGACAATCCAGGTGCTCCTAGGAGCCAGACTGTCAGAGAGTGTGAGTGTGCATGCATGGGGGTGCATGTGTGAATGAATGTGTGTACATGTGCTCTCACATGCCCACGTGGAGAGCAGCAAAAACAAATGGCTCCCAGGAACAGTGAAGGAGGAGGCTGTTTTTCATTGAGTGAGATGGTTGCTGCTTGTACCTGAGACCCAGGACTGGAAAGGAAGAACCAAAAATCCCGATGATCGTCGTCATCATAGTAATATAAAAAGGACCAGCATTTGTTGAGTAATTATTTGGAGCCAGGCACCGTGCTAAACTCTTTAATTGAAAAAACACATTTACTCTTCCCAACAACTGTATGAGACAGCTGTTACTATCACATCCACTTTACAGAAGAGGAATCTGGGGCTCAGAGAAGTTAAGCAGCCAACTCAAGGTCAAGTGCCTGGTCAGTGGCCGAGCAAGGATTTGGACAATTTGACTGAAAGCATCGTCTTCAGGGAGGCAGCCAACAGATGCGTTTTCCATCTGGGAGAAGGTGGTTTTTCTGAACTGGGCTCAGAGCTGTTCCAGGTTCCATCTTGAGATGCAAAGAGGTTGCTGACACCTTCAGGCAGGTTCCAGTGGTGGGGCGGGCAGGGAGGAGAGCCAGCAGAGCTTGCTTGAATGCTGTCCTTCCAATAAGCACAAAGAGGACAATATCTGAGCTGGAATGGCTCTTTGGCTTCTTAGATAGGGACAAAATTGAGACCCAGGAAGGGAAAGTCACTTGCTCAGGGGCACACAGCAAGTAAGTGTCTGATCCGAGATAAGAATCTATGTTGACAGACTCCCAGTCTAGAATGTTCCCAGCAACGTAATAAACATGGATTAAGTATGTATCATCCACAAGAAACTGTGCTAAGTATGTGGTATTAGCTCAGTTATTTCTCACAACAATCCAATATGTCCTATTATGATCCCTGTTTTACAGAGGTGGAAAAGATGGCACAGAGAGGTTAAGCAACTTTCTCGAGATGGCACAGCCAGGAAATGCACTCTGTCCTTCATGGCCAAAATAGGAGCTGTTGTCCCACCCTGTTACCCTCCCTTCTCATTTGTCCGCAGCTGCCTGTTCTCTCCCTACCCCTACCTGCTTCCTGAAGAAACCACATGGTTCTCTCCTGGCCTTGATCTCAAGGAGTTTGGTCTGGACTGGGTGTAGAAGGAAGCCCAGAAGACTCTAAACAGATGCAGTTGTCCCCATTCCTCATCACTCTGTGTAATGCCGGCCACCCAGTGACCTCAAAGCCAATGTCGACCGGATCTGATAGGCTCAGCTACATGTGTAGCTGGACGTAGCTCTGGGACTCATCTGTAAGACATGACTAACAGCTTCACACCCTCCAAAGCATTCCATTTTGAATCAGGTGTCACCTGAGATGGAAAAGGCTTTTGTTTAATTTGGGTTATCTGGGTGGCAGTTGTATTTTTTTTAACTTCACCCTACCCTTTTTTATAGCTGTAGATAATCTTTCTTTCTGTAGACAGGCCGAGAAATGTAACCATATTTATGGGTCAGGCTTTGCACACAATCATCATTTAGAGAGCAGAGACAGAGCAGTAACTCTCTGGGCAGGCATGGTACCCTTGTGGACTCTATTTTTTCTCCCCAGAGCCCATGGAGTGGAGGGTGGGTGAAGGTGACACCTTCAAGAGGAGAATAGAAGATGAGATTTTAGCCCAGGTACAAGGAGAGCAAAAACAGAATGAGAAGGAGTGTGTGGAAGCTGAGGACAGACTTGGGAGAGGTGTTTAATGACATCTCACTTGCCTCAGTGTTTGATCTGCCCAGTGCAGGAGACAGAAGCTACAGGTTCCTTCGGGCCTCAGGCTCTGGAGGCAGACACTTGAGCTAAAATCATGATGATTAACTTATTAGCCATGCTACTCTGAGCAAGTGACTTAGCTTCTCTAGGTCTCCATTTCCTCAGCTACAAAATGAGGATATTAAAAACACACCATGGGATTATTACAAAGATATGTGACTTGAACACTGTGCCTGGTGCACCAGGAGTATTCAAAAATGTTAGGTGTTATTTGCATGCATGTGGATGAGATTCAGAACATTGTGCTGAGTGAAAAAAGCCAGACACAAAGCAGGGCATTGGTTTCAAATTCTAGAAGAGACAAAACTAGTGTACGGTAAAAGAAATCACAACAGTGGTTATCACTGAGGTGGGAGATGAGGAGGCATTGACTAGAAAGGGGTACAAAGGATCTCCCTTGGGTGATGGTACTGTTCTGTCTCAATAGAGGTGTGCCTGCATTGAACTACATGCTTAAGATCTGTAAATGTTACTATAAATAAATTATACTCCCATAAAAATTATCAGAGAAAAACACAATTATTATTCTATTTATGCTTAACATTTTGTGTCCCAGTATAATATTCTTTTTTTGTTTTAAATAAACAACAGAAAAAAAAAAGAAAAAAAATTATTTCTCACTGTTCTAGAGGCTGGGAAGTCCAAGACCAAGGTACCCGCATTTGGCATCTGGTGAGGGCCTTCTTGCTGTGTACTCCAGAGGGAAGGAGTGCTATGTCCTTACATGGCAGAAAGCAGAAGGGCAAGAGAGCCAGGCCTGCATGAAGCCTCTTTTATAGGGGGCTTAATCTCATTCATGAGGAGATCATCATGACCTAATCACCTCTTAAGGGCTCTGCTTCTTAATATCTTTACATTGGCAATTAAGTTTCAACACCTGAATTTTGGAGGGGACACATTCAAACCATAGCACACAGTGTGCTCAGAGAGTAGGGAACATGAAGGGAGAGGCTAGCAGGCCTGTGTTGTCCTGGAGGCAATGTGGCACTTTACAAGGTATGTGGATAAATAATGCTCAGAGTTGCATCTCAGAAAAGTAATGTAGGACCACAGAGGATTGATTGGAAAGGGAAAGACTGGGGTATGTAACAGTCCAGGGAAAAGATGGTGATGGCCTCGACAGAGTGTTTTCCTTGCTTCCCATGCGGCTAACGCAGCCCTCCTCTGACCACCTGGGCACATCCCTGGCACCTATCTAATCAAACTCACACTCACATAACCAGAACAGAGTGCAACTTGAATTCTCAGACTTCCTACACTGGACTCCCAGATCCTAAAAGGGAGACCTGGAGCATGGCCTATACTCACAAATGTGTTGTTGAATGAGCATGAACAAGTGAATAGATAAGTGAATGTGTGTCACGCACACATGCACAGGGAAGCATAGATAAGAGACGCATCCAAAGAGTAAGGTGACCTAGAGGTACGTTACAGACCAAGTCTGGGTCTATGCGCAGACCTGCCTGATTCCAACAAGACCAATAGTGTCTAGCATTTAGTGGGAACCTACTCTACACATGTATACAAATTCCACTTAAATTCCCCCATAGTAGGTATATGTTTTATTTCTGATAGAAAATTGGAGAGCATCTCCTAACCCCACATTTCACTGAGGCAGAAATCAGTCCAAGGCTTATATGTAATACTTGAATAAATGAGCTCATTCATTCTTTGCTCACAAGTAACTGGGACTAGAGGAGCATGCCACCACACCTGGATAATTTAAAAAAATTTTGTTTTTTAGAGACAGGGTCTCACTATGTTGTCCAGGCTGGTCCCAAACTCCTGGCTTCAACTAATCCTCCTGTCTCAGTCTTTCCTTTTTAAAGACATCCTCAATTAGTTTCAAAAATCCTCCTCTTATCTGTTTTGTTATTAAAGAAAATCCAATTTCTTAATGAGGAATCCTTCAGTGGTGGACACCAAACTAGATTAAACATAAAGAGGGATGCATTGACTCTCTTAGCTGGAAAGTCCAGGGATAGTTTGGCTTCAGGAACAGCTGGATTCAGAGGCTCTCTCTGTCTCCCAACCTGCTTTCCATCACATCGTCCTCATGCTCGGGGAGCTTTCCTGTACATGGTGGCCAGAGAGCTGTTGTGGCTCTGGACTTACCAACCAGCAGGTCAGCACAAGAGCGGGGGCCTCTTTGTGGGCCACTTCTGTAAAACCCTAGGGTTGATTGATGAGTCTTATTGGATGGGGAATGAGAGAAGGGTTTTCCAAAGAGCCATCAGTCAAAAATGGTGTCGTTTCAGGAGGCATTTTTATTGTTGTGACTGCTGATCTTGTTATCAGACCCTCCAACCAGTACAAGTAAATGAATAGACTGAACAGAATTGAGAACCAACCCGAACAAAATTGAATAAATTTCAAACCATCAGTGGTCTTTTTAGGTGAGGCAATACTTGAACTGTCCTAAGCTCCAAGCTAAGAATCAAAGGACTTTCATTTCTTATTGGTGTCTCTGATGCCTCATTTCTCTGTCCTGATATCTCTTCTCCAGTCAGGCACTATCTTCAGGTGTTTGGAGACCCTCATTTGGGGGCCAAAATAACATTGCAGTTTTGACACCAGGTAAGTTTTACTCTCTTTTCCTTCTAAGACAAGACACATATTACATACCCTAAGGATATTTTCACCCTTAAAAAGTCTCTCTAGGTTCAATACTGATTGTCTTCCCCCTACTTACTGAGAATAGTTGCTTTTACTCCTCCTGATGAGTGTGACAAGTGTGTGACCTTGGGCTGTCATTAACTTCTCTAAAAAGGGGAAGATTTTATCTTTCCAGCCTGCCTCACGGGATCGTAAGATCCAGAGAAGCTAATGCAAGTGAAGATATTTTGAAAATCAGAAGTCCTTGGAGTAAGAGTTACAAGAAGGAATTCCAAAAGTACAGACAGAAAGACCCTCATCTTGACCCTTAGCCCCCTACAGGCTGCCAAGGTGGGTTTTGTTGGCTACGGCCCTGAAGGAGAAACTTGCTGAAGGAGAAACTTGCTGTCCTTATAAGCCCCAACCCAAGCCTGAGCAGAAAGATGTTCATTTAACTCTATTGGGGCCGGGGTTGGGGGTGGGTTGTGGCCTCGAAAACCCTGCCACTCCCCATGCCCTCTGTCCAGCTCCTACAAGGTCCTTTAACATATCCAGGACAAAATTTAAACTGTATGTGCCTTCTGACTCAGAAAATCTCCCTTACTAAAGTACTCATTTGTGCATTCTGAGACACATGTAAATGAGGGCTCATTGCATCACATTTGTAATAAAAACACCACATAATGCATTTATTAAGCATTTATAATGAAGGAGAGTGTTAAATACATTAAGCATTTATTAAGAAGGAGAGTGTTAAATATGTTAAGGTACGTCTGATTTATGAAATGCTTGGCAGTCCCCAAAAAAGAATGAAGCTTAGGTCTAAGCTCTGATATGGAGCAGGGCCATACAATGTTTATTTTGTTTCATGGAAAAAATAGGTTTCATAAGAAATCATTCATTTATTCATTCAACATCAATAAACATGATTGGCCATCTACTAATGCCAGGCCCTCTCCCAAGAATGCAACAGCAAACAACACAGACACAGTCCTTGTTCTCAAGGGGCCTATATTTGGTGTAAAAAACTCTTGGTGCCACATTCTCAGAAAATGCCTGCTTGCAGTGACTACCCCAGAATGAGATTCAAGGAAGGGCATAGAGGCATGGGGGAAGGAGGAGGGTGGCGTTTTCACTTCATCCATTATACATTTCTATGCTGTTTGAATTATTTTTACAATGTGCATTTATCAGTTTGTAATTTTTGTAAAACCAATAGAGGAAACAAAATGAATGAACTGTGTGCACATGTGAGCACACACCATCCATAAACAGCCAGGCTGGGAGAAGACCAGGAGAGGACAGGAGAGAATCCACATGGAGACCGATTCCCCGTGACCAGCAACTGGAAGAGAATTGCTCCTGGAGGGAGCAAGTTGCTAAAGTGCTCCTTCCTCTGAGTGCTGGGACTCAGGCCCCTGGGGCCCTGCATACAGAGGAGGCAGAAACCAGCTGACATGCCCTGTGCCCATTTTGCAATAGGAGGCAGGCTCTGCCCAAATCTGAGAGGGAAACCCTCACCTGGACTCCATCATCTTGTCCTAGCCCCATCCCTGCTTCTTCCAGGCACAGGACAACCTGTGCCCCTTGCAAAACACAGAGGTCAAGGGCTAGCAATACAGCTCATGGGCCATGGAACCCCAGGTAACTCCCTTCACCTCTCTGGGCCTCAGCATTCTCATCTATAAAATGAAGAGGCTGATGATGATAGTTGTGGTGAGGATTCAGTGAGTTAAAACATGGCAAGTCCTTAGAGGAGTGCCCAGCACACAGCAAGAGTTCAAGAAGTGCTTGGCATCCTCAGAGTTGTTGTTGTTAGTATTGCCTCCCACCAGAACTATCCTCCAACGCCATAAACAGAACAAGGTTTCTAGCTGTTTCCACTGGGCCCCAGTATCTTTGGGATATCATCCTCATCCAGTAAATCTGCCCTCTGCATTGGGCATCTCAGATCCAGAGGGCCTTGAAGATCCCACTGTCCAATCTCCCACTTTACAGATGCAATCACTGAGGCCCAGAGAGGCCAAACTTGAGCTCCTGAAACTCACTGCAAATATAGTGGGGAAGGTGTATGTGGGTGGATTCATCCCTCTGCCTCTGTGTTGAAAGGTGTGTTGGCAGAAAGAGAAGCTCTGAGCAAGTACTTAGTTTGATTTCTGCACCAAAGCAATCTTGCTGGGACAGTGGATTTTAAACACCATATCCTGTAGTGTAATAACGATGCTATTAAAATTTTCCTGTGATTTAGTAATATTGTCCTATGAATATGCTTAAATGAAAATTTCTTGCTGTTACGTGAATTTACATGTATTTTATGCACTTTTAAAAACTTTTTATTTTGAAATAATTTTAGACTTAATGAGTTACAAAGATAGCAGAGTTTCTACCTACACTTCGTCCAACCTCCCCTAACATTAACGTCTTGCATAACCACAGTACAAAGATCAAAACTAAGAAATCAACACTGATGCAATATTAGTAACTAAATTACAGACTTTTTTTTTTTTTTTTTTTCCTCTTCCAGGATCCAGCGTAGGATACCTTGTGGCACGCAGTCCTCGTGGCTCCTTAATCTCTAATGTGTACTTCACATAGGCCAACCTTTTAGGACACAGGGCAAGGCAGAAAAAAGAAACAACGAGTCAGTCCGCAGGGGTAAATGGATATAGCCTGGCTTACCGCCCAACCTAAACTGTGTGCACTACCCTCCCAAGCCTGTCATTTTGCCATTTCTCCTCCACCACATCATACATTTACCATAATTAGATACAGTCTTGTTTATTTATTGCTCGTTTATTGTTTACCTTCCCCCAGTATAATGGGATTTCCATGGCAAAGGGACCTGGACCATTCCATCCACTACTGTATTCATAGTCCCTGTTCACATAGTACACACAGTAGCTGTTCAATAAATATTTGTACATAATAAATAAATGAATCAATCAATATTTAGAGGCCAAACTCCATGTTGAGTTCGCGAAACCCACAGCAGTTTTTTCTCCCTTCAGAATGCTTCTGTGGCTGGGATAATTTGTGCCATTCTAGAGTGAGAATTTCTCATGTCAGCCTCCCGCCAGCACCTCTGGTTCACCCGGCACCGCTCCTCCTCATACTCCCCAGGCTGATGCCTCCCCATACAGCCTCCCCATACAGCCAGGCTGATGCCTGGCTGAGCTGACTCCTGGAACTGCGGTGGGATTCACCTGCTGGTGCTTCTGCCATCTTTCTCAAGCTCCCATCTTCAATATCCGGCCCCGCCTGCTGCCCCTCGTGCCTCGCTGGTGTCAGCTGCCCTTCCTACCCTTGTCATTCCTCTCTGCAGGCAGGTGCACCTTGACTCCCAGGGCTCACCTATTTCTCTAGACTTATACTGTCCAACGTAGTAGCCACTGGCTAAATGTGGCTGCTAAGCACTTGCACTGTGGCCAGTCGAATTGAGATATGCTGTGAGTGCAAAGTACACACCTGATTTCAAAGAGTTAATGGGAAAAAGGAATATAAAAATCTTGATCACTTGATTATCATTTTAGTATTAAAATGATAACATTTGGGATGTATTGGGTTAAACAAAATATATCATTAAAATTAATTTCACCTGTTTGTTTTTACTTTTTAGAGATAGCTACTCAAAAACTTAAAATCACATATGTGACTCACATTATATTTCTATTGGACAGCTCTGCTACAGACAGAATGTCTCCACAACCATCCATTTCATTTGCTATAAAAGCCCCAGAACTGGCATTGAGCCTGGCATGTAGCAGATGCTCAATAAACACCTGTTGAATAAAGGAGCATTTCCTACTGGGAGTCCTTTCCCCAGGAAGATCGTGAGTTCTTGGAGAACAAGACAGAGACCCTTCTGTCTCTTCCACAGGCTAAGCATAGAGTGAGAGTTGTGCAGGGTACACTTTTGCTGAATGAAGGTGATTTGGGAGGTTGAAGCCTCACTGAGGCTCCAGAAATAAAACCTAGCAGGGCCTGATGTGGGATACAGGTAGGGAAGTCAAAGTGCCAGATTGGAAAATAAATGGTGCTACTTTTCTAATACAAATAACCTCAAGAGTCTTTAGAAGAACACAGGACTCTTAGAGAAGAAATACAGGACCCTGGCAACCTGTTTTGCTCAGCCAGGAAGGTTGCTACATGCCGGTTTTCTTGACAGGAAGATGCTAGGATCTGCTGGCTCTGCACATTTTTACCTGGCAAAGGGGGAGAATATGTAACCTTTTCTGCTACAGGAGGCTATGAAAGGAAGAGATATCTGCCTCTCCCCAGAGGCAATGCTTGAGCCAGACACTGTCATGAGCACTTGAGGACTGTTCTTTCATAAATCCCTTTATGCCTCTGTGGGATAGGTTATTATCAACTCTGTTTTACTGGTGAGAAAAAGGAAGCTCGGAGAGGTGAAGTAACTTAGCTGAAGTTTCAGAGGGATGGTGGCAGAGTCAGCACCAGAACCATGTTCTCGACACTTTATCCAGTGCTCAGTCAATTGTACCACACTGCCTGCATATCTAAAATGAAGGATAGGGAAAGGGAAGCAGAGAGGGAGAGGGCGGAGATGGGTGGAGAGGGAGGGTTAGGCAGAGAGAGAGAGAGAGGAAGAGAGCTTTGGGGTCTGTAATTAGTTTGTTCATGTAGATCTTTGATGATAGAATTTTTCAAAGCAGTGTAGGTGGGCTCTCTTTCTGAGCATAGTTGTGTGATGGAAGTCCAGTTATAGAATTCTAAAGTCAACATCCATAGCTGCCTCTGTCTCTATCCAATCACTGGCCGAGTCCCTGAGGACAGTATTTCCCAGTTCCATGTGTGCCTCCTCCCTCTGTAAGATGGAGAATTGAGATGCTGGGAACCTTCATGTCATCCAGTACACATAGAACAACCCCACCACTAGCTGTTTGACCTTGGGCAGGGCACTGTATCAGTCAGTTATTGCTGTGTAACAAATTGCCCCTAAATATATGCCCACTCACATATGTGCACATCGCTAGGGCGCTCCCACTTCACAGGTCTCACCCCAGGCCCCAGACTGAAGGGTCATTGGCCACCCAGGGCATATTCTTCTCACATCATGGCCAGAGTGCAAGTAGGTAATACCCACCACTCAAACATACCTCAAGAATCCACTATCATTGGCCAAAGCAAGTTACATGGCCCAGCCCAAAGTCAAGGAGTGGGGAAGTTTATTCCTCCCATAAAGATTGATTAAATAATGTAGGTGAGAGGAAACATTTTTGAAGAATAATCTAATCTGCCATGTTCATTCACTGATCTGGGCCTCAATGACTATTGGTTTCAATGACTATTTGGTCAGGGAGTGGAAACATATATCATGCTTAAAAGACAATACTGGGTATGTTCTTGATTTTTGAAATAAGGATATAGCAGGTATCTATTACATCCTAGTTCATAATTTCCTTGAATTGAGTATTCCAAAAGTCAAACTGTATCTCTAAATGGAACAACTGCATTTGATCTGATGCAATCAGCCCAAGTATAAATCCCATTTCTCATTACCAAGCTGGCAGTATTTCCATTGCATGACTATAGAAATGTACCCATAGCAGTGAGAGCAGGTTTTTTCCAATTGTACTTTTCTCCCTGCATGAATTATTAATGACAAAGGGTCTCCTTATAAATCTACTCACTTTTCTGTGGCCTTCCCATATTTCAGAGCTTGCTACTTTTCTAATTTGCCCTTAAATGCAGCAAACCCTCTTTCCTAAGAGGGTTGCAAGAAGGTTTGTTGCATTTAAGGGCAATTTAGTTGGGTGTGTTTATCAACCAAGTAATTTTAAGTATTTAGGCACCAGTTATGCACAAGGCACTATGGCAGGAAAGTGAAAACAGACTGAAGGGTGAGAGACAGCTTATATTCAAATGCTGCTTACGGTCTGGTTGGAAAGTGGAGATACTCACTCACATTGACATAGACTAGCGATTTCACTGAAAATATCACCTTAAACTTCACAGCTGAGACTATAGCATAGCATGTTTTTGAGCATGTTTCTCAAACCTGACCTCTGTAGCTTGGTTCTCAGGGGCAAATTTGAAATGTTGGTTTTCTGAAAGGGTAGCTCTCAGATCTCTGATCAACAATATGTAGGCTGCTCTAGCACTCCTTTCAGCTGAATTTCTCATCTTGTAAAGGATATTTTTTAATCAGTTTATGGGGGAAGGCTAATTTTGTTTGATAAAAGAAAAATGGAAGCACTCGATGATACACATTCATCTTGCTTTCAGTTTATGTTTCATGACGGATTTCCATCGCATCTGACGCTCTCACATTAACAAATCTTCAGATACATCATTTTGGAGTTAAGACAATAATTTGCCTGCAAATTTGACAAAAAATTTGGTAATGCTGAGGATCCATCATACAGATATAATTTGCTACTCTTGTGATCATTTTCAGTAAAATGATCCAATTAGACGCCACATAGCCTGTCATTAGGTTCTCTCCCTCAGCCAGCTGAAAAGGGAAAATAGAGTCATGTTATCAGTAAATAGCTAAAAGTTTGCTTTGTGCAACTTGAAGTCTGATTCTGACAATGTATTCCAGGCACATGAAGCTCCAAACCCTATTTACTCAACAAATACATGTTAAGCACAAGCACTCTGCAAGACACTGTGCTAGGTATGAAGAGGAGGAGGATCTACACCAAAAGTGTAAGACAGAAGGATTCAGACTCATGTTGACACAAATGACTGAGGTGAGTACAGGAAAGCTGGGCAAATGAGAGGCTGCGTGCCCCGCCTACTCAAGTCCAGTCACCTCTTACCCGGTGCAAAAGCATGAATGACTGGTGGAGCCAGATCATCTGAACTTTTACAAGAAGTCAGAAACCTGGGCATTTGGTGAAATCTTATTGTTTGAAACACCTGTCTATTGGCCTATGGGCTGCTAATTTGGACCCCTACACAGTAGGATTCTGGCCTTCAAGACACATCTGGTCTAGCAGAGAAGGCAACAGTGGACACTGGCCACTTTGACACAAGGCAGAGTAAGATTAGTGCTGTGATAGATACAGCCCCAAAACAAAGAAGCAATATGGAAAGAGAGACTTCAATGCTAAGTCTCAGCAAGCACCTTCTCACATGAGACACCTCTAGGCCCCATGCACTATTTCCTTTGAAGACCCCACCCCAAGACATAGTAATCATATTAAAATACATCCAGTGCCCAAATTAACTAAATGTTTTGTTGTCAAAAACATTTTTATGATTTTGTTTTTTAAATATTATTATTCGGATTCTGCAATTTTCATATTTTGGAGTTGATTATTTCTACCTCCTTCACTGCAGGTCCCAAACATTGTCACAGGCTCCTGAAAATCCTATGAGGCCTAATAGTCTTGATAAATGACAATGTTTCCCCCAGCAGAGGGGAAGCAAGGGCTTTACAGAAAGAATAAACAGGAGAGAAGGTTCAGGAGCAGTCTGGAAAGGATGAAGCCTTCAGCTCTTGACAAAGGCAGGTCAGAGAGGGATCTGGAAAGATAGGTAGTAAACAAATTTTGGAAACTAGATGTGGATTTTAGAGTCTTCTCCAGGCCATGAGGAGCCACTGATAGTTTCTGAGAGAAGCCCGACCTGTCTAGAATATTGTTAGGTGGGACTTGTCTGGAAAAACTTCAAGGAGGTAAATCTAAAACTTGGCTTTGAAAAACAAAACTCAGGGCTGAGCTTGGTGTAGAACTCACATACTGTCTGCATTGACTCTACTCCTCTTTCTCTAGATTTTTTTTCTGGCCACTTTGCTTTTCAAGACTCCTTTCCCTGCCTCCAAGATCCCCAGAACCACGTTCTACCCCTGCTGCCTGGTCTTCAGCAGTCCTGGTGCTGGCGTGGCTCTCTCTGGCCTTCTTAGTCCACATTTCATTCATTATTAAATGTGCTTTCTCCCGAACATACTTCTGTATGATTCACAATATAACTTCTCTTTCTACCATAGAAAGGAATTACTTTATAGAACTGTAATGCTGAAAAAGACATTACAGGCCAACCACCCTTTATTCCCCTGAAGTTTACAGGAAAGGAAACTGGCTTAGAGAGGTAAAATGACTTGCCTAAGGTCACCAGAATCAGAGCCAGAGTTGAAACAAGAATCCACGTCATCTGATTCAAACAATTCTGCTTCTCTGCACCAGGCCACCTCCTGTGGGCATAACCTGAAAGTTAAATGGACAACTATGCAAAGGTATGACCGTTCAGACACTAAAAAGAGACACAACTATTCCCTGAATTAAGATTGGTGTCCTTGGCAAAAAGAAAAAAAAAATACATCCCATGTTTATAAATTCCAAGAATAAATATTATGAAAATAATTATACTACCAAAAGCAATTTACAGATTCAATGCAATCCTTATCAAAATACCAATGACATTCTTTACAGAAATAGCAAACACAATCCTAAAATTCATATGGAACCACAAAAGACCCTGAATAGCCAAAGCAATCCTGAGCAAAAAGAACAAAGCTGGAGGCATCACATTACCTGACTTCAAAATTCACCCCAAAGCTATGGTAACCAAAACAGTATGCTATTGGTATAAAAACACACACATAGACCAATGGAGCAGAATAGAGAACCCAGAAATAAATCCATGTATTTACAGCCAATTGATTTTCAACAAGGGTGCTAAGAACATCCACTGGGGAAAGGGCAGTCTTTTCAATAAATGATACTAGGAAAACTGGACATCTAGATGCAGAATAATGAAAATAGACTCCTTTCTCTCACTGTATACAAAAAGCAAATCAAAATGGACTAAGCTTAAATGTAAGACTTCAAACTATGAACTAACTAGAAGAAAACACAGGGAAAATGTTCTAGGACATTGGTCTGGGCAAAGGTCTTATGAAAAAGACCTCAAAAGCACAGGCAACAAAAGAAAAAATAGATGAGTGGGATTATATTAAACTAAAAAAGCTTCTTCACAGCAAAGAAAACAATCAACAGTGTGAAGCGACAACAGTAGAATGGGAGATGATATTCACAAATGATTCATCTGACAAGGGATTAAAATCCAGAACTCAAACAACTCAACAGAAAAAACAAATAATCTGATTTAAAAACGGGCAAATGAGCTGAATAGACTTCTATCAAAAGAAGACATACAAATGGCCAACAGGTGTGTTAAAAAATGCTTGACATCACTAATCATCAGGTAAATGCAAACCAAACCCACAATGAGACATCATCTCACCCCAATTAGAATGACTATTCTCAAAAAGACAAAGAAATAACAAATGCTGCTGAGGATACAGACAAAAAGGAACTCTTACACAGTGTTGGTGGGAATGTAAATTAGTTAGCACAGCCATTATGGAAAATGGTATGGAGGGTCCTCACACACTAAAAATAGAACTACTATATGATCCAGCAATCCTATTGCTAGGTGTATATCCAAAGGAAAGGAAATCAGTACGTCGAAGAGTTCCCTGCACTCCCATGTTTGTTACAGCACTGTTGACAGTAGCCAAGATATAGAATCGACCTAAGTGCCCATCAACAGGTGAATGAATAACGTGGTATATATACACAATGGAATACTATTCAGCCATAAAAATAATGAAATCCTGTCATTCATGGCAACATAGGTGAACCTTTATTCACTATGTTAAGTGAAACAAACCAGGAAAGACAAATACTGCATATTCTCACTCCTATGCGGAAGCCAAAAAAGTTGATGTCATAAAAGTAGAGAGTAGAATACTGGTTACCAGAGGTTGGGAAGTGGCAGAGGTGTAGCTAAACATTGGTTAACAGATACAAAATTACAGCTAGATAGGAGAAATAAGTTCTAGTGTTCCACAGCGTTGTAGTGTGACTATAGTTAACAACAGTTTATTGTTTTCTTTCAAATAACTACAAGAGCAGATTTTGAATGCTCCAAACACAAAAAAAGATTAATGTTTGAAGTGACAGAGATACTGATTACTTTGATTTGATCATTACACATTGTATACATGTATTGAAATGTCATACTCTATCCCATAAATATGTACAATTATTATGTATTCATTAAAAAATAATAATAAAAGAGGGAAAAGATTGCTGTCCTTGGAGGCAACCTAAAAATACTTCTGGGCACGGGATCCCATGGTTTGTGGACAGACCAGGTTGTCATGGTGCCAATTAGACTGACCCATGGAGTGCACAATGTGTGATTTTCTTTCCCTTTTCAACTAAGAGTGAATGAAATAAAATTTGGGGCTGGTGAGCCACCCTTTTTCTAATCCTCTGAGAGAAAATGTGAGAAAATGTCTGGCCTGGAAATAACCATTTTTAAAGCCCTTTTTGAAAGCCCACTCTTGGAAAAATAGTGATGTCAACCAGCCGCTTCCTAGCCTTCTATGCTTTTTTCCACCATTTTAATGAAGAGGGCTTCCCAGACATCATGAATTTTGCATGAAATCCTCATTTCTCTTTAGAGGGATTTAGTGTCAAAACCTTCTGTGACAACCAAAACCCATGTTTGAGTTATATTGTTAATGTCAATATAACTCACAGTGATGTGTTGTGTTGTGGAGGCAGTGGGCAAAATAGCCATAAATTCCATCCTAAGTGTACCATCTCCCCAATGTTTCTGGCATTGTCTGCTGGACGGTCATGACATCTCTTCCTACAGACCCCCCAGGAAGGGCAACATTACTTCCTGGCTCTGAAGCCTCAACCTGATGCTTTAATAATAGATCCTGATTGTCCTATCAAAACTACAGTCCCTTCAACATTCATTTAATCTCTTCCTTTTCAGTTCATTTCCTAAAACATGAAAATCACTGCTCAGTTTTGTCCTTTTCCTTCCTATTTTTGAGGATGTCATTGTTTCTGCTGAGACCAGCACCAAGGGCGCTAGATGATAAAGGCCGCTTGCAGAGAAGGTTTCCTTGGGCACAGGGCCCTAGATTCTCACCCTGAACTGGATTTCAGGTAGTCCCACTTGGAGAAGTTGTTAGCTCACTTCCCGGCTGCCTCTTCATTTCTTTGCGATGCCAACAAACCTACTGCAAACACAATGAAAATTCTTCCCTCGTTTGAATCTGTGCTTACAATCTCTAATTAAGTAATAACTTTCATAGCACTCTGCTTCTCCAAGCCTGAACAGTATTTCCATTACCTCCTCTACTGAAGTCAAAATTACAGACCTGTCATTTTTGGATTTTTCTCAAAAATGCAAGCATTAAATTATACCTACATTCACCCATTAGTAATTTCTCTTTGTGGTGGGTGTTTAAATGTATTATAATGACTCTACTATCTCTTCAATTTTCTATCCCTCTCAGAATACTGATGAATTCTACCTCATTCTGGACTGCCTAATTTTGTCTTTTAATTTCTTGATGAAACATGAATTTGATTTTATAAAGTTCTTTTTTCTTTCTCTTTGGGAAAGAAAAAGAGAAACATCTTTCTGATATGGAGTTACTATTCCTCTCTGAGGGTGAAAAACTGATAGAAGAGGAATTACCTTTTAGGTTTCAAATTGTCTTTGAGCAGAAGTGGCTCTTCAGTCGCAGACAGATTGGGTCCCTTGTTCTGGGGTGTGTAATCATTTTTTGCCACTCACTCACACTTTGATGACAATACATGTTTTGTGTGCTTTATATGTATTGATTCTTTTAATCCTCACCGCATCCTTACAAGATAGTGTATTAGGCAGTTCTTGCATTTCTATAAAGATATACCTGAGTCTGAGTAATCTGTAAAGAAAAGAGGTTTAATTGGCTTGTGGTTCCGCGGCTTTACAGGAAGCATGGTGCTAGCATCTGCTCAGCTTCTGGGGAGGCTTCAGGAAAGTTACAATCATGGCAGAAGGTGAAGGGGGAGCAAGCATGTCACATAGCCAAGCGGGAGCAAGAGAGTGGAGAGAGGTGCCACACACTTTCTTTTCTTTTTTTTTTTTTTTTTTTTTGATGGAGTCTCAGTCTGTTGCCCAGGCTAGAGTGCAATGGCACCATCCCAGCTCACTGCAACCTCTGCGTCCCGGGTTCAAACGATTCTCCTGCCTCCTGCCTCAGCCTCCCGGGTAGCTGGGATTACAGGTGCCCACCACCATGTCCAGCTAATTTTTATATTTTTAGTAGAGACGGGGTTTCACCATGTTGGCCAGGCTGGTTTCAAACTCCTGATCTCAGGTGATCCACCTGCCTAGGCCTCCTAAAGTACTGGGATTACAGGTGTGAGCTACCGTGCCTGGACCTTTTTTTTTTTTTTTTTTTTAGACAGAGTCTCACTCTGTCACCCAGGCTGGAGTCCAATGGTGTAATCTCTGCTCACTGCAAACTCCACCTCCTGGATTCAAGCAATTATCCTGTCTCAGCCTCCTGAGTAGCTGGGATTGTAGGTGTGCGCCACCACATCCAGCCATGCCACACACTTTCAAACCACCAGATCACGTGTGAATTCAGAGCCAGAGCTCACTTATTACCTAGGGATGGCCCAAGCCTTTCATGAGGAATCCGGCCCCATAATCCAAACACCTCCCACCAGGCTCCACCTCCAATATTGAGGATTACATTTCAACATGAAATTTGGGTAGAGACAAATATCTGAACTATATTAGGTAGGTTCTATTATTGTTACCACTTTACAGATGAGGACACTGAGACAGAAAGGCTAATGAACCTTCTGAAGATTGCACAGTGAGCCAGTGTCAGATGCAGATTGAACCCAAGTTTTAGTTTGGCTCCAGAGTCCACATCTGTCAAGCTTTATTGAGTCACAAGTAACAGAAGCTCAACTCAAAATAGGCAGAAAGGAGGAGTTTGTTTCCAAACCTTGAAAAGAACGGGGAGTCCCTCCGAAACTATTGAAGCTGGAAACTTGAGTGACCTCAAGACTTTATCTGTGATCTCTTTGTGTGCCCCAGAACCCTGAGGCTGGCTTCTTCCTGAAGGCTGAAGTCAGGGTCACCAACTACTCCTTAGCTGACCCTCCCAGCCTTACAGTGAAAATGAGGCTCTTGCTCCCAAGCTCCAATTAACAAACAAAAAGAAAGAGAAAAACAGGAAAGAATACTGAACAGGTCACACACCCAGGGGCTGGATCAATCACTATGGCCAGGAGGATGAAGTATTAGGATTGGTTCAGCCTGGGTTTAACCACTTAGTGCCTGTCCTTAAATAAGTTATTGTGAAGGGGGAGATAAAGTAGCCTCCAGCAAATCACATTTTAAAGTCATGAAATTTAAATAATAATAATAATAATAATAATAATTCCCTAAAAGATGGAGGATGGCACAGCTTTGCCGCTGGAGTAATTACCGCAAGCTGAACAGCCACCCTGAAGAAATAGAAAACTCAGAGAAAAACAAAGGGCAAGATAATGACTATTCCTGAAGCAAATGAACAGGTGCACAGATTCAGCGACACCAGACCTTCAGGTCAACTGTCAGCCAGTGCTGAGGACTGGGATCCCCCTGTAGGTGGGACAGCGACAGTCCACTTTGCCAAAGTTCCCATCCAGCCTGCTTTGCTCATTTATGTCACCTGCCTGGCCCCCACAGGCATCTGAGTTTGAGACCTGCGGCTTAGTGTGTTGCCAGATAGCACAGTCAATCACTGGGAAGACCAACTAAAGCATCCGTTTCCTCCTTCACATTTGGCCAACAGCCAGTGAAGGTTAATGCTTTGAAGACAAAATAGCCAAGGCAAAGGATCCAGTCATTAAAAACAGAGTTTTCTTGACAGAATGGCTTATGGCATTTGACAGAATTTTTCAAGGCGCAGAAAAACACATTTGACAGCATGTGTTTTAAGCAGAGATGCATATATGACACGTAAAAAGTCAATCACTGCCAGCCTTTGTGTGGGGAGAGATCGGGAAGGGAGCGAGAGGGGCTTCATTTCTTCCTCCTTCCTTCTTTCCACCCAGAGCCTCAGTCTGCCCTCTGTAGATGGTTGTATGAAATAGGCAAACCCATTTCTCTCCTGTGCCCATTAATTTCCAGACGTTCCCTTTGTGCTAATGCCCAGCGGCACCTGGAAAGCCTCAGGCTCCACAAAACTCCAAGCTTTTCCCACTGTGGCCTGAGAGATTCTTTCCTGCATAAGGCAGGAGATGATTTTTGGCAAGAGGCCTGCTGAAAGCTTTCTAGAACTCAAAGAAGAGATTGTGATTGTAAAGTAGCCTCTGGAAAATCATGAAGTCATGAAACAAGAAAAACCAAACAATTTCCTAAAAAATAGAGGATGGCACAGCTTTGCCACTGGAATAATTACTGCAAGCTGAATAGCAACCCTGAAGAAATATAAAACTCAGAAAAATAAAGGGCAAGATAATGATTGTTCCTGAAGCAAATGAATAGGTGCACAGATTTGGTGACACCAGACCTGCAGGTGAACAGTCAGCTGGGTGAGGACTGGGTCCCCATGTAGTGGGATGGGGACCGTCTGTTGGGACAGGGGTGTTGGCGGTGCAAACACAGGGTGAAAGTTTTAAATTACACAGTCAGTCTTTATTTTTCTCCACATCTGAAGCTGCCAAAATATAAGCAACCACTGTAAAGAGGAGAGGGCAGTGACCCTGAGCTGGGAAGTGGAAGGCGAGGGAGCAAGAGGTGGTCATTGAGGAAAAGGCATCACGCCAGTCAAGCAAAAATGGCTCTCTCCATTCCCATTTCACTGAGTGCCCATGAGAAGATGAGTCTCTTGCCTCTTTTTATGGGATTATTGGTTCCATTATCATATTTGAGGTGGAGAGCAGACTGGCTGCCAGTTACTGTCTGTTTCCTTTCGCTGTCCCTTTTGGAATAACAACGCATATTTATGCAGCGAATTCAGTTTTCCTGACCATTTTGCTGCCCCTCTGGGCACCATTGTTCTCCCTGTGCCTTGTGTAATCATCCCACTACAATTCTAAATGATTTCAGTGTTTATTTGTATGTTTTCCCCTCATTTTGTTGAGAAAGAAGAAAACAGTTTGTTGCTCCCTTGTTGCACCCCTAAAAATCTTAGCTTCAGCTTGTATTAGACTATGATCATCTTGTTCAACTCCTCATTGTGCTGATTTTCTAAAGGCAAGAAGTATTGCCTATGTCAAATCCAGCTATTGGCCAAAGGTAAGTAAGAATGAGTTTCAACTTTCTTTTTTTAAAAAAATTTATATAACTTGTGCTCAAGGTAATCCTTAATCTAACAGCAATTGTCTCTCACACCAAATTAATTCATCCATTCATCCACTATCCATCCATTGACCCACCATCCATCCATCCATCCATCTATCCATTAATTCCACCATCCATCTATCCATTCATCATCCATCCATTCATCCATTGATCCATCATCCATCCACCCATTTACCATCAATCCATTCACCATCCATCCATCCATTCATCCATCCATCTATCCACTGATTCCACCATCCATCCATTGATCCCAGTTCATCCATTGATCCACCATCCAGCCATCCATTCACCACCCATCCATCCATCTATCCATTGATTCCACCATCTTTCCATTGATCCCCCATCCATCCATCCATCCATCCACCATCCATCTAACTACCCATTCAACATCCATCCATCCACCCATTCACCATCCATCCATCCAGCCATCCATTCACCATCCATCATCCATCCATCCATTCACCATCCATCATCCATCCATCCATTCATCATCCATCCATCCATCCATTCACCATCCATCCATCTATTCATCATCCACCCATCATCCATTCATTGATCCACTATACATCCATCCATTCACCATCCATCATCCATCAATTGATCCACCATACATCCATTTATCCACCATCCATTCATTCACCATTCAATCATTTATCATCCATTTACCATCCATCCATCCATCCAACAACCAAACATCATCCATCCATCCATTTCATGCATTCAGCGTTTTGTTGAGTGACTGCTGTGTGCCACTCATGAACAGAATCTTTGCTTTTTTCAGCTGCAAGTAATATTTATTCAGGTAAAAGTATCAGATCAAAACACCATCTCTTTGACATTTACATTCCTCCCAGTGACAATATGGGATCAGCTGCATCACAAAACATAGCTACGCTGCAGAAATCAGTTTTTAAAACAACCAAAGAAGCAATTTGACTAGGCAATCATTAAGTGTATAACTGGGCTTAATTAGATTTTTCTGCAGAGTATTATGCTGAAATCTTTAAAAGTAATTTTTAGTTGTGGAGGTAAAGTATGACTATGTGTCTTTTAAAAAGAAGAACAAAAGGAAGGAAAAGAGAGAGAGATAAGGATAGAGGTGAGAACACCACAAATGTCTCTTTGCTAAGATCCCTTTCCTCCCTAGGCCTAACCATGGTCCCCTCCTTTTGCCTAAGGCCACCATTGTTATGAGGCAGAATTTACAGACCTTTTTATATGCATTTATATGCTTATTTACAGTATAACTTGTATTAAAATACACACAAAATAATATCCCACATTTCTCCATGGGTAATTATATATACATGCATTCCCTGATATTTTTCTGGCAAGCAATTTCAAAAGTTTCCCATGGTTTTAGTAGGAATGGACAGAGAATGTGGATCATTTGTTCCCTGCTTTACAGCTTAAATCTAAAGTCCCTGGTTAAATATCAGCGCTTTGGTGGCAGCAATGTCTGGGCTTGGGGCAGAATGATGGCATAAATTTGTAGAAATGTATTTTTTCCAGATCAATTAAAATTTAAAACCGCCTGCTTTTATAGAGGGTACCACATTATCAATTTTCTCCAGTGTTTTTTCTTAGTAAGGGCGGAGAATTAGGAAAAGCAGTGTATTACCACTCTGACTTTCACAGACCTAGCCTTGTCCCAAAACCCACTTGCTCTTCGTTCACTCTCCCTGAATTGAGAGCAGAGAAATTGCCACCTGGGGAAAAATATCTTGAACAAGCGAGAGTCTTAAAGCATGGGGCTGTCACTATATCAAGCCCAGACTGGAGGTGGTCGTGGCATAAAAACAGGGCCTTAAGTCACAATGTTAGGCTTGCTGTCACTCTAACAGGAACCTTTCTGTGCGGTTGCTCCGCCACATCATTAATTCATTGCCTATTTCCTTTATGCTGCACTCTGGCAGCACTGATCATAATACATTCATTTGCTTTTAACACAGAGATTTCATTCTTACCCCTTCTGCCCCAACTTTATCCCCAGCTCTGCTCCCCAGCACAAATCAGTGAACCCCAAATGTCTCACTGTAACAATGATACCGCCATCCATTAGCAGACGGAGGAACTCCCAAATTGGAAATCTTTAAACTTAAAAAATATGCGTCTGAGTTATAAGTCAGCAGGATTTCTAGATATATTCAAATAATCTACGTAAACATGAATAATTATGCATGTTACCTAAGAATCCATGTTAAATTATTCATTCATATAGCAGATTTTCCAATTAACCCAGAGTTCTCTTCTACTGGATGAATGCTTTTTTTGAGAGTAATGATTATATTTTTAACAGTTTGTGTTTATTATAAAGATTTTAAGCAATGCCAAATCTATGAGGAAGAAAGTAAGTTACCCTGAATCTAGCCCCCAGAAATAGATATCATTAAATAATGTGACTACTTTAAAAGTTGCAAGAATATCACTCCAAACACCTCTTTCTCTTTTGCATATATACAGATAGGAGGGCAGATGAATCAACTAAAATACATTTCTCTGAAGTAGGTGATGCACACTATTTTAAAAAATAAATTTTATTTAATTTTACTTGAATTTAGGGAAAAAAATGGTTATTAAAATGAAAATATTTATGAATTTCAAGTAAAATTTTCTAAACCACCAGAGGTATTAATTGCTAAAAGATCGCTCTTAGCTTAAAATGCTAATGAGCTGGGCATGGTGGATCATGCCTGTAATCCCAGCACTTTGGGAGGCTGATTTGGATTGATTGCTTGAGCCCAGGAGTTTGAGACCTGCCTGAGCAACATGGAGAAACTCTGTCTCTACAAAATACAATAAAATTAGCCAGACATGGTGGTGCATGCCTGTAGTCCCACCTAGTCGGGAGGCTGAGATGGGAGGATCCCTTGAGCTTGGGAGGTCAAGGCTGCAGTGAGCCATGATGGCACCACTGTACTCCAGCCTGGGCAACAGAGCAAAATGTCGTCTCAAAAAATAATAAAAATAAAAATAAATAATATGATCATGACAATGAAAACTGGAAAAGGTTGAAGTCACATTTTTAGCTATGTATATCAATTTAAAATAATATTTGTACATTTTATTCTATGGAAGACACGGAAATTAGCACTACCTCTCTCTATTTTTGTTAGTTTTTTTAAGTTTTCAAGATTTATGACATTCACAAGTTAGTCTGTGATTATAATTTCCAATTTACTTAGTCCTGGTTGATATTTGTGTGGCTCCAATGCTCAGAATCTGCCCCTTTCCTGTGGTTTCTCCACCATTAGTTCTTTATCTGGACTCCTCTTTTAAGTGGCTGAATTTTGTTGTTGGGTGATCTTTTCAAAAGGACTCAGGAGTGTTGCTTTTCCATGGTTCTCTCCTGTGGAGAATCTCTGCTACTGTGACATCGGAAGGACATGGTATTTGAAGGCAATAGATTGGGAAGGTGCATAACATCCAGCCCCTGTGACCAGAGAGGACAGAGGTGCTGCCAGCATCTTAGCCTGCTGGGTTGCAGGGGTCCAAATGTAGCTGCATTTAGGAGGAGGAGAAGGAGGTGGAGGAGGGGGAGAGAGAGGGAAGAGGAGGGGAAGCAGGAGAAGGGAGTGGAGAGGGAGGGAATGGAGGAGGAGTAGGGGGAAGAGAGAAAGGGGAGGAGGGAGGAGGAAAGAAGGAGGAGAAGCAGGAGGAGGGAGAGGAAGGGGAGAAAGAGGAGGAAGAAGAGGAGAAGGGAAAGGAACAGGAGGAAGGGGAGGGGAAGGAGGACAAAGGGAAGGAGAGAAAAGAGGAGGGAGAGTGGGACCATGTGTTAGGGTGGGCACTGACTCCGCAGGGGAAAAGGATCCCCTGGACTGGTCCTTCATGGGTGCCAGAAAAAGGCTGCCCACCAGAAGGTCACCGCCACATTCGTCCCAGCTCTTGGAGCAGCTGCACATAGAATGCAAAGGAGAAGGACAAAAGCCCCCATGAAATCCCAGAGGCCAGGAAGTGAGCACAAACAGGCCTGCCAGGGAACTAACAAGGAAATCCTGCCACCTGAAAGCCAAACCCTCTGTGGAATAAAGCAGGGTGAAACTAACCAAATAAATCAGAGTCAAGGCAAATGAAAAGGCGGTGAGGGTGGGAGGAAATGAAAAGCTGGTGAACAGGCACAGCTGGCCCATTCAGAGCAAGCTTCATATCTCTCAATTGCAGGACGTGCTTTGCTCTTCAAGAATGTCCACACCTGTTTCCTCCTTCAGCCTCTCAGCAACTCTGTGGAGTTGACAGGACTCACCCCATTTCATAGAAGAAGGCACCAGGCTGGGAGATGCAGGGCTGGTGGTACCTGCTAATCCAGGGGGATTTTTCAATGTGATGCTGCCTCTATTACAGTCAAAAGACAATAAAAGAAAAAAAGGCAAACAAGATGAAACTAGAGAGTTTAGACACCTTCCACTGTGTGCTTCCTTTGGTTGCCTTTTGCAAGGTGGAGGCTGGGGCCAGCTAGGTAGTGGCCCCCCATCATCTCTGGTTACCTGGCATCCATCCCTTTCCCTAATAGCCTTCCACTTTCCCACTGAGGAATTACCTCCTTTCCCTCCCCACTGTGGGTAATCTTGGTGCAAAATAATTTTAGATGTTCACTTTTACTGCAGAGATGAAGGGAGCCAAACCCATCCCAGGACAGTTGGCAGAGGTATCTTCCCCACAGACTTTGAATGTTGAGGAAATGCTAAAAGCAAAAATGAAAATGGTTATTCATCATAGCAATGGTGCAGGTTGTAGGGGCCATGGCATCCTCTTTTGTGGTAGAACAGCTCTTGCCTGTTATATCTTCAATTATATAAAGAGACTAAAGTTGCTTTCTGTCACACATAGCCCAGAACCCTAACTGATGCAAAGGGGCTTGGCAGACTCATAATCTTTCCAAAGCTCCAGCCCCATACTTAGTCATTAAGGCCCTAATGGATAGCCAAGGAATTAGGAAGGGGGCAGAGAGTAATAGATCCTCCCTTCCTCCCTGGGCCGTGCAGCTACAGGTGAGCAGATCCTGAATTTGGCAGGTGCACAGCAGTCATCAGTGAATCACATGAGAAGCTCTTGGAGCCTCCAGGATGGTGGATTGGTGGCTACTAAGATTTTAATGTATGCAT
This sequence comes from Pongo abelii, assembly GCF_028885655.2. Classification (NCBI taxonomy): domain Eukaryota; kingdom Metazoa; phylum Chordata; class Mammalia; order Primates; family Hominidae; genus Pongo; species Pongo abelii. The sequence goes on from NC_072003.2 coordinate 47,249,872, forward strand.
CCATCCAAAATTCACGTTGGAACTTAAATCCCAAGTGATGGTGGGAGATGATTAGGCATGAGGGCTCCATCGTTGTGAATGGGATTAATGCCTTTATAAAGAAGCTTCAGAGAGCTGGCTGGTCATCCCGTCCCTTCCGCCAAGTGAGGACACAGCATTCATCCTCTCTGGAGAACACAGCAACAAGGAAGCAGAGAGAGCACTGAATCTGCCGGCACCTTGGCTTCAGACTTCCTAGCTTTTGGAGATGGATGAAGAAATAAACTTTTATCATTTATGAATTACTCCATCTGTGGTATTTTTCTATGGCAGCAGGAACAGACTAAGGCCAAGCCTGGAGGATCCTGGGTCTAAAGGCTCCATTAAGCTGGGGTTGCCTAGGGACACAGGCTTTATATAGGAACATTCCAGAGATGCATCTCTACCACAAAGCTCATTCAAGATGTCATTTCCTCCTGCAAAAACTTCCCTGCACCAGCAGAGTGGCAGGCTCCCTGTAGAAAGGCTACCCTCCAATTCTCACTGCTATTATGGCAAAGAGATGCTTGGAAGCACCTGCCTGGGAAATGTCTGAGAGTTAAGCGTGAAGCTTTCACCCTTGGACTCTATATGGGGGCAGAATGTCCATTGCTGGGGCTGCCCATCAGTGTGCATCTTCCACTTGATGGCAGAGCTTTGCTTCCAGAGTGCTCACCAGAGCAGCCCAGCAGGCAAGCCTCTGTAAATCCCACCTTGAAGCCCACTTCCAAGGGGCTCTTTCCTGCTGCCGAGTCAAACTTTCCCTCTGTAGGTGGAGGGTGGCTGCCTCCCTGATGCTGCTTCTCTCCACCTGTTACTCTTTTTATTAGAGTAGGTAGTTAGGAAGACATAAGCAGGGCAGAAGGGAGCCCCTCTACCAGGCATGTCAGCTGACCATCAGGTGATGGTCGGGTAGTTATTAAACTGTCTCTCTAAAATAATCATTAGTCACAGCCAGCATCAGGGAAAAGCAGTCTCCCAATAGATGGAAAACACCTGAAGCTGATGATCAGCAGCTTCCTGATAAGATCTCAGGAGTTGGGCGAGTGGACTCAAGCATGCGCATTAAGAGGCAGATGGTGGAGATTACCTGGTATATGACCTTCCTCTAGGAACACTCATCTGGTAAGGGAAGGATGCCTCAAGTGAGCATGTGCACTTCAGTAAATATGCTGTGCATGTGGCCCCTCCCAAGTGCTGGCAGGCCACTGTGCATGTGGACAGCCCGCTCCAAGGGAAGAATCAGAGGACAAGAGATGCAAGACCCCCAAAGCATGCCAGTGTATGAAATCCCAAGTCAAAAGTCAAACCGCACACTTGATCTCTCAAGTCACCCGCTTGGCCCTCTTCCAAGTGTACTTTACTTCCTTTATTTCCTGCTCTAAATCTTTTTAAATAAACTTTCATGTCTGCTCTAAAACTTGCCTCAGTCCCTCTGCCTTATGCCCCACAGACAAATTCTTTCCTCTGAGGAGACAAGAACCGAGTTGCTGCAGACCTGTATTCACTACTGCTAATACTCTTACAGCAGAAGAAAGGGAACACGGTTGCTCATTGTGGAAGTTGGTGGTAAGTGAAAGAGTCTAGTAGAAACCAAAAAGTTTTTATTTTACTTTATTCATTCCCTCCTTCTTAAGAAGGCTGCTTACAAAACAGAGATGAAAAAGCACAATGGGTAGGGCCACAGCAAGAGAAGAAGCAAATCCTTCCCTCTGTTACTGGTGGAGGGTGTCCAGTTCTTGGCGTACTGAACAAAGAATTGGACAAAACGTACAAACAAAGCAAGGAAGGAATGAAGGGATTTATTGACAATGAAAGTACACTCCACAGTGTGGGAGCGGGTCTGAGTATAGGGGCTCAAAGGCTCTGTTACAGAATGTTTGAGAGTTTAGATACCCTCAACTTGGGGTATGCCCTATGTAAATGAAGAGGATGAAGTCAAGTTACAAAGTCATTTACTTGCTGTATGCTCTATGGAGAGGATATTTCCTGTTATTGCTGAAGTGTGAGTTGGCCTTATGCTCCCTGCCTCCAGACCCTATTTTTCTGTCTCACCTCCTGCTCTTTTGTAACCGCCCAAGGGGTTCACTTTGCTTACTGCCTAGACAGCCAATTCATCAAGACAGGGGAAGTGCAATACAGAGAGAGTAATTCACACAGAGCCGGCTGTCAGGGAGACCGGAGTTTTATTATTACTCAAATAAGTCTCTCCAACCTTTCTGGGAGCAGAGTTTTTAAGAATAACTTGGTGGGTGGGGAAAAGCCAGTGAACCGGGAGGGCTGATTGGTCAGAGATGAAATCATAGGGAGTTGAAGTTGTCTTCTAACGCTGAGTCAGTTCCTGGGTGGAGGCCACAAGATCAGATGAGCCAGTTTATTGATCTGGGTGGGGCCAGCTGATCCATCAAGTGCAGGGTCTGTAAAATATCTCAAGCACTGATCTTAGGAGCAGTTTAGGGAGGGTCAGAATCTTGTAGCCTCCAGTTGCATGACTTCTAAACCATAATTTCTAATCTTGTGGCTAATGTTAGTCCTACAAAGGCACTCTAGTCCCCAGGCAAGAAGGAGGTCTGCTTTGGGAAAGGGCTGTTACCATCTTTGTTTAAACTATAAACTAAGCTAAGTTTCTCCCAAAGCTAGTTCAGCCTACTCCCAGGAATGAACAAGGACAGTTAGAAGCAAGATGGATTCAGTTAAATTAGATCTCTTTCACTGTCTCAGTCATAATTTTGCAAAGGTGGTTTCACTTGCCTCCGGTTCATTCCCTTTCCAATAACACTCCATCTTGTAACCACCCAACAGGTTCTTCCTGCTCACTGCACAATTAAAGACCATGGCATTGCAGTAAAGAAAGAGTTTAATTGACAGGAGGCCAGTTATACCACGTGGGAGATGGAGTTATTACTCAAATCAATCCCCCCGAAGGCCCATAGTTAGGGGTTTTTCAAAGGCAGTTTGGGAGATGAGGTGAGGGTGGCCAGGTAATGAGTGCTTGCTGCTGATTGGCTGGGTCAGAGATGAAATCATATGGGGTAGGGGGAATGGAAGCTGTCCTCCTGCATGCTGAATTGCTTCTGGGTGGGGCCACAGGAGTGGGATCGGTGGGTCGGGTTGGAGCCATAGGTGTCAGACATTCAAAAAATCTGACAAGCTACCTCAAAAGGCCAATCTACAATAGTGGTGTTATCTGCAGGAATGGCTGGCAATCTATGTCTGCACCTTAGCAGAATCAGGCTCCTCTCCACCCCCATAGCCCCATGGCCTTTCATTAGCTTTATAGAGGGAGTCAAGTTTGGGGGAAGGGCTATTATCATTTAAACTATAACCTAAATGTCTTCCAAAGTTAGCTCAGCCCAAAAGCCCAGCAATAATTAAGGGAAAGGCAAGATGGAGGCTGGGTTAGATCATATCTCTTTTACTGCCATAATTTTCTTACTGTTATAATTCTTGCAAAGGTGGTTTCCATCTGAGTGGGCCAGAATGCTGCAGGTCAAGATGCTTACTTATGGGTTCCTCTGTTTTCAGTCTTTTCTTTTTAGAATGGAATCTGCATCCTTGCTCATGTCACTGCTGAATCTCCAGGGCCGAGGGATGTCCCTGACATGGGGGGCTTGGTAACTGGTGGAAAGGAAGGACAGAGGGGCCGAGGAGTGCAATGTGGCAGCATTTCTTGTTCCTTCCTTTCAGCATCAGGAATAAAATGTGGAACACAAGGGACCTTAGTGATGCACTCCAAGGGCCTCATTTCATGATGAAGATGCCCACCCCATTCACCACAGATAGTTAGTTAGAGATAGAGATGGTGTTCACAGTTGAGACACCCAGGCTATTCTATCCAGACCACAAAAGTAAAAGTCCCCCTCAATTACTCATTTTTTCAGGCAACTTTGGAAATATAGGGTCCTGTTTGAGTGCCAGACTTTAAGGGGGACTTATTCAAATATCCATTCAAAATTATTCAGTCAAATATGTTTTTGAATGAAATAATATTAAAGAATTATTTTTGACAATATGGATGAGCTGAAGGACAATGACAAAGGGGTCTGGAAGCCATGTCATTCCAAGAACTGGCTGAGACACCTGAAGTCGGGAGAACGGAGAGAATGGGCCACAGTGCGGGGGTCCTCACACATGTATCTCTCCTCCCCATGGACACATAACACACAGCGAGCACCCCACACACATTTGTTGAGTGAGTGTGTTAATTTTTTTGCTTGGAGAAGAGAGGGCTGACAATACACACTGCTTCAGAAAGCTCTGTGACAGCTGATGAGAAGGAAAGTTTCGGAGAGCTGGCTGTCTTTCAGGGGAAGTGAGAGGGATAGGTCAGAGCTGAAGGACAAGAGCACTTCTCATTCTTGATTATGCTCTTGAATTATCTGGAGATCTGGTTGAAAGGCAGATTCTGATTCAGTAGGTCTGCAGTGAAGCTGAGATTCTGCATTGCCAATGGGCTTGCAGGCAGTGTGGATGCTGCTGTTCATGGACCACTCCTTCACGTCAATAATCATTTCGGGTTGCTTCCATTTCTAAGAGTCCCTAAGTGCTGAGCCTTCCATAAAACAGACAAGGTTGAGAAATCTGGTAGGGTGTGATTTCCAGATGTAGGAGAGTGAAAATGGCTCCCTTCACCCTTCTAGGTTCCTTGGCGGGGCTGCTAATTAAATTGACATAAGACAGATTAACAAGACAAAAACTTTATTCAATTACATATGATGCACAGAGTCCCACAGACATATGTGAGTTGAAGGAGGGCCAGATGATTGAAGCTTATATAATATCCTGAGCTATAGAAAGGAATAGGGGTTTGGGGTTTCTAAGGGTTGGTGGAGAAAAGCCATGGGAGGGTGAAAGGAAGAAATGTGTGTTGAATAAAGGTTGTGCTTTTATGCAGCTAAGAGATCTCTCAGATAGTAAAAGTTGTCTCAGAGCAGCCCTCAGAAGAGCAGGTGAGAGTCTGGGTGTGGCACCAACCTCCAATCTTATCTCCTGTGGTCCAAGTTAATCTTCACTGGTTGCTAAGATTCCCAGGGAGAAGATTCATGACAGTTGAGTTCCTTTTGGAGGATCAGTCTTTAGGCGCATCAAGGGAGCTCAGAGAAAGCTCAAATCTTCTGTTTCCCAAGTGCCTTCAGTTCAAAGTAATCAGAAATACCAAAGCATCAGATTTGGAGGTGGCATTTCCTGAACTCCTTCACAGACATACAATTCATCTTTATATTTATGTAAATCCAGAGATCTCTGTGCTGGGAACTGATCAAAAGAAGGGGAGGTATTTCTCTTTGTATTTTCACACAAGAAGAAAAAGCATTCCTGGTGGCTGTGATTCTACTAAAATACTCAGCATATGTTTACTGCATTTCACAACAAATCTGCTCAGTTTGATGCATTTAAAACCTGTCAAATGCTTTACAGGCAGAAAATACATAACTCATGCAGAATCCATAAGACACTTAAAGCCTCATGCTGTTATTCTCAGCAAAATGAAGTCTTTCATACTCCCACAGCCTCTCCATTCAGTTTATTTCTCCGGTTATCAGCTTTTCTTCCAGATTTTCACATTCCTCATGAGGCTGCTCCCCCATCTGGCCCTGGAGAGCCCAAGAAATTTGCCCTCCAGCCCCTTGAGCTGACTACACTGGCCTTGCCAGAGAGCCAGAGCCACGGGGCAGCAGTCTTGAGCTCACTGAACTGACAGCTTCTGGTTAGGGAAATGCAAGTCCACAGGGAAGCGAGGAGTAGGGAATCATATTTGTTGAGCACCTACTGTGTGCCAGATAATGAACCAGACTCATTCCACCCATTTCCTCTAATGTTTATTGCACCATCACTAGAGAACTATGGAGGTTAAAGAGAGAAAAAGAAGTCTCCTCATATTCATGGGCTTCAGAGACAAGTAAGCATGTCCCAGACTACTCTCCTATTGCTTGACAGACAGGTCCTGACTTTGACTCTGTGTTCTGAAATCCTCTACCATCTTTGGGGAGCAAGACACAAAAGCTTGCCCAGATCAGGGCTGCCTGGCCACATGAGGAGAATCTAGTGGTGATGGTTCCAAGTTGTTTGTTTTTCTTCCAGCGTTGTCTACTCCCGGGGGAAGGCTGCAGACAGTGAATGCAGAAGTCCTGCCTGGATTCTGCCCTCACAAAACGTGCACATCCTCTCTTGGAGCCTGAAGCGCCAAACTATGGGTGTCAGAGTCCAGGCCAAAATGGTGCGGCATGAAGACCCTATTATTAATGCTGCTGATTTCAGGCCTATTTCCAATCAAGGAGGAATGGGCTTTTGTTTTGTTTTGTTTTTTTCAGATTGAAAAGCGCTAAATTGATAAGCAATGATGCATGGCCTTCATGGTCAATTCCTCACACTAGCAAAAAATGCTGAAGATAAGAATGACAAAAATAATAAGGAGAGTAACAATGCCACCATGACCTTTTAGCAAGATGGAGGAAATCACTCTTCAGCAGGGATTCATTTTTCTAGTTTTCTTGTTTTTTTAGCCACAGGAAATAAAGCGTGCACCCTGCCCTTTAATTCACTGTTTCCCCCATTCATTTTCTACTTCCTGATAAATTAAGTAGATGCAATTTACAGGCCTTTCTTATGTTCCCAGCTCCTGTGGACCCTGATTCTAAAAGCCTCTCTGCCCTATCCCTACCACTCCCTCCACATTTCTAACCCAGCTCTTCCAAAGAGAGTATATATAGGTACTGTGGAAGCAGAGTAAGATATCCTGCATATAGTAGGTGCTCAGTAAGTGCTGAGATGAATTAAATTGAAGCACTGACAGTTCTTTATCTGGGTCTTAGTCTCATGGAGAATTACAGAATCTGAGAAATGTGCTATCATACCTTGCCTCCTCAATCTAGTTTGTTCTCTTCCACTTTTGTTACCGGAGACTTGGAACTGAGAATGCAACACCCATCCATCCTTGGAAGCCTTCTCCAGAGACAAGCGCTTGTTCTCCCTGGGAACTGTGTAGGAGATGCAGCAGGGAGCCTAGCCCAGCCTGTGCCCGTCCTAGCAGCCTGCACCTGTCAATGCAAGGTCTACGGATCAAACGGAGGGGACTTTCTGATGAAGCCATCCTGGCAGGGCCACTGTGTAAGAAAGAAGTCACATACTTGCAAAATGAGGGTAGTGGCCAAGCGCACTCACCAAATCCTCTGAAATAACAAAATTATTCATGAACTGAAATAATCACTGCTTTGTATCTTTCCGTTTTCCCTCTTTGTAAACAGCTCTGCTCTTGGTACTCCTGCCTAACCACAGCAGCCCCTAGTGGCAACAAGCTGGAACACTCAGGACTGTTCCGAAAATGTCTCCAGCCCTTCACCGGGAGCCTTAAGCATCCCCCACCTCCGCCCTCCCCGCTCACTTTCATGGATCTGATTTTTATTTCTTAGGGGCTAAGGTTAGCCTCTTGGTTTTTCAGCACACACGAATGCACACAAGCGTATGCATATACTGACATTGTGTGGGGTGAGGCAAGACACGCCGGTCAACGGGCCCCTGGGGTGGGGAGAGCACAGAAGGGCTGGTAGGAGCTGGAGGAGCTCTCTGCACACCCCCAAGTCCTCTGGTCCAGGGTGCCCGTGAAACCAGGGCCCAGCTGTGACTCGATTTTTGTCGAGAAGAATCAGCCGTCAAAGAGTGAGGGGTGGGATGCCTCACTCAGGGGTTCACCTCTCTGCTCCTATCACACCCCCAGAAGCAGCTGCCACCAGCCAAGGTGAGAAAATCATAATGGCACCCTTGAGAGAGAGCCCTTTATGAAGCAGCTAAATATCTTCTCTCTTCCCAGGGAATGACTTAACAAAACCTCAAATGCCACGCTTGGATGTCAGCTGAAACAACTTTTCTCAAAAAAACCTAAATGCAAAAAAAAAGCTTATTTGAAACAACATCAAGAGGGAGTCCTTGTATACCTAAGCCCAGGTAATGGATTTATGCCCGGACTGCTTTCCCCCGCAGGGAATCTAGTCCCTCCATGATCTCACTTCCCAGAACCAAAGGCTAGTGGAGCACCAGGCCTATTTGGAAGGGAAGGGAAAATGGATTTGTAGATGTCTAGTGAGTGCTGAGACTGCTGGGTGCTTCCTTCACCAACCTGAACTCACTTCAGATTCACACAGAGAAAAACAGCACGTTAAGAATTCCTCTGGGAGGGAATTGACTCTTAAGAATAGAACTGTTTAACTCTTGATCCTGCCTTTAATTGACTCTGCAAATGTTTAAATGGATTCAAATACAACTGAAAGGGAGTTGGGTGATTTTGACATCAATTAATATACTCTGATGAAGTTGGCAGAGAGGACTTTGAATTAAGTGCAAGGAAAAAAAGGGGGGGGGGTGGGAAATACGGCCCTTATACTTTCTGTTTTAAATTATGGTAGCTCGCATACAGGGCAATTCCCCCAGGGCTTATTACAAAGACTCAGAAGATGTTAAACCCACTGGGAAAAGCCCAAAGCTCTGGCTCCTAAAGGGAAATGTGAGTTAGTCAATGCAGACATCATAGATGATTTATTGGTTATTGTGTGTGTTTTTATGTGTGACATTGGGCTCTGTGCTGTGTGCCTCTCAGCTGTTTGAGGGACACATGTCAGGAGGAGTAGTCCAGGCACTCACGGGTTAACTCAAGCCCAGATCCCAAGGGACCCAGGCATTTTAAGAGCAGAGCCTCCTCCAGTAATGGCCTGCCCTTACTTCTAAAATCTTGAATGTGAAAAAAGACTGTCCCCCTTCCATCTAATGCGGGTTGATGAATATTTGCTTCACCCAAGTCCCAAAATGAGGCACACGTTAGCTGTTTCCACCCCCTCACCTTTCAGTAGCCTGCGTCCACTGAAACGGCTTTTGGGGAGCTCACTGGAGTCCTCTCCACATCCAGATTCCCTAGCCTCTTTCCAGGTGTCCTGTGGGGATCAGGACCCTGTCTGAGCTGCGGTCCTTGCTGAGCTCCTGAGACGTGGCTTCTGCTCAAGTCTCCTCTCCTCCTGGGCTCTTCGTCGAGCCCTTCCAGCCAATCCCCTGAAAGTGTTGACGCCGTTTCTGGTTTAGGACCACTCTTTATACCAAACCAGTGTTCACTTCCCCTTCATTCATCCTACGAGTATCTACTGAGTGCCTACAATCTACCAGGCATTCTTCCAGCACTGGGGATACAACCGTGAATTTAACAGACAAAAGTCTCTGCTCTTATGGCCTTAGAGTCTAGTGCCAGGGTTGGCAACACGTTTCTGTGAAGGACCAAATAGTAAATATTTCAGACTTTACAGGCCATATGGTCTCCATGGTAACTACAGATCTGTGGCTGCAGCTCTAAAGCAGCCATAGACAGAACATAAACAAATGGGCATGGCCGTGTTCCAATAAAACTTTATTTACAAAAAAAAAAAAAAGTTGTAGGAAGGAGGAGGGCTTTGGCCTGCTGGGAAAGACATGTTCTCTTTTTGCTGAGATTTCTTTTCTTTTTCTTTTTCTTTTCTTCTTTTTTTTTTTTTTTTTTTTTGAGACTGAGTCTTGCTTTGTCGCCCAGACTCCAGGGCAGTGGCACGATCCTGGCTCACTGCAGCCTCCACCTCCCGGGTTCAATGGATTCTTCCGCCTCAGCCTCCTGAGTAGCTGAGATTACAGGTGTGTGCCACAACGCCCAGCTAATTTTTGTATTTTTAGTAGAGAAGGGGTTTCACCATGTTTGGCCAGGCTGGTCTCAAACTCCTGGTCTCAAGTGATCCACCCACCTCGGACTCCCACAGTGCTGGGATTATAGGCGTAAGCCACTCGTGCTCGGCCTCTGCTGAGATTTCTAAACTGAGAGAATGAAGCTCAGGGGCCATCTTTGCTGCAACACAGGGAGAAGGTGCCTGAGAATTAAGCCATCCTGGGAAGGCAGAGTGGAGAGTCCTCATGGCATTCATGACATCTTTTTTTTTTTTTTTTTTTTTTGAGACGGAGTCTCCCTCTGTCACCCAGGGTGGAGTGCAGTGGCGCAATCTCGGCTCACTGCAAGCTCCGCCTCCTGGGTTCACGCCATTCTCCTGCCTCAGCCTCCTGAGTAGCTGGGACTACAGGCGCCCACCACCACGCCCGGCTAATTTTTTGTATTTTTAGTAGAGACGGGGTTTCACCGTGTTAGCCAGGGTGGTCTCGATCTCCTGACCTCGTGATCCGCCCGCCTCGGCCTCCCAAAGTGCTGGGATTACAGGCGTGAGCCACCGCGCCTGGCCTCAAGACATCTTTTGACCCCCTGGATTCCACCAGATAATCATATATGAAATGATGTATACTTTCGTCTGTACCTTTGGTTATTTTGAATCAATAAACATTTCTCCCTCCCCGCCACTTTTATTTTTATTATTATTTTTTTTTGGCTAAAGCCGGTTGATTTGGGGTTCTGTCACTTTGATAACCAGAGTCCTGACTGATACCAAACCCAAACCCATTCTTGAACTCCTTTTCTCCTTTCTCTATGTGTTTTCCCTGGGCAATATCATCTACCTCCCTGAGTTTCTGCTCTCACCTCTATGTAGATAACCCTGACATATATTTTATTTTATTTTTGAAATAATAAAACAGGATCTTTAGAGTAGAACTTTTATAATCCTTTTTTTTTTTTTTTTTTTTTTTTTTTTAGGCAGAGTCTCACTGTGTCACGCAGGCTGGAGTGCCGTGGTACAATCTTGGCTCACTGCAACCTCTGCCTCTTAGGCTCAAGTAATCCTCCCACCTCAGCCTCCCTAGTAGCTGGGACCACAGGCCTGTGCAACCATGCCCGGCTAATTTTTTTTTTTTTTTTTTTGTATTTTTAGTAGAAATGAGGTTTCGCCATGTTGCCAATGCTGGTCTCGAACTCCTGAGCTCTAGTGATCCACCTGCCTCAGCCTCCCAATGTGCTGGGATTACAGGCATGAGCCACTATGCCGGGTCTTCTATTTTATTTTAAATTTAGAGTTGGAGTCTCACTATGTTGCCCAAGCTGGTCTCAAAATCCTGGGCTCAAGCAATCCTCCCACCTTAGCCTTCGGAGTAGCTGGGCTTTTATAGATGTGAGCCACTGTGCCCAGTCCTGACATCTTTATTTCAGGCTCTAACTTTAATCCTGAGCCTGTATTTCCTCTGGCCTACTAGACATTTTGCCTAAGATATCCAGGAAGTATAACATGTCTAAAACTCAACTCAATACTCTGGTTTCTCTTCGGATGGTATAAATCTTTCACCTTTTAAAACTCAGCTTATTACCTAACCTCTTTCCCTTCAAACATCTTTTCCTGTGTTTCGTAAGAATACTAAAAATAATACCCAAGAGGCACTGTGACTCATGCCTGTAATCCCAGCAATTTGGAGCCTGAAACGGGTGGATCTCTTGAGCCCAGCAGTTCAAGACCAGCCTGGGCAACATAGTGAGAACCCGCCCTACCTAAAACAAAAAATAATACAAAAGTTAGCCAGGTGTGGTGGTACACACCTGTAGTCCTAGCTACTCAGTAGGCTGAGGTGGGAGGAATACCTGAGTCCGAGAGATGGAGGCTGCAGTGAGCTGAAATCACACCACTGCCCTCCAGCCTGGGTGACAGAGTGAAAACCTGTCTAAAAAATAAATGAATAAATAAATTAATTAATTAATTAATAATATCAACTGAGCTATTATTACTCTGGGCAAGGTCTTGTGGTAGGCATCATATTATTTCAAATCTTCCTAATTAGCGTGCAAGGCAGATATTATAAGTCCCATTGTACAGATGACGAAACTGAATCTGAGAGCCTAAGCTCATTGGATCAGCAGGTGACTAAGCCGTGGTTTAACTTCAGGCCAGCTGTCCCCAACCTCGATCCTCCCCTATACCAGGCTGGCTGCCCTTCCTTGTTCGGTTAATAGCATCAGCCACTCAGTCTGAAGAAGAAGGCCAGGAGCTCTTCTTCTAGAACATCTCTTGTATCTTCCCCTTTCTACACAGCCACTGTTTTATTCAAGGTTCTCATTCCTAAGGTAACAGATAGTCTTCTAGATGCCTTCTCTTTTCCCAGGCCCTTCCCGTCCACTCCAGTCCATACTATATTTCATTATGTTATATGGTTGACCCTTGAACAACATGGGATTGAACTGCACAGTTCATTTATAAGCAGGTTTTTTTTTTCAACCAAAACACAGTATTCACAGGATGCAAAACCCGCTGTGGAGGCGGGGGTACTTTTTGTAAACTCAGGTTTTATAGGGCCAACTGCAGGGACTTGAGTAAGTATGGATTTTGGAATATGTGGAGGTTCTGGAACCCTTCCCTCACATATACCGAGGGCTGACTGTAAATATAAACCCCCAGTGAAGGAACAAAATTTCTGCCTCTTCTTCCTCCTCTGCTCAGAAACCAACACCTCCTCCTCCAAGATAGAAGCCAAGCAGCTTAGCTGGCAGTCAGGGACATTTTCAACCCAGCCGACAACCTACCTTTTAAAACATAGTTATCCATATTTAAGGTATACAACATAGTGTTTTAATATACAAATACATAGTTAAATGCTGACTACAGTCAGGAAAATAAGCATATCCACAACTCATCTTTTTTATCTTCGCTCTTCCTAATGCTCCATTTAATACATTCTTGATCTATCTGCTGCTTCCAGAAAATAGCAAGTATAATTTGCTCTTTTGGAACGATTGAAACTGTTCCTGCTTGAAGTGATCCAACAGCTCTCTGACTGTCTTTTGGGTCCGTTCTCAATTTCCAATTCTTCCATAAAGCACTCCTGAATACCCTCACCTACTCTCATCTCCCCACTTTCTGAACTTTTTTGTTTCTCCCACTCGTCCAGTGATCTCTCTCTCTCTCTCTCTCTGTCAGTTATCTGCTACTTTGAAAGATTGTTGTCTTATTTCAATTGTGGGTGTCTTGAATTGTTGTCATATTTCGTTATTTAACACGTACAATGCATTGCTATTTAACTGCATGTTATTTCCCTAGCTAGGCAGTAAGTGCCTGGAAGTCAGGTGATGGGACTCTTTCTTAATCCCGCTGTAGTTCCTAGCACACTTCTTATTATAGCTCTTCTCAACACTGGCTGCACATTAGAGTCTCCAGTGGAGCTTTATAAAAAATACAAATGCCTGGTCCCAAAACCAGAGATTTAGATTTAATCATTCTGAAATGAAGCCAGGCATTGGTATATTTTAAATCTTTCCAAATGATTCTAATGTGCAGCCAGGCTTAGAGCCAGTGATTTATCACATCACAGATACCCAGAAAATGCTTGATGGATGTTTGATTGATTGACCTGAGTCCAAATGTGGGCCCAAATTTCCTAATTAACTACCCAAATGTATTTGGCTACCAGAACAAGGTGGCTAACCCAGTAGACTTAATAAATATTGTTTGGGGCTGAAGATGGTAATCTTGATGTTGACAGTGATTATGGTGATGACGATAAAAATCTGAAACAAATTCTGGCATTTCTAGTCTCAGCACCGGACAACAGTTCCCCAAAAAGAAATCAGATCAGCCCAGGTTCGATTTTTGCAAATTCTTTTCTTCCCTGAGAGGTGCCTTGTGCCTTTCCAGTCACTCTAGATGGGACTCTGCAAGACAACAGGCTTCCTGGATCAGTGGAGCAGACTCACTGGGAATAACCTAGTTCCTCCTCATTCCCAAGGCCACAGTTTATAAAAAGTTAGTTAATTTGTCATTGTGAGAAACTTTTGGACACAACTAAGTTCCTTTCTTAACGAGGCATTGCTCCCAGGGAATGGGTAGGGACACAGCCTTTTAGTCTATGGCCTAAAAGGTTTTGGGAAGGACAGAAGTTCATTCAATAATTGTTGCCAGCTGTTTAGAGACATTTAGAGACATTTACTCATTTGCTAATGAGGCAAGAGTCATGGCTCCATCCCCTCATTTAGCATGGAGTTTTGCTTCATTCTGTGAGTGGGGTTCACCCCTAACCTCACTCAGTCTTGCAAATGCCATTGGAGTATTCATATAAATGGTGAAAGAGGGGGAGGATTGGAGAGAGCATCTTTATCCATAAAAGGTCACCATAGGTATAGCCCAAGCATTTAGGACTGGGACAGTTTCATTTTATAGCAGGTCTGATTTAGAATTATCTTGGCTAGAAGGTAATATGGTTTGGCTCTGTGTCTCCACTGAGATTTCATGTCAAATTGTAATCCCCACATGTTGGAGGAGGGGCCTGGTGGGAGGTAACTGAATCATGGGGACAGACTTCCCCCTTACTGTTCTCATGATAGTGAGTGAGTTCTCACGAGATCTGGTTGTTTGAAAGTGTGTAGCACCTCCATCTTCACTCTCTCTCTCTCTCCTGCTGTCATGTGAAGACGTGCTTGCTTCCCCTTCCACCATGACTGTAAGTTTCCTGAGGCCTCCCCAGCCATGCTTCCTGTACAGCCTGTGGAACTGTGAGTCAATTAAACCTCCTTTCTTTATAAATTACCCAGTCTCAGGTAGTTCTTTATAGCAATGTGAGAATGGACTAATACAGAAGTGAAATGATATTTAGGATGGAAAAACTAAGCCTGTTTTTTCTTCGTCTTTAGCTTAACTTTTATTTAAAGCCAGAAAAAACTAGGATAGGCCTAAACAGATCAGAAACAGAGGGCCTTGGGTAGTGCTTATTTTTCGGGCAACATTCAGAATATATCAAGGAGGCAGAGTAGTGCAGTATTCAGGAGCAAAGCTCTGGAGTTGAACTGCCCGTTCCCAAACCCCACACTGATCTTTGGAAATTAAAGATCTCTTGCCTCTTGAGGCTTCAGTTTCCATATTTGTAAAATTGGATAATAATAGCAAGTAATAGTAACAATCTCATCAGGCATGAGAGAGATTGGGTTTGCGGGAGCCATGGCATTAAGGATCCCTGTGGCTATTGCAGGTCACAGTGTGGACCCACATCCTTGTTCCCCACAGCCTGGCTTCTGTTTAGCACACTTACTTAAGGGAACCAGCTTTTCATTTCATTGGCCAATGGAGGGTAATAGGGATTTTTTGTCCACACCCTAATGCTATACTCATTGGGTTTTAGTCAGAAAAGCAGAAACCATTTCAGGACTTCCAAACAGCAGCAGTTTAATATGGGGAACTGGTGACACTGGTAATGCAAGAGCCAAGAAGTCAAGCAGAGGATAGTGAGGAGAGCCAGAAACTAGCAAGAGCAGGAAGTCACTATCACCCATGAGCTGCAAGGACAATGGAAGGAGTGGATTACAGTCCAGGAGCCAGGCCTCCAGGGGGGAGCTAAAACCATGGCAGGGGCTGCTGGAAAGAACCTGGGGCAATGGAGGGAGGGACTGGCTCTCGTCCCTATCCTCTGCTTGACTTCTTGGTTCTTGCACTACCAGTGTCACCAGTTCCCCATATTAAACTGCTGCTGTTTGGAAGCAGAGGCTGTGGAAGGGACACAGTCACTGCCAGAGACAACAGTCAGCACCAAGAAGGTATGATTTTCCATGACGCCACTTGGTCCCAAGGAGCAAGGGAGTCTGGGAGATATGGTTTCCTATGACACCAAGTGAGATAGAGAATACAGGGAATGAGGCCAGATAGGTGGCTTATGCCTGTAATCCCAGCACTTTAGGAGGCTGAGTCAGAAGGATTGCTTGAGGTCAGGAGTTTGAAACAAATTGGGCAACACAGTGAGGTCCTGTCTTTACAAAAACAAAAAACAAACCAAAAAAAATAGCCAAGCGTGATAGCATGCACCTGTAGTCCCAGCTAGTCAGGAAGCTGGGGTGAGAGGATTGCTTGAGCTCAGGAGTTTGAGGCTACAATAAGCTATGTCTGTGCCACTGCACTCCAGCCTGGGTGACACAGCAAGACCCTGACTCTAAAAAAGGGAGATTGAATGCAGGAAATAGATCTGAGGGAAGACAGGTAGCTGACAAGCACAGCTCTTTTCCCACTTCCTAATCTCCCCTGAAGCCAGCACAGAATTATGTCTCTTTGGCTGAACTAAGCTTCGAAAGGGCACTTCTTACCTGGGAAGTGTCAGAAGGCAGAAGGGTGCTGGAACCACGATGCAGACCCAGGACTGTTCTTTTGGGGTCTGGAATAACAGAGAAAGCAGGAAGGGAATGACGCTGAGATTGTGGGGATTGCAGTGGCTTGTTTTCTTTCATTTTTATTCCCTGACAACTGCTTCCGTTCTTTTCATTATTAATCTGGGATTTTTTTTATGTTCTCTGCACATCTTTGAAAGATTAATTTAAGCCAAATCTTCACTACCACAGAGGCTAATTCATTTTTCTGACTCTTTGAACAAAAAACAACTATTATTTCTTATCAACAGAAAAGCACAACTTTCTGAGTTAAAAGCCAAAAGAATTGCAAGCCTCCTTGGCAATTTGGAGCCTTGAGACAGTCAGGGAATCTCAGCACAGGCTGTGTTTCTTGTGGGACTTTTCATATTGTGTTAGAGGAAGAAAAGAAGAGGATGGCCTTTGCCACATCAGGCAAAGACTTCAGGACCATGGGCCTCTCCTCTCCCTCGCCCTCTTCCCACCTCAGTTCTGAAAAAAAGAGGTTTCCCTTCAGCCAATGGGCAAATGCATAGTAGGGGGCCCAGTTCTGCTGGTGGGTAAATGAAATATTTAGTTTGTGAGCTGAAGGGAATCTTTTATCTTTTGTCCAAAGTTCAGAAGCTGGAGCCTTCAAGCAGAAACTAAATTATGTCAGAAGCTCTCCAGGGGGAACTGAGAGACAGCGAATTCTGGAAATGCCAGGTAAGCCTGGCGATTGCAAGAGAAATAACCCTGGATTTCCCCCTCTCCTGCCCTTCAACTCTGGAGGAAGAATCAAAACGAAGACCTTAAAGCCACACAATCTCAGAGCCAGAACGTGTAGGTTTCTATCAAACGTCCCCTCCCCAATCCTTCCCCAAGCACACACACAGAATCCCGGATGCTGCTAGAACACTTCCACCACTGGAAAGCTCAGGACCCTCCATCCCATTGGTGGCTGCCACAGTCATTACAGATTTTCTTCCTTTCACTGAGCCAAATCTGTCCACTGGCTTCCAGGAAGAGGAGACCTGGTCTGCGCCCCTGCCTGCCAAAGCCCTGTAGACTTTCCTCCATCTTTCAAGTGTCTTCTTTATCTTCTATCCTGCTTATAACATAAGCACCACGTTCAGTTTTGGGTTTTATGTGTCTGCCTGCTAAGTATCTGAACCAGGTTTATCCAAAATTTGTCACAGTGTCACAGTATATGAATTGATGTTCTTTGAAAAAGAACAAAGAAAGTTTTGAAGTCAAATAAGCTTTGAAAATGCTGGGTTAATAAGCTTTGGTGGTCACACTAAGTGTTCACCCACATCTCTGGCTCTTCCCACTTTGGCACCCACCAGCCCCACTGCCACTGTCAGCACGTGCACTGCTTTACCTGAGGGCCCTGTCTGGTCCTTGGAGCCCACTTTGTCTGCCCAGGCAACAAGAAGTGTGAAGGAATCAAAACTCTCCAGGAGCAGCCCTCAACCACAGACAGACTGGAGCTGGTGTGTGATATGGTTTAGCTGTGTCCCCACCCAAATCTCATCTTGAATTGTAGCTCCCATAATTCCCACGTGTTGTGGGAGGGACCCAGTGGGAGGTAATTCAATCATTGGGGTGAGTCTTTCCCATGCTGTTCTCATGATTGTGCATAAGTCTCATGAGACCTGATGGTTTTATAAAGGTAAGTTCCTCTGCACAACTTCTCTGTCTTGCCTGCTGCCATATAAGATGTGGCTTTCGCCTTTTGCCACCCCTATGCCAAGACTGTGAGGCCTCCCCAGCCACATGGAACTGTAAGTCCATTAAACCTCTTTTTCTTTATAAATTACCCAGTCTCAGGTATCTCTTTATCAGCATCATGAAAACAGACTGACAACAGTGTGTAAATACCCCGGCTCTCCCACACAATCCTTTGGGTGGGATGACACTGAGGCCCTTGTTCTGAGGGCTGCCAAAGTTACCCTGCAGCATGAAGCTTCTATTCACCATGGGAACTGGCTCCACAAAACATCCTTTATCCCCTGCTTTCCTTCCTGATCTCATTCCCACGCCTTCCAGGAAACAGGAATCTTTGTCTCAGTAAATGCTCGTGGGGAACCCAAACTAAGACACAGTCAAGTTGTAAATTTCCAAGCAAGGGCTATAGTCCAAGCCCTTTCCAAAATTTATTTGACTGAGAAACTCTTTTCTCACAGTTCACCTGGAGGGACTAGGGTTCTGGAGGACACACATAGGGAAGCTCCGTTCTGGCCCCTGGGCAGGATGCAGACCTGTCATGGAGTTCATAAGAGGGAAGAAGTCAAGGACAGCATGGTGGCATGGCTGATCACGGTGTGAAGCAAGAAAGACGTTGAGTGGGAATATCCAGCCACCCAGAAACACCTGGAGTTGAGACTCCCCAGGGGCGGAGTCCTCTCAGAGACAGTCTCAGAGGAAGTGGCTGATGTGGGCATTGAATACGTTCATCTGCTGCTACAGATTTGAATTCTTGTTCTCACACTTCAAGTGCAGTGTGTGGATTAGACTAATTCGGAGTGGATTCATGCTTCACAAAAAGATAATACTATAGCTGCCCGTGCAAGAATTAACCCACCTGCTCTGCTTCTACCTGTAAGGAAATGGTACCAATTTCCTCAAGCTGCAAGACGGAGAGACAGAGACACCCCAGGATTGGGCAATTATGTTAGGAAATTCAACATTCGAAATGAATGGAAAATGGCTGGAGACTTTTTCTCAACAACTTGGCTCGAACCGGATTGATTCCAGGACTGAGAAGTATTCAAGTGACTCAGTGCCTGCAGTGATATAAAATAGGATCATTTGGTAGCTGGAAAATCTAAGGTGTGCCTTATCATCAAAGCACAGGCATTTAATAAAGTTGACTAAGGATGTTGAAGCAGCAAGGAGGGAAACCAACCATGGAACATTGGGTCAACCCTACATTAGGAGTCCAGAACATCACAGAGACACAGGGAGATGTCTTCTAAATTTCTGCATGGACCAGGAGACTTTATCTTGCCCCTAGAAGGACATGGAATGTTCTTTCTGGAACACCCCCCAGCACTGGCTCAGAACATCTCTGTGAGGGTTCATAGAGGACTCAGGGAATGCTGTCTGCACCTCCACACACAGGTGTGTGGGTTTCCTCTGGGCACTGGCTACATATTAGGCATTTGGTGGTTTGTCCTATACATGATGGGATAAAGTGTTTAAGAGATAAATGTTCCAAGACCTTCCTGATCTCCTACCCATGAATAAGCAATCTGACTGGGACTGCCCTCTACCCCCTGAGAAGGGCACTGCTTGGCAGGCC
This sequence comes from Pongo abelii, assembly GCF_028885655.2. Classification (NCBI taxonomy): domain Eukaryota; kingdom Metazoa; phylum Chordata; class Mammalia; order Primates; family Hominidae; genus Pongo; species Pongo abelii. Next base: position 47,269,200 of record NC_072003.2, read on the forward strand.
AGCTGCTTATACTCAGAATCTGGAGAAAGGAGGAGCGAAGAAAGTGCAAAAGGCCTGGGGAGTATGGCTTGGAAAATGAAGTTTTTCAAGGCAGTTGGGGGAAAAAATAAGTTCAGAGCCACAGTGGCACAAGAACAAAATAGATGAGAGAGAAAACGGGAGTGTGTTCAGAATGGCTGACATTGGCAGGGCATGATGACTCATGTCTGTAATCCAAGTGTTTTGGGAGGCCAAGGCAGGAGGATTGCTTGAGGCCAAAAGTTTGAGACCAGCCTGAGCAAGATAGTGAGACCTCACCTGTACAAAATATAAAAAATGTTAGCCAGGTGTGGTGGTGTGCATGTAGTTCCAGCTACTGGGGAGGCTGAGGTGGGAGGATTGCTTGAACCCAGGAATTTGAGGCTGCAGTGAGCTATGATCACAACACTGCACTCCAGCCCAGACAACTGAGCAAGACCCTGTCTTTAAAAAATAGAATGGCTGAGGTCTATATGTGTCCTTCTTGGTGTTTGAAAAATATTAGTCCAGGACAGAAGTGCTTGCTTTGAAATTACTCTTGATTGCTGGACTGGACTTTCTTGACCTCAAAACCACCGTGGGATTGGGTATTGTGAGTCATGGCTTAAAGTACTACTGAGATGTACATCTAGACCCTGAGCCTTTAAACAAATCTACCCACTCACAATAGGTGCAGCTAAAGACCAATAAAAATGGGGGGACTGTCTTGAATCTTCTCTCTCCTTTTATCTGTGCTCCTCACTGTCTACTCCAGTCTTCTGTGTTGACTTCTGACTTTTCAGTAGTTCTCCCATTTTTGGCTACAAAATTTCTCTTTGAATTTGAATACAGAAATTGACTTTCATGGTATTGACTCTTGCTCTCCTTAAGAAAAATCTTTTCCTCCCTTCTGTCTCTCCCCTATCCTAAGCCTCCAGGGTGAGCACCAGCCCAGCCTGGCTCCAGTTCCTGAACCACCCCAATGCCTGTTAACTGGGCTTGTTCTGCATCTCACTCCCACCTTGCAGGGCCATGAGACAGTGCAGTGTATGTCTGTTTCCCTGGTAGACTGAGCTATGTCGTATTGTTGCATCCTTCCTTGCTCCTAGCACTGCCTCTGTTCCATAACAAGGGTTCACTGAGTATTTGTTGATTCCCAGACACAAGATCAGCTGTAGGTCTCAGCCTGGAGGAGATGTTAATAAGAACTGTGACACTTGGAATTTACCATTGAGATGCTTAAATGTGTTAACAGAAATTCCAGAAAGCTAGAGAGGCTCTTGGATAAATTAGAAATCATGAGGAAAAGAGATGTTATTTTCTCATCAACAGCCAATTATCTAATGATTTAACCAAGTCAATAGCTCATGGGACCTCCATGACCTTACCACACTGAATTGCTGTTTCTCCTTTTGCTTTTAGAGGTCAGTCCTCTCCTGGCCCAGCTAATTTTTCCCCAGCTGGGCTGCACTTTCTTGAGGCCCCTGGACACCTGCCTGTGTAGCCTCTCCCCTCAGTCACCTTCCTCCTCATCTCACCCAGAAGCTGGAGCCAGATAGAACCCAGGTTTCCTTAGGTCTGTGATTAAATATTGAGTTGTTTCTGATTGGACTGCTCACTTTTCCCGTTTTTCTTTACTTTTTTCACAAATTTTTTGGTAACTACTATGAGCCAAGCCCTCTGGCAGGCACTGGGACTACAGTGAGTCTTTGACATCAAGAAGCTCCAGCATGATGGGGAAGACAGACAAGCCAGCGGAGAATTGCAAAATGCTGTTCTATAGGGTGCTGGGGCATTGCAGAGGCGGGGAGGTGGACCACCAACCCAGATGAGGCTGGGCTATGTTTGAAGTGGAGGTTGAGGAGGGGAATGGAGTACAATAAAACACCCAGTACAATAAACGTCTTCCACGGCATCATTACCATGGACCCATGACCCTGCCTCCCAGACAGATGTGCTAGGCCCTGCTGCTGTAACAAAATCTCAACCCAACAATGATTTATCATTCATTTAACCTGCCAGAAATTGACTTTTTGCTCATACTAGCTGTTCTATTCAGATCAGCTAGTGGTAGGAGTCGGGAGGAGAAGGGAGGATTCTTCACACACTCATTTGGGAGCTCAGGATGATGGATGGAGGCTCTTCCATTTGAAATGTCCTCTGTGACTAAAGCAAGGAAAGAGACATCTAGAGGGTTTTGCACTGGCTCTTCCATACATCCATCCTCGCTGACATGTGTCAATTCCATTTAAGCCTGTTAACCAAAATTGCAAGATAACTGCAAAAAATCCCTTCCCTAAGAGCAAAGGGGCTGGGAATGGTGAGGGGAGAAGTAGATGGAATGTTTGGTGAGACCACTGACTCTGCTACAGGTAGGACTATCATTTCCCCCACTTTCCTTCACTAGATGAGGAATAGGGGCACCATTGAAGGAGAGCCACCAACCCATACTGTCAGGCCTGAGATCCCATTGCCCTGGCTCCAATTCATTCACAGGACATTGTGAAGCCTGAGTCCTTAGGAAACCTTATGTTAGGTTCATTTTCCTTGGAAATGATAATCATCACTAGATCTGACTGATCCTGGTCTTCTTTTCATAGTACAGGTACTGTCACCATCAGGAGACAGTATAGGGCAGTGTTTCCCTGACATGGCATCCATCAATGTCCTAGGTCTCTTCCCAGTGAACTCTGCCCCCAGGGGCTTCACTTTGCTCCCAGTCGCAAAACACAATCACGTAGCAGTGTACTCTTCACTCTTGATATTTCAGATTTTCCTTCACTCTCTTTCTCATTCTCTTCTGTGATACCAGTTCCTGGAATTACCGCCATGTTTCCATGTTTCGGTTTAATCAGATAGCTCATCTCTGGGGTTCCTGTCACCAGGGGCTTCATACAAACCGCTTTTGATAATCATTTTTCAATGTCTTCTCACCCCTGCCTGACACCTCTCCTACACACTAGTGTCCTAGGCATGGTCTTTCTGTTCTCAGCTTGGACTCATTTATGAAAGCTGTTTAAATTTGTTTTCTGCCTAGGTCTATTAATACAGTGCATGTCAATGCCATTGCCTTCCTTAACTCTACATGTGCTGTAGACTTTCACTCAGGGGATATGCACCAGTCCACACGTGTTAGCTTATTGGAAGCGGGAGGGGAGAGGTTTGGCTGAGTGGTGGGAGTTTGAATGGCCTCTGCAGATTGGCCTTCTCCTTACTCCTCCAGTGCAGGTGACAGTTTGCATCCATGTAGGTTTCTCTTTCTCATCTCCTCTTATGAGCTCCCCTTGGCTGCAGTCTCCTTCCAGGCAGGCACCATGTCTTCCCTGCACTCATGAGAGTGTACAGGGCCTGCTGGCTGTCAGATTGATCAAGCACTCCACCCTTGTTTCCTCTACTTCCCCGTTGCAGATCTTCCCAATTTATGAGGGGCAGGAGTAGCCAGGAGGCCTCTCAGCAGCCCTGGAGGGCAGAGGTGCCCTGGCCATCACTTGGGGATGCTTGCCTCCCTCCTTGGCTTTTATTCTAATATAATTTCAGGGAAATCTGAAACACTGCCTACTGAGGACCCTACCTGAGGGAAAATAAAGCTGTTGTGGTTTGAGCTGAAACACTGTCTAGCTTATTAGAGGTGACCAGGCTAGCACGGCCCCGCTGCTCTGTCTGAATTTAGAGGGAGAGCATCCTGGGGTGGGGAGTCACAGGTGAGGTGGAGATGAGTAGTCCCTGGTGTGTGTGTGTGTGTGTTTGTGTGTGTGTGTGAGAGAGAGAGAGACAGAGAGAGAGAGAGAGAGAGAGAATGGCAGAGAGTAACAGACTATGAGGAGCACAGTAGAATGAAAGAACTGAGAAAATTAAGACTCCAGACCCCAACTTGCTCAAGTTGCTCTTAGGCAAACCACTCTTGCCTTTGAGACCCCATCAATCCTCCAGTGACCTGAGCAGTCAGAACTTCATGGTTTCAAAGTTCCTTCCAACTCTGAATGTCTATGGTTTTATGAATGAGCACTGACTACAGCATCACTTTTCGACCATGGGCAATTTATTTCAACTTTTTATGCTTTAAGATTTTTTAAAAAATTCCAAATGGATGATAATCCCAATTCAAGAAACTGTTGTGATCATAAAAGGAGATTAAAGATGTAAACACACTGAAAAAATTGTGTGGTACTTTAAAAATGCGAGTTACTTAACTTGCCTATATGCCTTGCTGTCTTGTAGTCCACCCAGGCTGCTATAACAATGAAATATAATACAGAGTAATTTCACAGTTCTGGAGGCCGAGAAGTCCAACAGCAAGGCACCAGCAGATTTGGTGTCTGCTGAGAGCCCACTCCTCATAGATGGTGCCTTCTACATAACCTCACATGGCAGAAGGGGCAGACAAGCTCCCTGGGCCTCTTTTTTTTTTTTTTTTTTTTTTTTTGAGACAGAGTTTCACTCTTTTGCCCAGGCTGGAGTGAAGTGGCACTATCTCAGCTCACTGCAACCTCTGCCCCAGGGTTCAAGTGATTCTCCTACCTCAGCCTCCTGAGTAGCTGGGATTATAGGCACTCGCCGCCACACCCAGCTAATTTTTTTTTTTTTTTTTTGTATTTTTAGTACAGATGGGGTTTTGCCATGCTGGCCAGGCTGGTCTCAAAGTCCTGACCTCAGGTGATCCACCCCCTTGGGCCTCTTTTATAAAGGTACTAAGTGTGGAAAAACTCAACCCATTTTTCATCTGCTGTCACACTACAACAATCAACACATAGACTTCTGTGACCAAATATGTGGTGGTTTTCCCCACACACAATTCTGCAGCAGTGGACACCAGCTGGGTGTCCTGAAATTCAGTTCCATTCTGAAATCTTCCACCTAGAGATAGCCACGGTCACCTCTAACAAGCTAGATAGTGTTTCAGCTAAAAGAAAAATGGCTTTATGTTTTCTCAGGAAACATCCTCAGTGAAATTGCAAGTAGTTCACAGCCTGGCCCCATGGGTGGGGCTGGACCTTCTGGGGAAGGTTCTTCACTCCATTCAGAGCACAACACAGCATGGGTTTAGCACAGTGGAGATACTTCGGTGTTCTGGGGGTTCAGAAGCTCTGGGGCGACCAGGAATCAGCAGTGAATCCCCCCATAGGGACTGTGCTGTCTCAAGGGTGATGGATGACTGAGCACACAGTAGCTTCTTCTCCACCCCGCTGTTCTGCTTTCTTCTGTGTTGGCTTCATTCACAGGCAGAATTTCTCCTCGTGATGTCAAAAATGGCATCTGAGGTACCCACCATCCAAGAAGAGCTCACATTTTCCCCCCAGAGTTCTAGCTAATGTCTTGGGTTTGTGTCCAGCCCAAACCTCTCACACCACCCCTGATATGTGACCCTCTGATTTGCCTGGTCTAGATCCCAGGCCCATACCTGGGGACCATTGGTAGAGTCAGTGTCATCTGAACCACCCAGGTTCCAGACTAAGAATAGAGTTGGTGGTGGTCCCCAAAGAGGAGATGGGAACTTGCAAATGATGGGTTTGAATTTGAGCTCAGATTTCTTTGACCCCCCTGGGCTAGGTCAGATTTCCTAAAGATTGACTCTGGGACAAGCATTTATATGCTTCTGACGTATCGAGTATATTAGTCTGTTTTCACGCTGCTGATAAAGGCATACCCAAGTCTGGGAAGAAAAGAGGTTTAATAAACTTACAGTTCCACATAGTTGGGGAGGCCTCACAATCATGGCAGAAGGCAAGATGGAGCAAGTCACATCTTGCGTGGATGGCAGCAGGCAAAGACAGAGCTTGTGCAGGGAAACTCCCGTTTTTAAAACCATCAGATCTCATGAGACTCATTCACTATCACGAAAACAGCACAGGAAAGACCTGCTCCCATAATCCAATCACCTGCCACTGGGTTCCTCCCACAACAGGTGGGAATTGTTGGAGTTACAATTCAAGATGAGATTTGTGTGGAAACACAGACAAACCATATCATCAAGCATATATTCTCAGGGAAAATTTCTAAGTGACACAGGAGGAAGAAAGATACGATTTCAGGCAAAGTACTATGGAGGTTAACTTCAGCCTGAATCCACAGGGGAACTTGGAGTGTAAGTTACACTTTAGGATCTTCCCAAAACGAGGGAGCTGGGCCTGTCAGCTCAGAGCTCACCCAGAGGAAGGTACACTTCTAGCCCCTTTGGCCCTTCCTTGGGTGTGGACACTCTCATTCTAGTAGCCCAAGGCAGTCCTGGGAAGAAGAGTTAAAGGTACCAACTACAGGTAGCAAAAGCACCCTGAAACACACCAGCAGCCAGGACTCTGGGCAGAGTATTGACTGATGGTGTTTACTAGAACCCCAGAGCTCATGCTTTTCTTTCTGTGTCACACTTCCCCTTCCTCCAGTTGTCAGTCCAGATATTAACATGCTGCCTTTGCTTAGAGTGAGGTCACTTGGCTCTAAAATCCCCATATCAGAGAAAACTGAGGAATTTGATTAGTGTGGCACTGTTATGACCACTTACCAAAGAACACTTTTGGTTGCCAAGCCAAATGTACTGTCTGTACAGAGTGGCCTCATCATTTCCTAAATGATTCTGCTATGTAGATGATCTCTGATTTACCAATTGCAGAAGCAAAGAGGCAAATAATTTAAATGGATGCGCTGGAGGGAACTTGGCTCTCCCGTCTTTTCCACCTCATGCCTGGAGAAGAGCTTCCCCTGGCAAGGGCAGCATGCATCATTACAGACTGGCACACATGACCCTTGTGTGTCACTGGCAGTGTCTGCCCTCAGGACACCCATCTTGTCCTGGGAGGGGTGCTGTGGTGGAACCAACCTCATTTCTCTCCCCATAACATAGTTGGCTCTGTGCAGGGGGATTGTCTGGGGCCCCACTTTTCCTTGGCCAAACTCCCTTTATTGCTAATGGGCTTTTCCCCAGCACCTGACCTAATTGTTTCTACGTCAAACTGTTCTCCCTTCACTAGTTGTATCTACGTCAAACTGTTCTCCCTTCACTAGTTGTATCCAAGCCTTTGGTGTTCACCAACCGTTTGAAGATGCAGACAGTGAAGTACCTGAAAATTTTCCAAGCAGTCTTCAGCCCTAGTTAGGCAGTGGCTGGCTGTCTCCCCAGCCAGGCTCACCCTCACTCCCAATCTTTGTTTGAATGCTTTCCTCAACCAGAAACAACACCTTCCCGTCTCATCACCTTCATGGCTCATACTTGCCCTACAAGGACTGTTGGTCATGTACAGAATTGTTTTCACTTCTTCCAGCCTTCGTTCACCCCTCCCTTTTTCAATAGAAGAAAGGATCAAAAGAGTGAAAAATCAGGTGAAATACTGAATGAGTGAACAAATAAATGAAAGAATGAATGAATGAGCTCACCACATAACATCACACTTCATCCACTGGTATTTTATTGTGTGTACTTCAGTACTTTTAAGTCATTTCCCCAATAACATGTTGAGCTTCCCGGAGGAAAAGAGCTATGATTTTTACTTCCCTCTGGAGAACAGTCTGATGCAATGTGGCTGCAAGGACATAGCACTAAGTTGGAATTCAGGAGCCCAATCCTCCCCCTACCACTCTTTGAATGAACTTGGACCAGTTTTAGATTTTCTGGGCCTTCTTTTCCCAATGTGTGAAGTGAAGAGATTGGACTGGGAAAGCCAGCTCTGGGGTAAAAGTCCAGTTTCCTCTCCCTGCCATCTGGGTAACCTTGGGAAAAGACACAATCTCTCTGAGCAAACAAGAAAAGTCATTCCTACCTCATGAGCTGTTTTAAAGCCTTAATGATGTGATGTATGCCAGGTTCTTAGCCCATAGCTAATAATTATAGTATCTGAGCTCCTGTACACATTGACATAGTGAGAATATTCATTTGAGAATGCTGTATTGGCCAGGCGCAGTGGCTCACGCCTGTAATCCCAGCACTTTGGGAGGCTGATCAGGGCAGATTACTCGAGGTCAGGAGTTCAAGACCAGCCTGGCCAACATGGTGAAACTCTGTCTCTACTAAAAATACAAAAATTAGCTGGGTGTGGTGGTGAGCACCTGTAATCCCAGCTACTTGGGAGGCTAAGGCAGGAGAATAGCGTGAACCTGGGAGGCAGAGGTGGCAGTGAGCCGATATTGCGCCACTGCACTCCAGCCTGGGTGACAGAGCAAGACTCCATTTAAAAAAAAAAAAGGCTATGTTAAAAAAGGAACCTTGCAAGATAGGCTACCACAATTTCTCTTTCTAAAAAATGCAAAGCCAATAAGCACATGAAAAGATGCACAACACAACTCATTAGGGAAATGCAAATCAAAACCACAATGAAATACCACTTCATACTTATTAGGATGGCCTTAAAAAGGAATTAAATTCTGATACACGCTGCAACATGGACGAACCTTAACTGAAATAAGCCAGACACAAAAGGACAAATATTATACGATTCCATTTAAATAAGGCACCTCATGCAGACAGAAAGTAGAATAGTGGCTGCAGGGTTTTAGGGGGACAGGGGAATGGGGAGTTTAGTGGGCACAGAGTTTCAGTTTGGAAAAATGAAAAATATCTGGAGATGGATGATGGTGATGGCTGCACAGCAATGTGAATGTACTTAATGCCACTGAACTATACACTTAAAATTGCTAAAATGGTAAATGTTATGTTATTTCCATTTTACCATAATAAAAAAAATTATTTAGAGCAGTGCAGAACAATTGCCACAAACCAAGCTGAGGCTTCTTTGATTGTGGCTCTTGCGAGGTGAAGGAGGCAGGTTCGTGCTAAAACAATAGAAACTGACTTGGTCTGGTCCTTGAATGCTGGTCTCAGCAGAGGGAAAGCTCTCAGCTGAAGCCAGGAACGTGCACATCATGAAGTTAGGCAGGGCCTCTCCATGGAAACTGACATTTATTTGAAGACGTTAATGCTTGATTTGGCCTCACTCAGAAGTGACCTTCTACACAGGGCCAAAAGAAAAGTGATTTCTTTGATCGTCCATCTGACCCCAAACTGACCTCCTGCGTTTTCCAATTCATTTTAAGTCATGCTGTACTGGCCAAAGTGATTCCAGCTCTTAGCAAAGAACATTTCATATTTTACCAACAATTCTGGGCCAATTTCAGATCTGTTCACTTGAACAGCAAGAATAAAATCTGTGAGTTCTCTCTGGGTCTTTCTGATCTTAGGCAGTAGGGAGGGAAGGCAAGGGGAATATTTATAATTTGCGTGAAGCTTGGGGAACAGATGAGAATCGGAAACTCCCCCCTGCTTGAATGTGAACTGGCTCACTTGGGCCACATCTGAGTGGGAGGGAGACGGTGTAACTCGCAGGGTGGGGACTGGGATTCTTTTTTCCTCAGGTGAGGATCAGCATCTTCCCAGGGAAGAGGAGAATACGACTCTTCTGTGTTGTTTACAACACTTTAGGCTGCAAGTAACAGCAAGACCAACTAGAGTTGGATTAAACAACAAGGAAAATGTATCCTCTATAACAGGACAAGAAGAAGGAGCTGTACAAAAGAATAAGATCATGTCTTTTACAGCAACATGGATGCAGCTGTAGGCCATCATTCTAAGTGAATTAACGCAGAAACAAAACCAAGTATCACATGTTCTTGTAAGTGGGAGCTAAACATTGGGTGCACATGGACATAAAGATGGGAACAACAGACACTTGGGACTCCAAACATGGGAAGGGAACAAGGGTTGAAAAACTGCCTATTGGGTACTGTTTTCACTACTTGGGTAATGGGCACACCAGGAGTGCAAATCTCAGCATCACACAATATACCCATGTGACAAACCTGCATGCGTACCCCCTGAATCTACAATTAAAAAAAAAAAGACAAGAGGTAGGGTGACTTCGGGGTTGGTATATCAGCAGCTCAGTGCAGTAAGCAAGTCCCTGTGCTCTGTCCATCTGTCTTGCTTCCTTCATGCTCACACAAGGCTGCTGACTCCCCAGATAGACCAGGCAACGGGAGGGTATGCCTTCCAGATCCCATCCCGACAACCAACAGATTTCCCCCTCGTATGAATCATATCCCATGCCAATGCCCCAAATCAGGAGACAGCAACCTTTCTCTGTAAAGGAACAAGATAGTAAATATTTTGGGCTTTGAGGATATACATTTGGTCACAATCACTCCACTCTGCTGTTGGAATGTGAAAGCTGTCATAGGTAATGCATTAACAAATGAGCATGGTTGCATTCTGATGAAATTTTATTTATAAAAACAGGTGGGCTGGTTGGATTTGGCCTATGGGCTAATTTGTCCACACTTTTTCTAGACCAGGTAGCCTCAAAATTAGCTTCAGGATACAAGTGTTGATGAAACAAGTCACAGGCAATTTGTTACTAATTTATAACCACAATGCTTGTAAGTGGCTTATTCCATTCTCTATTGGCATCTAACAGAGACTATTCAAAAGGTCCTAATTCATAACATTGAGCATATGATCACCCAAAAGACAGATGATAACAGAGCACAGCAAAGCTGGGGCACTGAAATAAATGAGAATAAAAATTTCAAGGCCAGGTGCAGTGACTGATGCCTGTAATCCCAGCACTTTGGAGGCCGAGGTGGGTGGATCACTTGAGGTCAAGAGTTCAAGACCAGCGTGGCCAACATGGTAAAACCCCATCTCCACTAAAAATACAAAAATTAGCCAGGCATGGTGGTGCACACCTGTAATCCCAGCTACTCAGCAGGCTGAGGCAGGAGAATCTCTTGAACCTGGGAGGCGGAGGTTGCAGTGAGCCGAGATTGCACCATTGCATTCCAGCCTGGGTGACATCTCAAAACAACAACAACAACAACAACATTTAATTACATTTATAGGGCACTCTAATCCCCTCTGAATGCCCAAATTCCTATAGAAACTGTTTTCGTATCTCCTTTTTTGTTTCTCCTATATTGAAAGTCAAGAATGAAAAAGACCTTAGCACTTTGTCCAAATTTTACAGATGGAATGGGGGTTCAGAGAAGGCAAGCTACTTTCCCCATATCACACAGCCACTCAGTGGCAGAACAAAGATCCCAACCCAGGCTATAGTAGGTTGTCATATTGTTCGAAATATTTGCTGCCCTTCCAAAGAGGAAGCTTATACAACTCCTGCTGGAATAAGCTTGGTCCTTGTGCCTTGTGGTGGCCCTCCCTGTGGAGTGGGGTATATACCACCACCACTACCCACACTATTGAACTCAGGAGCAGCCAGGCAATTTGTTTTGCCCATGAAATGTGGATGAAAGTAGCATGTATCACTTCTGATTGCCGTGTCTGCCTGCCCTCTACCACAAAACATGATGTTCCTGGCAGAGACTGCTCTGCTCTGCTGGGTCGCAGAGTGAAGAGCATAAGCACAGCCACAGCTCACCTGTGATGGATGTGTCACATGAGCAAGAAATAAGCCAATGTGGTCTGGGGTCTTTTGTTACTGCAGCATAACTGAGTCTACCCAGACCAGTACTCAGGCTTTACAACACAGGCACTGCTCTTTCCCACCAGGAGGATTGCATTTCCAGCAGTGTTGCATGGAATTTAACAGCACATGTTTTATTTTTATTGTATTTATTTCTGTAGTGACGAGGTCTCACTGTGTTGCCCAGGCTGGTCTCATACTCCTGGAGGAGCACACTTTTTAGAGTCAACCTGCCTGGATTCAAATCTCACTAGTGGCTGACCTTGGTCAAGTTACTTTCTCGATGTCTCAGTTTCCTCATCAGTAATATAAGGATAACACTTGTACTGTGTTAGTCTATTCAGGCTGATATAATAAAATATCTTGGACTGAGTAATTTATAAACAACAGAAATTTATTGCTCACCGTTCTGGACGCTGGGAAATCCAGGGTCAAGGTGCCAACAGATTTGGTGTTGGGTGAGGGCCCATTCCTCATAAATGATGCCTTCTATGTGTCCTCACATGGAGGAAGGGGTGAACAAGCTTCCCCAAGTCTCTTTTATAAGAGAGTCAATCCTATTCATGAGGTCTTCACCCTCATTAATTAATCACCTCCTAAAGGCCCTACCTCTATACTGTCACAATGAGGATTATGTTTCAACATGAGGATTTTGGGGGAACACAATGTTCAGATCATAGCAGACACCTACCCCACAGGGATATGTTGAGGATTTAATAACCTAAGCCTGTGCTTTGAGGAATTTGGCTAAATGGCTACTATTATTCCACATAGTCTCCCCTTAGCTGACATGGCAGTGATAGCAAGGGGTTGGGGTGGGAGAGGGGTTTGCTAAGATGGTTTCGTGTCTTATACATGCAAACAGTCAAACCCTCAGAAGTCACTCTCTCCCAGGGATGATACTGATGACCATCATTGTCCTTGCAACAGGCCAAAGGGAAAGGACTGGAGGGGCTTTGCTGTGAAGGGGTTGGGAGCAGGGCCTATGGAGCCATACTGGTTAGGGTTCAAGCCCCATCTCTGTCCCTTCCTTCCTGGGCATCTGTAGATAAGTTACTAACCTCAGTGAGCCTCAGTTCCCATCTCATGGGGTAAGGTGAGGATTCAGTGAAATAATTCATAGAAAAAATGCTTGTCACAGTCCCTGGCACACTGCAAGGTCTCAGTAGACATCAGGATCAATGTCGGTGTTCTTCTCCTGCCAGAGTAAACCAAAGCGAGTGTGGGCAGAAAAGGAGTCATAGGAGGTGATTCATCTCTCAATGCCTCTGAAGGAGCAGCAGGGATCATTGTAGCCTATCCTCTGTCCTCATGAAAACACCATCTCTTGAAATCACAGACTGATTATCTGGCTGGTGTCAAATTGGTAGAAAGTAAAGCATCCCTCCCTGACATTGCACAACTGTCATGGATTCCCACGGCCAGCACAGACTGCCCAGTCTGCTTGTCATATTGGGGAAGTTATCATATGTCCATAAAGGTGATGCCCACACTCCGCTGGGAGCAGCTGCTCAGAACACTGTGGATGTGGGTTTAATGACCTTCGATCAGGGTCATGCACCATGGGGGAAAGCTCAGATCAGGCAAAGATACACTGTGTCCCTTCACACAGAGATCCACACTTGGCCTGGAGCTGCCCACGGAAGGAATCCCCTGGCTCACGTCCTTCTCAGCCACATGTCTTGTGCACCCTCTGCTGAGGGCAGGATCCATCGCTGCCAAGCTGCTGGGCCAGGGCTTTCATGCACTTGCCAGGTTATAAGCTCTACCTAAGGCCAGGTGTGCTCATCCCCCCTGCCCAGGCCTGGCTGGAGGAGGGCTGGAGAATAATCGTTTGGAGGTTAACCTCACATGCCCAGCCCTTGAATTGCTGGCTGTTGGCTTTTTGGCCAGAAATCCAGATTAAGCTCTTAACGTGCACACACACCTGGGAGGGGTGTCCGCCAGGCTCCACAGCTGTGTTTGAGTGAGTTCATTAGATGTTGTCATTCACGGCTGCCACAAGTGTTTCCCGAGTGCTCCCAGGTGCCAGGCACTCCTTCTTCCACGTCTGGGGAAGCAAGTACGTGACCAACACTTAGAAGGGGAGTGGGGTGGGGGGTTGTGGTCTGGAAGCTTTGCTGACCACACTGCCCTGAGCTGTATTTAGAGCTCAGCCTGGGGCCTAGAAAGCAGGCCCAGGGAACCTCATGGGGCCTTCATTCCTGATGAATGAGAAACAGCCAGAACTCCCGGCATGCCCCTTGGCGGCTACTACACAAGAGCTTGCTGGATTTTCTACAAATTTTTTTTTCCTAAATGTCACCATGAGTTAGCAGCGCTCACTCCTGGGGCTGCTGGGAATACATCTTTACTGCTTCCATCAGAACCAGCCTCAAGGTTGGAGAGAAAGCTTTTTATTTGGTAAGTGACTGTGAAGGTTCATTACTGAGTGAAGGGAGACAGCAACAAGGGTCTATGAGAAGAAATAGTACATAAATTGGAATATCTTCAGTGAAATAATTGCAAGGCAACATTTCAGGGTAATTTCCTACTGCGTTTTAATGATGAATAAAGAAGATATAAAAGTGTCATTTATAGAGAAACTCCAGCATTTTGTTTTCTTTGTTATTCTAATAGATCAATTGAAACATATAATAAGATTTAAAAAAAATTTTTGGCCAAACAGTGTATTCAATCTTTCGCGCTACAAATCTGTGTCGTTACCACTTGTCACCCAGTCAAGATGGAAGTGAGTGGGGTTAAACGAGAAGAAAATTCTGCTCTTTTTCCCTCTGATAATGGGCAAGGAAACCTTGCAAACTCCATCCTAAGGCATTTTCCCATGTTGTTTATTGTGTCTGGTTTCTTACTGAAAGTTACAATATTTTCAATCTCAGGCACTGGGGTGGTTTTGGTGAAAACACATGAGGAACCCTTGGGGATTTGGGAGGTGAAGGGCAGTTTTTTAATCCATTAGCTGGGTCTGCCTCGGTTCACCACCCAGAACCAACCCCAAGCCCACCAAGTGGGGTGACATGGACTGAGTATGGCAGTGGGGACAACTTCAGCCCCAGCTCACTCCGTGGATGGGAGGGGCTGAAGACCAGGTCTGCCTGCAGAGAGGACGGCCCCTCCTCCTGAAGACCCCTCCTACTCATCTCACAGAGCCTCTTCCTCCTCTAGAATCAGCCGCCAGGACCTCTACAATCTGACTTCTGCTGCTAGTAACATCGCAAATGCAGAATCTGGCTTCTCTGCAAGGACTTCAGGCTTGTCAAACTCAATCACCTGAAAGTCAGAGAAGAAGAATTGAAATCATCAGAAAATATCTACCCACTGTAAAGCTCAAACCACTGGACTTTCTGGGGAGGTGAAGCCAAAAGAGCTTCCTATACCTTCCCATTTTCCATAACCAGGACATGATCGCAGTTGAGAACTGTGTTGAGGCGGTGGGCGATGGTCAGCACAGTGCAGCCTTTGAAGGCATCTTTGATGGTGTTCTGAACCAGGGTGTCAGTCTTGGAGTCCATAGAGGCGGTGGCTTCATCAAGGAGAATGATCTGTCGAGGAGGGAACATCGTAAAGGTCATACTAAGCCAAAGGTGCGCTGAGAGGGGAATTTATAGCCTTGGCTCTATTTACTTTAAAAAGAAGAAGAAGAAGAAAAATAAGACCACAGATGAAAAGTAATTAGCTAAACATCCATCTCAAAAAAAAAAAAAATTAGAAGAACAAGAGTGAAATAAAAGTCACATCACATCACCTCCATCTTTCCAAAGGAACTTGCTAGAGGGTCAAGGTTGTATATCCTTTACTTCTCTTTTTAAGTGGTTTATTCTAACCCTACAAACTCATAGGGAGACAGGCTGCACAGGCTTTATCTACTGTGCTAAACTGAGTCGGCATGAAGCACAGCAGCACTTACATTCATTCCCTATATTGCTTCCATACCAAATGATCACAAACTTAGAGACTCAGTGTAAATTTATCTTCTAGTTCCAGAAGTCAGAAATCCTAAAATCAAGGTATTGTCAAGGCTGCATTCTTTCTGTTTCCTTGCCCTCTCCAGTTTCTGGGCCACTTGCATTCCTTGGCCCACAGCCCCTCCTGGCATCACAGCTCCTTCTCTCTTTTTGACTCTTCTGCCTCCTCCTTGGAAAGCCCCATATGAATACGCTCAGCCCACCCAGATCTAGGATCATCTCCCCATCTCAAGATCCTTAATCGCAACTGCAGAGTCCCTTTTGCCAAGTAAGTTAATATATTAAAAGTCTCAGAGGAACATGTTCACAGGTTCCAAAAATCAGGACATTAACATCTTTGGGGAGGTGGGTGTATTATTCCACTGATCACAGGACGGATTTGATTTAGCAAATCAGAGCACTTGAACTTAACCCCTGACTCTGCTTGACTGGCCAAGTTACTTAACTTCCCTGAGGCTCTATTCCCTCGTAGGTGAAAGGGGCCTATGCCTTACTGATGAGCTGGAAATGGAGACAACACTTAAACCACTTAGCAGCGTGCAGTGCCACGGCAGGCATCAGATCCATGCCGGTCCCTCTCCCCTGACATTAGCACATCTAGAGAATACACACAATGGGTCACACCTTTGATGAGGCTTCAGAGACTGGCATTACTAAAGCAACAGCAATCCTTTCCTGGAAATCAGTAAGTAAGGGTGGCTAAGTCACAAAGAAAAATAAGTATAAATTCTACAATTCCCATATCCTAGCATTCTGATGGCCCTCTTGAGCGTCCTGGGGACAGTGTATCCAGATTCAGAATTGTTCAGAGACAATGGGAGAAAGTTGGGAGACAGATTTTTCAAACTCAAACCACTTAGGCGAGCAGAGTGAAAATCTAAGTGAGACCTCCCCAGGGGAAGCCTGGGAGAGGAAGGTGCTCTTGCTGTAAATGGCTGTTACTTTTCAATTTTTATCCCTCACAACTTTGTCTTAAGAAAAAGTGATCGGTTTTTAAATGGCTCAATTGCTCTCTCTTTGCTGAAAGACAAACACGTGGCACTACCTCCTGGATTGAGTGGCACTGCGGGAAATATCCAAAATTTGACCAATCCATTTTCCGTGTTTTCTTACCTTTGAATTACGGAGAAGAGCTCGGGCCACACAAAGCAGCTGACGTTCCCCTACTGAGAAGTTTTCTCCATTTTCTGTGACTTCTGCCTGTAATTTTTCTGGGAGTTTCATTATCTATAAAACACAGAAAATGCCACATTTGTGCTGATGATCTATAAAATTGTCCTATGCTGTCTGTATTGATTGCCCCCTTCTCTTGCATTCATCAGCTTGCTTTATTTTACTGTGGCAAAGAAAGTGCAAAACAACAATCATTTCAATATTGCAAACAGGCACCAGGGAAAGACCGGGGAGTAGGCGGACATTAATAATTTAAAATCACAGTATGACTCATAGAACCCTGTAGACAATTCACCAAAAGAATAAATGATGCAGATGCAGTCCCAGAGAGCACACAAACACGTGGAAACGGCTTTCTGGATTGCTGTTTCCATGGACCAAATAGAGATGGGATGGGAGAGTTTTCTGGACATTAAGCAAGGGTAAGACAGGGTCTGACTTATCCAGAGTGACAAGCCAAAGTGGCCTTGGAAGATGCTCACGTTGGTACCAAGTCCTGGAAAAATATCACGTTGGGCTGCAGAGGTGGCCATGCTCACCTGCTGACTCCAGCTGGGGCTGTAGCTCTTATAGGACAGGGTTCCCTCTCGCAGATGGTCCAGTCCTCTCCAACCAGCCATACTTGCCATTCCCAGAACATTCCACACCCTCCCGTTTTCTGTGGCTTGTCTGTTCTGATAAGCAAATGAGGCCATTGGCAGAGTAGCAGGGCCTTCCACCTGCTCTACAGCCAGATACGCTTGAGTTCAAGTCTCCATCCTGCTACTCACTAGCCTGGGCATGTTACTTCCCTGAGCTTTAATTTCTTCATCTCTAAAACTAGGGGTAAGAGTACCAACCTCAGAGCATGTAGTAAGGACCAAGTGAGATGATACATGTAGTGCTCTTGACTGGATCATTGTAGAGCCCTATTGTTGCTTTTAATAGGAAAGAGTAACTAAGGATTATGTTCTACTGACTTACGTGGTGTCCACAAATAAACCTGGCTAAGTACTGGCCTAGGTGCTTGTCAAATTTAAATGTAGGCCAGGAATCTAGGGCAGTGGTGCTGGGAAACAAACTCCTCCTCAACAGCCCCAGAGACCTACTGTGTCTCTCATGAATGTTCTCTCCAGAACCTGCCAGAGCATCTCGTCGGTGTGACTCTCAAAGGGATCCAAGTTGTACCTGCAATGAAGGAGAGGAGAGGACAGGGAGCCAGATTTCCAAGGACAAGAGGATCGATGGGGAGCAGGTTTTCTGTAGCATGTGGAGGAGGGTAGGAGGTGGCATGTGATGACCTTGTGCTCCAAAAATAGTGCTCAGTACAGGACAGTGGTCCACAAAATACGAGACCAAGGGCCCACAACTCTGCGATGGAGCAGAGACCACTGAGGCAGGCAATGACAGGTGAAACCCTGCCAAGAGGCAGCTCTGAGCAAGGTGCTCAGAAAGACACACCTGGGCCTCTCAGCAGCCCTGAGTAGCAGAGTGGGTTTGAACTGATAAAAATTCTTGGCAGAGAAAGAGAGAGAGTAAGCAACCCAAATCTGCCACTCCATGCATCGGCAGCTCCTAGGGCCTCACAGGGTGCTGAGCAGCTCAGACGCAGAATGTAAATCTACTGTTTCAAGAGGCAGAATGCATTTTTCAAACAATGAACTCTAAATACAGTAAATACAGTTACCCTACTTCATCTGGTGCTCTATGGGAGAAATGTTCCTCTCATTACAGAGAGAGCCGCTGCACTGGCTAACTGAGAAACTGCCTTTCCCCTTGTGCCTTGATATCAGATCTGGAGCCCCATAGAAGCTGCAGCCCTACTGTTCTTGTGCTTGAAATAGCTTCTGTTCACTTAGGTGTGGAAATAAATGAATGCACTTTGCAATGGATAGCTATATACATGGGGTAACTATTTATTTTATTGTGCAAACTGGGACACTTTTCAGAGTGGCCACTGCTAAACCTGATGGGATGCTGGGACACAGGCATAAACTAGGGCTGTCCAGAGCCACTGGAATATCTTCTCAGTGTATGAATGAATATAGAAGCATCTTGTTCATTAATAATGTGTTTATAAAACACAAGTAATGCTCAGACCCCAGGCCCTGGCTCCTCCCAAGGCTGGATGCAGAAACAGGGACCAGCAGTGCTTGTGAGCCCCCCTGGGATACTGCTTCCCTCAGACAGAACAGCTCCAGGCCAGCCTTGCCCTGGGGACATCACAAAGTTCTTGGTCAGTCTGATTTCGCTCTCCAAAAATAGAAATGCACAATGATTAAAAACAGCTACCTTACTGTACCTACAAACAGGACAGGATCCTGTGGGATCACGGTCAGCTTGGTTCTGAGGTCTTCCAAGCTGAGAGTGCAGATATCCACCTCATCAATAAAGATTGTGCCACTGGCTGGCTCCACCAGACGAAACAAAGCCATTCCTAAGGATGACTTTCCTGGGAACCATAAAAGCAAGAACAACAAATCAAACATCAGTTTGTGCTTCCATCATATCCAAGCATTTAGTCAGTGGAATTTTTAATGCAATGCAAATGTGTCCATAAGGATGATGGTGTAGACAGAAAGTGTCTTCACCAGGGTGGGGGTGGAGGGATGGGCTGCCCTGACACAGTTAACCTGCCCATCCTTGCAGGGGCCCTTAGCACACAACTCATCTCTGGAGCCCGTTGCACTAGGATGATTGTCATTTAATTAATTCAAAAACTGATGTGTTTGCGTCCATCTCTACACACCCATTCAACCTGAAATCCTAATTTACCGTAAAGAGATTTGAGGGAAATAACAGCCAATCTGACACACATACACATCACTCTCTGGTGTGACTTAACTAGGACATCCAGTGGAAATCCAAAGAAAACAACCTGAAAGAAACAAAAGCAGAGCTTGTCCTCACCGGAACCTGTTCTTCCAACAATCCCGACTGTCTGCCCACTTTGTATGTTCAAGTTCAGGCTGTCGAGAACAAGCGGGGTGTTGTCTCTGTATCTCATCTGATAGTCTCTGAAGGTGATCTCCCCATGGCTGGGCCAGTCCTTGGGACAGGTCCCCACTTTGAGGGGATGAGTGCATTCAGGAACACAGGTCTGTAAAGGAGAATAACCAATGACCAGTGAATAGCCATTTGTTTTTTCATTTATTTAACTAATTCATTCATTGATTCACACAGTTTCAGGTACTGCTGCTATTCATGGTGGTGAAAGAAACCAATAATGACCCTTAATTCTAGAAACGCACGTTCCAGTGGGGATGTCAGATAATAAACAAGAAAAAAAATTTAAAATGATGACAATAAAACAGAGTATTGCAATAGGATACAGAATGTGATTTGTGTGTTGGGCAAGGTGGGTAGGAGAGTAAAAGTACTTGAGGTTTGAGGAAGGCACCTATGTGACATTGGACCTGAGGGCTGGAGTGCTGGGAGGATGCCAGCTACAAGAGAATCAAGTCCAGAGCCCTCCAGGTTGGGGGAACAGCTAGTACAAAGGCCCTGGGGCCAGAATGAGCTTGGGCAATTTGAGGAATGGAAAGAAAAGTCATGTGGCTGGAGCTTAGCGAATAGAGGGATGGATGACTTAAAGGAATACACAAGGGGAAGCACATACTGGGCTTGTGGGCCTGGGAAAATGTCAGACGTGTAGCCCTGAAGCTGTATGACAAGGCCAGACATAGCTTTGAGTTTGCAGAACTCAACCAGATTTAATTTCAAGATCTGCAAGAATCATCATTATGCTGGAAGTAGAAAGATGATAAGAATGCAGGATGTCAAGTTCAGAGGTCTTTAGACATACATGAAAAAAAAAAAAATTTCAGTCTCCTAAGAGTCCAAGAAATGCAAGGTCTAATTAAGGAGCCGGGCAGCTTGGCTTCCTCACAAGAGCAGCCCCTTCTCTTAAGTCACCTCTGTGTAAACAGCTGGAAATAGGGATCCCGTGTGCCCCATCAGGATGGCTGACCAGCCCAAATCTCTGGTCAATAAGCAACCTCATTTAGCTGAGAAAATACCTGTATTATTAAGGACTGAGTATTTTTAACCCCTAGAAGATTTAGAATTAGGAATAAAAATATTTTAGAGAAATAAAACTGTAACAGTAATATTTTTAGTTTAAGAAATCTGCACACTTGGTGTTTCAAGTATTCACAATATATTAACAGAACTTGGGCTTGTGATTCTAATTTAAAATGTATAATTGAATAATTGATTTAAATATGATTTTAAGTTAAAAGTTTACTGTTTATAGCATTGATACTGTCATGAAAACTTAAAGCTTACTATATTTATAAGTGTAATTTATTAAATTTATACAAACTCAAGAAGGTTTGTTATTAAATCAGATCATTGAGTTACTTAAAAAACAAATTGAATGTATTAAATTTTAAAATGCAGTTTAAAATGTTTTAAAGTGTTTAACTAAGTTTGTAAATGGAGCCAAACACTCTTCAAAGGCACCTAAATGTGATTGCTAGAATTGGCTAGACTTCTTTTAAAAGAATAGCAAGATTTGTAAGTTGGATATAAAAGCTTTTAAAGAAGAGTTAGACTAAGCTTCTATTTTTTCAACTTATGACTTTAATCAATCTAATAATAATTTTTAACTTAAAAAAATGTTAGAGTCAGGGTCTAGCTCTGCTGCACAGGCTGGAGTGCAATGGCATCATCATAGCTTACTGCAGCCTCAAACTCCTGGGCCCAAGTGACCCTCCCTCCTTAACCTCCTCAGTAGCTAGGACTATAGGTGCAGGCCACCACACGAGGCAAATTTTAACTTTTTTTGTGTGTGTAGAGACAGGGTCTCACTATACTGCACAGTCTGGTCTCAAACTCCTGGCTTCAAGCATTCCTCCTGCCTCGGTCTCCAAAAGTGTTGAGATTACAGGCGTGAGCCACTGAGCCTGGCAAAATATTAATTTTTAGAAACCAAAGTAAACCACTGAATTGTATTTTTCTGTGTATCAAAACAGCCGTTAAGGAAACCTTGTTAAAAAGAACCTCACATTCAACAACAAGGACTTTAGAATGTAGTGTAAATACAGATTTTAGGAAGAGGGATGACTCGTCCGATTTTGGGTTTTTTGTCGTTGCTGTTGTTTTTGATTTTTGAGACGGAGTTTTACTCTTGTTGTCCTGACTGGAGGGCAATGGCGCAATCTCGATTCACTGAAACCTCCACCTCCTGGGCTCTAGTGATTCGCCTGCCTCAGCCTCCCAAGTAACGGGGATTACCACCGCTCGCCACCATGCCTGGCTAATTTTTGTATTTTTAGTGGAGACAGGGTTTCACCATGTTGGCCAGGCTGGTCTCAAACTCTTGACCTCAGGTGATCTGCCCGCCTCGGCCTCCCAAAGTGCTGGGATTATAGGCGTAAGCCACCATGCCCGGCCCGATTTCGGTTTTTTAAAAAGACCCCTTTCGCATCTAAAAAGATCCAGTATTTGCCCAAGTCCTGCCAAAATTAACTTGTCCCTCCTGTTTGATGCAGTAATTTCTTACCGAAATGTATTCCCTGAGAAGCTCCACGGAGGTGAATTTGGCTTGCGTCTCTGTTCCCGTTCGCACACACACTTGGAGCAGTCCGCTCAGCTGTTGAAAAGGAGCGAGCAGCCGCAGTTAGAGCCCCTTCCTCCTTCGGGTTCTGCAGCTCCCCGTTCAGGAGGCAGCCCTGGTGAGTGATCCCTCCCCTGCCTCGCGCAAGACAGCACAAACAGGAGGCCTGCCTTCCCAGCCAAGAGCCCAGAAGTAAAGATATTCCTGTTGGGGTGTTTTGCCTTTAAACACTTCCTTTGTATTTAGAAACAAATGGTAATTATATTTTTCCCTGGCACTCCAGATGGTGAGAATCATCTCCCCACAGAACCACTTGATCACATGCCTCTTTGAGTGGTGGGAATTCTCCCTGGGAGCTGCAGAACTGCTGGGTATCGGCCCCTTGCTGCCACCTGGCAGGGTCTTGCATCTCAGAGCAGCCCTCCCCTAGCCCCTTGCTCAAAAAACAACTGAAAACCATATCACCATAAGAGACCAGAAAACCATCAAGCCTGTCTCCTTGCTATAGTAATGAGAAAGTCAAGGCTCAGACTGGGGCATGTGGCTTGCTAAGGTCACCCACCTTAGGCCTAGATCTCCCAAAAGCCAACCCCCAGATTTCACTGCAAGAAGTATATTAGGGCAGGTTGAATGGTGTCCCCACCCCTAAAAGATGTGTCCATTTCCTAATCCCTGGAACCTGCCAATGCTCTCTCATTTGGAGAGAGGATCTTTGCAGGTGTTAGTAAGGATCTTGATATCATCCTGGATCACCTGGGTGGGTCCTAAGTCCAGTGATAAGTGTCATTATAAGAGACAGAGGAGAAGTCACCGAGGAGAAGGGGACGTGAAGGCAGAGGCAGAGACTGGAGTGATGCAGCTACAAGACAAGAGATGCCAGGGATGGCCAGCAGCCACAGAAGCTGGAAGAGAGAAGAAAGATTCTCCCGAGCCTCTGGAGGGAAGCTGGCCCAGCCAACACCTTGAGTGCGGATGTCTGACTCCATAACAGTGAAAGAATACCTTTCTCTTGTTTGAAGCCTGCAAGCATGTAATTTGTCACAGCAGCCTTCACAAATGAACATAGGCGATGAACCCAGATTGTACCAGGAGGGGATGGAGGAGTGAGTAGGGGAAGAGAGGCCGCCCATCCCAGGTGTGTTTGTGAGACGTTACCACTGTGGGCAACTGAGAGTCCAGCTGGTCTTGGAGCTCTGGGACACTGAATGGAGCACACCTCGGAACTGTCCCGTGCCGGGGCAAGGAAGCCAGGGTACACGGGGGTACATAGCCACTAACTCCCTCAGTCATTGCTGCACTTGCTTCTGGGTGTGAGAATGCCCGGAACCTCCAGCCTGCCCTGGAAGGGTGGAGCAGCCCTAGCATTTGTCACCAAGTGGGATAGAGGCAGGGCCATCTCATGCATTAGCGAACTTCATTGACTGAGCAGTAGCCATGGGCCAGGTACTGGTTGGGACGCCGGTTTCCAGGGTTGAAGGTTATAGACAAGATCCCTGCACTCAAGCAGCTTCCATTCTAGTGGACTGGCGGGGATGGTGCACAAGGCCACTGCGGGAGTGACAAGAATGTCCTGAAAGCAGGTTGATGTGGGAGAGGGGCCGGGGCTGGAGAGTTACCTTAGATAGGGGGTTCCAGAGGACTGTGTGAGCTGAGGCATTTATGATAAGAAGTCCACCAGTCAAACTCGGGATAAGAATGCTCTAGTAAGAAGCAAGCGGTCTTAGCAGCAAAGAGGCAGGGGATGCGAGCAGGCATGACGTGGAGAGCGCTATGGGTGCAGACCCTCTGAGAGCCCCTCAGCAGGCCTCCCTGCTTAATACAGTTCAGCAGTTTCCACTTCTTTAGAGAAATGGCTCTCAACCTGCCCCACAGAGGACATTTGGCAATGTCTAGAGACAGGTTGGGTTGTCACAACCTGGCGGGAGAGACATAATACTAGCGTCTCATGGGCAGAGCCAGGGAGGCTGCTGAACATCCTACCGTGCACAGAACAGCCCCTCACCAAAAGGATTATCCAGCCCCAAAGCCCACAGTGCCACGGTTGAGAAACCCAGTCTTGGAATACAGGTAATACCCTGCTCCTGGCTTACAAAGCTCTACGTATTCTACTCTGCCGGCACCTCATACCACCTTGCTCAAGCCATGCGGGCTTCTCAGATCCTCAAACATGCCAGGATCGTGCCTACCGCTGAGCCCTTCCCTGAGGCACTCTTTCTTCCAGTCTTCCTTGGCTGGTTCTTTATCCTTCAGGTCTCAGCTTGGAAGCCACCTCCCAGCAGAGGCCTCCTCTGGCTGTTGTATGAAATGTTGCTTCCCCTTCCGAGAGCCACATTCCTCCACTCGTTGTCTTCCTAACATTTAAACACCTTCTGAGCTTCTCATCTATTTACTTGCCCCTCATTTATTCCAGCTGCCCACTAGAATGAGGGCAGGACTTGTCCAGACTGCTGACTGCTGATTCCACAGCCACTAGTACAGTTCCTGGCTCATGGTGGGTGCTCAGGGGATATCTGGTGAGTGAATGAATGAACCCTGTCCTTGAGAAGGGCATATACATCTTTTGCTAAATGCAAGAGTATCAGCTCCCAAGGCCACGGCAGCCCTCCCAGGTTTAGGATGCCCACAAAGGCATAGTGCTGGCCCCAGGAAGTGCTTATTCTCCTACGTGATGTGATATGATGTCACTTTGCATTCACTTTCTCTTCTGTGGGATTTCATGCCAATTTCTCATCCATCTAGGAAGCTTTCTCTAGTCTCAAGTGGAGTGCTGTCATTTTGATTCTGTGTTCTCCAAAGGGGGCTAATGCTCAGTGAAGCCACAGAGCCAGCTGGAGAACAAGTGTTCCCACAGATCTCAGTGCTGTGCACGACCTTACAGGAATGTTTGAAAACAATCTCATGGAAAGCTGATAATATTGCCCAAAAGCATGACCTTAGTTAGAGAAAGCTGTTTTACTTGGACCAATTAAGGGAAACTGTTCTACATCATCTGTTTGATATTTTACTAGACAACAACAAATGAAGACATCTATCAATACAGGAAACTGGTTACCCAAGGAAAATTCGTTTTTCCCCACTTAAGAGAGAGTACAGAGAATACATTTTTGTTTCTCCTTCCCAAAATACCATTTAAATGATATCAGAGAAATTTTCCATAAAGAATAGACCTTTAACAGTAAGGGGATTGAGAAGAGATAGCAGTGAATAAGCTACAAATTTCTGCAAGATGGAAAGAGGATGAAAGCCTTTTGATAAAATGGAAGCAGAACATGCTAGAGTTTAAAGAGCAGAACCCAGAGAGGCTCCAGGTGTGAGAAGGGGGCCCACAAAGAGGCTGGCTGATAGGCTCTCTATATAGACAACCACTCCTGTCTGGTTCACTCACTCCTCTTCCCCTCTTCTTTCTCCTAACCAGAGTTCCTTGGACCCTTTATCCCTAGGCATGGGAGCACACGTGCACACAGACACACACACATACACATGATTTTCTCTAAAGAAATTGAATTAACTGCCTGGGGATAAATGGGGCTCTCTGAATAGTCCCCTGCATAAAAACTTCTTTAAGTCTTGCATTTGGGTACCTAAAAGCCAGCTCCCTGGCTGCTTTCCTGAAGTGAAGCCAGCCTATGGAAAAGCCCCACCACCCACCTACCTGCAGTCATAAAATTTCCCATCCGGAGACACCTAGCAAGGTGAAACAAAGGCAGAGGAAACTCTGAAAACCCAACCCAGTTCCCCGGGGTTAAATACAAATGGGTCAGGAGACAGATGGACAAAACCAACGGCATGAAAGAGCAAGAAGGAGAGAAACAAAAAGAAAAACTACCTCTGGAAGAAACAGATGCAAGTCAAAGAAGGGAGGAGAGTTTAGGAGGGGAAAAAAAGACTAACTGATATGGTTTGGCTTTGCCCTCACACAATTCAACTTGAATTGTAGCTCCCATAATTCCCACGTGTTGTGGGAGGGACCCAGTGGGTTGGGAGATAATTGAATCATGGGGGCAGTTTCCCCCATACCGTTCTCATGGTGGTAAATAAGTCTCACAAGAGCTGATGATTTTATGAGAGCTTTCCCCTTTCACCTGGCTTTCATTCTCTCTTGTCTGCCACCACGTAAGACGTGTCCTTCACCTTCCACCATGATTGTGAGGCCTCCCCAGCCACGTGGAACTGTGAGTCCATTAAACTCCTTTTTCTTTATAAATGACCCAGTCTCAGGTATGTCTTTATTAGCAGTGTGAGGCTAATATACTAATTAATATTAATATCCTCAGAGAGATTCAAAAATACGCTGCATCCATGTAAAAAGTGATTCTTTTAAAAACTCAGAGAATAAGAGCTTGTGGAAATTAAATATATGAATATATGATTGTCAAATTTAAAATTCAAGGAATAGCTGAATGGCAAAGCTAACGAAAATTCCCAAGATAAAAAGACAAGAACATGGAAACTGAGAGAAAAGAAAAAGAAACATAGAGAATTGATGCAAGAAATTCAATATTCAACTGACATGAATATAGTAAGAAAAAAAAAAGAAAAAGAGGACATTGTCAAAATGAAGGAGAAAAAGGAGAAATGTTTCCAAGCTGATGAGAAATTTGACTTTAATCTTAAAGAACTCACAGCATCAAACAGAACACATGAATAAAGACCAACATTCAGATACATTATCCCAGAGTTTCAGAGCACTAAGAATAAGGACTGTATCAAAAAAGTTTCCAAAGATAACAAGATTCAAATAAACATGAGGTCCAGGTGGCCTGCGTTCAAATCCTGGCACTCACACGTGACAGCTGTATGATCTTGGGCCAAGTCTTTCTGGGGCTCAGTTTCTTCATCTGCAAAACGGGGATCATGGCAGTATTAGAGGGTTGTTGTGAGAAGGAAATGAATTAATTTAGTTAAAAGACAGGGCCTGAAGCCAATCACAATCAATGCCATATGTTCACCTATTATTGTTATTCAAAAGAAAAAAAAAGCAACCAAGAAGATAAGTCAGTAATTATTTGTCATCGACATTATGACTGTCTCTCCAGCGTTCATTTCACTCCCTCCACTGTGGAGTAGCTATGTGACTTAAAGTTGGAAATGGGTATAACTCCATCCCTAGCCTAACCAATGATCCATATCCCACCAAACCACTAATTAGTTCTGGGATGTCTAAATTAATCCAATAAGAGTAATGCTCCAGGCTTTTGCCTCCATGGCTGGGGCAGGAAATGCTTTCCTCCAATAAGAGTAAAGCTCCAGGCTTCTGCCTCCATGGCTAGGGCAGGAAATGCTTTCTTTCTGCTTCCTCTTTGCTGTAGACCCCAGAGGCTGCTGGTCACCTGTGAGGAAAGTCGTCACAGGGCATGGGCAAAGCTCAGAGCCATGATCCCACTGTGCCTGAAGTCCACACAACCATCCTAATTTTTAATGATGTGAGCCACTAAGCTCCCTTTCTCGTTTAAACCCATTCGAGTTGGGGTTTTTTTTCTGTCCATCCAAAAGCACCCTCCCTGATGTATTATAGGCCAGAGCCTCCAGACTAAGCCCAACCTTGCACCAGGCATTACCTGGATGATGTATGACAATGACAGGCCTTTGGATGAAGTACTGATGGAGGAGAAACTCAGAGTCACCAACAAGGCCACAATGAAGGTAAGGATGTTCATGAGGACATCCATTCTCAGCGCAAACCACCTGAGAGCACAGTTAAAGTAGAGGAGGTGACTGGAGTTTTCGTCGTTTAGCATCTTAAACCTACAGTCAAGAAAATCAGAAAAAGCAGGAGATCAGGTTGTGCTGTAGACTTAAGGTTTGGGTGACTGCAGAAATGAGGCCAAGGAATTTTTAATCAAGGGAATGCATTCTCACATAGCAAACTCTTACAAAAATGAACATATATTCATGCTCTTAAAAATCTGCCACTCTAGACATCTTTGATTTGTACATATTTTGGGAAATCTCATGTGGCAATAGAGTAGGGTGCTAAGTGGCTCTTTCTGTCTTTCCCAGAACTGGCAGCTAGAATCTACAGCTGAGAAGAAGAGGTGCTGAGTGCTTCACATTCTGATTCCAAAGGATCCCTATCGTGGAGTCAGCCACCCTCAAAGGCTTTGTGGAATTGACAATTGGCCCCCTTGATCTATAGAAAGGGTGGCGGTGGGTTGTGGAGGAGGTCACCTTTAGGGAAATCAATGTTTGTGGCTGTAGAGGAGGGAACGGAGGGTGCATGTTAGGTTTCCCTCCCTGAATCAGAGAAAGAAGATTGAAGACGATTGCTTATAAAGCTGGGAGCCTCTTCAAGGAGAGGAAGCTGACACGTTGCATCCCTGCTGCATGTCCATGGAGCCAAAGCGCTTGGAGAGGGGGGAAGAAGCACAGAGCAGAGTGACAGGGAAATGACACAGCCAGGGGATGGGGGCAAGACCCACCCCTGGAGTTTCACATTCCCCAGATATATGGAAGGTGGATCCACAGCTCCACAGTTCCTAGGGCTGAGATAGCAGAAGGAAGATGACCTTGGAGGCTGCAGTCTTGATGCGACGGTCCCTGGCATGAAGCAAAGGGGCCTCCACATCAGATGAGTGCAGTGTGAGGGCTGCCAGGCAGAACTCACAGGAAGACCCAGCGACTCCTACCGATGCAGCAATGCTGGCAGAACTCCTGGGGTTCTGGCCCTGCTGGGGCCTCCAAGCTGCTGTCCCACATCTGCACAGTGCACTGCAGCAGCAGGAAAGGGTAGCAGAAAGGAGAGAACGGCCCAGAGGTGCCAGTCACCCAAGGATGTGTTCTTCCTGCTGTCCCCTCCCCAGTTCCCCCACATGGGCATCAGAGAGCCAGGCCTGGAGAAAAGGAAGAGGGTGTTTAAAAGCACAGAGCAGGTGCTTCTCAATTGCAAGCCTGCCCCACCTGACACACACACACACACACACACACACACAGAGCATAGCCTTGTCACACCAAGCCTCTGGGGGAAAGAGACCTGTGGCTTGAATATATTCAAGATTGAAATTTTCACCGCACTGAGCTGACCATTAACCAAAAGAGACATCAGATTCAATTGCCACTGTGGCTTCCCTGATCTAGTGGGGAAGCGCTTCATGAGAACAGCTGGTAGAAACTATTGGGGGATAAATGAAAACCCTTCTATGCTTAAAGCCCTAAGGAGGTACAATTCCTCCCCTGGCATAGTTGTGAACGTCCTCAGGCACTGCTGCTCCATGCTGTCTTGGAAGGCCTCCCAGAGTTCTGCCTGGAAGCCCCTCTGACCAGCCGCCCTGGGCTCTGCTGCCCTCTCCTCCTCTCTGTTTCAACTCTAACTTACTTTCCCCAGAGCTTAGTCAAAATATTCTTCAAAACACAGCGCTGTTTCTATCATGCAGCTATACAGCATACAAATTCAACTGACAGCCTCCATGACCTGGAAGTCACCTGTGGTCTTATCTGTGTGGTTGGTTAGATTGCATAGAAACAAAATCACTAGCTGGGATCAAATTGGAATTTGACCTCTAACCTTTTTACATTTTTTAAGCTGTAGCATTTTTGTCTGGTGGCAAAAGCAATACACGTCAGAAACCCAAGCCCTTTGGAAAGAAACTGTTAAAAGAAGGGAACCCCCATCAGTCATTCTTGGCTCCCTGTAGGATTCTCTTGGAAATCTTGGAGTAGAAGCTGTGGGAAGACAAAGCTTGCATGTGTGTTTGTCGTGGGTGAGTAGACTAATGGCTCCATGGGCTTTCCTCATGGCCAGGACTTTGGAAGGGTCTATGTGTGAGGCAAGACTCTTGACAAACGATGTTCAGGTCAAACTAGAGTCAGGACTAGGTGCTGACTGAACTAAAGACAAGGTGTGATGTCAAGTCTACTCAGATCCTGGGTGGTAAAATGGAGGGGGCGTGAGAAAGAGAATTAGAGGCAATTCTAAATTTAATGCAATTCTGGGCCAGTTGCAGTGGCTCACTGTAATCTCCGCACTCTTGGAGGCCAAGGCAGGTGGATCACTTGAGTTCAGGAGTTTGAGACCAGCCTGGCCAACATGGTGAAATGCTGTCTCTACTAAAAACACAAAAATTAGCTGGGACCCAGTTACTTGGGAGGCTGAGGCAAGAGAATCGCTTGAACCCAGGAGACAGAAGTTGCAATGAGCCGAGATGATGCCATTGCACTCCAGCCTGGGTGACAGAGCAAGACTGTGTCTCAAAACATAAAAATAAAAATAAATAAATAAATAAATTTAATGCAATTCCAAACTTAGAATGCATTCGATGTACCCTTTAGAACTGCATCTAATTCTTTCTCTCTGAAGGGTGTGTTGTTGGCATTTTAAGGAAGGAAAAGATAGAAAGTGGGAAAGGCTGCTATGGATTCACCAGACTCCATTTTCTTTTCCTCCTTTGGACACAGCTGGACTACATTTCCCAGGCTCCCTTGCAGTTAGGTGAGCCCATGTGACTCCAATCTGGCCAAGGAATGTGCAGAAATCTTGGGACACTTTGCTAGGGTTGGACCATAAAATCCCCCTGGGTCCTCCTTCCTGGCCTCTAGCCTTGTCTTCCGGCCCAACACAGAAGATTCGAGAGAATACCCCAGGGCCCTTGGGACGGAAGAGCCCCAGATAGAAACAGACTATGCCTGAGAGTGGAGTACAATCACCTACTGTTGCTCCATGGACCTTCACTAAATTGTGACATCAGGAAAAATAAAAATTTATTGCATGAACTCCCTAAGATTTGGGGTTGTTACTGCAGTGAGCCTACTGTGATTTATCCTTTTTTTTTTTTTTTTTTTTATTTGAGACAGAGTCTCACTCCGTCGCCCAGGCTGGAGAGCAGTAGCGCAATCTCAGCTCACTGTAACCTCCGCCTCCCAGGTTCAAGTGATTCTCCTGCCTCAGCCTCCCAAGTAGCTGACATTACAGGTGCCCACCACCACACCCAGCTAATTTTTGTATTTTCAGTAGAGATGGGGTTTCGTCATGTTGGCCAGGCTGGTCTCAAACTCCTGACCTCACATGATCCACCCGCCTCGGCCTTCCAAAGTGCTGGAATTACAGGCGTGAGCCACCGCGCCCAGTCTGATTTATATATTTTATGTCGTATTTTAGAAGTTTGAAGCTGGAAGATGCCAGAGAGATTTACTAACGTAGTCCCCATATTTTAAAAAGAAGAAAATGCTAAGTGAAATGAAAGGTGGCCTTTAGAAATTATTTTTACAAGAATCATGTAATAACATGAAACAGGCTATTTTAAACCATTAAATAAATTTAAGAAATGATTATAAATAAGAAGAAAAAGAAGATGCCATGAATAGAAAAAAAGAAAAAAAATGGAAGGAAAAGTGAAAAAATTAATAGGTTTGGGTTTGGGGCAGGGCTATAAGTGATTTTTTTCTTCTTTTTTCTTCTTTGCCCTATCTTCCTGAATCAAACACATTTTTACTTTTAGAATGAAAAATAGAACAAATGAGGTTGTCATTGAACAAGCTCCCCTCATTCACATCTTCTGGGGCCCAAGATGCTGGAAGAGAGGCTGTGAGGCCAAGTGTCTTCAAGGACTCCTCCTGATTCTTCCAGCTCTTTGTCTGTGATCAGTCCCCAGCAGCCCAGACTTCCCTCCTCCTGCGCCCTCCCCATTGGAGTCAGGCATGAAGCGTGGGGGCCTGGGGCAGGGCCCCACATGGGACTCACTGGGTGATGCAGTTCTCCTTCTTGCCATAGGCGTGAATGATGCCCAGGCCCTGCATGGAGGAGGTGATGTGGGAGAACCAGGGTGACCGGCTGACATTCTCCACCTTCTTGAGCTCCTGGACTCCTCTGTGGAAAATGCTGGAAGAAAATTGAAAGGGGCCAAGTGGGTCACAAAGTAAGGTCTCGTCAGGCTTGCCCTCACACATACAGAGCCAACTAGGCACTCAGCACAGTGCTTAATTCAGAGACGGTGCCGTCTAACTGGGGATGAAAAGCGGGCCTGCCATTCTGCAGTGGTGCCTGCCCCAGGTGTGGGAATGGCGGAGACGTGAGAACCATGAGTCAGCCGCGCCTTCGTTTGGCCACGGTGCTGTGTTTCTCGTATCAGGAAAGTCTCGCTCCACAAGGCGTGATTCTAGTCTTCAAAAACCAAAATTTCTCATACAGCACAGCCCCTAAGTATTAGCCAACCACTTTTTGGTGCCCAGCCAGAGAAAAAGTGATCTGCTCTAACTCTGGAAGAAAACCTGGTGTGTCAACTGCCAACATGTGGCCTTCTAAAGGCATTTTCAAAGGTAATTTTGAATGAACATCATTATAGCTGACTTTAAAACCAAACCCCCATGGGATGCAGCTCCCCTTTGTGTGGAAGCTCCAGGAACCCTGGTGAGCAGAAGACCAGGGACCCCGGGTGTGTACAGCAGCTGGATGGCCCCCGAGAGAGAAGACAATCAAACCTCCAGACTCTCAGCTAAAACAAACCCAGGGCAGCGAGGAGGGAAGCCTCATTAGTGCAGAGCTAAAGTGAGTTGTTTGGAAACACTTGGATAATTCAAGCAGGACGAGCTCTGGTCTGTCCAGTCTTTATAGCTAGAGGGGTGGGTACAGAGCAGGGAAAGAGCTTTTACTAAGTAAATCAACTGCATAAACAGGAGGACAGACAAGAGCAATGATCAAACACAGGAATGACAGGAACATGAGCCCAAAGAATCCACTGTAAGAATGACATCCAGGACTTGCTTTTATCCTGTAAATGACTCTCAGAAATTATTTGTATTTGGTCATCACAATAAACCCTTGAGTTTGGAGACTCGGACCATTTCATTTGGAGACAGGAGAAGAGGGTCTGGAGGCAGGGAACCTAAGGCCAATTCACGCTGACTTCCTAGAACTAAATCAAAAGGAAAACCCCAACTTTCCCCGCCTAGGTAACAAAAGGCTCAAAGGCTACTCTCCTTGCACACCTGCCCCTGTCTTTTTCTGGGTGACAGATATATCTTTGATTAGTCCCCTCCCACAACCAATCAGGCTGGTGGCAGGCCAAGTCTTCATTTGTATAGCAGTAACTTTGTAACTTCACTTCAGCCTCTGATTAGTCGCTTTCTGCAACCAATCAGACTGATCATGGGCCACTACTTCATTTGCATGGGGCGTACACCAAGTGGCCAATGGGAAACCTCTAGAGGGTATTTAAACCCCAGAAAATTCTGTAACTGAGCTTTGAGCCCCTATGCTCAGGCTTGCTCCCACCCTGTGGGAGTGTACTTTCATTTTTAATAAATCTCTGCTTTTGTTGCTTCTTTCTTTCCTTGCTTTGTGCGTTTTGTCCAATTCTTTTCTCAGGACGTCAAGAACCTGGACACCCTAACAATTTCGCTTCCTTAGGGTCACCACGGGAACAGTGAAAGACAGCAGCAAGAGTCCAGCTCTCCCAGCTCCCCAGGGCACAGTGTCAGCTCCCAGAGCCACACCTGCCCCTGCACAAAGTCCAGCTCTCCTGCCCCAGCACACTCCCACACCCGCATTTGCCACTGTCCATGGACACCATCAGCTGACTTGTTGAACAGAACTGAAACATCTGAAACTAAACTCATATTCTTATTCCCCAAACCGCTTCTCCTCCTGTACCACCCGTATCTCTCTTCACATCGCTCTCCACCGTGAAATCATCCTTTGCCTCTCCCGTCCCCCAACACCCAAAATTCCACCAGACGTGGGAAGTGAAACCCTGATGACACTACCTTGGAAATGGCTTTCAAATCCACACCTCTCTTCTGTTCCCACTGCTGCTGCCTACATCTGGTCCTCATTAATTCTCTCACACAGACTGTAGATTTCAAGGGACTCCCGCCCTATAATCTGCCCTGACCTTTCTGTAGCTCCATTCACCCTCCACACTGTGGCCACAGCAATTATTTCTAAAACTAGGATCTGAGTGTGAAAACCAACAACCCTGTGCACAGGTGAAAGCAAGTCCAGGGTTTGTGGGCTGAATATTTTATTTGGAGGATTCTCTTTCAGATCTACAATAACTAAGCCACTGGCTGGGCATGTCTAGGATCACGATAAATGATTAGTTTTAGTTATTGATTTTTATGGAAACTCTTGCATAACAGCTTATTCCATTTTTAACCAACAAGCATTGGTTGTGTAGTCTCCCTGATCCTCACAAGCCCTCTGAAACAGGTGAGGCATATATTTCAATGATTACCATTAGGGAGAGAGGAAACTGAGGTTTGCAGCACCTCTCTGACTTCTCCAAGGTCCTTCAGCTAGTTGTGGCAGAGGTGGGGCTCTAATGCAAATTTCTCTGATTTGCAACCCTTTGCTCTCACCCAATACCCCCAGCTCACCCCAGGAAGAGCGGGGAGCCGGGCAGGTCCCCTAGGAGGCTGGAATCATGGCTGTCCTCCTGCTTTCCTCCAGAGTGGGTGTGCACAGCTGCAGTGGGAACCCCCGCCCCCACACTGTGCAAAGCTGCCTAAGGCCTTTCTCTAAACACACCCATCGTTCAGGGTGGGGGTTATTTCTCAAAGCTCAGAGCAGCAACGGTAGAACCCCATGGTTAGGAACATAGCAGCAGAGAGGCGGCAATCATGGTTACTAGTTTCTTGGCCTGGGACCAGTGCCTTAATCTTTCGATAATTTCCACCTCTCAGGGTTGCTCTGAGGCTAAAATGCCAGATGTATGCAAAGCACCTGGCATTTACTAAGTACAAAAAAAATCAATGGTAGACCATCAGTAAAGACAGCAAGCACTCAATGCTCAATATCACCTGATATCCAGTCAGTGTGTGTGTGTATCGTTTTCTCGTGTAAATAGCACATGGGCCTACCGTAACAGAATGAAGAAGCCTACAGCAAGGCCGGCCACGACTAAAAGGACAGCAGGAAACACAGCAGCCAAGATCACGAGAATAAACACCACCATAAAAAACTGCTGCAGAAAGTTCTCTGCGTGAAACGGCAGCCTCACATCCAGCTCGTCCATATCCTTGGAAAAACGGTTCATTAGCCTGCCAGTGGGAGTCGTGTCAAAGAAGCTCATTGGGCTCTTTAAGATCTGTGGAGAATGGTAGAGAGTCAAACAGAGTCAAGATGTGTGCTTAGTAAACCCTGCCGCTCTGCTGGAGGTGAAATTGTGAGCACAGGGCCTGACCTTTTTTCCAGGGCACAACACAGTGTGTCAGGTGATCTTGGGAAAGGGAGGATGCACCCCATCCTTGCGGCCACCGTGAATGAGTATGAATGTGGGGATTCAGTCTCTGTGCGGAAGTCCTGAGAGACCCCCTATAGGTCAGGCTTCTCCTTCAAATCTGGGATGCAGCCTGAGATGGGAGAGGCTGATGTCTTTGTCGGAGGAAGGAATTTTGTGCCCCATGGCAATAAAAAGCCAAGTTTCACTTTGTCTCTTTACCTCCAAAGTATGGGCCCCACCCACATGCTCTAGCCAGGGCCCTCCCAGCCCCTGGCTGCCGCCCACCACAGCAGTGGAATGCGGAGGGGGCTGCAAGGATCTCTTGAGGGCCGTGTTGCACTCAGGGCTCTTTGGAGCAGCAGGTGCTTTCTTGGCCTGCGCATCTCTGCCGAGGAGTGGCCTCCCCCGCCTCCATCCCCCAGCCCAGCCTCAAGGCTGATCCACCCGCACAGCTCCCTGGAATCTACCTTCAGTTGGTAATTAGCTATTTGGGAGACTCTTCCCAGACTAGACTGCAAGCTCTATGAGAGCTCTGGCTATCCCCAGAGCCCAGCACCATGCCTGGCACACAGCAGGTGCTCCGTATACCTTGTTGACTGAATAACTGGGTACACCTGCAATGCTTGTGGCCATACCTTATCAAACACCATGTCATGCAGAGAGGAGGATGCCATCAGTGTGGTCTTGGTGAAGACGAAGCCTTTGATGACGCCAAACACCAGCACGAACACCATGCTTGCAGCGTACACCCACTGGTACACATGCTGACCGATGTCTGCCAGCACCGCGCCGACCTCACACATGGTCCTGTTGCCCTGGGGCCCACAGGTCATCTTTGGAGAAAAACAAGAGAAGCACCAAGAATTGATAAATTCCTGCCAGGAGAACAGGAATTTTCCGGATAATCTTTCCAGAGAGAAGAAACTAAGAAGAAGCACATGAGTGTTTTGAATGAGTCAGGTGGGTACAATCTAGTCTGTTCCCTTCTGGGGCCTCTGAGCTTTGTGGGGTTCCTCCTGCTGGCACTCATGACCCCAAGGGACACCTGACTTGTGAGCTCAGCACAGTGGGAAAAACAAAGCAGAGACACCAGATGGGCACTGGGCAGCCATCCCCAAAGCTCACTGCACCTCGGGAGACCAGAAGCAATGCTGGGCTGGGAAGATCAGAGAGGCAAATGGGGAATCAGAATTCCACCAGGCTGGAGGAGTAACCCTCAGGCAGACCAGACTGGACAGAGGATCAGGAACTGACCTCCAGCATGCTGAGCTGTGTGGCAGCAGCCACCAGGCCTTCGGGGCAACTCGGGGGGCTTCTCTGTATGACGGGCCAGCTCCACAGTCCCTTCCCTTTCTTTTTCCCAAGGGGTAACTGAGAGGGTGCTGGGGTACTGCCCTGGGATCTTTGGTGGGGATGAGGGTGCCCAGTGAATTCAAGTGGCTCTCAGAGGATTCAAAGAATCTGTGGCTCCATCCTGCCCAGTGAAAACACACAATTTTGCCAGCACTTCTGGGGAGAGGGCATCTCCTTGCCCTGAGAAATTGGCAGTTTCATTTTTCTCTGGGCTGTGTGCTAAAAGTCAAGACTGCCCTTGGGGAGCAGACAAGCATCTTTCTTCTAAATGCCATTTTGCTGATTACAGTCATAGCGGAAATGTAAACCAGAGGTGGCTGATGGATGAACACCGTTAAAAGCAAAAGTATCTCTGGGGAGTTGAGGGATAGAAGGCCCAGCCTGAAGAGGAGACACTCCTGTGCCTTTGATTGTGCTGGGGCACCAGGGCCAAACACATGGTTCAACCATCATGGCTGCATGTCTGGGAGGGCAGGGGCAAACACACAGTGTCCAGGGCACCAGGGGCAAACACACAGTGTCTGGGGCACCAGGGGCAAACACGTGGTTCAGCCACCATGGCTGCGTGCTTAATCAGCCAACGGCAGTGGGACTCCTGGGGAAGCACCAAGCCTGTGAGGAGGCTGCACCCTGACCCTAAACCTTGCGCTCTCCATGGACAGGGCTCTTTGTGAGTGAGGGGGGATCTGGGAGAATCTGTCTATTCCAGAGATGGCTCTCTATTTCTGCACAGAGCAGGCCACACAGCAGCCTCTCCCCTGACCCTGTCTCCCCAGTGCCACCACCCTTTGTTTGTCATAGCAACAGAGCTGTACCAAATGTAATCTTGGAGGATGGGCCAGCGCCCCCACAGCATTCCCCAGGGCTCCAAGAAAGCTTTGAGACCATTGGCCAAAAGCTGGGAGAGCTCC
This sequence comes from Pongo abelii, assembly GCF_028885655.2. NCBI lineage: Eukaryota > Metazoa > Chordata > Mammalia > Primates > Hominidae > Pongo > Pongo abelii. Next base: position 47,306,688 of record NC_072003.2, read on the forward strand.
CAGCAAGCTTGAGAGAGAGTCAACACATCAGTTCTTCCCAGGATTCCCTGCAGAGAAGGGTCCCCCATGGCTCTGTGGCATTTGCAAAGCCTGAATCTGATGCTTGCTCGTCCTGTTCATGCAGAGACAACGTTGGGGAGCAGAGACACGTGAGACCTTCTGGCACTGGGCAGTGTCTGTAACAAGACGCCAGTTTCTCTTTAGGATGACACAAATCAGTGTTAGGCTTTCCTGGAGGAAACTTACAAGAGAGGCTGTGAAACTAACCCAATCTTGTACATGCCTGATTCCAGACAAGCTGGGGCACAGTCTTCTTTAGTCAACCCTTTAAAATCTGAAAGTGGTGTCTATACCCTGCTTGTCTTGAAAACTCAAAGGGGATTCCAGGGGTTTGGGTCCTGTGGTGTAAGTATCTGACTTCCACTTCTTGAAAAGGGCAGAGGGATGCATGTGGGCTCATGGCATGGTGGCAGGGGCAGTCAGATGCTCTGGCAACAGTGTTTTACTCCAAGACACAGACTCGGCATCTTCCAATGCCAAAGGGAAACTCACCCGTGAGCCCTTGTCCAACCAGAGACCCAGCCACCAGTTGCTGAAGGCAGAACTGCCAATCATCAGGAGGAAGAGGAACACAGTGAAGAGAGAAAGGAGGTACCCTGCAAGAGGAGGGGAGAGGCCCAAGGGGCTGCAGACATGAGCACGTGGCAGGGGCTGACCTTCCTCAGGACCCAACCCTGATGAGAAATTCAAAACCTGCAGGAAAATGACTCCCACGCCTGGAAACCACCTGCTAGACTGATGTGGCACATCTGAGTGTTGGGGCCCTGAACCGTGGGGACATCTGTTCTACCTGGTTGGAAAATGGATCCAAACAGTGAACATATTGGAAAAACCACTAATGTGCACTTCCATAGTAGTGACTCAACATTCTTTTAAAAGAAGCCAAGGAAGGCCAGGCATGGTGGCTCACATCTGTAATCCCAGCACTTTGGGAAGCTGAGGCAGGCAGATCACCTGAGGTCAGGAGTTCAAGACTAGCCTGGCCAACATGGTGAAACCTCGTCTCTACTAAAAATACAAAAATTAGCCAGGCATGGTGGCAGGTGCCTGTAATCCCAGCTACTTGGGAGGCTGAGGCAGGAGAATCGCTTGAACCTGGGAGGCAGAGGTTGGAGGTTGCAGTCAGCCGAGATTGCACCATTGCACTCCAGCCTGGGTAACAGAGCAAGACTCCATTTCAAAAAAAAAAAAGAAAGAAAGAAAAAGAAACCAAGGAAAACCCAGTCTTGCTGGAGAGACACAGAATGAAACTACAGGCATGTTTTGCACACTGAGATGAGCATCTTGTATGGAAGGCTGGCAATGGACTGGCCACTGCTGTACAGAGCAACTGGAGTGCAAGGGTACGGTTCATGCTGCTGCTCACTCCACTCCAATAAAAGAGAGTCTGGCAGCTTTAATGGAGATAAAGAATGATTCCATTTAAAAGGCTGTATTATCAGATGTTAGTTTTTAGGAGGGGAAAAAATAAAAATATTGATAAATGGCCCTAGCATAGAGAGTAATTGTTAAAGAAATCATAATCATAAAACGTGAACCCAACAGTTTAAGACAGGATTTTTAAAATGCAAATTAAATCAAGAAACTCGTTGTTTTATACTGAACCTCCAGAAGCCTTAATGTACGTGTGATATGTTTTCCAGGTCACGGTTCCTTCCTGGGGGGATTCAGTCTGGATGAGCTGGTGCTCAGGAACTGTGGAAACAAACACAAGTCCACAGCTCTCACCACTGGGGTGGGGGCCCAGCAAGGCAGGCACAGCCCCTCCGCGGACTCCACAGCCCAGCTAAGGGGGCTGTGACGCATCCTTCCACTCGTCCCATGCTCTCAAATGCACTTCCAACACACTTTTGCTCATTTTGTGCTACTTGGTCCTCAGTACAGCCCTGTGAAGCAAGCTTCTGGTCTCTCGAGAAATATTTATTAAGCACCTACTATATGGTCAGTCCTGGGGATGCAAGGGATGTCTTGGTCTATTTCTCCTAGAAGCAGCACCCAAGAAGAGACTATGAATATATGAGGTTTATTTGGGAGCTAAAGGGAGTAAGGCGTGTCACCAAGTTGGCGACCACTGTGGGCCACTGGGGCTTCATCCCATGTGAAAAATCTCAGAACCAGTGTAGGCACACACTCAGGGCTTTTCCACGTGATGAGAGGGATCTGGGATTTTTCTGTACCAATTCCTATTGGCCTTGGGATGAAGGCCGCTCCCTGGGTGTTAATTCCCGTACTTCCAGCTTAACATTAGCTGGCATCTCCTAGAAAGAGCCCCTAGGCAAAGGAATGCAGAGGTGGCATTTGGGAGGAGGCTGGGCATGCTGAAGTGGTAAAGGCACCCTTGTCATCTGCTACAGAGTAAGCAAGAAAGAGGCAGGTCCTGTGTTCTCAGAGCTCACGCCATACAGAAGAAAACCAGCGTATCCCCCTAGGTCAGCTGCTGCATGGACACCTGATTCCCTCGATGTCTGTCCCAGGCTCTTCCATTCCCCAGGGGGAAGGGAAAATGACTGTCAAGTTCTCATGGAAACAAGATTTTGGAGGAAAAGGGATGCTGGATAAAGCAGCTCCCAGCAGCCAGTACTGAATGCATGCTTCTTCCGCTCCTCCACAGAGAAACGCGAAAATGTCGACTCCAAAGCAGAATTATACACCATACTTGGCTTTTATAAACAGAGATAAATAGAATTAGAAGAGGGGGCACCCCACATACAGACTCTGTGCACTCTGGCCCAACAGAAAAGCTTTCACGCCTCAAAGGCACCTTGCTGAATAGAGCCACCATTATACTCGCGCCTGGGAACCTGGAGCTCCTTTGAAAATGTTCAGCCTGACTTCAGCCCATTGTGTCTCCCTCTGAAACTGCAAAATGAGGGAGACGCCTCAGCGCGTGGGCAGAGCCGAATGAACAGCATCCGGGAGCACAAAAGGGACTGGTCACATTCCCTCGCAACCCGCAGGCCGGGGCAGGAGTGCTGCTGATGCTCTGTTTGCCTTGGCTGTGCCTTAGAAGATGCTGTGATGCCAGGCAGGTGAGCAGTGTTGTCTTCAACCCGTTCATGAGTCTTCCCTTCCTCCAGCTTTCACCGCCCTTGACAGCCCCATTGTTTATCCTTGAGGACTAGGTCTCTCTCCAGCATGAAATTTCACAATTACACTTTCCTCTCCAGAGAGGGGTGAGTGATGAGGAAGTGAGGAGCAGAGATTACTCTCTCCACGGGACCCCAAATCCCGGGCAGCCTGGAGGTTTCTCCAAAAAGCACAGAAGAGATATCTGGGTACTTCAGCCCTGGAATCCTCTGGAACTGTAAAACTATGTTGCCTTTCCAAATGTGCATGCATTTGTCACAAGCACCATTGAGGATGCCAGATCTCATCGATTCGAAGGCTCACTTTTTTCCCCCACACTGTAACATCTCTGGAATCTGGATGTGCCTTCCATTTGCTAGTATGTCATATCGTTTAGTTAGCAGAGATTTTTTTTTTCTTTCCAAGTGGTAGGTAAAATGGTGGTAGCCTTTAAAAATGGATGGCATCTTAAATTTGATGAAATGTGCTAAGTTTTTTTTTGGCTATGCATTATTGAGGAACAGAACTCTAACTTTGAAAGCCACCTTGCTGTGTGTACTTTGAGGACTATTGACCCCAGTCCTCTCTGTGTCCAGCATGGGGCAAGGGGCAGAGTAGGTGCTCTAGGGATGTGCAGTGAATGAAGGCAGGGTGTCTACGGAGGAGAAGAGGTGGCCTGACCAGGTGGCCCCCACCAGACTCATCTTCCACATCTCGTCTCCCCACCTCCCTGGAATCTCCTCCCACCCTCAACCTCAAGCCCTCTACCCTCTCCCACTTTCTCACCACAGTGTCCCCAGCAAACTCCTATACAACCTTGAAGGACCAGTCCAAAGGCCACTCCCTCTGTGAAGGCCTCCCTGACGTGTTTGTTTCTCTCACCCAAATTCCCCATTACTCTTACTGGTTTCCTATAGTTACCCATCTGCCTGAGTCCCCTCCAGACCACAAGATCCTGAGAACACAGGCATCTCTTCTTGCTCTCCTCAGCCCAGTTTAGTACTAGGCACACAGTCAATGCTTAACCTTTATTTGTTGAAAGAATGAATAACCTTATCCCACCTCAATCCCCACTGCTTCATAATCCATTCTCAATGCTCCCTATAAAGAGTGGGAAGCTCCGTGTCTGCCTTTGCCTCTAACGAATCCCCGTGCATTACTTGGATCTCTCCAGCTCATAATAACTATTGAGCATCACCGTGTGTCAGGCAGTGTGAAAATCACTTTATGTTCATTTTCTCATTTAATCTTTACAAGAAATTGTGGTTGGTACTACTTCCTCATTTTATAGATTAGGAAGCTAAGGTTCAGAGTGGCCAAGTATCTTGCTCAAGGTCACAAAACTAGTAAGTGGTGGAGCCAAAATTTGGACTTAGGCAGTGGAACCCCAAGGCACACAGTACCCTAGACCATCCAATTCTGGCTGCCCAAAATGACATGCACAGTGTCTACACTGTCTGTATCCCAAACAGTAGATGCCCAATACATCCTCAAGTGTATGTGACCGAGGGGATGAGTGGTAAATACCTTTTGTGTCTACAAATTCTGAGCCTGTTTCAGATTCTTTTCCTTCATCTTTCTCATTTCCTGGAGCCAAAACTAGGGTGAGAAATAAAGAAAGATCTGTGTCCATTCAAGCCAAGGACAATAACAGGGATGGGATTCTAACCGCTTATACCAGCATCTTCCTCTCTCTCAGCAGGGCTCTCCTTGAAGGCTTCCACCATTGCTGCATTGTAAAGGTGTTCAGGATCCTGGAGACAAAATGAAATTCCTTCTGAACGCTAAGTGACAGGACCTCTCCCAGGCACGAAATCCTGAGGGATTCCTCCCCAATTGCTCCCACACCTGCCCAGGTGTAAGTTACCTTGAACTGCAATCCTCGCAGGTTGTGAATCAGTTTTGCATAGCGCCCTCTCTCCTCCATTAACTCCTTGTGGGTTCCCTTTTCACAAATCTCTCCATCTTCTAATAAAATGACTTCATCACAAGACTCTAAGAACTGCAGAGGTAAGTGATCGACAATGAACTTCTGCCTGGAAAGGAGAGCCCATGCCAAACTCCTCTCTAACCTTAGTTACCACTGTTGACTTTAGGAGCCAGATCATTCTTTGAGGGGGCTGTCCTGTGCATTGTAGGATATTTACCAACCTCCCTGGCCTCTACTCCACTAGATGTCGGTAGCGCCCCCTCCTGGAGGTGTGACAAGCAATGATGTCTCCAGACATTGCCAAGTGCCTCCTGGGGGCAGATTGGCCCCCAGCACAGAACCATTCATCTAGTACCCACAGGTCTCATGAGTCCAAAAAAAAGCCAGCCTTTGGCTCTCACAGTGAAGCACACTGAATCTTCCTTTGCTACTGCTCCTTAAATGAGCTGCCTTCCTAAGAAATCTGATCATGGCCGGGCGCAGTGGCTCACACCTGTAGTCCCGGCACTTTGGGAGGCTGAAGCAGGTGGATCACCTAAGGTCAGGAGTTCGAGACCCACCTGGCCAACATGGTGAAACCCCATCTCTACTAAAAATACAAAAATTAGCTGGGTGTGGTGGCATGCACCTATAATCCAGCTACTCAGGAGGTTGAGACACAGGAGAATCACCTGAACCCAGGAGGTGGAGGTTGCAGTGAGCCAAGAAGGTGCCACTGCACTCCAGCCTGGGTGACAGAGCAAGAGTCTGTCTCAAAAAAATTAAATAAATAAATAAATGAATCAAAATCTGATCATGGAGATTTGGAAAATAAAACTGACAGTCACAGAAGCCAGGACTTGGTAGGGAAGGGAAATATGATCTTCACGAAGGTCCTCCTCTGTTCTAACATTACAAGCCTCCCTCATCATCCCCATTTAGCCCAGGAGAAGCAGACCATGGTGTGGTCCCCAGGCAAGAGGCCACAGTCCCTGGCCTGAGGAATTTATGCCAGCTCTATCTATGAGATAAAAACACAGCTATATTTAATGCTGGCATCCCACATTTTGCCCAAAGCACTTCTGGTTTTTTTTTAATTTGAATTCCCTTCATTTCCATATCATTCCTGAGATCAAAGAGTTCTGCTAAGAGGGTTTTCCTTTCATTTTGGAATGAGACACAGAGCTCTCCCCCTAGGATCAAGGAAGACCCCTCCTAGAGGTGGGCAAGATGCTGAGACTAAAGATGGTTTGACCAAAAGAAGCCTTTGCAGTATGGGCCAGAGGTCTTCCCTGATACTGCGCCGTTCATCCAAGGTCAAATCAACCTCTGCTGCTCTTGATTACAAGCCTGAAAGAAGTAGCTGTGTTCAGTCATTGTACACTTGATTGGGCAAGTTGGGAGGGTGCCCAAAGGCTGAATGATAACAGTTCTAACAGCTTGGACAGCTCCAGCCCTCATGCCTCCCTCCCACTAACTGCCCAGCTCCCTGTCTTATCAGCTGATTTTTCAGATGGGGAAACTGAGACACCATAAGCCTGTTCCAGTCCCATAGCTTTTTCTGCCTGTGCCACAGCACACACTCCAGCTCCAGGAGCTCGCAGGGAAGCCCCCTCTGGCCAGCAAGCCCCCAATTCACTCCAGAGATATGAGGCAGATTTGAGCAGCTTTGTTCTGCAAGCCATCACCGAATCTGCCCCTGGGTTGGACTTCAGTGGTTTCCTTAGAAGAGCGATCATCCACCCCAACCACTAAGATGCTTGCCTGTGGGCCTGAGAGTAAAAGCAGCGGGGATAGGCTCTGGAAAAGCCCCGGGCCCCAGTTCTGGGGCTCTAAGTTCCATCCTCCCTGACAAGGCACAGCAGGACCAAGATCTTGTGCCACCTGGTGGCTACCTGCCTCTTCCAACTTGCAAAAAGTTAGATAAAATGACAGGGGAAGGTGGAATCTGAGGAGATGGGCCTGGTGTGAAGATGGCTCCTGTCTGAGGTCATACTGCAGCTCAGTCAGTTTCAAAGACTGAACCAGGACCAAGGTTATGATTCCCCTCATGAGGACTCCTGGAGGGACAGCCGTGACCCACATCTGTCAGGGACAAAGCGTCCCCCTCCAGATCCCCAGAGCCCTCGGAGGACAGCCCTCCCTGCTGCAGGGTGTCTCCAGGGATAGTCCAGGTGCAGAGCTAGGGCTGCCAGGTTTAGCATCCAGACTGGGCCAGAGCCCATTCTCAGTCACCTCATGAGGGTCTTGAAGAAATCCAACCTTGTCCTCCATCCTAACTCAGAGAAGAACTAGGCCAGAAGAAGAACTAGGAGCTCTTGTCCACACCAGCCCAGCATGATGCTTCCTGGAGGTGCTCAGGCCCACTCAGAGGAAATCCAGACAATCCCCATGCGCAAAATTCGGATGCCTGGAGCTTATTCCGGGACCAGAACTCTAGCCCTGGGCAAAGGTGGGCTCAGGCTAGGGGCAGCATCACAGCAATGGGAAAGCCTGGTTTTACGGGGTCTTCGAGGAACCCCCTCTTGATAGGCTGGTCCTCCTGGCCACTACTGGAAGGTCCTAAAATGCTGGCTGCAGCATCCTGTAGCCATGGCAACTTTATTTGCTGCTATTGCCCCTCCCTCTCCACCCCAGCTTGACTTACCTTTGCAAAGACCTGCTTCCTGCCCCCAGACCAGGCCCTTATGTAACATGTTCTCTGCAGGTAGCAGGAGAGTAAAGAAGACGGGACTCTTGCTCTCCTGCCCCAATAGGCCTTTCAACATAAGTCAATCCCAAGGAATCTCTCATCAGGCAAGGAGACACCCACGTGCACGCATGAACACACACGTGCACACACATACGCTGCCCCCCCCTTCCCCCACACATCTCTGGGGATTCCCTACAAAGAAGAGAGAGGGAGATGGTCTGGAAGCAGGGAAACCTGGCCTGGGAAGAGGAGGTTCTTGGATTCCCATCAGGCATTCAGGACGCCTTATGTGGGACCAATGCAGTGAGGACTGTTCCCACTCTGCCAAATTCTTAAATTCACTGAGGTCAAGCCCAGTCACTTTTTCAGTGAGATTCATGCTCCTTAGCCTGAGACAGTGGCCCTGAGCAGAGAGAGCTTCCCCAAAGCCTCAGCCTTAGTCCCAAAGTCCTGGCTTCAAGCCCCTTTCCCCTGGGGTATGATGCCTGGGGCATCTGGGTCCCTCATCCAAGAGGTCTACCACCCCCTGACACCCTCAGTCAAGGTATCCCTGGCCTCAGGCTTGCCCAGAATTGCTGGAGTAAGGGTGGGGCCGTCGTTGTTTTCCCTGGCTCCCCATCTTACCAGGCACCCAGAACTGGGGGAAGGGTGCCCCAGTCCACCCACAGGCAGGACTCAATTGCTTCTAGAGAATCTACCCTCTGGTGCAGGAAAAGTCTTGGCCCCACAGAGGCCATGCACAGAGTGGAACAGGTGGGCCTCCTGGGAGCCAGGAAGGCTGGGGAATCATGAGTGTCTCTTGCATCCCTGGCTCCCTCCCCACGTTCCCAGCTGAAGACAGGCAGATATAGGCAGAAGAGGAGGCTCTGTGAGCATCAGACGCCAGCCACACCCATCCCGTGACCTCCTGGATCCTGCATGTCCCATCACCTGTAGCTGGTGGGTCACCAGGATGACCGTCTTTCCCCTGAGCGTCTTCTTAATGCACTCCTCAAAGATGTGCTTCCCCACGTGGGCATCCACGGCTGACAGGGGGTCATCCAGCAGGTAGAGCTGACGGTCGGAGTAGACGGCACGGGCCAGGCTAATCCTCTGCCTCTGCCCCCCGGAGAGGTTGAGGCCCCGCTCCCCAATCTGTGGACAGGGACAACATTGTCGGCCCACCCTGAAGTTCTTGGGCAATGGAAGCTTCCTGGAGCTTCTCCGGGAAAGACGTACACACTGATCCTCGCCACATCCAAGTTCCTCCGCCCCTTACAGGGCACCCAGTCACAGGAGACTCTGTGGTAAGTGGAAGTGCTCCACTTGTCTACCTCTCCAGGAAGCCCGGTGGGCAGCGGCAACGAGGGCAAAGCTCTTTCCCATGAGGAGTGAGGGGTGCCCATCTCACAAGACCCCAGCCCAACGCAGATCCCACAGGGAGGGGCTACATCATTATTATCACCAAAGGGAATTGTGTGAGCAGAGAGCTGGGGAGAATGCAGCAGTGAACCAGAGGGAAACGTGGCTGGGTGCAGATGGAAAAGGGAGTTCCCTATTTTGTTTACTTGTAGAGCAACTATCCCATCCCTAGGCAACTCTAAGCACTGTGGAGAGATAAGCCTTGACTTCCTGGTTCATCATCACCACCCTAAGGCCTGGCACCACGCTGGGCACAGAATAGGTGCTCAGTAAATATTTATGGAAAGGATGATTGCTTACTGTAGGTGATTCTATCCAATGGAACCCAAAGTGAACCCCACGTGTTCAGCCAGACGTTGAGCTAGGCACGGGGCAGGACACACAAGCTGGACAAGAGAAGTCCTCTCTCCCTGGGGAGCTCCACAGTGGGCAGGTTAGTTATGTACATAATAGCAGCAGCAAGCAGAATTTCACAAGCGCCTGCTGAAGAGCATCAATAGAGTACTTTGTGGCAAATTATTCAGGTGGTGGGACTTGGGAAAGCCTTCCTTGAGGAGGTAGATTTTGGGTTGAAACTCAAAGGATAGTGATGTCACAGGAGCAGAGACTTAGAGGCTAGGAGGTGAGTGGACACTTTGGCAGGCAGGTAGGAGCATGGCCTGGAAGGGTGAACCAGGGCTGCAGTGTGGGAGGTCTCAGATGCAGGCCAGGAAGGCTTCACGGCCACTTCCTTGGGGAGGCAGACTGAGAGCACCAGTAGAGAAAGACACCCCAAACTGCCTTTCCTCAGAAAGCTTTAGTCTTCTGATCTCCTCTGGGGCTCCTGGGCAAGGTGAGGAAGATTGTGCAGAGGACACAAGAAGGGTGGGGACCCGAGATGGCAAGGTGACTCCCCTGGGTCTCTTGGGGTGGCAGGCTCAGCCCAGGATGGAGCTAGCACTTTGGACAAACACCCCAGGGGGCAATGTTTAGAGGTGACCCCCATACTCCTGGCCTGGGCAGAGCCAGTGAGGCAAGAAGGGGCCCTGGTTTGCAGGACAGAGCCAGCCCTCGGGATGAGGAAGCAGTTTTCACCAGAAACCCTTCCTGAGACGACAGGCAGATTGGGAGTAGCCCCAAGAAGTGACTACACTGTGCCAAACACCAGTAAGCTTGGTGCCACGTCCACTGTGACATCCAGCAAGTATAGATCCAGAGGGAGAATTCAGAACGGGTGGAACCTGAGCTTTGCCCACACGTCGTCGGGGCATCTGGATGTGGAACAGGGGATTGCTGGCCTCAGGCCTTTGGACCTGATCAAATGTACTGTGTGCAGCTACAGTGGGCTTGCGCTCCCAGCCCTGCTCACCTCAGTCAGGTCTCCATAGGGGAGGTTGCTCAGGTCCTTCTGGAGGCCACAGACGCGGACTGTGTGCTGATACCTGTTGGTGCAAAGCTCAGAAGTAGCTGGATGAGAAAGACCCCAAACACTGCTGCCCTGGACTGCTTCCACAGGCGCTGCTGGTGCCGCTGGGGCAAGGCCAGGGGTGGCGGGTGCTACATCCAAGGCTCCCTGGCCAGTCGCTCTGCCTTCAATGACCCAAGGGTAGCGTCCCATTGACCACTGGCCCCTCCCCTGACCTGATGCAGAGTTGATTCAGGAATGGCCCCTCCGCTGGCAGGGTTCTCGCCATGCAGGGAAGAAGACAACGCTGAACAGGAAAGCCCTGCAGGAAACACTGAGGGCGCCACCTGCTGGACGCTCGTGGGAGTCAGAAGAGGGGTCACCCTTGGGGGCTGCAGTCACTGGGGATAGCCTCCTGGGAGGCACAGGGCTGAAGCAGGACCGTGGGTGGAAGAGAGGGTGTGTGTGAAGGAGGCTAACAGCAGTGGGCTGGGTAATCACCAATGACGACCTTGACATGTGCCCAGCCCCTCCACAAAGTTACTCCATCCACCCCTCACTGCTACTAGGTTGGAGAGAATGGAGTTTTCTCCCGCGCAACAACTCGGGATACTGAGCCGAAGGGAATGGCACCTGAGGTAAGGGGGCGGAATGGGAGAGAGAGTGGGACTCCTGCTCTTTGGGCCTCTTGGCCTCTCCATTGTGTCCCCTCAGTGTCACCCTCTGCCTAGCCCTGCAGCCCAGGCTTTGGGGAGTTTGACAGCCAAGGCCCTAGCCAGCTCCGCGGCAGCCAAGCCGCCAGGACTAGCACCCTATCCTGCAAAAAGCAGCAAAGCTGTGAGGTCAGCCCCACAGCAGTCCCCAGGGGCATGATCCCGCTCTGCCCCAGGGGAGGCCTTTGGGGACTTCTGGCACCAAGGAACCTAGGAACGTCCGTGGTCACTGGGATGTCGTCCCCATGTTATGACAGATGCCCACACTCTCCTCCCTCGGTTTTCTCTGCAACTCAACCTCACTCATACAGCCCCCACCATAAGCAGAACCTTCCCCAGGCATCACAGAGCCCCCGCACAGCCGCCTTGGGGACCCAACTCCTGCTCAGGATGCCTGCAGTGCCTGGCTCAGGTTTGTGCTCCCTCCCAGCAGCTGCTGAGCAGCACCACTGGGCCTTTAGGTTTCTGTCCTTCTCAGCAGGTTGCCTGCCTCCACAACGGCTGATTGGTTGGTTGATGACAGATTGATTGATTGATATCATTGGCATTATCGTCATCAGGACCCTCTTTCCTTCAGTGAGTTACAATGGGCAGGCCTCACAACTCAGACATCGAAAGACAGACCTTCCCAATAAAGAGGCAAGATAGAGAGCAGGCAGGCATGAGCAGCTGCCCTTCCTGTTGCACACAGGCCCCAAAACGGAACCTGGGCACGGCCCGAGCATCATGCCCACACACAAACTTTGGGGTTGGCGTACATAGCAGTTATGATGAGGGGCCTTGGAATCAGAGAATGGGTTTGAATCCAGTTGGGTGACCTTGGACAAGTGACTGTACCTCCCTGATCCTCACTCTCTGCTCTATAAAATTGTGCAAACAACTAATTCTCATTGGGTTGTTGTGAGAATGGAGCAGAAAAACATGTGAAGCCATTAGCACAGTGTCTGCTGCATGGCAAATTCTCCATTAGTGGGGGCTATAATTGCTATTACTACATTTGCCAATCTGCAACTACAAGACTCAGACCACGCAGCACATCTTCCTCCCCTCAACACCTCCCACCTTCAATTTCCTCCCACCCTCCTGCTTCCTATGGCCCTGAGAGCCACAGTTTCTGCCCTAGGAGCAAAATCTCTGCTAAACATGCCACATATGAAGGATGCTAGATCCATCTTTCAAAGCCCAATTCAAGTGCCATCTTCTCTTCCCTGATCCACCATCCTCTCGTGATTTCTGCTGCCTTGGAATAATCTGAGCACGGTCTCCTGCCACCTGGCTCATTCCTCCCTGGTACACTGTCATTTCTGTGCGTTTCTTATAGCCCATTCCAGGCTTGAGCATCTTAAGGGCAAAGATATACCTGAGCCATCTCTGTCCCCATGTGCCCGGCATGCTGCAGGCATTTGGCACATATTTGCCCTCTGAACGTCATTTTGATGAATAAGGCAACCCTCTGTCCAGTCCGCATCCACAGACAAAGAAGGCGTTCCAGGTGGGTGGCACAGGCCAAGAGATGCTGAGCAGAGTAATTTGGCTGTACTGAGCACTGGCTCCTGCACTGATCACCTTCCTGCCACACCTGAGCCTCCTGGCCACAGGATGGCATGGCCAGGGAAGAGGAGGTGAACTGACAAGCCTCTTGATGAGAACATACATGCTGCCATACCAGCCAGCAGGGACAGAGTTGGTGGGTAAGATGAGAAAGGCCAAACTACCACTGGAGAGCTGACAGCCAGATTCCTAAAACCAACTCCAATTCTCTTAATTAAGCATTGTGATGCCTGGGAAGGTTTCTGAGTGACCCAGCTGTCAGGCACCTCCAGCTCCAGAAAACTGATGTTGATCTGGAGCTCAAGGTCTAAGTCCAAGGCTCAACTCTGACATTTGATAGCATTTAATACCTTGGGAGTGTCAACTCGCCTGTCTAGGCCCTTTTCTTTATCTGTAAAATGGGGATATAATTTTATATCCCTAAATGGGTGGTTATGGGACTCAAATGAGAGAATGTACATGGCAATACACCAAGCTAAGCAAAGAACCATAGGAAGCCATTACTTTCCAGAGCTTAAAGATGATGGTCCAATCAATGGTGAATTGGATAAAGAAAATGTGGTACACGTACACCATGGAATACTATGCAGACATAAAAAAGAACAAAATCATGTAGCAACATTAGGCAGCTGGACTTCACTATCTTAAGTAAATTCACACAGAAACAGAAAACCAAATATCACATGTTCTCATTTACACATGGGAGCTAAACCTTGGGTATGCACAGACATAAAGATGGCAACAAGAGGCAGTGGGGATTCCAAAAGGATGGAGGATGAGAGGGCGCACCGATGAACAGCTTCCTATTGGGTACTATGTCCACTTAGAGAGTGAACAGGATCAGTAGAAACCCAAACCTCAGCATCACACTATATACCCCTGTAACAAAACTGTACCCCCTGAATCTAATGTTAAAATTAAAATTTAGAAAACTCAAACATTTCAGAAGTAGGGAGAGAATAAATATAGAAATGTCCAAGGTGATCACGGTATTAATGAGTTTTTTTTTTTTTTTGAGACAGTCTCGCTCTGTTGTCCAGGCTGGAGTGCAGTGGTGTGATCTCGGCTCACTGCAACCTCCACCTCCTGGGTTCAAGCAATTCTCCTGCCTCAGCCTCCTGAGTAGCTGGGATTACAGGTGCCCACCACCACGCCCAGCTAATTTTTGTATATTTAGTAGAGACAGGGTTTCACCATGTTGGTCAGGCTGGTCTCGAACCCCTGACCTCATGATCCACCTGCCTCGGCCTCCCAAAGTTCTGGGATTACAGGCGTGAGCCACTGCACCCAGCTAATGGGTTATTAAATGTTCTTAGAGAAAATATTTCTCCTCAAATTGCTGTCTGTTCATTACATACTACAGTTATTACAAATACATACTCGCAATTTTCGTGTTGAAAACATTTACGATATACTCTTTCAGTACTTTTGAAATATATAATACATTAAAATTTATCATTGTCACCATTCTGTGCAATAGATCACTAACGCCTATTTCTCCCGTCTAATTGAAACTTTGTACCCTTTGGTCAACATCTATCCTTTCCCCACACTCCCCTCTCCCCCAGCGTCATATATCAAAACACAAAAGTGCACCCCATAGATAGATGTAATTATGTCCATTTAAAAAATAAAATGATATAAAAAAGATGATGGCTCAAAGTAAATCAAGTAATTATAAGTTGAGCTTTGTTTTTATTTAGTTAGATCATTCTGAGGACACTAACAGTGATAATATATCCTGATAGCTCTGATGTCAATTAATAATGTCAGGGCTGATTCATTACATACTTGCTCATGATTCCAAGCAGTTTTGGGTACTCAGCCTAAAGCAAAATTGCTGGATTCGTTTTTCTCTAGTCAGACCACATATGCCCTGTTGCAGAGAACCTCGGAACATATGCTCCTCTGCCCTGGGAATGAAGTGCCGATTCTATCCTCTTCCCAGTGTGCAGTCGCAGGTCTGCAGAAGTTGCCTCTCCTGAACGCTTGGCTCAGGAAGAGGAAAACCAGTGTCTGTGTGTATCTGATGAATGTTTAATCAGAATTCATTAAACTCAAAACCCACTTAGCAGTCATTACCAATAGCATCAGCATCTGTAGGAGAGTGTGTACTAAACACAAATGTGCCTCCTGCTTTAAAAGTTAATATTACCTTTGGTGATCATACTTTTCTCCAAAGAGTATGTTTTCTCTCACATTTCCATGAAAGATCCACGCCTGCTGTGAAACATAGGCCAAAGTTCCATTGACTGCCACCACCCCTTTCTGCAGCTGCATCTGGAACAACAAGACCAGAGAAGCTGCAGGAGCCAAGCCTTGAGGACTTTTCCTCGAATTCCCGTTGCACCCTGGCACCCACATATTCCACAAGCATTGGTTATGAAGGCGCAAGAGTGTTGACAGGACATCTTCTCCATGCACCAGAAAGCCCAACCATGCAGATGCAGAATCTCAGAGTCAAACACCTGCACAGGGCCAGGCAGGGAATGTTTGAAAAGAGGCAGTGGTAAGCTCTGCTACAAACAGGAGAGCTTGGACTGCAGGGCTGCTCCCAGTGCACATGGCACCTGGGCCCAGCTACAACAGGATGTTCTCTGAACAGACTCTTCACAAGAGGCTCCCCTTCCTCCAGGTGCACTGGCTGGATCCAACCCTGCTCAGCCAGGCCCTGGGAGCAGGGCACTGCCTACACGGCTGTGGGTGTTGGCATTGGCACACCCCATCTTCAGGAAGCAGCCTTGACTCAGTTGCATCGTTGGTGCCATGCAAGGATGCAGGCCTGATGGAGCAGGATTTTCTAATTTGTCCAGAGGAGTCAAAGATCCAGTTTTATATGAAACCTTTGGACTTTTAAAGCATTCAGCAATCCAGTTAAAACTATGCATGGGCTCCAGTTTGTGACCCTGAGTACATATGTTCATTTAAGATGACCCCTAATCGTGGGCATCCAATAGACAATGGTAGACAGCAGGGATGCAACGTTCAAAGTTATCAACAGAAGGTACATGTGGGGCAGGCCACAGTGCTCAGAGCTGATGCTCATGGGGCAGTGGCAGTGGGTCCAGGGGCAAAGAAGGAGAGTCACTAAGGCGGCCGAAGGATGTGAAGCCACTTCACCTCAGGAGTTGTGCAACGGACAGAGAATTCAATTTGGAGAAGACACCATGATAATAACAATAATAATCGTAGTATTTTTAATGCATAGGGTATATTCTGTGCACTGAATTAAGTGCATGTTCAATGTTTATCACCATGACTGGCCTTGCAAATTATCCTATAGCCAACTATTGCTTACATGATCTCATTCAATCCTCACCACAACTCTCCTTAGTCCCATTTTTACAGACAAGCAAACCAAGTGGTTTCATGAGGCTCAGAGAGGTTACCTGCCGAAGGCTAAATAGTGAGCATGTGGCAGAAACAGCTGGGGAACCCAGGCTGTCCAGAGTGCCCCCCTGCCTCCCCAGTGATCACAGCCAGGGGCCTGATCCCACCACTGTCTCATGGGAGATTCAATGTTATCTCAAAATTTCCAAAGGACAGAAATTAAAAGGAGGCAAATTTCACTCCAATATACATCAAAACTCTCCAAAGAGGGAACTGGCTGTGACATGATGAGCTTCCCATCACTGGAGCTATCCGACCAGAAGTTGGGCCATCTCTTATGCAGTAGGATGCTATTAAGAGTATTCACATCATTATGTGGGGAATTGAGCTGAGTCACCTCTATGGCTCACGCTGACTCATCACGGAGGCACACACTCTCAGAGCGTGGGTGACCTCAGGAACTCATCCGATTCAGCCTCCACCTCTGCCTCCAGGCAGGGAAGGAGTTGTCATTCTTTCTATAGATGAGTCAACTGAGGCCAAAAGAAGTCACTTATATTAAAACTCATAAGACACATCCCCCCACCACCCTATTCTGGAGTCCCCACTTCTTCAGAAGTACCCCGACCTCTTCCTGAAAGAGGCAATCCCAGCTGCACAAACTTCCCTTTAGCAACAGCAGAGTGGGGAGAAAGAGGACTTAGCATTTTTTTTCCACAAAGCTTCTCATTCATGTGGGATGCGACTTAGAAACCGTGGCGACATAGAGGTTTGTGAAAACTACAAATGGCTTGGCCATTTTCCCTGGGGTCACCCAACTAGAAGGAGCAGAGAAGGGACAACGACCCAAGTCCCCTCCCTCTTCCTACCCAAGGTTTGCAGAGAAGCTGGGGGCACAAGCTGCTTTAGTTCAGGCATAGAATACATCTATAGTCACCATGAGCACCAGACTCCAAAGTCCTTCCACACCAAGCTGCTTTGCTGGCATTTCTAAATCAGGGCAGCCCAACTCATGGGGATAACCATGGGTTTAAGGACCCATCTTTCCTTTGACCAAGATGGAGCTTTAGGCAAGGAGGCAATCGCCATTCGATAGATCTCCTCATTGGCAAACAAGAGTTTGTGAAAAACTCAGCCTCATCTGGCCCAGGGGCCTGGAGCTGCTGCATGCATTAACCTCCCAGAAATTATCATGAACCACATGCACAGTGTCCAGTGCAGCCGAGGCCATCTGCTGGGTCCACGCCTGACGGGAAGGGAGCCATTTCATTGTCATGTTAATGTCCATCTTCACAGCACTCATCATACAGCTTACCTGTCCTAGGAGAGCTGCAAGGAGGGAGCTCTTTCCACTTCCCACATTCCCGCATATTCCCAAGATCTTCCCCTGCCAGAGAAACAGAGATGGGACACAGTCACTCTCTCCCACTTCTTAGAGGGTCTGGCCCAAAGGTGCCGCTGCCAAACTATGCTGGTCAGGCCAGGCGGAGAACAAGGGGTCACTGCAGGCTCTGGGGCATGGCAGCTGCAGCCACACCACCCTGGCCCACATAAACACAGCCTGGGAGGATGCAGGAATGTAAGTCTTAATTAAGTGCCTTCCCTTGTGTGGCATAGCCAAGCACCCACAGGGCTTCTAGAAATCATGTAAGATCACTGGTGTGAAACAGCCTTGTGCTGGTCTGGGAGACACAGGCCTTGAACAGGAAGGCTATTCTATGCCCAGACTCCAGAAAAGCAAATCTAATGGGATGCAAAAGGCTGTACAACCCAGGGAGACTAGGGTAGCTTTTGAAGTATGGAGATCTAGGGGCTTTCAAAAATCTGGAATTACTGAGAAGTTACACTATTCTAATATTCTACAGCTCCAGATTTATTAATTCAACCAACAAATCATTATCAGAGCCTGCTAGGTGCCAAGCACTGTTCCAACCACCAGCAAGAACAGCAATGAACACAACAGGCAATGGCCTGAGTCTGCCCTCACAGAACTTACCTTGTAGTCAGGGGAAGATGGACAGGAAGCAAGACAAGTAAATGAAATGTGGGGCAGGCACATCTATGCTTGCCATGGAGAAAAATAAAGCAGGGAAGAGACAGGGAAGGGACAGGGAGTGGGCTGGAGGCTTCGGGGTACAAGGAAAGCCTTACTGGAAAGGTAGATGTCTTAGCTTGAGTTTTCCCAGAAACAGACCTTGAATCAAGGATTTGAATAAAAGTCACACTCACATTTGGAAGGTGCAGGAAATTCCAGTAGGGAAGAGGAGAAGTGATACAGGAAAGGGAAGGTGGCCCATAAAGGGCAGCCTATTGGGTTGGCTCCCTAACAGAATATCCTACACAGGAGGCAAATGGAACTCAACCCTGCAGGGAAACTGCAGGAAACTCTGGGGAACTGACTATAGCTTTGTCCCACCCAATGGCAGAGGAGGTGGGGTATTGATGCCCCAGCAGTCATTGTTTGAGGGCTGCTCTCTAGTCTGTGAAGGTCTTTATGGAGGTGTGCAGAGCCCTTGGGCACGGATGCGGATAAGGCAGTTGTAAGATGGCCAGGAAACACTTAGAGGTCCAGGGCACATGGGCAGGGACAGCATCTGCCACAGGTGACATTTGGGTAAGACGTGAAGGAGGTGAGGAAGGGTGCCATGGGGTATCTGGGGAGAATCATTGCAGGCAAACAGCCCATGTGGAGACTGACGTGGAAGCATGTCGACTCGTGTTCAAGCAGATATTGCAATACTGCACTTGGAGCATCTGAGAACATTCTCATGTAGGCCTGCTCCCTGCAATCCCTTAGGGCAAAGATGCCCAACATGGGGCCAAATATGGCTTTTTTCTCACCCCAAGCTAGACCAGAAAGGCCCATCCCCTGTCTGCCATTCTCAGCACATGAGAGTCCCTGCCTGTCATCAATAATTCCTTAAACAAGGTCTTTGCTGAATCCCAGGCACCTTGGGATAAAATAGTGATCCACACAGAGGTCTCCCTGCCTTTGTGGAGCCCACATGGATGTAAATTTGGTTGGCTGAGTGCAATTGAGCTCAGATTTCAGTTAAGTCCCACTGAGTGCCACCTACTTTGCCTTCTCACCACTCTCCCCGTGGAGCACCTGACTTCCCCCATGCTGCATTCCCATTTGCCTCCAAGAGGCCTCCGTGAACTTCCTGTGTTCTAAGGACTTTCTGGCCACACAATGGCTTTGCTAATGTGCTATTCCATATGTCAGTGACTCTGGAATTCCTGCCTCATGAAAAGAAGCTGAATCTATTTAATTCCCCTAAAAGGACTTCAAGGAACTGGGGCATTAAAGAGACCGCAGATGTGATGCAGCCTCACCAGGTATTTGGTTGCCCTTTGAGTCCTGTCCACTTCTTGGGGCCAAGTAAGAAGCCTTCTAGATTCATCCTTGTCTTTAGCAGAAAATCCATGAGGCCTGTATCCTCTGATGATTCTCCCAACAAACACTGCTGGCCACCTCCAAGCCAGGAGCTGGGCTTCGGGATAAGGACATAACTGTGAACAAAAAACCCTACCCCTTGGAAGATCCAGTGTGATGGAATTGAGGAGCTAAACTTGGAAAAACTTGGATGCCCTGAATGTAGAACATTTGAGGGCAGCACTTAAGCTGGGCATAATTGTTAAAGAAAAAGGCAACAATCATACCTAACATCAGCTGAGACTTACTATGGGCTTAGCATTTTTATGTGGTATCTGAGTTCCCCCACCACCTTGTGAAATGGGTACTTCTATGAAATGCACGGTGCAGGTAAAGAAACAGAGGCTTAGGGAGCTTCAGCAAGACATCCAAGGTCAAGCAGCTAGGAAGTGGCTGGGTCTGGAACTGGGGTCCCCCAGGCTCCAGAGGCATTGCATTGCCCTCACTGCTCCAGAGGCAACAATGCATTGCCCCCACTTTATCTTCAATTTATTCCACAAAACATTGACTGCATCCTTGAGGCAGGAATTCCAGAGTCACCGACATATGGAATAGCACATTAGCAAAGCCATTGCGTGGCCAGAAAGCAGCGTCCTTAGAACACGGGAAGTTCACGGAGGCCTCTTGGAGGCAAATGGGAAGGCAGGGCGGGGGGAAGTCAGGTGCTCCACGGGGAGAGTGGCGAGAAGGCAAAGTAGGTGGCACTCAGTGGGACTTAGCTGAAATCTGAGCTCAATTGCACTCAGCCAACCAAATATCGTTTCCAATGAATACATGGCAGACAGCCTTGTTAGCTATGAGAGGTACCATTCTCACACCAGCTATTGAGCTTGATATTGCATAATCAATAAGAACCTCTCCTTCTATAGTGCTCGCACAGGGAAAGAGTGAGTCAACAGGATGAGAGATTAAAATACTAGGCACAAGATTAATGTTGAGCCCTCTGCAGCAAAATCAACACTGCCACCCTGGGAGTCTGCTGCTGAGTTCCCAGAGCAAGAAGGAGATGCGTGCAGGAGACGCAGGAAGAGGCCAAACATTCCCTAAACCCACAGCGTTGCCTGAAATCTCCACCCCTCAATCTTGAGTCTGGCTTGGCTGGCTTAGCCCTTGGCTGGGTTGCTTGTTATCTCAGTTTACTTTTTACAAGAGGAGTATTTGCCGGTGGTTAAGAGCCCAGACTCTGAAGCCAGGTGCCCTGGGTATAAAACCCTCCTCTGCCACTTGCTAGCTATGTGACCTTGGGCAAGCTATTTAACCCTCTTGTGCCTTAGGCTCCTCAACCATCAAGTAGGGGCAGTTATGATGCCTGGTTATTGAGCTGGCTAAGTGAGTTTATTATGTACCTGGTAAATAGTAGTGTTCAAAATTATCAGTCATTATCATCTATCATAATATTCCAATGTGAAATTAAGAACATATCTAGGGCAGGAACAGTGGTTCATGCCTGTAATCTCAGCACTTGACCCAGGAGGCCAAGACAGGAGAATCACTTGTGGCCAGGAGTTCGAGCCTGGCCTAGGAAACATAGCAAGACCCCATCTCTACAAAAATAAAATAAAATTTAATTTAAAAATTATCCCGCTTTCCCCTGGTAAATAAAAAATTTTAAAAAATTATCCGGGCGTGGTGATGTATGCTTGTAGTCCCAGCTACTTGGGAGGCTGAGGCAGGAGGATCACTTGAGCCCAGGAGTTTGAGGCTGCAGTGAGTTCTGATTGCACCACTGCACTCCAGCCTGGGCAAAAGAGTAAGACCCTGTCTCACACACACAAAAAGAGAACAAATCAAAAAAGATTTATGAAAGCTAGTCAGTTCAAGCCTAGCCACCTGGAGTGGACTGTTCATTCAAAACTGCAACTGACTCTAAGGGAAGTACTGCAAATCAGAATGAATATAACCACCGTCTTCTCCACACTTGGAGAGGGGGCCTCCAATGTTCATGTACATAGTTTTAAAACTGGGGGAAAAATACAGGGACCCTAGTTAGAGACATCCCATCACCACCTTCAGCTCTAACTGAACTGTATCAGACCTGGAGAAGGCTGTAGCTATGCAATGCAAGGAGGAGGGCTGGAGGCCACACCTGTGCAACACACACCCACCTTTCTCACCACAAAGCTTATGCTGTGCAGAACCGATTTGAGGCTGCCACTTTGCTCCTCTGGGCCAGTGGCTCCCTTGGCTGGTGGACTCCACTCACTGTATGCCTCTGACCTCTGTTTCTTGAATAAATGCCTTTTCTGGTTCTGCAATTTCTTTGGGTTACTTTTCCTGCTGGCTTCATGCTCCCATGTCAAGGTGGCATTTGCTAAAAGCAAGACAGTATCTGGGTCTTCTGGTTGGGTGATGTAAGATGGGGGGCTTTTATCTATGAGAATTTTCTAAGATTAAAGAGACAAAATTAACTGAGCAGATGTCATCCATTTGCAAGAATCATCCCAATGTATCTTCTAATGACCCCAAATCACAATTTTGGCTATTCTAACCCAGCACATCCAGGAAAGAGGTTCTGAAATTATTCCCCCAGGAGAAGCTGCAGCAGAAATAGTCCACTAGCTCATGCTATCTGGGACAGTTGCCTCTTTAACCACAAGGCCTATGTGGGTCACCCACACTGGAGAATGCTGATCCCAGCCACATTTCACCCTTGTGCCCAAGACAGTCGGTCTTACCAGTCTTTGGGCAGTGGACTTCACTGCTTGGCACTAAATGCTTATGAAATCAAGGTCATATGCTCAGTCTCTGCTGTGTCCTCTTCCTAGGCCACTCAGCCCAGTTCAACAAAGCATTTGCTAAGCCCTAACCATGTGCCAGACTTTGGGGTAAACAGCAGAAATGCAAATATAAATAAGACACAGTTCCTGTCCTTGAAGAGATTACAGTCTGGAGGGAGATGAGAACATGCACGGATCGTTTCTGCAAAATGTGATGAGGACAAAGCACTGTGACTGCCAGAGAAGGGACACTTGGCTCTCATTCTCAAGGTCCATGCACTTGGTGCTAGAGCTGGGTCTGTACAGGTGTTGTACAGGCAGAGATGAGAAAAGGGAAAGAGAATGACAGCATTCTACCTGAAGGCCCAGCATGGACAAAGGCAAGGAGCACGCAAAGCCATGGTTTGTTGGGGTGGCAGCATGAAACAAGCAATTCAGGATTACTGAGGCACAGAGCTCAAGTTGGGAAGGGAAGGGGACACAAAACTGAGAACCCACAGCTGGAGAGCCTGGAGGGGACTAGGGCTCAAGGATTTTGAGCAGGTGAGAATGAGTATTGGTAATCAGACCAATATTTTGACAGCTCTCTTGGGGTTGAGTGCTATACGGACTTGAGAAGAATGTTAGAAAAAGAAAGGTTAGTTCATAAATCACTGCACTAATCAGATAAGAGATAATGGAGGCCTCAATTGAAGGCAATGGCAGTACGGACAGAGTGAAGGTTGAGGAGTCAAGAAATGCCATCCT
Organism: Pongo abelii; assembly: GCF_028885655.2. Taxonomy (NCBI): domain Eukaryota; kingdom Metazoa; phylum Chordata; class Mammalia; order Primates; family Hominidae; genus Pongo; species Pongo abelii. The sequence continues at coordinate 47,329,694 of NC_072003.2, forward strand.
TTATCTAGTCTAAGAAGCACCTTTACTTTTTTATCTGATATCATAATACATGCAATTAATGTGATGGTGTCCTTATGTTTGTTCAAAGACTGATAACTCAACAGTGTACCTTCCAATCCAATCTTACAATGGCACCCCTTAAAATGGAGAGAATACCATAATCAGGAGTTGACTTAACAGGGTTCTTGACTGGTTGGATGTGTATGGTAAGGGAAAAGAGGAGTGCATGAATCAGGATGCTTATGATGACTTCTGGATTTCTGACTTGGGTGAGTAACATCATTCAATCAATTCATAGATGTTTGAACAAGCTTTTGTGTTGACACGAATGCCCTTCTTCCCTTTCCTCTCCTCAGTTGAACTTTCAAACCACTTTATTTGCCCTTCTCGAATGTCAATTATATCCTTATCATGTATAGAAATTCTTAGAGTGCCTGGTCCCACACTGGAACAGAGGCTCTTGAGGATAAAGCCTCTCTCTTCCTTATATTTGCATTTCCCGTGTCTTATATATAGAAGGCACAAAGTAAATCTTTGATGAGTGAATAAATGAATGAATAAAGGGACTAAATGAGTGCATAAATGTAGGGACCCCAACATCCTCTTCATCACTTCCATCACCATGCCCATTAAAGGACAAACTAGGTAAAGTGGGGATGACTCAGAACAAAACCAACCTCACTTGTGGAACACTTAGGATGTATATATTGTTTAGGAAAAAGAGGGTCAGGAACATCTTCTTCATGTACAGAGACTCTATCTCGTCATTCCTACAGACAACCTATAAAACTCTGCCTGCTCTGTCCTTCATACACATTTATTCATCTAATTCTGAATGGATGCCCTCCTCCCAATGTCAACTCAACAAGTGACCCAGCTCTCCAGCAGGTTGGTACAGCCTCCACATATCTGAGCATTTTCCCACCCCAAAATGAGATCTCTCTTCCCTACTCACTCAGGGTTAGTTATACCTTCATTCTCCTTAGGGAGACATTCGCTTCAGCCATTGCTTTGATGGAGAAGGGCAAGATTGCAATGGAAAACTTCATTACATTAAACATGGCAATCACACTAAATGCCTGAAGAACAAAAGAGAAGTATGAGGATTTAGAAGGAGAAGTCACCTTGGCTCTAAACCGTTATACACATGGGGATTAAACTTGCTGAAATGAGAAATGGTGGCATCGTTGGAATGTGCAGAGGAACAATCTTTTCATTCCATGGCTCAGAAACCATGGGTTGGCCAGTTGGGGACAGCAGCATCTTAATCTATTTTGCTCTGGGATTTTCACCAAAATGGTGGCAAGTATATCCCCTTGTCTCTGTTGATACAGAAGGGAAAAGGTCTGAGGCAGGCCACTAACAGAATACATTTGGCAATCTCCAGCCACACTGCATCCTCATTTGAATCTAGACTATTCACTCGAAGCCCATGCAGACTGTCCTGAAGCACCTCCTGCTCTCAGTTCTTCAGAGGCATCTGACCCTTTAGAGCTAGACAACACCACACCACAGCCTCAGGGATGCAGCCAGAGGCTCCCTGGAGGGACCTGCTTGCCCCTGGGGGAAGCTGGAGGGTGAACTCACTCTCCTGCTCCCAGGACCTGGCCTCCATGCCCTGCCTCCCCATGCACCACACAAGGCCAGATTTGAGAGCCTTTGGTCAACTGTGGTTCCCCCTACCCTTCGCTCCAAAAAATCACCTCTGTTCACGGGGCCTTCCTTGCTGTGCCTTGCATAGTGAGTGGTTAATATTCTACAGCATCAATGAAAACAAGCCTTCTCCCTTTGGTTGGTGCCCCAGGGGTACATGATTTCATCTCTCCAGTTTCATCTTCTCATCTGTCCGAATTGTAATTAGCAGCCGCTCCCTAGCTACCCATTTAAGAAATTAATAATACAAGTTTCTTCATCAAATCGTGAGTGATCCTGCATGCTGTTAAATGGGCCCCATGGACAGGGCCCCAGGCTTCAACTAATCCTAGTCCCTTCATTAAGAGGATAATGAAAGATGCTTCTATCACATCTGGTCCTAAATACATCCTCAAAGGGAACTCAGTTCTTCCAGGTCCCAAAGCACCACCTTGGCTCGGGAAGCCCAGGCCTGGCTAACAGAGCACATGCGCGGCCTGATGTGACTGAATACCCTGGGGCTGACCAACTCCTGACATGACCATAGCAGAGAAGTGACTGCAATCAGCTCTGAATCCAAAGGACCCAGAGCTTTGCAAATTTGGTTTTGGTCTAGATTCCCTCTTAACTGTCATGTTGGAAAATATGAAATACATGCTCTCAATTTGATTTCAAGTTGATTTGCTTGATATGTTGCTGGAGGAAAAAAATAGTTTTCTTTTTGGTCTGGGATCAGAGAGAGCCACAATAATTGGGCAGCGTTACATCCAGCCTTGGTGTATCCTTGCCATTCAATCTGGCTTTGGGCTCACAGCTGGGCTGAAGGCCCTAAAGTGTGTCAGAGTAAACTGTGCATGAGTGATTGCCTGCTGAAGAACCAGAGAAAATAAAAGCAACTCACCAAGAAACACAGGGCAGTAATGGGATTAAACACAGGGTAGTCATGGGCCCCACAAAGGATGGCTCAGCAAGACCATTCTGGCTTTGCAAACGTCACCTCTTTCCTCCCCCGTGAGGTCCCTGATTTTAGGTGCAATTCTTCCTCTATGAATTTGCTTATTTCCTTCTCTCTCTCTCTCTCATTTTTTTGTTGCCTTTGTTGACTTTCCTCCAATTACTTGGTTTAATATTCAGTTGGTTTTTTCTTTATTTAAGCCAGGAATCATTTTCCCTCTAGCTTAGCATTTCTTTATCTTTGGATGTCCTTGTAAAGAACTTGAACGTCGTCTCACATTCATCCCAGTTCTCCCTCTAAGGCTTTCAATCCTCATTTGTCTGGCCCAGATGAGAATCAGGCTAAGAAGAATAGCTAACACTTGTATAGGACCTAAGAGCCTGAGATGGTTCTACATGCTTTACACAAAATAACTGATTCAGTCCTCACAGCAGCGCTGATTGTGGCTATTATCGTCCCATTTACAGATTACAAAACTGAGGCCAGAGAGGCTCAATGATTTGCAATAAGTCATAGCTACTAAGTAGCAGAGTCTGGATTTAAACAAGGCAGACCGGGATCCTAAGCCCAGACTTTGGCCCCAACACCACTACCTCTCTTAATACCTATACTTCCTCCCTCTGAGAAAATTTTCTCAAACTCTCCTTCTTGTAGTGTAAATAGATAAAACAGCCAACTGCTTGTTTGGTTTCCATTTTTTTTCCACACTTAAAATTGCATTCCAACATTAACTATGACCCCTGCCCAGCCATGGACGTGATAAGAATCGCTGCCAGGCTCTCCTGGGCCCCTTGTCAGCCCAAGCATTTGTTCTTAAAAGTTGGAGTTGGCCCGGCACTGTGGCTCATGCCTGTAATTCCAGCACTTTAGAAGGCCAAGACAGGTGGACTACCTGAGGTCAGGAGTTCAAGACCAGCCTGGCCAACATGGTGAAACCCCCGTCTCTACTAAAAATACAAAAATTAGCCAGGTGTGGTGGTAGCAGGCACCTGTAATCCCAGCTACTCAGGAGGCTGTGGCAGGAGAATTGCTTGAACCCAGGAGGCAGAGGTTGCAGTGAGCCACCATCATGCCACTGCACTCCAGCCTGGGCGATAGAGTGAGACCCTGTCTCAGAAAAAAAAAAAAAAAGTTGGACTTGAAGTCACGTCCTGTGGCCTGCCATGACTGGATGTTCCTAATGCCAGTATTGAGCGATGGTAGGAAGGGCTTCCCACCTGGGACCTGCCGGGGTCAGGGTGTGAAAGAGGCTCGATCTGGAGCCAGCTCTTACCACGGGTGCGGTGAGTTTGCGTCTCAGGAGGATGTGGCAGGAGAATGTCAGCACGATGGCTATGGTGGACACGATGGGGGCCAGGGCAGAGTTTCCACTTTGGACAAATCCAGCTTTTTCCAGTAATTTTCTTTCCCTCCTTCTTATATCTGCAAAATAGAACACAGTCCAAATGGTCTCATTTTGCATGTTGAACACTAGCATTATGAAATGTATTAGCCCTACTTGGTCCTCTTCCAGATGGGCGCTCATGAGTCCTGTTGTGAAGTTCAAATGAGAGGAACCACAGAAAGCCCCGGACACAAACCCAGCAGGTACTCGCAGCTCGGTACCTGTCAGCTGCCGTAAGTGGATGGTGTCCAATGTCCCTTCCAGGCCTGACACTCTGTATGTCAGAAGTCATAAACTCAGATGACTAGAAGGGCCAGGCAAGTACCATTAATGAAGGGAGTGGGGCCAGAGGGGAGGGAAGACCAGAGCGGGGCTCTAGAGCGCAGCGGAATGGAGACGAGAATCAAAGGGGCAGCCTCTTCTCAGTGCAGGGGAGGCTGGTGCTACCATGAAATGCAGCAGAGAACTCTCCTAGGAGCCTGCTCCCCACCAACTGCAAGTATGGAAACAAAGGAAAATCTTGAGTTCCTTCAAGGGAAATTCTAGGCACCCAGCTAACCCCTAGAAGTAAATGAGCAACTTGATAAGCAAGAAGGTAACAATAGCCTGAAACAACAGCCAAGGAAGTTAGAGTCACAAGAATGTTTGGTTCCCTATAGAAACTAAAGATTATATCTTAACATATGTCCTTGAGTTGTATTTCAGAAAACCCGGACCCCCATCCAATTGATCCATTGGCACACAGACCTCAGAGAAGCGGGAGCTGAGGACAGAGCTCTGACTGCAGTTTTTGTTCTAAATTTCTTCCTGAGGGGCCTGGAGGAGGTCACGCCCAAAGGCCGGATCCAACACTCTTTTCTGCTAACTCCAAATCTTTAGACAAAGCTTCCTTTCCTTAACCAGGTGCAAATCAGAAAATCTTTGAATCTACCCATGATTTATAAGCTGCCTACTTTAAGATATCTCACCCTCAGCCGGGCGTGGTGGCTCACGCCTGTAATCCCAGCACTTTGGGAAGCTGAGGCGGGTGGATCACGAGGTCAGGAGATCGAGACCATCCTGGCTAACATGGTGAAACCCCATCTCTACTAAATATACAAAAAATTAGCCAGGGATGGTGACAGGAGCCTGTAATCCCAGCTACTCGGGAGGCTGAGGCAGGAGAATGGCATGAACCCAGGAGGCCGAGCTTGCAGTGAGTCGAGATTGCACCACTGCACTCCAGCCTAGGTGAGAGCAAGACTCTGTCTCAAAAAAAAAAAAAAAAAAAAAAAAAAAAAATACCCCACTCTTTCAGGCCAAACCAACATATAATCTCCATGTATGAGTTACGATTTTGCCTGTAACTTCGCTTTCCTGAAATTTACCCCTGCCTTTAAAAACCCTTGCTTGCAAGCCACTGGGGAGGCCAGGTCTTAAGCATGAGCTGCCTGATTCTCCTTGCTTGGCACGCAGCAAATAAAGGCCCTCCTTTCTCCTGCGGCAAAACCTCAGCATGGATATTTGGCCTTACTGTGCCAGATGAGCAGGCCCCAGTTCGGTCCAGTAACAACCAGATCATCAACCATTTCGAAGTCTGAGGTCCAGATTTTTATTTGTTTATTTATATTTGAGACAGAGTATTGCTTCGTCACCCAGGCTGGAGTGCAACGACATGATAGAGCTGACTGCAGCCTTGATTTCTCAGGCTCAAGCGATCCTTCCACCTCCGCCTCCTGAGTATCTGAGACCACAGGCACATACCACCACACCCAGATAATTTTTTAAAAAAATTTTTTGCAGAGATGGGATCTCCCGATGTTGCCCAGGTTAGTCTCGAATATTTAGGCTCAAGCAATCCTCCCATGAGGTCCAGATTTTTGTGAGACATCTCCCTACTTTTAAATGTTGGGAACTAAATGAAAAAACATTTTTAAATACTATACTGTATGGGGAGAAATAAAACACATGTGCTGGCCTGAAGGCACCTGCCTGGTGTCCCAAGAATAGACACAAAAACTAAAGAGTATTCTCCCTTTCCTAAGTCCAGAACATGCCCACGGCTCTGCAAAGCTCACAAATTACATTCAAGCCTCCTTCACCTGCTGTTTCTTGTCCTCAACCCCAATTCCAGCCTCCTCTGCAAAAGCCCTTTCATATCTGCACAGGACAGCTCTAGATGTTCTAATGGCATGATCACTATATGCCAGGTGCTCTGCTCAACACTTCACAGGCGCTTTCTCATTAGATCGTCCTCACCACTGCATGATGAGAGAGAGTCTGTTATTTTATGCCTTTTTGACAGGAGAGCAAACTGTCTTCGCAGGTTTAGTAACTTGCCTTTTCAGTGATCGGGGCAGAATCGGAGCCCACTTCTCCTGGGATCCAAGCTCTGCTATCCAGTTGCCCTTCCCCTAAAGAACATCCAGCACCCCCTAGTCCCCAAGAGCACCCTCTTATCGCCACCTCCAGGCCTCTGCTCCTCCCTAAGTGGGCTTCCCCAGTTCTCTGTGCGTCCCAATCCTTCCTATCTCTTTGGCCTACCTGAAAGCCACTTCTGCAGGGAAGCCATTCCCAGTCTCCACAACCCAGTGTGCTCCCCAATGGGGCATCTCTGTTTCTCTTGTGGCAGTTTCTCCATCTTCCCCCATAGAATAACGTGAATTCATGTGTTCACTCACTTAAGATATTTGAACCTGATGTCTACTATATGCCAGGTGCTGCACCTGTGTTTGGAGAATAGAGGAGTGAACAGGGTCTTGGCCCTCTTCCAGTGGGATACATAGACAATAAAGAAATAAACAATTAAGTAATTACAAACTGTGTTGAGTGATCTGAAAGAAATGAGCAGGATGAAGTGATTGAGAGGTAGGGCATGGACATGCTTGGAACTGCAGCCCAGAAGTCCTCTCTGGACATTGAGAAGAGACCTAAAGTCAAGACAAAGTTACTGTAAACATCCAGCAGGAGCACACTCTAGGCAAAGGAAACAGCAATTGCAAGGATCCCGAGGCATGAACGAGTGTGGTGTGTGGTTCTAGAAACAAACTAAGGCAGACGCCGCTAGAGCTGAGTTTCCTAAGGTTATGGTAAAGTGTGATGATGATGTCAGAGAGGTCACCAAGGGCCAGATCGTGTCTGACCTAACAGGCCATATGAAAGAATTTGGATTTCCTTCCAAAGACCTAACTTTGAATAATCTTAAGTGTGATAAGAAGCCACTATTTTCCAGCAGAGGAGGAACAGGATCTGATTGACATTTTTTAAAGGTCACTCTGACTGCTGAGTGCACAGTGGATTGCAGCAGGGAGGGGGAAGGCAGGAGCAGTGCCTAGATGTCTTGCCATAGTCCAGGAGGGAGAGGATATTGGCTTGGACTGGGTGGGAGTGGAATGGAGACGAGCAGATGGCTTCTGGATATACTCTGAAGGTAGAGCCAACAAACTCGTGGCTATTTTTGAGCTAAGTTATCTTATCCTCCCTTACTCATAAAAGCAGGAACCTTTTCCATTTCATTTATGTAGCTCCCATGGCCTTGCACAAAGTAGGAACTTGATATATATTTATTGAACTAAATTGACAAGTTAAATTAAGTTGAAATCACATGGAATCAAATTTAATCAAATCAAATTAAATTGCACTGAAGTGAACTCAGAGTGTGAGGATGTGTTTCTGGGTTTTCAAAGAGGGTCCCCTAGTGCTGCCGGGGTCCCAACCTGGGGCACTTCCTTTGGCCAGCTCAGAAGCAGGTTCTCTACAGCCACTCCCTAGAGTGCAGATACACAGCTTTGGCCCAATTCCATGCTGGTGCAAAAGTGTAATTGTCCATCCAGAGAGTCAATTGTAACAGTGGTTCAGATCATTAACTGGTGAACCACCTGAGTCTATGTCAGCAATTATGTAAATGTCCCTGCAATTAGATTTGCATTTATATTTGATCGAAATAGTTTCTATATCAGCTTTAAAAAAAGTAAAACTACATATGCATCTCCTCGTATCTGCCCAAGGAGTGTTGAGTCAGTGCACCATCCGAACACAAGGACGCTGCTGCAGGCAAAGAGGTCTGTGTAACCCTGGAAGTGTGAGTGTATGTGTGTGTAGATGTCTTCTAAGTTAAGGAAATAGCTGGAGACAGCTTTTTTCCTGCTCACAATGTTTTAGTGGATTATTTTTATAAAAAGTGACTCACCAGGACTAGAATCCACATGCCCCAGGAAAGAGAAACCATATGTCACTCACCCTTGGGTTCACCAGAACAGATGCCTGGCTCTATTATTAAATCTCCATAATCCTTTGAAAAATCCTTTGACCTGCAGAGCAGCTCAGAGGGTCCCCTCAGCCTCCTTCTGGAATGCCTGGCCCTGGGAACCGTAAGAACCCCTTAGAAGAGCATATTCTACAAGGTAAGTGGTTCTTTAAGCAGCTACTCTTGTCCTACCTTGGATACTGTTGGTAAAAGATTTCTCCCAGGCATACATTTTGATCAGCTTGATGCAGGTCAGAAACTCATTCATTGTCTGAACTCGCTTGTCTGTCACCAAAATTGCTGACCTTCGGAAAGCTGAATTGAGCTTGGCCATAAACATCTGAAATCAAGGTACAAACACTGTTTTCAGAGAGAACTGCTGAGTTGCAGCTGGCCTAAAAATCCAGAAATGGGAGTGTAAGTGCCAGGAAAAGTTCTAAAGGAAGTTGGCTTCAGATTCTCAGCCAAGTTCTTCCCTTGAGTTGTGGCTGTTGATGCTGTCTGAGGAACACCATGGGGGGTGTCAGGCAGGTGATATAAAGGCATGAATTGCCAGGACTCAAGGAGAGTGCTGGGGGCTTTGACAAATTGAAGAGGCATTCAACTTCCTAGAGCATTCAAATTCAAGTTTTTTAAAAACCTTCACTGTGGCCAGATGCAGTGGCTTGCACCTGTAATCCCAGCTGCTCAGGAGGCTGAGGCAGGAGGATGGGTTGAGCCCAGGAGTTCAAGACCAGCCCGGACAACATAGCGAGACCCTATCTCTACAATGTTTTTTTTTTAACTAGCCAGGTACAGTGGCGTGCACCTGTAGTCCCAGCTAGTTGGCAGGACTGAGACAGGAAGATTGCTTGAGCCCAGGAGGTTGAGGCTGCAGTGAGCTATGATCGCACCACTGCACTCCAGTCTGGGTGACAGAGCGAGACCCTGTCACTAAACAAAAACAAAACAAAAAACAAAACAAACAAACAAAAAACCACTACTCTCTGCCAAAGGAAGTAAATCTGTGAGTACAAAATGGGGCACAGGCTTCATGCGCCAGAAATGCAGCCTTCCACCCAATTCAGTGAAAGTGTGTCAAATGCAAATACAAAGCAGTTAGAAGCGCAAAAGCCTGCCGTTACCTGGACGGGGATGAATATGACATACACTGATATCCCGATGAGAGCTGTGGGCCCCAGAATGAAAAAGGCGTACGCCGCACAAAAGACCATTAGGATCGGGATGGTGGCTGGCAAAGGACAAAACAAGGCAGCTTCAAACAAGGAATAGCTATCACTTGACAGTATATTGAGCACCTGGAAAGAAAAGCGCAAGGGTTCAGGCTTTGGAAGAGTCAGTCAAACATGTCTTTAAATGAAGGCTTTCAGACTGGCTGAGGGGATCTAGGGAGAAAGGAGAAAAACTTCTCTAAAGCAGGAAGGGGTCACCGGGGACCAATATGATGAGTTTTATGGGTTCTGGTACAACTTTGGAGAGGCCGGTCTTTTAGGGCTGATCATCTCAATGCGGAAAGACAAAGTGTAATGTTACCATCTGGGAGCATGCTGGAGGGAGTGCTAGCTGCCTACCCAGTCTCCCCCACCCCCTTCTCCCTCAGCCTTCCTTGTGAAGACAACTCTGCTTCTTCCGGGAAGAGATAGGCCCAGAAAAGACTACATTTCCCAGCCTCCTTTGTGGAAGGAGTGTGGCCATGTGTCCATGTTGAGGGCAATGTGATGTAAGCCAAAGTGTAGAATGGGACATTTGTGATGAATTCTTAAAGGGAGTCAACTCAACCTGGAAGGCACCCCTTCTTCTGTTCCTCTTTCTCCTACCACCTGTCTGAAGCATGGCTGAGATGGCTAGGTCTCTAGCATCTACTTTTGAACCATGATGAGAGCCATGTGCAAAGACAGTGAGAAAGAAAAGCAGAAAGATCTGGAAGCTCCTGTACCAACCCTGCATTATTCCCTTCTAGATTCCTTTTACATAGAGTGAAATTAATTCCTTTTTTTGAATTCACTGTTATTTTGGGTTTGCTATATGCAACTGAATCTAATCATAATTTAATGCTTTGAGCTTACTAAAAGAGCAACTGTAAGAAAGAAGCAAGTCTTTTATCTTACCCCACACCACCTGGGGTTCCCTTGATTCGGGAGTTTTTGTTGTTGTTGTTGTTGTTGTTGTGTGTGTGTTTTGTTTGTTTGTTTTTTGTTTTTGATAAGTGTTAAAGATTTTATTGCCAAGGATTAAGAGCTTAAGAAAATGTCAGCTCTGAAGTCCAATAGGCATGGTCTTCATTGTGGCTTTGGCACCCCCTATGCTACACAATTGGGAATATTGAAGCCATCAGTTCATCCATTTTATTAAATGCCTATAGTGTGCTCAGTACTCCTCCACAGTCCCCATTGACCATTGAAGCGATTGGATTAAGTCTCCCTGAGCCCTGTTCCCGCTGGAACTAGGAAGTCTCTCCAAATTCTCCAGCCTGAACCGAGCCCTCCTCTCTCTGAACTCCTCTGGTGTTTTGTGTCTCCACCACCTCACTTAGCCAGGAGATGGGACATGATGGGCAGGTCATAGACAAGCAAAAGGAAGGCAGATGTTCCACCCAGCATCCACATCTCACATGCACTCAAACCACTCAGGACTCATTATCCAACATTAAACTCCTCTGAGCCAGCTTACCTCACCAACAGAGATGTGGGTCAATGTCTTGAAGGACACTAGGTTTTCAAAAACCAAAGTGGAGAGTGCCACCTTCAACCGGATGGCTGTGCGGTAGTTGATGGCCCAGGCAAGGGCCCAAAAGAAGACTTTGGTAAACTCGGTGGCAAAAAGGGCTATGCACAGTCCGATGCCAACCCAGACTTTCCCAGAGGTCCTCTCAGTCTGCTGGAGGATTTGGTGAATGAGAACTGTCTGTAAAACAGCATGGTGGGGAGAAGAGAGGGCCACTGAGGGCTGAGGCTGGCATAGGAGGCCTCAGATCATGCCAGCAAGCTGACTTTAGGAGGCAAACTTTTTAATTAATTTTGGTGGCTGCTGCTGTGCTTGACAAGGATTCACTTTATGAAAATTCGCCCCCAAGGAGCATGAAGATAATGACAATGCACTAAACCCACCAGCTCATAGAGAAAGTAACTAATGACATTCTTTACTAAGCTGGGGAGCTAGCAGGTGAGGAGGAGGGGCTGCCCCACTCACCGGCCCTATGGCTGCCATGATGATGCATAGGATGTTGGCCACGATGTCCATCAACACACGTGTCCTCTGGAATTTCCACACCACGCGGCTCAGAGAGGCCTTCTCAGGACCCACCCTTTCTACTTCTTCATCCCAAAGGACTCGAAATCTGTGATGAAAAAACAGAAGCATAAAATGGATTGGCACTTCTATGTGCTGTTTGAAGCGATGCTGTTGGGCAAGCTCTTGCAAGGGTGCTCGGCACAGCCCCCCTCCCTGGCAGTGGTGCCTTCCAGCACCAGCTCAGCTTTCTGCTTTTCCTGAGCAGGTGGGATTTGGGAAGGGCAGGGGGCAATGCCTAGATACAAGCTGGTATGCCTGTGGCATCTGGGTCCTTGCCAGGCCTTCTTCTCCTCTGCCTACCACCCATCTCTGCCACAGTGTCAGCTCTTATAAGAAGGCAGAGGCAACAGAGAGGCCAAGAGAAAAATCTTCTCAGCGCAGCGAAGACGTTGTTCATTTCAAAGATCTGGAAGAAGACCAGAGAGACAGGAGTGTGGTGCACAAAGAGGAGGGGGCTGATGGGACAGTGTGAAGCAAGGCAGGAACTTTTGGGACCTTGGGGGACTTCACAAGACCTAGGGAAAACCTCAAGGGCCTTCAGGAGTTTAGGTTTCACTCCAAGTGCAAAGGAAGCCATTACAGTTTTTTAAGCCGATGTGACAAGATCATTTTGCACATCTAAAAGATCAATTGGCTGCTATGAAAGTGATGGATGATGGTGTGAGACCACAGCAGGAGATTGTCAGCCTCCAGGTGAGAGGTGGCAGTGGAATTAAAGAAAAGTGGACAGAGAGCGACAACAGGGCTTACTGATGAATGAGATGTGGGAGGAAAGGAGAAAGAGGTTCAAGGACGGACCTCAGTTTCCGGGCTTGGCCAACTGTGTGAATATTTACAGAGACGGAGATGGGAAAAAGCAGAAGAGGAAAGGAATAGTGCCAGTTTGGGGCCCTGGATCAAGAATAGGTCCAGCTTTACATAGAAGGGCATCCAAGTGCAGCCATCCCATTGGATGCTGGCCACGCAGTTTCAGAGTCTGGAAATGGGCTGTGGCCTGGAGATAGACGTGGACACATTATTGGGGGAGTCAGCATGTGTTTGGTGTTTAAGCCTTTGGATTGGAGGGGATCACTTAGGAGCATAACACAGCATGGCAGAGACAAGGATCTAAGTGGACATTCGGTAGATGGGAGGAAACATTAAGAACAGATGGAGAAGTACTGGCCAGAGAGGACAGCAGAGAGCTGGTCCAGTGCCTTGCCCTCAGTGCTCCCTGGCAACTTTCTCCAGGAGGTAGATTTTGGAATGCACCACTAGCTGAGATTTCTTCGGGGCACAGATGAGGAGAAGCACAATTCTAGAAGCAATTAGGAGGCCATGACTAACACTCCCAGGCCTTCCTCATTCTTTATATTATATATTTAATCAAAACCACAGAGTTCAATGCAGCTGCTGGAAAAAATGAAGTTGATGTCTTTATCCTAACATGGAAAAGTCTTTATAAACTCTTAACTGAAAAGAGCAACATGATCAACAGTTATGTAGTATGCTTCATTTTTTGTTTAGATTAAAATAAAACATGATCTGTGAGTGGGGCATAAGAAGAGGTACTGATCTGAAGAAGACAGTAGCCCAGGGTGTGTTTAATCAGAGTAGGAAAATTCTGGACAGAGCCACAGTGAGATTTTCATAGTGCTTGCCTGCAGGGAGTAGAGCAGGAGCATGAGAGAGATCCTTCCACGGCTTAAACTTCTGCTGCTTTCACATTTTTATAATGAATATGAATTAGGTTGGACAATGACATTTACATTTCTACAAGTTAAAATTGTCAAATATTGGCAGTTTCATTAGGATCAACCTAAATATATTTTGTAATATAAAAGTCCAATAATGATGTTTAAAGTAAAACAAAACCTGATGCTGCATGCTGGTCAGGTGGGGTCTGACCAGCACAGGGCAAAGTGAGATTCCAGCCACCTCTGTTCTGATGCAGTGCCCCTGCAAACCAGCTGGAGCTCAGCCAGAAGGGTCCTGAGCCTCAGGCCATAGCTCTCCAATGAGTCCTCTCTCCCCGCTAATGCTGCCTAATTCCCACCTCCGCACAGCTTGGGCCAAGAAGTTCATGCAGTCCAGCCCGAATCTCACAGAATGGTTACCAGCACCCATGGGTGACATTTCCCATGTTGGAGAAATTGTGAAGCACACAACTAGGGAGCACACAAAAGAGTTTATGGGACCCCTTCCTTAGAGTGGGCTTCGCTCCTGAGGTGACTGATACAGTTTGGCTGTGTCCCCACACAAATCTCATCTTGAATTGTAGCTCCCATAATCTCCACCTGTCGTGGGAGGGACCCGGTGGGAGGTAACTAAATCATGGGGGCAGATTTTCCTGTGCTGCTCTTGTGGTAGTAAGTCTCATGAGATCTGATGGTTTTACAAAGGACAATTCCTCTGCACACACTCTTGCCTGCCACCATGTAAGATGTGCCTTTACTCCTCCTTCATCTTCCACCATGATTGTGAGGCCTCCCCAGTCACATGGAACTGTGAGTCCATTAAACCTTTTTTCTTTATAAATTACCCACTCTTGGGTATTTCTTCATAGCAGTATGAAAATGGACTAATACAGTGACCCAAGCAAATCCTGGTACCTTTTGGCATTGGTGTCAGATGAGTCATACAGTGACAATGGGGGCAGGGTGTCCACGGTCAGCCTTTGCTGGTAGCCTTTCACCATCACTGGCGTGAGCCAGGAAAATGTGGCGAAGGAGAGTAGCCCCGCATCATCCACCGGGTTGGGTGCTAACCTGCAGACAAACAAGACAGTCAGTGTTCCGGGCATTGGGGTCATTGCCCCAACTCTCTCTCTGGATTGAACTTGTAACTACAGTAACAACCACAGCTGCACTCAGAATCTGTGACTTGCATTCATTATGTTTATTAGCCCTTTGAGCAGTGATGTGCTGGGGCCAGCTGGTGAGAGCCAATTGTTAAATTTTCAGGAATTTTGCAAGTTAGTTGTTAAACACAGTCAATATTCAAAATTAAATTACCTAAGTTTTAATAAATTGTCTTAAAGACAAAGGTAATAATACTCAAAACTCATCACTTCCTTTTTTTGTTCCTCTTCCTTCTTCATTTCTTCTTCCCCTCCTCCTCTTCCTTCTTTTTTCCCCTCCCATTCCTCCTTCTCTTCCTTTTTTTCCTCCTTCTCCTCTTCCTCCTCCTCCTGCCCAGAATTGCAGGGCATTAATACCCCCAGGGGCAAAACTTCACTAAGGGAGTATAGAAGTCCACCTCACATCCTCTGGGTGGAAAACTGGACACTTTCTAGAAGGACCTAGTCAGATCCAGGCCCCTCTGCTCACAGCAGTGATGCTGAGGCCACACCTCATGTTGCCTTTTCCTCCTTCCCTGTATCACTCTCCCTAAATCTTTCTTCTTGCTGCTTGGAATCACTTCCCAAATAAGCTATTTGCCTCCAGGTTCTTGACTGAGGCCCTGCTTTTGGGAGAATTCAAGCTAAAATCATGTGAATAAGGTACTATGAGCTCAGCACATAGTAAAAATTCCCTAAAAGGTGACTTTGATGATACATCATGCATTACTTCATATATTCCTCACAACACTCAGTAAGATGGGTGGTAGGGTAGTATTATATGCCCATTTCACAGACAAAAACATCAAGGCACAGAGAGTTTAGAGTATTTGCTCAAGGTCTTACTGCTGGAAAGTGGTGAGACGGGAATTCAAGCCCATTGCTTGTTGACTCCAGAGTCCTATCATTCCCTTCAGCACCTCCCCACACTGCCTCTCCACAAAGCGATTATAAACTGGTTGAAAAAGTGGACAGTTAGAGATCTCCTGGGGCTAGGAATAATAGCCCATGTCCTCACCTTCCAACCTCCACCTCTCACCTTGGAGGGCTTAAATGTGTGTGTCCTTGGCCCAGACAGAGATGCTGGGAGAAGATAGCGCAGTGTCCGCTTATTATAGAGTTGCCACTTGGCCTTCTGCTGCTCAGAGAACAAACCACAGGGCTTCGTTCCATGTAGAAAAGGCAGCATTTCATAATGTTATGGTTAGCATAATGCTAATAATATATATAATAATACAATATGCTGCAAGGTTGAGCACGTGAGCTCGGAAATCAGACTACCTGAGTTTCTATCCTGGATTTCAAAAATGACCCCATTTTCTCTCGCCATCTGTTCCCAATTCCTTGGAATGTGACCTGGCAGCTCATTCCATCAAAAAGTCGAGTCTGTTTCCTCACACTTTGTATATAAGCTGGCTTGTGATCTGCTTTGGCCAATAGAATACAATGAAAAAAGTGGTGTGCCAGTTGCAAACCTGAATCTCAAGAAGCCCTGCGTGCTGTCACTCATTCCCTTGGAAGCCTGCTGCATTACTGTGTGACCGAGCCTGGGCTAGCCTGCCGGAGGTTGAGCACACACGGGGTCCAGTTGCCCCATTGCCCCAGCCAACAGCCAGCCCACCTCCAGCAGCACAGCCACCTTGCTGTACCGGAGTAAGCCTGGTCAAGACCAAATGAACCACCCAGCTGAGCTCAGCCCAAGTTGCTTTATTTTATGGGTCACCCAACAAACTTTGAGCTAAATGAGTGGCAATTGTTTTAAGCTGCTACGTGTTGAGACAGTTTGTTACAAAGCAAAAGCTACCTGGTAAACCTTAGGCAAGTCACTTAACCTCTCTGTGCCTGTTTCCTCACCTATCAGATAAAGATAGTAACAGTACCTCCAGGGAGTTTGTGAAGAGTAAATGAGAAGATATCTGTAAAGCACTTGGACAGGTCATGGATCATGTGAAACTCTCCTTAAACCTGAGCTACTGCCTCCTTTTCACCAAAGGACAGGAGGAGACAAGGAAGTGAGTGATTGATAAATGAATGAATGCGTGCATGGGTGGACGGACAAAAGGATGAGCAGACAGAGCAGCAGATGGGTTGCAGGAGCAGTGCCCACTCTCCTGATGGACATTCCTGGAGGTCCTGCCCTGGCCCTCCCTTCCATCCTTCTTCTGACTTACCTTGCACAGGGTCGCACTGGGATCATGGTCTTCAGGCTGGGGTCATATCTCTCTGCAAAGGGTCTCCGCCGGCCTCGCTGGTCCAGATCTGAGATAAGGTAGGGTCCTTCACCCACCATCCTGATGGCAGCCTGGAGCCCTGGGCTTTTGGCCTGGGGACACTTTCACTCTATGGCAGAGAAATGGCGAAGGTTATTGAGAGGTGAGGATGTCTGATTGGGATCAGGCAGCCTCTACTTTACCCAGATCAGTTCCTTTGCTTTGACCCCTGAGAAATGTTTTCACCAATGAGCTTTCCACATTTGTAGGGGAGTGTGGCCAGAAGACCTGCTACGTCCCTTAATGCTACACTGAGGCTTTCTTATTAGTAGGACCATTTAGTTCCTCTTTTCTCATGTTGGGTTGGCCGAGAGCAGAAAACCCTATGTTGTGGTTTCGGTTGGGAGCCGGTCCAATGACCAAGGTTGAGTCCCAGCCCAGGGAAAGAGTCCCAAGAAAATAGGTTTTCTTTCTTAGTATTTATTCAGAGTGAAGTATGGCTGACACACACACACACGTGCACACACACACGTGCACACATGTCCACACAGAGGCACACATGCACACACATCCACAAACATGCACACACACACCCATGCACATATACCCACACACACCCATGCACACACATGCACACACCCCTTGTTCTTTCAGATTCTCTCAGATCCCCAGAAGTTTGTGCATCCACATCCCCTCCATCCTGATACCCACTGGTCAGAGAACTTCAACAACGCCACCCCCCAGGACCAGCCACATCTGGACAGGCCCACATTCCCCACACTTCAGTGACTGCTGCCCCAAATGAAAACCAACAACCCAGGTGGAGAGGACACTTTTTGCGATGTCTGTTCAGTCCCCAGGCTAGCCACCCCATTCTCCAGCCACCTAAATCCAATCCATAGAGCATGATCCCTGAAGGTTTCCCATGCCTAGTCTTAGTCCTTTCCTGAGGCCTCCCTCTATTGCTGCCCTAGGGTCCCATGACAGCCCCTTCCTCGTACCCTATAGATAAATTCTCCTTTTTTACCTAAGGTATGTTGAGTTGGTCTCTGCCACTTGCAAACAAAGGCCTTATTATTATATATAAAGAGGGGTCACATTCCCATGAGTTCTTTCTGGAAGTTTTCATAGAAGCAGAATCCATTACTGCTTCTAGCAGTAAATAAACCAACTCCCATCAAGTTGTTAGTGGCTGATAAAACCATGGCATGGCAGAGCTGGAAGTGTTGTCAGATGCAATCTTTTACACATTTCTCATTATACAGAAGAGGAGACAGAGTTCCAGAGAGAGGAAGGACTTACTCAAGAGTATATAGAGAATGAGTAGCATCTGTCTCATCTGGGGCACTCTAGATACAGGAAACTGATGTTCCCTCCCTCCTCCAATAACCCTACAATAACCCTTGCTTATATTATATAACAAGAGGCACTCCTCTGGAATAATATACGTATTTTTTAACAACAGAATTTGAAAATCATAATGTCTTCATCTCAAAAAGATAAATCCCCCAATGTGGAAACTGAAGACTCATAATTAGATGGAGAAGCCCACATGTTTTAGAGCTAGTAGTTGCTGAAAAGCTTTTTAATCATTGTTAATGAATTTAAAGTTTTTGTTGTTGTTGTGGTTGTTGTTGTTGAGATGGAGTCTCACTCTGTCACCCAGGTGGGGGTGCAGTGGTGCGATCTTGGCTAACTGCAACCTCTGCCTCCTGGGTTCAAGCGATTCTCCAGCCTCAGCCTCCTGAGCAGCCGGGACTAGAGGTGCACGCCACTGCATCTGGCTAATTTTTGTATTTTTAGTAGAGACAGGGTTTTGCCATATTGGCCAGGTTGATCTCGAACTCCTGACCTCAGGTGATCCACCTGACTTAGCCTCCCAAAGTGCTGGGATTACAGGCGTGAGTCACCAAAAAAAAAAAAAAAAAAAAAAAAATTGAGACAGGATCTCACTCTGTCGCCCAGGCTGGAGTGCAGTAGCACGATCTCAGTTCATCATAACATCTGCCTCCTGGGCTCAAGTGATCCTCCCTCCTCAGCCCAAGCAGCAGGGACTACAGGCATGCACCACCATGCCCAGCTAATTTTTGTATTTCTAGTAGAGACGAGGTTTTGCCATGTTGCCCAGGCTGGTCTCAAACTCCTGGGCTCAAGCAATCTACCTGCTTCAGCCTCCCAAAGTGCTGGGATTACAGGCATGAGCCACTGTGCCCAGCCGCAGTTAATAAATAATAATGACATGAATATCATAGACCCAGCTGTAGATTCCTAATTCCATGAGAATATTAGCAGCTACCAGAGACTCCCTAAACCTCTGGCCAAACTGCATACTCTACTCTCCACCCTCTATTTGTACCATTGAATACTGCACTCCAGCCCTGTGGAATATCTTACTACTCCCTGGACAAACTGTTTATTCCTCCTGCTTTTTAGTTTTTGTATTTACTACTGCCACAACGTGGAACCATCTAGTATCCCTTTCTTCACTTGGCCAATTTCTGCTCAGCTTTCAAGGCTCAGTTTAAACATTTCCTTTTCTGAGAAAACTTTCCTACATACTTTTTTATTTCCCCAAGCAAACTGTGGGCTTCATGTTTGTCTTGTTCACGGCTGTATTTCCAATACCTAGCATAGCCCCTGGTACATAGGAGATGTTTAATACATATTTGTTGAATGAATGAATAATAATAAGTATGAGGAACATCTAAGATGCAAATCCTTTCCCCTGAAAGTGAAAAATAAGCACACAATAACACACAGTAAAATATAAATTATTTTGATATTAAGTATGGGATGATATAAAAATAACAAATAAAGTATAAATTATAACATTGTGTTAGTCCTAGAAAAAATACTTTTTAAAAAGGGTTAAAGCTAAGAAGTCAGTCAAGGAAATAAAATGAAACACTAAATAGTAGATTAACCAAAAAAAAAAAAAAAAAAAAAAAAAAAAAAAAGGTAGGCAAGGAGGGACAGAAGAATAAAAAACAAAAGGAATAAATAGAAGACAAATATTAATAGCAAGCCAATAGACTTAAACACAACCATGTCAACAATTACATTAAATATAAATGGAGTAAACGTTTCAATTGGAAAACAAAGATAGACTGAATATAAAAAGAAGATCCAATGATATGCTTCCTATGACAAGTTTATTTTAAATATAAACACACATATAAGCTAAAAGTAACAGGGTGAAAAAGGAATACCATGTTAACTGTACAAAGTACATACAGAGATATGTATTTATGATCTTATGATAGGGAATAATTTCTTAAAGCAATTTTCTTTAAAAAGTCCTAAAGCAAAATCTTGATAAATTCTAGTACACTGAAATTATAGATGTGCATTAATCAGAAGACATAATTTGTAAGAGAAGCAACATACTGGTATAGATGTGACCCATTTAACTGTAAAGAATTAGTATGCAGAATTTATAAAGAATTCTCAATACATTAATAACAGAAGGACAAACAATTAATTAGAGGAGCCAGCAAAAGACAATTGACAGATGATCCAAATAAACACAAAAATATGCTCAATCTCTGAGTATCAGGAAAATATGAATTAAAACCACAATCACAATAACAGCCATTTCTCAGTCTTCAAATAGACATTATTTAAAAGTCTAAAAATTGCAAATCTTGGCATATGTATGGAGCACTGCAGCTCTTAAGCCCCCCTGGTGGGAATATAAATTGTATAACTAATTTGTAAAGCAATTTGGCATTATCTGGTCAAGTTAAAGATTGTCTTACTAACATAGGCAGCAATTATCCTTCTTAATTATATATATGCCCTGGAGAAAGCCTGCCTGTTCAAGCAGTCAGATACAGAGTGGCCACTAATTTTGCAGGCTGTCTTCCATTCTCCTCCGAATTTCCTCCCTGCCCCTGCTAGCCTCTCTTCTCTCATACTGGTGTCAACACTGAAGTTCAATCTAGGAAAACACAAGGAAACAATCCACAGAGGATGGAATCTCATGCAAAAAATATTTTTGTGGCCCCTCTACAGGAATATTTATAGTGGCTCTGTTTATAATATCTTAAACATCCATGAATAGGAAAATGGATGAATAAATTGTATAATATGAGTTTGGCATATTACTATTCAACAGTAAAAATGAATAAACTAAGTCCACATATCAAACTATGTGTATAGCTCATATGATAAATTGGGGGGGGGAAGCTGCAGAAAAATACATACACTTTGATACCATTTATATAAAGTTCACAAACTTGCAAAATATACAATATACAAATTCATGTACTTGCAATATATAATAATATATTTTATTTAATAATGACTATATTTGTAGTAAAATTTCATTTCTCCAAGTACTCGAATCTCCTTATATTGGAGAATCGTATTAGAACTAAGATCTGGGCACTAGGTAAATTCTTTGTTATTAGGATGTTGTTGCTTCTAGGCCCTCTCAGCTGACAAAGCAAGGAAATATATGTATGCATATTAGCCAGTGCATAAACACATATCTATAAATATTTCTATATGTAACCATCCATATCTATTTTAAGCTAACAGTGAGTTCATACTGACTCTCCAACTTGAATCCATTACCATAATTATCACAATTCTAGCCTCCTCCCCTTGCTTATTTGTAAGTTCCAATTCTAAAACTGAGAAGCCTGGCTCTCACCATCTATCATGTGTTTACTTAACTGTTCAATTAAGTGTACATGTATAGCAGTATCAGAATTGTCAACCCATAGCCCTGTGAGAAACAACTTAATCAACTAGAATCCGATGCTTCCAAGAGCATAGTACCATATGGAGAAGGAAAAAAAAAAATAGCAACTTTACAGTGAAGAAGCCTGGCACACATCACCTCAGCCAGGTAATCAAGGTCAACATCAGCAGTGATAAGTACTGTTGAAAACGTGTACCCTTAATATGATGTGGCAAGAAGGGCACTTTACCTCTGAGGTCCTCCCCCCAAAACCTCATAACGCCGATCTAATCATGAGAAAAACATCATACGAATCCCAGTTGCAGGACAGTCTACAAAATACGTGGCTGGTACTCCTCAAAACTGTCAAGGTCATCAAAGACAAGGAGAGCCTGAGACAGTGACACAGCCAAGGGGCACCTAAGGAGACCTGACAACTACCTGTGAAGAGGCATCTTGGATGAGATCCTGGAACCAAAAAAGGATGTTAGATAAAAACAAAGGAAATCTAGTAAAGTATAAATATTAGTTAACAATGTATCAATTGTGCATTAATTACAACACATATACCATACTAACATGAGATGTTATTAATGTTATTAGCAAGGGTAGCTGGATAGGGGGTACTGGAGAACTCTGTACTATCTTTGCAATTTTTTTGTAAACCAAAACCATTCTTAAAAATTAAAATTTATTTCTACAAAATGAATGGGAACACTCTACACCAAATTCAAGATGATGGTTACCTCTAGGGGTGGGGAAATAAGATCTGGAAGTTACTCAGGTTTCCTCCCACATTGCTGTAATATCTGATCATAATTTTAAGAATCTAAAGCCGAAAGCAGGCTGTCTGTGCTCAGTGTCACTGAGTAATGCAGACCTGTGCTACAGAAGTTCTGAGAAAGTAGAGGTCAATACGGTCTGGGAGGAGGACGGGGTTAGGGAGGACTTTTGCAGGAGGTGAGACTGGAAGGATTTGAGAAAAAGCCCAAACAGATTGTTGGCTGAGCCTGGGTTTGTATGTGGTGCCTGTGTCATGAGGCTGTATGCACCAGACTTAGGTAAGAGTCGAGACAAGGCTGGGCATGACTGTGAAAGGCTTCAGATTCAAAACCTTCCTTGGATCCTTTTCCACAAGATTTCCATTTGTTTGCTTACCAGAAAACCCTTCAGAATTTTCTGTACCCAAGGCACCCTCCACTCAGAAAAGCCTCCTGCTGACCTCTCTGCGTTTACTTCAGGAGACAGAGGGAGGCTATCCACTGCAGAGATGCTGGGGCTGAAAAGTTTAAAAATTGGCCTCTCATTCTTGCATAGGTCCTTGGCTCCCTGCATGAACAGAACCCAGCCCCGGTCTGGATCGGAAGCAAGAAGAGAAGCCTGAACCCAAGTACAGCCTTTGGGCACGGTCTTTCTACTGCATGTCCACCCGCTCTGCAACTGCCGGGCACAGCGGACAATCAAGCTGTGGTCCATGATCAACCACCTATGACCTCCCAGTGGCCGCTGGGCCACTGCCCTGCCCTTGGTAAACTGAGCAAAGCAGAGGTAGGAAAGCAGGTTAGCTGATGAAGAAGAAAGAGCTCAAGGCAAGTTCTGGAACCCAGCTGAAATTATTTGGGGGAGAATCACAGAATCCAAGACATGGCAAACCAGCCTCTCATGGAGAATTTCCCTCTGGCCCACCAGATCGGGCCTCAACATGCTTTGGTGACAGACCCCAGTCACTTCTTCTCAAGATGGCCCGCATGCAGTATTCCTGCAGGAAATACATACCCTGTGTCTAGTCTTCAGAAAATACCGGACGAACCCAAAGGAGCTTTCTACAGAACAAGTGGCCTGTGCTCTTCAAAAACGTCAATTGCAAGAAAGACAAAGAAAGGTGAGGAAACATCCCAGATTAAAGGATACAGAAGAGATGTGACAGCTAAAAGCAACACACAAGCCTGGATTGGATGCTTGACCAGAAGAAAATAAATTTGCTATAGAGAACATTATTGGCCCAAGTCAAAGGTCAAATTGTGCACTTGACTCTCAAGTCACCCGCCTGACCCTCTTCCAAGTGTACTTTACTTTCTTTCATTCCTGCTCTAAAACTTTTTAATAAATTTTCACTCCTGCTCTAAAAAAATAAAAATAAGTAAATGAAATGTTTAAAAGAACAGTATTGGAACATTGGAGAAATTTAAATATGGACTATAGATTCTGCAATAATATTTTATCAAAGATAAATTTCCTGATTTTGATATTAATGCTAAAGTAAATGTGGCAAAAATGTCACTGCAAATCTCAGTGAAGGGTAGTTGGTATCTCTTAGCATTATTTCTGTTACTTTTCTGTAAGTTTGAAATCATTGCAAAATAAAAAGTTAAGCATTTTCTAAAGAAATAGCCCTAAAGGGGATGATTTTTTTTTTCTTCTGTGGAACTAAATGCAATTTTTCTGCACACTTCTCTGCTCTCAGGAGCCATGCAGCCTTCACTGATGTCCTCTTCATGTGCCCTGTGATATTTGAGGACCATTGTCATTTCCTACAACTCACTCCCAGCCACCCAGTGGCTAGTCCTCTCTCATCCAGGCTAATCTTTCCCAGCCCCTTTGAGAGGGTGGAACTCATTGTCAGTGGAGAACCCTTACCTATAACTTCTATTTTTTGGTTCCCTTTTCTAATGCTAAGGGACCCTGGCAGCAAGATGTCATCAGCTTGTCTTAAGGGCTCCTGAGTCCCAGATGCCAAACAGTGGAGGCCAGGCCTCCCTGGCCAGGTTTGAGTAATCAGCACACATAGGAAATTGGTGCTAGAAGGTAATTTCCTTGAGTGCTCCCCAGGGCATGTGAAGTTTTGATGATCTGAGGCGGCTTGGAAGCATTGCAGCTGGAATGGCACTTTGCTAAATTTGGCAGCCCTGGGGGGAAAAATGAGACTTTTTTTAAAATCAGGAAGCCTGCTTTGGCTAACGTCTCTATCCCCGTCTGTCACGCCATCCTTTGCCAGGAGTGAGGAGCTGCCTGGGGTGAGAAATCTGCTTGCTGGCAATCACAGGATGGGGTCTGAGGGGCACACAGCTGATGAGAGCTGGGAGGAGGCAGTGCCAACTGGGCCAGGGTCCCTGCAGCCATCGTGGCTCTGTTCTTGGCATTGTGTTTTCCATGCAGAGCATCTGAGGGTTGGCAGGAGATGCCAAAAAGTCCCTGGTGCACCCCTCTGCTAGCAGGCAGGGGGTTCCTAACCTAACCTCAACAGACTGGACAGGCAGAAGCAGGAAGGGCTCTGTTTAGAGCACAGGACACAAAGACCATGTACAACTTGCAGTTCCATTTTATATGGCCTGCATAGTTTAAACATTTTTTTCCAATTTGTGGAAAACATTTAAAAATGAGGAGATACCACATTAAAAAAAATAAGACTGGCTTCTGGCTTTCGTCAAATACCAAGAGCTCTGTATGCTCACGTGGTGACAATCCACTCACGTTGAGCACGGCAGCCCCTCCTGGGCAGGGCATACATGCTTTAGTTTGCCACAATCCCCACCACTCCTCGCTGTCTCTGTGATCTGAGATTCGGGGTCGCGTACCATTTATTATTGCATTGGCACTGCTGTCTTCCTTATAGTGTTTCCTGAGGCCTTTTTCTCTATCCTTGTCTCTGCCCCAAGAGAGAACAAAAGACGTCTAGAAGTCATCTCAAGAAGAACCATATTTCCACACCTGCCCACTTTGCTCTGTTATATTTCATTTCTGCCCCTGTCTAGCCCAGAAAATTAACAATTTCATGTTTGAGAACTGGACTCTGGGTCTTCCTTGGTGCTCATGACGGGAGTCCCTCCATCAACCAAAAGCAGGCACACCTTTAGTCATAAAATTTTTCCCAGATACGAGACTACAGCCCTACTTCTTTCTTAATAAATCCATTCTTAATTTAAAGCCACCAAAGTTATCAATATCTGATGGTCTCCCCCAACTCCCACAGCCCCTTCCTCCAGGGCCTGACTGGCCTCCAGCACAGAGGAGACACTGGGGAGCTCTCCCAGGCCCTGCCTGCACCACACCTCTCCTGTCTGTCCCCAGGTCCCAGGCACCTGCGGCAGACCAGAAAGCCCTGTGAGTGATGAGGGACTGGGGTTGGGAGGCAGGGGGAGGCAGAGAGGTGGCAGAGGGAAGTGCGTGCAGGGGACAGCACCAAGCTGGGGGTGCAGGAAGGGAAGTGGGGGTGCTTTTGCTCAAGTTCCCTCATCTCCCAGAAGGCCTAAAACAGTGGCCAGTGATGGCATCTCCAAATGAGGTCATCCATCCAGTTACAGACGCATTCCGACACGATCAAAGAAGGATGCAAGAGCCTGGATTCAGAGCAACTCAAATCTACACTCCCAGGAAAATAATATATTTAAAAGTAAAAAAAAAAAAAAAAAAAGAAAGAAAGATGAAAACCTCATATGAGAACTGCAGTAATGCTTCATGATTCCAGGTCTTTTTTTGGGGGGGTATAAATCCCGTAATTAAATTGTGAACACTACCCTGTATATGTGTTTGTGCATGTGTGGGAAAAGACTTACATTATTCCATGTAGGCTTTTGTATTTCAGAGATTTTGAAATCGTGTCTTGCATTTCTGCCTTTTCTTTTATGATAGCGGGGGCTCCAAAAGTGGAAGAGGGGCTGCCTTTCTTCTGGGAGCCTCGTCCCTGCTGCCTCCCGCTTGGGCAGCCCCATTCAGTGGTGTCACCCCCCCACCCACACACACACACACAGCCTGTCCTGGGGATGAGAGACAAAGGCCCTTGGGACTAAATGGTGGCCGCTAATTGCTACAGGGAGAGGCTTTACCTGGGCTGAGGATGAGAGGGAGGGGAGGAGGGTCAGCAGTCATGGGGCTCAGAGCCTGGCACCTGCTGCCCAGGAGTCCAGGGTCTCCTTCTCCCCAAGGACCTCAGATTCAGCTTCTCTTGTCCCACCCGCCTGAAGTCCTCCTCTTCAACTGCCCCATTCAACTGCCACTCCCACCACACCTGAGAGGGAACTCTGGCGGGCCAACATTCCCTCTACCCACATTAAAGGGCTCTCCCCTCTCCCAGGATGGCCTGTGGCCCGGTCTGGCTCTTTGGTGACAGTCAGAGCCCATGCATGAAAGCACTGTGCATGGCCAGCCCTTCCCTGGCTGTCACAGCACATCCTTGTAGAAGAGAAGGAGAAAAATCCTCTCTCCAACCCTCATTCTACAGACAAGAAGCCCAAGGAACAGAAGCCTATCCACGACTGGAGTGGGGCTGAGACCAGCACCCAGGTCCCCTGAGTCCCACTCCAGGCTCCTTCCTGGGAGAATGCATTGAATTTCCTACGCTGTGTTCCTGCAACGGGGAATCAACTTTGGGATCAGGGGAAGGGAAGACAGGGGAGGGGAGGGCAGGGGTAGGGGAGGGGAGGGCAGGGGTAGGGGAGGGGAGGGGAGGGCAGGGTTAGGGGAGGGGAGGGCAGGGGTAGGGGAGGGGAGGGGAGGGCAGGGGTAGGGGAGGGGAGGGGAGGGCAGGGGTAGGGGAGGGGAGGGCAGGGGTAGGGGAGGGGAGGGGAGGGCAGGGGTAGGGGAGGGGAGGGCAGGGGTTGGGGAGGGGAGGGCAGGGGTAGGGGAGGGGAGGGGAGGGCAGGGTTAGGGGAGGGGAGGGCAGGGGTAGGGGAGGGGAGGGGAGGGCAGGGGTAGGGGAGGGGAGGGGAGGGCAGGGGTAGGGGAGGGGAGGGCAGGGGTAGGGGAGGGGAGGGGAGGCCAGGGGTAGGGGAGGGGAGGGCAGGGGTAGGGGAGGGGAGGGGAGGGGTAGGGGAGGGGAGGGGAGGGGTAGGGGAGGGGAGGGGAGGGCAGGGGTAGGGGAGGGGAGGGCAGGGGTAGGAGAGGGGAGGGCAGGGGTAGGGGAGGGGAGGGGAGGGCAGGGGGAGGGGAGGGGAGGGCAGGGGGAGGGGAGGGGAGGGGAGGGGGAGGGCAGGGGTAGGGGAGGGGAGGGCAGGGCAGGGGTAGGGGAGGGGAGGGCAGGTGTAGGGGAGGGCAGGGGAGGCGAGGGGAGGGGAGAGGAGCCTAATCTTCAAAACGGAAAATCTCATTCATTCATTCCCCATTCATTTAACGAAAAAGAAAAGGTAATTTGAGCTCAATTTGTCTTGAAATGAACGGAAGGTAAGTCTGAGACCTGCACTAGCAGCTAGCCCTTGCATAGAAAAGTTCCCCTGTGTCACCCTTGGAACCCTGCACATCCCGAGCGCAAGTATGATTCCTGGGGTCCCTTCTGCGCCTGTCTCAGAACAAGCGCCCGATTTCAGGTGAGCTGACCCTAAGGGTTCCACAGCGCTCAGCGAGCCGACTGGGAGGGAGCAAACTCTTTAAGTGCAGAAAAAAACAAATCTTGATTCTGCTTTAAGGATTATTTAAACACCTTAAAGGACCCTCCCAGCCTCACGCACGTGGATTTCATGAGGAATATTGGCCGCTACTTTCATCCTGGCCTGCGCAACGCCGCCCCCTGCTGGCTGCCTTCTGGCCCCGCCGCTTCCTGGAGATCCGAATTCACCGCCTTTGCCCGACCTGAGTTCCCTTCCTACCTAGAGGGAGGTGGAAATGGAGAGGGGCTGTGGGCAGCTGTGTAGGAAAATGGGTCCTCCCAGGAAGGCTCCCCGGCCTGGGGAGTGAGCTAGACCGACTGCAGTTTCCTTACACGTGTCCAAAGTGTTCCATTTAATTTCCCTCCATTCTTCCCTTCACGAATGCAAATCACTGCTAATAATATCACTTGACATTTCTGGAGCCCTTTGTGTATCGCAAAATTCTTTATCCTCTTTATCACCTGATCTTCGCAACAACCCCGGGGGTCTCATAAACACGGCAAAGACTCGCTTCCACGATCTTCCAAACGGAGTCAAG
The DNA here is from genome assembly GCF_028885655.2 of Pongo abelii. NCBI lineage: Eukaryota > Metazoa > Chordata > Mammalia > Primates > Hominidae > Pongo > Pongo abelii. Next base: position 47,357,793 of record NC_072003.2, read on the forward strand.
TGCTATCAAGTTTATGGAGGAAGAATGCTGATCAGTTTTCCTCTATCTCCATGAAAGGCCTGGCAGAGACGGATTTCCACCCAGGCAAAGAGTATTGGGCGCTACGCAAGAAGACTGGTGGGCCTAGCAGGAAACAGAGTGGGGAATGATGGAGAGGGACTGTCCGGTCTGTATCCAAGGAAGTCCTTAGGAAAAGACCAGCCAAGCTCCTGTTCCAGGCAGATCGTGGACTCACCCACAGTCAGGGAACTGAGGCCCAGCCTGGGTATACACACGGCTCGGGGTGGGGCAAGATAATGCACTGGAATACAAAAAGAAAAAAAATAGAAATCCTTTTCATATTTTTCCTCTTCCTTTAAAAATTCTATTTTGGCTGAGTGCAGAGGCTCAGGCCTATAATCCCAATACTGGGAGGCCAAGGCAGGCGGATCACTCGAGTCCAGGCATTCAAGACAAGCCTAGGCAACATAGTGAAACCCCATCTCTACTGAAAATACAAAAATTAGCTGGGCGTGGTGGCGTGTGTCTGTAGTCCTAGCTACCTGTGAGGCTGAGATGGGAGTATGAATTGAGCCAGGGAAGTCAAGGCTGCAGTGAGCTGTGATCATGCCATGGCATTCAGGCCTGGATGATGAGAGTGAGACTCTGTCTCAAAAAGAAAAAAAAATTGTGTACAGTGATATACATGTGTAGGGGAGAAAAAGTGTGATACTTTTCCTCACCAGTCATATGGGTTATGGCTGACACTCTTGTAACAAAAGGCAGACTAACAAAAGGAAAGCATAACAATTTTATTTCATCAAAGTTTAATGTGACATGTGAGTCTTCAGAAATGAATACCGAAAGGCTCAGGGAGAATTGTCCATTTTTATGCTTAGACTCAATGAGGAATGGACAGTGGTATAGAAATGCGATTGGACAGAAAGTTCTGATCAACTGTAATGGACCGAGGTGGTGGGATGGGGACCCAGCAGGGCCTGTCTGTTCAGATTCTTCTCGGCCTCTCTGGGCAGCATTTCTTCTTTCTAGGTATGGGGCACGACCCCTCTGGAATGAGGGTCTTAGGACCTACTCTCAGACAAAGTTGGTCAGAGAATTTCTTTACGGCCAGCTCCTGTGCAGAAGGGTGGGGGAAGGTTTGAGTCGCAGTTTTAGGTTTTATCAGTGGCTTTGGGGGAAGAATTTCTATGACTCACCTTGGGGAGGGGGAACTCTGGTTTCTATGACTCACCTCATGGGAGAAAGAGGTGCACAAGGGGTGCAGGAGGGCAGGAGAAGGTCAGAGAGAACTTGCTTCTGAGGCTGCTTCTGAGGTCATCCAAACTCCACCATTTCAAAGTACTCAGCCTGCCAAAGTGCCATACTTTGGGGTATTGTTGTCCGAGCCCCAACACATGTCCACCCTGCACATCCCTGTAAATAACTATACATGCATAAATTAGGGGTCTGTGTGCGCACATACCCGCGGTGGTGCTCCGTGGCAAGGGAAAATTGGTGCTCTATGGGAAGGAAATTTTCCCAGCTCTGAGGTTCTGCGGGGTCTCTATTCCAAAGTGAGGTTCTGGCTGGGCGTGGTGCCTCACATCTGTAATCCCTGCACTTTGGGAGGCTTGGGCGGGCAGATCACCTGAGGCTAGGAGTTCAAGACCAGCCGGGCCAACATGATTGAAACTCCATCTCTACTAAAAATACAAAAATTAGCCGGGCATGGTGATGCACACCTGCAGTCCCAGCTACTCGGGAGGCTGAGGCAGGAGAATCGCTTGAACCCTGGAGGCAGAAGTTGCAGTGAGCCGAGATTGTGTCATTGCATTCCAGCCTGGGCGACAAAGCAGGACTCTGTCTTAACAACAACAAAAAAAAGTGAGGTTCTGTCTGAAAAAAAAAAATAAAGAGAGAGGAGTGGGGAGACAAAGACAGAAAGAGACAGATAAGAGAGACAGAAAGAGCAGAAAGACTTGGCCCAAAGGCCCCAAGAAGTGCTCCGAAATCAGTGTGTGCAGTTACATAGAATCAATAGCTTACAGTGGCTAAGAGTAGAAACTCTGGAATCAGATCTGTCCTCAAAATCTCTAAATTTCAATGTCGTCAACTACAAAATGAAAACATGATCCTGAAAGCATTGTAAATTAACTGAGGATTAAAGTGGATCATGGAAGTGAAGCACTTAAACACAGTGCCTTAAACAAACACTCAATAAATTGTAGCTATTGTCTGTGAATAATAATTTTAAAATTAGCAGGATCTCAGCTGGGTGCGGTGGCTCATGCCTGTAATCCCAGCACTTTGGGAGGCCGAGGCGGGCAGATCACGAGGTCAGGAAATTGAGACCATCCTGGCTAACATGGTAAAATCCCGTCTCTACTAAAAATACAAAAAAATTAGCTAGGGGTGGTGGCGGGTGCCTGTAGTCCCAGTTACTCGGGAGGCTGAGGCAGGAGAATGGCATGAACCCGGGAGGCGGAGCTTGTAGTGAGCCGAGATCATGCCACTGCACTCCAGGCTGGGCGACAGCGCTAGACTCCATCTCAAAAAAAAAAAAAAAAAAAAAAAAAAAAAAAAAAAAAAAAATTAGCAGGATCTCACTAGAAGTAAGAATTCTACCTCCTGGGTTGCTATTAGAATCTGTCTAGTAGAAATATACTGATGTCTCTGCTAAAAGAAGGGGTTTGGGTTTTTCACTTTATTTGCCTAATGAACTAAGGCGAGAGATATAAAAGGACTATCAAACAAAGTTGATGTCAAGTGATTTTGGAAAGTAATTGGAATTTGCGTGGACTTTTAAAACAGTAAGTGGAAGAAATAAATGTAAGTAAAGCAATAATAGGATTCGTGAGCCAGAAATACATGCATGCAACAGTCAGAGAACAAGCCCTCTAATAAAGAACAAAAATATTTCACAGCCAGAAAATGTGGGTGCTGGTCTCAGCTCCACCACTTACAGCTTAAAGACCTGAGCAAGCCCCTTGGCTCAGAGAGCTGAGCCTAGGAATTAAACCCTGCCCCCAACATGAGAAAGAATTCTCCAATAATCCATTCTCAGAATCAGGAAAACTATGCTAATTGCAAACAAATAAATTTTCCATGTAAATGGTTGGGTCATAACAATCTTGTAATAAACCTGTTTCTTTCTTTGCATGGGCTGTTAAGGAGCTTAGAGCAAAAACTCAGCCATCTCTAGTAACTGTACACAATCTTATGGCATGCACTTATATGCAATTATATGCGAGGAAGTGCTCTATTCAAAGTCTAAATCATGAACACACCCCAGATCAGTGAAGGATATTGATATATGAGGGGAGAAGGAGGTGGGGAGCATTTCAGTGAATGCCACTGAGAGGGACTGAGACCCTCATATCAGAACAGAAGTTTCTAAATTGGTATGGTTCTCTCTAGAGTATAATGCTACCCGTTAAGTATCTGGGAACCAAGGATTTGGCAAGGAACATGCTTATCAAGTCAGCAAAGTGTACTCCTCTTTGCTCTGATGAATCATAGTTTTGCGCTAATGCTCCTCAGAGATGCCACACTGGATGGCAAGCTCTGCATAAGGAGCTGTCAGGCACTAGAAATAGAACTTCCATGAAGGGGCAGCCTATCTGTCCCCCTGCTCTGAGCAGGCCATGCTGGCTGGTTTGGGGGTGAGGCCTTTATCCCCAGCCCTTACTGCTTGCTTCATCCTTCTCGTTTTCTTCCCTCTCCTGTTTTATTTTATTATTTTATTTTATTTTTGGGATGGAGTTTTTCTGTTGTTGCCCAGGCTGGAGTGCAGTGGCTCGATCTCGGCTCACTGCAACCTCCGTCTCCCAGGTTCAAGCAATTCTCCTGCCTCAGCTTCCCTAGTAGCTGTGATTACAGGCGCATGCCATCACGCCCGGCTAATTTTTGTATTTTTAGTAGCGATGGGGTTTCACCATGTTGGCCAGGCTGGTCTCGACCTCCTGACCTCAGGTGATCCGCCCACCCTGGCCTCCCAAAGTGCTGGGATTACAGGCATGAGCCACCGCGCCCAGCCCCCTCTCCTGTTTTAGATTCGAGTTCTAAACCAGCCTATTAAAAGCCAGTGGTGTGGTTGTGGGCAAGGTATCTCCTCCACCTGGGACACGAGTTCCCTCTAGAAAATCAAAGAGCTGAGTTAAATGCAGGTTCTTAAGTTGTTTGTGTGCCATGGACCTTTTTGGCATTCTAGTATATTCTCAGAAAAAGTATTTTTATGCATGAGATAAAGTACATAGGATTGCAAAGATAACCAATTATACAGAATGTGCTTATCATAATATGTATAAAACACAGCTGAATATTGTAAGGTGTATGCTTCTATATTGATGCACTAAGTAATGTGATCTAGCAGAAGGTCTAATGACTATTATAATTTCAAAGCATTGATGCATGTAAGTGATATTTTGAGACATCTGAAACAACTGAAATGAGATTTGAGAATACCGCTGATTTCTATTGGTAACAAAGTCACAGATATTGCTAATACTATCTATTTGTTGCCCCATCAAGGAAAATACCAAATTTCAGTTCGTAAAAATAAAGATGTCATTTTTTTTCCCATCCAAATTCATAGATGCTCTGAATCTAGCTAAGAGGTCCATGGACCACAGGCTAAGAACAGCTGGACTGACGACTTCTAAAATTGCTTCTGACTCTGAAGCAGTTGGATTCCACAGAATTTTCTAAATGATGCCAGGGGACAGATTAGGGGACATTTAGGATAATGGGGTGAAATTTTACAATCTTAACAGCTCGCACCAGAGTGAATCAGAGGGTGGGAACCGTTTTTGTTTAGCAACTGCCTTGATCTGTCTCTTGGGGCAGTCAGAGACACCCTAATGACTTGCTTGGCAGGAAAGGGCACCAGAAGGGAGAACTAAACTGCTCTGCATAAAACGTGTCCAAGAATTGGGAGGTGGGGGCAGGGAGAACACAGACAGTAATTAGAGAACCAGAGAGGAAACCAGAGCCAGAGCGGGTTAGAATGGTGAGGGACTCCTTAAGAAAGCAGATGGTTGATACTCAACTGGAAGTTGTTGACTTACTGTCAACAATTCTTTTGACCCCACACTTCATTAAAGTGGTCTACACATACAAAGGAAATAAGGAAAAGTGCTGAATTCTCCTGCTAGGTGAATGCAGTGGAGCAAAGGAGAGGATGGATGGCCTAGCGGGAAGGCAGAGTTAAAAGAGGTCATGCAAATCAAAGTGACGGGAAGCACAGAAACTTTGGGAAGCACGCTGGCATGGGGGCCTGGACGCTTCCTGTCTAGGTCATACGGGACACGTGCTCTCAGCTAACCTCTGTGTTCTCAGAGCATGGGCCAGAGACCAGCAGTATCAGCAACATCTGAGCCTTGTTAGAAGGGCAAATTCTTAAGCCCAACCCCAGACCTACTGGATGGAACCATATGAGGTTGGGGTCCAGCAATCTGTGTCTTCCCCTCCAGGCAATTTGGATACTCAAGTTCAAGTTTGAGAACTTCTGCTGTCAGGCGTTATTATTTCCATTATTGCATTCCAGTGTCCCAGTCCGCAGAGAGGTGTATGCAGAATTTCTCCCAGCACTCAGCCTTGGAGGACCCGCTCCCAGCAAGGGGATAAGAACACTGCCCCTCACCTTGCACTGGAGAGAGCTTTCCAGAGCCAGAAAATGCTCCCAGCCACGGTGAGCTCCCTGCCCCTCCAGGCAGCCACTCTCTCCTGGGACCTTTCCAGTGACCCTCCTGGGACCTTTCCAGTGACCCAAAGGTCCATGCCTTCTAGGCTGGGGCTGCCCTCTGGAGCCACTTTTCTGAAAGAAGCCCTTCCAGACCGGAAAGACTGAAGTCTGAGTCTTCCCGTCTTTCTGCTGGTGCCTTGCACAGCATGGTGCTCTGGCCACCATAGAGGTTGGTCTCTGAAGACTGCTCATTTACCAGTTTCTCTTAGGATATCGTCCAGGGCTGCAGACAGAGGGCAGGGCAGGCAGGGCCAGCGTGACTGTGGCCTCCTTTGCTCTGTACATCAGTTGCTGTCACCGTGGACCACACTGTTACAGGAAAGGAGCCCCAATCCAGACACCAAGAGAGGGCTCTCGGATCTCGCGCAAGAATGAATTCAGGGCAAATCCATAGAGTAAAGTGAAAGGAAGTTTATTAAGCAAGTAAAGGGGCCAGGCACGGTGGCTCACGCCTATAATCTCAGCACTTTGGGAGGTCGAGGCGGGCGGATCACGAGGTCAAGAGAGCAAGACCATCCTGGCCAACATGGTGAAACCCCATCTCTACTATAATACAAAAAATTAGCTGGGCATGGTGGCGGGCGTCTGTAGTCCCAGCTAGTCGGGAGGCTGAGGCAGGGGAACCGCTTAAACCAGGGGGGCGGGGGCGCAGAGGTTGCAGTGAGCCGACATCGCGCCACTGCACTCCAGCCTGGTGACAGAGCAAGACTCCGTCTCAAAACAAAAAAACAAGTAAAGAAATAAAAGAATGGCTACTCCATAGAGCAGCCCCGAGGGCTGCTGGTTGTCCACGTTTATGGTTATTTCTTGATGATATGCTAAACAAGGGGTGGATTATTCATGCCTCCCCTTTTTAGCTCATATAGGGGAACTTCCTGACGTTGCCATGGCATTTGTAAACTGTCATGGCGCTGGTGGGAGTGGAGCAGCGAGGACAACCAGAGGTCACTCTCGTCACCATCTTGGTTTTGGTGGGTTTTGGCCGGCTTCTTTACCGCATCCTGTTTTATCAGCAAGGTCTTTATGACCTGTATCTTGTGCCAACCTCCTATCTCATCCTGTGACTTAGAATGCCTTACCATCTGGGAATGCAGCCCAGTAGGTCTCAGCCTTATTTTACCCAGCCCCTACTCAAGATGGAGTTGCTCTGGTTCAAATGCCTCTGACAACATCACCCCAACTCATGCACAGATTAAGGCCTCTAGAACCTCTAAGTACAAAAAATTCCATGACCTCCTCTCCACCAGTATGGAATTGAAAATAAAAATAATAAAAAACCATCAAATAAATATAACAAAGCACAACAAAGCCCTTCATTCTTTCATTATAATTATTTTAGTATTATTTTTGAAAGACCAAATACCAATTTTTAAATGTTTATCATAAAACATTTCTGAAACCTGAAAAGGTGAAAAGAATTATTAAAAATCAAAGCCTCATACACTCACCACTTAGCTTAAGGAATAAAATATTACAATATTGGCTGGGCGTGGTGGCTCACAGCTATAATCCCAACACTTTGGGAGGCGGAGGCGGGCAGATCACCTGAGGTCAGGAGTTCAAGACCAGCCTGGCCAGCTTGGCAAAACCCTGTCTCTACTAAAAATACAAAAATTAGCCAGGTGTGGTGGCAGGCACCTATAATTCCAGCAACTCAGGAGGCTGAGGTAGGAGAATCGCTGGAACCAGGTGGCAGTGAGCAGAGATCGCGCCACTGCACTCCAGCCTTCGTAAAACCAATGTTGTTTAAAAAAACTAATGGTATTTTTCAAAGAATTCTGCTTTATTGCTTCTCTGAGCCAATGGTTCTCACATTTTGCTGCTGGAGATGGGGACGGGGGCAGATGGGATGGGGCTCTGCACACTGAGTGGAAATGGGCTCTATTTCCTGTCCTCTGACTCCAGGGGTCAACACTTTTCTGGCGAATTATCTCCGTGGATCTGGCCAGCTCTGAAGCCCAGTGGGGCCTTCACCGCATTTTTGGAACGAGGCTGCCATCTGCTGGCCGCTCGAGGAAAAGACGGCAGCTGCATCTAGCCTGGGGAGGGTCAGTGTGTAGAGAGCTCCCTCACCCGTGATGTAGGCAGTGTCCCACAGCAGCTCTGGGAATGGGGAAGCAGAGGAAGGAGAGTCACCCTCAATGGGCAGATGAGCAGCTGAACTGTGATGGGATGGTAGCACATGGGGTTCCCAGGGACACTTCAGGGCCCAAAAAAGAAAAAAGCCAGGACTGAGGGGAAGGGAATAACAGAGCAAAGGTTTTTTTAAGAAAGATAAACCCCCTAGAAGGAGAAGCAGGTGCCACTAGAGAGTCCCAAATGGGGAGCAGAAGGTTCGCGCTCCAGGGCACTGGACTTCTCCTGTTCCGTCCAGGGATTGCATCAGTCCCTGTAGTAGCTCATTCCCGCAGGGATTTGTTTGCTGTTCTCTCTGCTTTGAACATTCTTTCCTGCCCCAGTCCCCTTCCTTGGAGTAAATGTTTGTTCAGTGCTCAGGTCTCAGTAAACTGTGCCCACACTGCCTCCAGAAGTCCCCAGGGGCTGCCTTTTCCTCTGCACCCTGTTCCTGCCTCTAGCCTCAGGTAGTCCTGTTCTGGATTGGCCTGCTTACTTGTTTACAGTTTTACTGTTTACTTACCCTCATGAGATTCCAAATTCCCTGAGGGCAGGGACAACATTTCATCCCCAGCACCAGTGCAGGCAAGAGAGTGAGAAATATTGGTTTACTAAATTGATTTTTTATGGCATTTTTTGAAAATCAGACATCATAATCTGGAATAAAAAGGAAAGTACTTTGAAACATATTTCTCCCAACAGCAAGGTCTCCCCAGAAGTAAGCTGAAAATGATTGCCTTTTCTATTTATCTGTAACCACATGTGGAGGGTGGGGGAGTGAGAACCAGAAAGAGAGACAACAAATTATTTTATTTTCAGTTGTCATATGTTGTAAGTTATGCTGCTCTTCAGTAAACAATCATAGTAGACAGCTGCTATTTGGGGCCTGGCCAGCATCCATATCCATTCTTCCTTTAGGTAGTAAGAGCATCTCAATTTTACTTTGGTGAAACAACCTCTTCTATTCTCAGTCTATATGATCCAGGGCAGCAAATCCCATCCCCAGGCCCAAGTATGGGCATGTGGCTCAGGCCTGGCAAATCACAGTATGCCAACAGCCTAGCACATGATTCATCAGGAACAAGCACATGACCCAAGCTGGCCCAGTGAGATTTCACCCTGGAATCATTGATGCAAGAAGACCTGGGGGGTGCCGAGTGTGTAGGACGTGAACCTGGAGCTGCAGGCAACCATATTGCCACCATGAGGCAAGAGGAAGTTAGAAAGTGAAGCCAAACAAAGGAAAGCAGAGCTAGGAGAAGAGAAACAGAGACCTCAAAACAGGCATCCTTTCATTCCAGCACCCAACCTTGAACTTTTTCTGTATCTTTCTGTTACAAGACCAACAAACTCTTTTTTTGTCTTTCCAAAGTTAGTTTGAGGGAGTCTCTGTTCCTTGCAACTGAACTAGTACTAGCTAACGTAAAAAGCAGAATGAAGATGGCTGGGTGCAGTGGTTCATGCCCATAACCTCAGCACTTTGGGAGGCCAAGGCAGGCGGATCACTTGAGATCAGGAGTTCGAGACCAGCCTGGCTAACATGGTGAAACCCGCCTCTACTAAAAATACAAAAATTAGCCAGTCATGGTGGCACATGCCTGTAATCCTAGCTATTCAGGAGGCTGAGGCAGGAGAATTGCTTGAACCTGGGAGGCAGAGGCTGCAGTGAGCTGAGATAGCGCCACTGCACTCCAGCCTGGGCAACAGAGCAAGACCCTGTCTAAAAAAACAAAAAGAAAAGAAAGGAAGCAGAACAAAGAAAGTGAGTTTTCCTTAGTTTTATATTTTTACAAAGTCAGTACAGCATTTGCAACACTTCTAACACAGATCAGAAAACTATAAGCTTTTACCTTATTATAAAATTATTCGGCATGTAAGTTAAAAGGAGAACCACATGATCACTGAATCCCATGTCTTAGATGGTTCTGGGGTTCTAAGGTCTTGAGAGCCATCAAGTAGCCTGTTCCAGGGTTTCCATCCAGCAATCCCCCCCCCCCCCCACATTTACCCCTGCTTCCAGGAGAAGTTCTCATCTCCAAACAAGAAGGTCGCAGACTGTGGGCCTCGAAGCTGCACCTGTGTGAACCTCTGAGCTCAGCCGCCAGCCTCCATGAAGTCTCCACATCTCCTTATCTCAGTGAAGAAGTGGCTGTGGCCATGAGGGCTGCGAACAATGACCCAGGCTTCTTCCGCAGGACCTCCGGCCGATCAAACTCTACCACCTGGAGGGTAGAGAAAGGCGAGGGGAGTATCAGGGCACAGCTGAGCTTGTGTCCTTGGAGGACTCAAAGGCATCTGGGGTAGCAGCCTGAGCCCTCATCCTCCCACCAGCCCAAGGATGCAGCCTTCACCTTCCCATTGCCCATAACCAAGATGCGGTCACAGTTCAGCACGGTGGTGACACGGTGGGCAATGACAAGCACGGTGCAGCCCTGGAAGGCTTCACGGATTGTGCGCTGGATCAGGGTGTCTGTCTCCATGTCAATGGAGGCTGTGGCTTCATCGATAAGGATGATCTGATGAATACAAAACAGGGGTGAAGGTGTCTACTTCAGGCCCTAGAGACCTGGGTCTAGCCCTGGTTTACCACTAATTCACCAGGGCCCTTCCTCTCCAGGTCTCCATTTCTTTAGCTGAGAAATGGGAGAACTGTGCTGAGTGCAAAGCCCGCTCTGATTGCTGATTATCCATTACCTTATGAGGAGACCGTTAGGTCTCAACCAGGAGCTAACTGCATTTTAGTGGCCAGAGAATTAAGTTCTTGGAAATGAAAATGGCCTAGTGGCAACTTCTTGTTTTATTAACTACTTTCCCATTTACCTAAATTAAAGTAGAGCAGTGTTCTCCAAGAAGGGGCAGGCACACACCCCAGGAGGCACATGAGATGATTTCTCCAGCATATGGATAAACACTCTTTTTAGTTTAACATTTTTGTATTTATTTCATTAATGATATGCATGAGGAAACTGTAACTCGCACTGAAAGTGTGATTTCACAAATGGCACTGCTTGGGATGAGGCTGTTTTTGAAAAGGGAGTATCATTAGTAAATCACAGGGTAGGTGGTACCCAGAGATGACAAAAATCATAAAGTAATGACTCAAATTTGGGAAGTAATACAGAGGAAGACGCAGCACCAAATGGCTATGTAATTGAAATAAGGAAGTGTGAAGTGAAGAAAGTACTACATGCACATCGCAAATTTGTTGTTCATCTCTCCAAAGAAGAGGGGGAAAGTCCTACCTCCTCTGAAATTTTCCCAGGCTTTGGTCCCCACTGAGCTCTTTTCCCACAACTCTGACAGTTTGCACCAACAGTTTTTGCATTTATCATTAATTAACCATGATATGTGTGTGTGAGCATGCATACACGTGTGAGTATGGAGGAGGTGTGTACATATGCATGCATAAGTATGTGTGTACATGTGTGTCTTGCCTCGCCTACGTAGGAGAAGGTTTGCCCCAGGCTATCTCACATACTCAAACACCTGAAATTATGGACAAAATATCTAGAAAGCTTCTGGAAGCTCTGTTCCACCAAATTTCTAAAAATATGCAATTTTGCTGCCATAAAAAAGAATGAGTTAATGTCCTTTGCAGGGACATGGGTGAAGCTGGAAGTCATCATTCTCAGCAAACTAACACAGGAACAGAAAACCAAACACCGCATGTTCTCATTCACAAGTGGGAGTTGAACAATGAGAACACATGGACACAGGGAGGGGAACATCACACACCGGGGCCTGTCAGGTGGTGGGGGGCAAGGAAAGGGAGAGCATTAGGACAAATGCTTAATGCATGTGGGTCTTAAAACCTAGATGATGGGTTCATAGGTGCAGCAAACCACCATAGCACATGTGTACCTATGCAACAAACCTGCACGTTCTGCACATGCATCCCAGAACTTAAAGTAAATTAAAAATATATATATATATGTATGCAATTTTGCCCTGGATCAGCATCTGTCATCCAATTCCCAATTCTAATAAAGATAAAAGGGATGTCCTGCATCCAAATTTTTAAAACAGTATACAGTAGGCAATTTAAAAATCAACGAGGGTCTAATGTGTTGTGTTTTTCTGAGAAAAGAGAATCATCATTTGGTCTAGTTGGAGACATTTCAGCTCAGGTGTAAGGAATCCGCTATCAGGCAGCCTAGGCTGTAAATCTCATCTACCATGCCTCATCCACACCACAAATGCATGTGGAATGGCACTTAGTGAAATGAATAAGCCCATCTTGAATTAATTTTTGTAGAAGGTGTAGGGAAGGGATCCAGTTTCAGCTTTCCACATATGGTTAGCCAGTTTTCCCAGCACCATTTATTAAATAGGGAATCCTTTCCCTATTTCTTGTTTTTGTCAGGTTTGTCAAAGATCAGATGGTTGTAGATGTGTGGAAATAATTAAGAAAATGTAGCACATATACACCATGGAATACCATGCAGCTGTAAAAAAGGATGAGTTGATGTCCTTTGTAGGGACATGGATGAAGCTGGAAACCATCATTCTCAGCAAACTATTGCAAGGACAAAAAACCAAACACCGCATGTTCTCACTCATAGGTGGGAATTGAACAATGAGAACACTTGGACACAGGGTGGGGAACATCACACACCGGGGCCTGTCGTGGGGTTGGGGGAGGTGGGAGGGATAGCATTAGGAGATATACCTAATGTAAATGACGAGTTAACGGGTGCAGCACACCAACATGGCACATGTATACATATGTAACAAACCTGCACGTTGTGCACTTGTGCCATAGAACTTAAAGTATAATAATAAAAAAAAAGAAATGAATAAGCCCTTTGGATTCTGTTGTTGTTGTTGTTGTTGTTGTTGTTGAGAAGACGTACAGCACAGTGCCCAGTGTCCCACGGTAGTGAAGGGAGAAGGAGCCGGTGTGGCTTCCCTCATCATGCATAGTCTGTGGCTTCCCCTGGCCACACAGCAGTGGTGGCCTCACCTTGGAGTTGCGAAGCACAGCCCGAGCAATGCAGAGCAGCTGCCTCTCCCCCACAGAGAAGTTTCCACCGTTTACCACCACATCCGTATGCAGCTTTTTGGGGAACTTTGAGATCTGTGATATGGGAAGAAGAGACAACATAACCTGCAAGCCACTGTGGGGTGAGACCCAACCTGACCTCGTCAGTCTCCCGCTGTATTGGCAACACTGCCCTCCTCTCTCTACGCTCCAGCCTCTGTCTTCTTGCTCCTTAACTGCGCCTTGCCCACTCTCATCTCTGGGCCTTTGCATACGCTAGCTCCTGTGCCCAGAATGTCCTTTCAAAAGATCTTTCACCAGCTGCCCCTCAGTTCTTGGTCTCAACTCAGCTGTCACCTGTTTAAAGAGACCTTGCCTGGCCACCCAATTGAAAAGAGCTGCTCCTGCCCTGAAGTTTCTATGGGTCTCATGACTACCTATACAGCCCTTACCAGTATCTGAAAGTATCCCCTGCATTTACTTGTTGCCTTTATCTCCCATTGAATGTATGTACCAGGAGGACAAAGACCTCATCTGCCTTGTCTTTGCTGTGCCCCTGAGCCTAGAACAGTGTCTGGCACACAGTTGATGTCTGAGTGCCATCAGCCTTGACTTAGGAATGCCAAGTCATCGTATCTCCATGAGATGATGCATCCATGACCCAAAGCAGCAGCAGCTGGAACACCACATGAGGGGAGCCCCAAAGGAGCAGCCCCCCATGGGCGATGCAGACTTAGACCAAGACTTGGGCCTTGGAGCTACTTACGGCCTTGGTCAAGAATGTCCTCTCCAAAGCATCCCAGATCTGCTGGTCAGTGTGACGGTCAAAGGGATCTAGGTTGAATCTGCCATATGAGAGAAAGAGAAGTGTTCAACAACATCACCCAGGCTTTGAACACTCATTTATACGCCCAGTGAATGACCAAGAATGTTTAGAACTGGATTATGGGGTTTAGGGAAATGCATGGAACCACCACGAATGGAGATTTCTTGCGCCTCCCAGCACCTGTTCCTTCTGCAGGCAGCAGCCCCAGGTTTTGTTTAGGGGCCACCTCCTCCCCAGTCCCCCAGCCCATGTGTTCCAGGGCGGGCTCCACCATCCACTCCAGATGGAGCAAAGGGCTCAAGGATAAGCCAGTCGACATACAGCGATCCCTGGCCATGGTGCTTAGCTCGGGGTGGGAAAGTAACCAATCAGAGTGTATCTCAGGACTTTTCGGGCTACCATGGGAGCAGAGACGTGAGGAGAGATTGCAACCATCCTCCCACAGGAGTGGGACACATGGAGCCCCCCAGGGCCCTCATGTGGAGTTCAGAATGAAGCAAGGCAATGCTAGGGGAAAACCGGGCCCTGGAACTCAGCCTTGGCCTCCCCATTATCATGCATGAGTCATTAGAGGCCACTTTTCCTTAAGCCATTTGGGTTTTGTTTTATTGTGTGATAGAAAGTACATAATATTTATCATTTTAACCACTTAAAAGTGTACAATTCAGCAGCATTAAATACATTAATAATGTCATGTAACCATTACCACTATTTATATCAAAACCTTTTTCATCATCCTGCTGCGCACGGTGGTTCACACCTGTAATCCCAGCACTTTGGGAGGCTGAGGTGGGCGGAACACTTGAGGTCAGGAGTTTGAGACCAGCCTGGCCAACATGGTGAAACCCCACTCCACTAAAAATACAAAAATTAGCCAGGCACAGTGATGCAAGTCTGTAGTCCCAGTTACTCAGGAAGCTGAGACAGAAGAATCACTTAAACCCGGGAGGTGGAGGTTGCAGTGAGCCGAGATGGTGTCACTGCACTCTGGCCTGGGTGACAGAGTGAGACTTGGTCTCAGAACAGAACAAAACAAAACAAAACTTTTTCATTATCCCCAACAAAAACTCTATACCCATTAAACAGTCTCTTCTTTCCCCTCCCCACCAGCCCTTGGTAACTTCTATTCTACTTTCCATCAATATGGATTTGCCTATTCCAGCTACCTCATATAAGTGGAATCATGTAGTATGTGTCCTTCTGTCTGGCATCTTTCACTTTGTGTCCATCCATATTGTAGCATGTATCGTTTCCCTCCTTTTTAGAGCTGCATAATATTCCATTGTATGTATATACCACATTTTGTTTTTCCATTCATCTGTTTATAGACATATGACTTGTTTCCACCTTTTGGTTACTGTGAGTAGGGCTGCTCTAAACACTAGTGTACACATATGGGTTGAAGTCTCTGCTTTCAACACTTTGGGATATATAACTAGTCCTGGATTACATGGTAATTCTATGTTTAATTTTTTTTTTTTTTTTTTTTTTTTTTTTTGAGACAGGGTCTCACTCTGTCAACGAGGCTGGAGTGCAGTGGTGCAAACACAGCTCACTATAGCGTTGACCTCTTGGGCTCAAGCAAGCCTCCCACCTCAGTCTCCTGAGTAGCTGGAATTGCAAGCACAGACCACCATGCCCAGCTAATTTTTGTTTACCTTTTTGAGGAACTGCCAAATTGTTTTCCCTGGTCTCTGCACAATTTTACATCCCCACTGGCAATGCATGAGAGTTTCAATTTTTTCACATCCTTGTTAATAATACTTGCTATTTACCTTTTTTTATTGTTATAGCCATTCTAGTAGGTGTGAAGTGGTAGCTCATTGTGGGGGGGCTGGACTTTTCTGTTTCTTGCAGTGAAAAGAATCCTAACATCCAGGTAACTGACATGAGAGAGGGAATCTATCTGGACTTTACACCCAGCAAGCTTTACACTTGCATCTGGAACAGGCAGCACTATAGACACTTCCCTGCTATGCAGCCACGTAGCCCTGAGTGAAACCTGTCAACCTCTGCTTTATCCTTCCCCAGTTGTGCCAGCCACGCATATCTTGTGTGTAGCACAAATGTGTACTAAAGAAGAGGCAGGTCTTATTTGCATGACATTTGATATCTCCAAAGCGCTTTCATAGATGGGTTATTTGACATTTTCTCCTCCATGAGATGGGTATACTCCTTTCTTATCAGTTTTAAGTGGCTCGTTCAAGGTCACACCACAAGCCAGTATGAGAGCCAGGCTTGGCATCAAAGACATTCAGAGAGACGCTTAAGGGTAGAGCCTTAAGTTCTAAGGTAGGATTTCAAGTCCACATTTCTTTCTGCAGCAAGAGGTGAGGGGCAATATCACAAATTATGGGTTTAGAACACCTAGGGTTATATCTCATCTTCACCATTTCTTTGTGTGTCCTTAAACAAATTCCCTTCCTCTCTAAGTTCCATGCCTTCATCTGTAAAATGGGGATAATGAAAGGGCCTCACAGGGTTGCTGGGAGAGTCAAATTAGACAGTATACTAAAGCATTCAGTTGGCACATATAAATGCTCAATAAATGTTAAGTTCATATTTTTACTACTCCTCATACCAACGCACAGGAGATTTGGCCACATTCTACCATAACATAGAAATCTATCACTAAATGTCTTATCATTCCCCTAAGACAACCATTTTTTTGTTTTTTTTCTGGGGGCGGGGAAGGTTTTGAGACAGAGTTTCCTTCAGTCGCCCAGGCTGGAGTGCAGTAGTGCGATCTCGGCTCACTGCAACCTCCACCTCCCGGGCTCATGCGATTCTCGTGCCTCAGCCTCCCGAGTAGCTGCAATTACAGACATGCACCACCGAATCTGGCTAATTTTTGTATTTTTAGTAGAGACGGGGTTTTGTCATGTTGGCCAGGCTGGTCTCAAACTCCTGGCCTCAAGTGATCTCCCTGCCTTGGCCTCCCAAAGTGCTGGGATTACAGGCATGAACTACCATGCCCTGCCTCATGACCCAGTCATTTTGAAACCCTGTGTCTGTGCACATATTGTTCCCTCTCCTTGAAAAGAGTTTCTCTCCTATTTCTGCCTAGCAAGCTCCTACTTAGCTTTCAAGACCCTGATCAAATGTCCCCTCCTCTGGGAAGCCTTTCTGGATTCACTCAGGCAGTGACTTATCCCAGTCGTAGCTCCCTTAGCATTTTGTACATATCTCTGATCTAGCAATTACCCCTTCATACTGTGATTTATTGGGTCTTACCCCTGTACAAAACCATCTTCCCCACCCACACTGTGAGCTCCTGCTGGGGGAGCAGGGGAAATGTACATTCATTAAACTGGCTCCAGTCCCTAGCACAGCGTCCGGACCAGGCAGAAGCTCAGAAAAGGCAAGTTAAATGAGTGGGAGGATGAATGAAGGAATGAATGAATGAAGCTCTGGGGCTCAGTTTATCCTCCTGGCTCTAAGAATTCTCCTTAAATATCACAAAACATGGGGGACCTAGCCTGCTTTTTAGTGCATCCATCTTCCTCAGTCCCCATGCCTTTATGTTTCCTCCCAGATAAAGTGCATTGTCAGTAGGAGCCTAATCTGGATAAAGCTTCATCCCTGAGTTGACTTCTGAGGACACAGAAAGTGTAGTGAAGAGGCTGGAAGATCTGGTTCTGTCTGCTTCACTAACTGGGCTGCCTGGATTTTTCTCATGTCACCCCTGTCCAGAATGTGTACCATTGAAGAAGCACTTCCTAAAAACGTCCCCAGGGGCTTTGCCCAGTGCACAGAGAGAATAAGCCACATCTGGACAAGAAAGAATATGGTAGCCTGAGTACAAATGCTTAATGGTGTAGTGAAATCTGACCAATCCCATCAGGGTTTTGTTTCTGTTTTTTGTTTGTTTGCTTGTTTGTTTGTTTGTTTTTTAATACAGTCAGGGTCTTGTTGTGTTGCCCAGGTTGGAGCACAGTGGCTATTCACAGGTACAGTCATAGTGTACTACAGCCCTGAGCTCCTGGGCTCAAGTGATCCTCCTGCTTCAGCCTCCCAAATAGCTGGGACTACAGCTGTGCACCACCATTGCCATCCAGTTTCTAAAAAATAAAAATATGTTTTGTTTTTGTGTATAACATTATGGTTTACAAAGTGCTCTTATATATATTGAGGCCTCATTTAATCCTCAACAGTACTTCAGTGAGGTAAGCCAGGCAGGCATGAGTGGCCCAGCAGGCCAAGGAAGCCTGGAAATCGGGGCGTTGGTCACCAGCTCATTATAGGCAGCCCGGTGCTGGAATCCTGGTCCTGTGACCCACCTCCTGCAGGCTGCCTGCTGGCCCAGCACTCACCTGATGGTTCCTGAGAGCAGCACTGGATCTTGAGGGATCACTGAGAGCTTGGACCGCAAGTCCTCCAGGCCGATGCTGCAAATGTCAACGCCGTCAATGAGAATCCGGCCTGCCATGGGCTCCACCAGGCGGAAAAGAGCCATGCCCAAGGAGGACTTCCCTGTGGGGCAAGAAACAAGCGGGGCCTCAGTTTCCTGCATCTGCACTAGCGGAAGCACAGGTCACACCTGGCGATCGCACCTGACCCATTGCCCTCCTTGGCCCATTCTTCATCATTGTGGGCCCTGAAGGGGTAGGACAGGGCTGGCGTCTGTGCTCCAGATGGTACCTAATGCCGTGAGCAGCTTGTTACAGCCTAGATCAGAGGGCACACATGGGGCCCCTGGATCAAAGTCAGCCCACAGACATGTTTTGTTTCATACACACAATGTTAGGGTTATTTTTTAATTCCTTGCCAGCATTTTTAAAAATCCTAGATATAAAAAAGTTCAAATTGCATGTTTCTCTTGAAACTTAGTAGAATTGGCAACACTGGACCCATATCCCCCCCCAGGCAACAGCTCGGCTGGAGCTGAGCACGGCCACTTGGCTGAGACACAGTGGCATTCTCCAGTCACCACCCGCCCTCCCCAGCCCCTATATATCACACCCACCCATGGCACTCAGCTATGTCACCTGCCAGGCTCCAAAGCATTGGTGGTTTCAACCCTGTTCTCAAAGTTAAGCTCTATGAGGGTAGAAGCTGTGTGTCTTTCTTACCTTTCAGTTCCCAGGCACATAGCAGGTGCTCAGTAAAAACCTACTGAATGAATATAGGCAGTAGGGTCAGAATCTACTGAGAGCTTCTCTCTGCCAGACCCCGGCCCTCTCAGGGTTTCCACCAATCGGCAGGTGGCAAATAGCAAGAGAAGAACACCCGAAAGAACATATGTGGAAGCTCTTCACCCTGCAGTGCGGGACTGCTGAGGAGACAGAGACCAGGAAGGCTCTCATCATCCATGGGGCTGCCTGGAGGAGGCAGCTCTGGGGTGTCCAGGAGTGGGGCACTGGGGACAAGAACCAAGTCTTAACTGTAGTTTTTGAACAATGCAAAGAGGCAGAGGGAGGGGGACTTGGGCCAGATCTCCCAGAAGTGACAGGAGAGGAAGACAGGGAGAGAAACTGAGGAGGAGAAAGGAAACTGGGAGAGGAAAGAGGAGGAGACAGAGGCTGGTGAGTGCAGTCCAGGAAGGGGGTGGGGAGGGAGGAAAAGGGGAGTCTGGATTTTACTCCTATCCTGCTCTTCATCCTGGCAGTGCCCTGCACTGCCCCTCCAAAATTGCTCCTGCCTGGACCCTACACGCCTCAGCTTAAGCACTGGGCTCAGAACCCAGGTATCCAAAGCCCGGTACCACTAGCCTCATTATTCTGCATACCACCACCCTGTTTATTTCCTCCCTGGCAGCCACCACAGCCTGCAGCTGTCATATTTCCATCTTTATTTGCTGGTCTATTTAACATCTGTCTCCTCCACTGGAATCCCATGATCACAGGGACCTTGGGTTTTGCTCACCAGTGTTTGTCTAGCACAGGGCCCAGCACAGCGTGAGGACCTAATACGTATTTGGGGGATGACTGAGCAAACACATGCCCCCAAATAGGTCTAGTGCCCAAAGGGCAAAGGAGGAGCCGGGGATGCTCCCCCAGGAAGCTCAGCTCACCAGAGCCCGTCCTT
The DNA here is from genome assembly GCF_028885655.2 of Pongo abelii. Lineage (NCBI taxonomy): Eukaryota > Metazoa > Chordata > Mammalia > Primates > Hominidae > Pongo > Pongo abelii. The sequence goes on from NC_072003.2 coordinate 47,377,464, forward strand.
CCCACGATGCCCACCACTTCGTGGCCGCGGATGGTCAGGTTGATGCCGTGAAGCACAGTGGGTGTGTTGTCTCTGTATTTCATGTGATAATCCTGAAATGTGATTTCCCCATGCTGTGGCCACCCCTGGGGACAACTTGTGCCTTCCATATGTAAAGGAGCTTCCGAGACACACATCTTGTTTTTGAAGAAAGAAAAAGAAATCAATAGTTATCATCCATCTCGGCCCATCCCTTGCGGGCCTGCCAGCCTCCCACTGTAGGGGGTGTGACCCACCCCAGCCTGCCCTGCGCCAAGGTCAAGCCCCCTGCTGTGTAATCAGAGGAACATCCCCCACGCCCCCATCGCCTAAAACACACAAAATTTTCCCCAGAGGAGTGAGAAACCTGCACAGCTAATTCCCTTGTTATTAACATAGAGCAATGTTCCTGATTTACTGTGTGACTTTAAAGAAATAGACAGTAAAGGCAGCAGAGACTCACCCCTTCGGGGGGTTTCATAGCTCAGAGCCTTTGTGCGGACTTAATCTCTCTCTATCCTCATCCTATGAGACAGGCCTTTTTGGAGGCATTTCCCAGGTGAGGAGATAGAGGATCCAACAACTTAAGATCAACAACTTACTTACACAACTTACTTAAGATCACACAGTTTCAGGTTGGAACTCAAACCCAGATCTGCCTAACGCCGAGCCCACTCTGCATCAAGTGCAGTTGTGTGTGTTGAGAGGAAAGAACGCTGGAGAAGAAGTTGGACCTGACCACCTGGCTGCAAGCCACAACTCCCCATGCTGGTGCCGTGTCACGGCAGCATCCCTGGGCAGGAAATCAGGGCCCTACAATTCATAAATTCCACTCATGCAAGGGGGCAGGAGACCTGGTTTGCAGAGGGCTCTGCCAGCCCCAGCCTGTGTGATCTTAAGCAAAAGTTCTGCCTGGCCCAACCTCAGTTTCCTTGTCTGAAAAATGTGGATAATCATTCAATCAACCTAATAAAATTGTTCCATGATCCCATGAGATAGTCTAGATAAAGGGCTTAGCACCATGCCTAGCCCATAGAAAGGTCTCAATCACAATAATAAAGAACATGATGGAGCCTCAGGCAGTGTGCTATGTGCTTTATGTGTTATATCATTTCAACTTTGTGAAAATCTGGCAAAGCGATGCTATCGTCTTTCTCATTTCAGAGATGGGGAAAAGAGAGTTTGAATAAGTTGCCCAGGTTATTCCGATGATTCAAATGGTAAAGCTTAGACTTGAACCCAGGAAATCTGGCTACAGAATCTATGCTCTTAACCACCATGACATAAATGGAAGCAATAATAGGAACAAAGATTATCGTCATCATTATTATTGCACTGGGCAAACCTCTCATTTCCAAGAGGAGAAGATGATCTCCTCTTCCCCCTAGGAATGCTGTGAGGGATGTGGTCAAAGTGAGCAGACAGGTACGGAAGAGCTTCAGCGAGATGGTCAACAAAAGTCTGGGGAAGACGGGGAGGAAAGGCCAGGAGCCTGGTGTTTCCTGGGATGGTCTCAGGGCTCTGAGGCCAGTGGGGCTTGTAGAGGTCACAGAAGTCATGCCCCAACTTGCATAGCTCCCCACACCAGACCCAGACCTGAACCCCACCTTCATGTACTGCAGTATCCTCTCTGCAGCCGTGAAGTATGCCTCTGTCTCCAAGCCAATCCGGACACTGGCCTGGAAGCTGGACGCCAGCTGGAAGGAAGGAGAAGTGTCGGGGGTCAAGAGGTTGCTGGAGTGTGCTCAGGCTCTTCAACGCTCCTGATAACCACTGATTGCCATTGCCCCTGAGTGACCCCTGAAACTAAGATAATTTTCCTAGCAAGAACGGAGCAGAGGCCCCTGGTGCCCCCTCAGCCCACTTCTGAGTTTAGCTGCAGCTGCGATGGGCAATTCTGGGGGAGAACCTCCCCAGACACTGTTCCACCTCGAGTGCCCTCTGTATGTCTTTCTGCTCAAGACCTCTGCCGACATCGCAGCAACCACCTAGCCTGTGCATGAGGACATTCCAGAAACCCAGGAGACTTAAGGTTACTGAGAATGAACTTTGACTGATGGGGAACAAGAGCTAGCAGAGATAAATGCTCCCATCTCCCAGCCTTTGAGGGCATGGTCCTGGAAATACCCCATATGCTTCTCAGGAGATCCCAGGACAGTTGAGCTCTAGTGACATAGAACAGGGACCCCAATGTCACACTCCCATGATGACTTCCTCCTTCCCCGTCTCACTTTTCTGCTCCCTCAATCCTGGTTCCTGGGAGCACCTCCCAAATAAGCTGCCTGCACCCAAGTTCCTGTCTCAGGTCCTGCCTTCAGGGAAACCCAGGCTAGAGGAGTTAGGGACTCTTGGGAATCAGGGGCACCAAAGATAAGGAAACTGAGGCTCCAAAAGAAGAAATTACATCCACAGAAACATCTAGAAGCTGGAGGCAGAGCTGGGGTTGGGGCCCCGGTCTATAACCTCCATTACCCTGGCCCAAGAAACGGGCAAACAGGAAGTGCAGGGGGTGCTGGGTACCACATTAATCGTACATTCATTCAACAAACTCTGGTGGATGGCTCTGTGCCAGGTGCTGGACCAGGCTCCATGTCCCAAAGTGCAGCAGATGTAGGCCTGCCCTCGAGGAGCTCCCAGCTGGATGGAAAGGCAGACAAGGCAACAAAGGATAAAGTGCAGAGGGGCGCACTCCACAACGGAGAAGGCCTGGAGTGCCACTGGGATGCACAGGAGAGGCCGTGGATGAGGGCACAGGGAAGAATTCCAGGAAGAGTCAGTCCTAGAGTGACATTTTTAAGGTGAAGTAAGATGCAGTGGACTAAAGATGGGTGGAGAAGTGTGTTCCCAACAGAACAGCCTATGTAAGCCCTGAAAGCAGCAAATTCGCAGAATACATCCAGGCACCCACAAGCCGTTTGGCTATGGCTGAAACAAAAGGGTGTAGGAAGGAGGGGAAGCCCTCTGTAAGTCAGAGAAGGTGGGCACCATGATGAAATGGTGCTTAGTCTGGAAAAGAGGCCAGGGGTGGGTTGGAAGACCACTTTTCCTCCCATCCCTCAGTGTATCACACACTGCGGGCTGCCTTGCCAGCATCATGTTCAGGTGTCTGGTGGTCTTATGCTTCAGGGAAGCTTGGTTAATCCAAACCAACCACATTAATTCTACTCCTCTTGCCAGAGATTGGTTTAGGTGTGGGTTCATGATGCCATTCTGGCCGTTGAAGGATGAGAAGGCATCAGATGGGTGTATTCTTGAAAACTTCTTTTTGCTTTTAAAAAGGAACACATGGAAAAAGTTATCTCCTCTCCAGCCTTTGACTGTTATTGTGGGAGGATGTGTCACTTGGGGCTGCAGCAGCCATTTTGTGACCATGAATACAGACAGACTTGCAGACAAAGCCAGGCTGTGGATGCCAGTACAGAAAGGTAGAACGATCAAGGGTTCATGCTGGGCCACTAAATGAGCCAACTGAGCGTAGGCCTACCCCAGCCTTCTGGTTACATGAGAGAATAAGTTCCCAGATGGTCGAGGCCATTTTGAGTTGGTTCTTTGCCTCGCAGCCAGATGCATCTCTGGCATTTACTGAGAAGCCTCTTGGGGCTGCAAAGCAATGTGATGTGTGATTCCTGCCTCCCAACGCTTGAATGTAATTTTCTCAAAAGCGCATGCAGAAGTCAGTGAGGTTCTGGCTTGACTGGAGCAGAGGGAGCACATTGAGGTCAGGACCCCATAGCTGAGGTTTGGTAGACAGGAGACAGAGTTTTTGAAGGCTTCTGAACAAGGCAGTGACATGATGAAAACTATAATTAAACATTACTCTGGTGAGAGTGTGGAAGGTGACTTGGAAAGTACTGAAGGACTGGGAACTGAGAAGTTATTACCAGGATGAAGATAAGATGCTTAAATAGTACAGCAGACCTTGAAAAGAAGAAAAGACCCTCAAGGGCCATTTTGAAGCAGTCAGTCCCCCAGGCAGGGTTTCCCATTAGAGTCTCCTGTGGTGCAACAACCTTTGAGCAACCACCTGCTGTGAACGGTGCACCCTGGGAGAGATGAGCCTCTGCCTCGCTCCCTACAAGGGCTGCGCTTAGGGCAGCACCAGCACTGGGCAACCTTTGCCCTGAGCATTGCCCTCCTGATCTATGTCCTGAAGCAGCAGCAGGAGGGATTTCTGGGCCTTAGTGATTCCGAATCCCCTAAGACACTGGTGTGGCGCCTCTCCCTGAGAGTGCCGGAGGTTTGGGGGTCACTCTGCAATGGTGCATGTGTGTGTATCAGAGACAGAGAGAGAGAATGTGAGCCTGTGCACACACCTGTCTCTTACTGGCTATGGGAACATAGCCAAGTTACTTAAACACTCTAAGCCCTAAGTTTTCTATTTGTAAGACAGGAACAATAATAGCTAATATTCATTGAGCATTTATTCCAGGCCAGGCTCTACTCTAGGTTTTTACAAACATTAAGTCTCACATTTACACAGAATCCTCACAAGTTTATGATTTTGAAACTTTTATCTCCCTTTTACAGATGAGGAATCCCAGAGGTTAACCAATTTACCCAAAGCCACACAGCTAATGATGGGCAGAGTCTCTTTGAACCTGGATATTCCAAACCACATGTTCCTTTTTTTTTTTTTTTTTTTTTTTTTTTTTTTTTTTTTGAGATGGATTCTCACTCTGTCGCCCAGGCTGGAGTGCAGTGGTGCAATCTTGCCTCACTGCAAGTTCCGCCTCCCAAGTTCACGCCATTCTCCTGCCTCAGCCTCCTGAGTAGCTGGGACTACAGGCACCCGCCACCACGCCAGGCTAATTTTTTTGTATTTTTTTAGTACAGATGGGATTTCACCATGTTAGCCAGGATAGTCTCGATCTCCTGACCTCGTGATCCACCCACCTTGGACTCTCAAAGTGCTGGGATTACAGGCGTGAGCCACCGTGCCCCGCCCCAAACCACATGTTCTTAACCACTTTGCTCATCTCATGCAGCGTGGTGAGCACTGAATGCCTGGAAGAGAGCACGGCCAGTGCCTGGCATTGCACCAGCTCAGTGGAAGCTCCCAGTCAGCCCAGCTGTTATTGCACTCCCAGTGCATGTACATGCCTGCTTCAGGGGGCTCAACGAGGAGCGAGATGGAGTCCCTTTGCATGCCCAAAATAACAGCTCAGCATGGAGGACTGATACATGTGCTCATGGACATACATGCACTCCAGCACACACATGCACTCCAGCACACACATGCACTCCAGCACATACAAGCACTCCAGCACCCACATGCACTCCTGCACATACATGCACTCCTACACATACATGCATTCCTGGACATACACGCACATGCCTGTGTGTGCAGAGCCTTCTGCAGACACACGGGACATTCAGACAGCTATGCGGTCCTCACCCTCAGACGCCTGGGAGTGCAATAACAGCTGGGCTGACTGGGAGCTTCCACTGAGCTGGTGCAATGCCAGGCACTGGCCGTGCTCTCTTCCAGGCATTCAGTGCTCACCACACTGCATGAGATGAGCAAAGTGGTTAAGAACATGTGGTTTGGGGCGGGGCGCAGTGGCTCACGACTGTAATCCCAGCACTTTGAGAGGCCAAGGTGGGCGGATCATGAGGTCAGGAGATCGAGACCATCCTGGCTAACACAGTGAAATCCCATCTCTACTAAAAAAAATACAAAAAAATTAGTTGGGCATGGTGGCGGGCGCCTGTAGTCCCAGTTACTCAGGAGGCTGAGGCAGGAGAATGGCGTGAACCCAGGAGGTGGAGCTTGCAGTGAGCTAAGATCGCATCACTGCACTCCAGCCTGGGCGACAGAGCAAGACTCCATCTCAAAAAAAAAAGACAAAAAAGGAACATGTGGTTTGGAATATCCAGGTTCAAAGAGGCTCTGCCCATTATTAGCTGTGTGGCTTTGGGTAAATTGGTTAACCTCTCTGTGCCTGGGATTCCTCATCTGTAAAAGGGAGATAATAAAAGTTTCAAAATCATAGACTTGTGAGGATTATGTGTAAATGTGAGACTTAATGCTTGTAAAAACCTAGAGTAGTGCCTGGCCTGGAATAAATGCTCAATGAATATTAGCTATTATTGTTCCTGTCTTACAAATAGAAAACTTAGGGCTTAGAGAGTTTAAGTAACTTGGCCATATTTCCATAGCCAATAAGAGACAGGTGTGTGCACAGGCTCACATTCTCTCAGGGGACATACACAAGATCCCAAGCCAATTGGAGAGAAAGCCACATAACCACAGAGCGGACAATTAATGAATAAGCCCTCGGGGAAGGAGCCCTGGACTGGTACAGCCCAGGTTCCCTTAGGCACTGCTAAGCCGGCCTCGGGCCTTGGGGCCTTCATGGATGCCCCTTCTGTGGGACTCTGTGGACAGTGAACCTTGGCCAGTCGCTCTCTCTCCACATCTCTCCCCATCTCCCAGCCCCCAGTGTGCTGGGCACAGAGGGATTCCGGCCTTGAGGTACACAGCTCACTATATCAGAATCTCCTACAGAACCCGTTTTAAAAATTAGATTCCAGGCTGGACACGGTGGTTCACACCTGTAGTTCCAGCACTTTGGGAGACCGAGGCCAGGGGATCACTTGAAGCCAGGAGCTCGAGACCAGCCTGGCCAACATGGCAAAACCCCGTGTCTAACCAAAAATACAAAAATTAGCCAGGACTGGTGGCATGTGCCTGTAATCCCAGCTACTCAGGAGGCTGAGGCAGGAGAATCAAGTGAACCCAGGAGGTGGAAATTGCAGTGAGCCAAGATCATGCCACTGTGCTCCATCCTGGGTGGCAGAATGAGATCCTATCTCAAAAAATAAAAAACAAATTAGATTCCAAGACCCCGTCCCAGGACCAGACTCAGAATGTCTACGGCTGTGGCCCTTGACTATGGTCCTCCTGGCAGCCCCACCCAGGCCCAGACTGAGTCAAACCCCCCAGGCTAAGGTCCAGAAGTTTGTTTCAAGTCTTAGGCACATTTAAGTTTGAGAAGCCCTGTTCTAAGGGCCGGGCTGCGAAACCCACCTTTTAAACGACCTTTCCAGGTGATTCAGAAAGGTTTGACAGCTCAATCAGGATAGGAACGGTTAGGTACAAAGACAGCAGCCAGGAAGCCAAGAGGTCAGTGTTCTCGTTCCAGCTCTGCTAACGTGCATCTGTTTGGACAACTCCTTCCCTTGCCTGGGCCTCAGTTTCCCCATCTGCACAATATGAGCACTGGACTCTGTCATCTGTGGGCTCCCCTTCACTCCCAGTGTCCTGTGATCCTATTAAATAACTTTGAATACAGACTTCCCAATTCAGAGCTGACCACGAGGAAACAGAGCAAAGTACCAATTTCAGAAGGCCAAGCACATAGCTCCTAAGATCACACGTGGCCAGAACCTAAGGTGTCACTGAACGCCTGAGGACCCCCTGAGTCTGCCCAGAAGCCACAGGCAGAGGATGAGCAAAGCTCAGAGAGGGCCCACACAGAGTCACCCCCTCACCTGCAGCACGATGTTGACAGCCATGGCTTTAAAGGAGTAGCGGGTGGAGGAAATGTCAAAAGCCACGTACAGGGCAACAGCCAAGGTCACAAAGTTGGTCAAGATCTCTAGCCTCAATGCCATCCATCGCGTGGAAGATAGAAACAACAGCAGGTAGTTATTCTGTGCATCAGCCAGCCTCTTCAACCTGAGAAGGAAAGCACAGAGTAAGAACCATGTGTTTGTCTGACCTAGGGTCTCCCCGGGTCAGGGTAGATACCGGCTGTTTCCTCCAGCATCCAGTTCCCCACTCCCAGCAGCAGGGCCTGATTTTTCTTTGGGGAGTTCCTCCCTACCCCTTTCTCAGCCATGAATTTGGGTGAATTTGACCTGACTCCTAACCCAGATTGAGGACTAGGCTCTGCTGATAAGGCCCATCCTTAGCACGCGCTCCTCGCCTAACCTCTGTGACTCACTCAGGGATGGGTGAGTTACCCTAAATTCGCCACAGAGAGTGAATAAACGCCAGGACGTGTGAGTGAGTGTGGGAGTGATTCCTTTCAGTGGGATGATGGGAGATCTGAAACTACCATTCTGCTACTAGGAGGGGAGCCTGGAGCCACCAGAGGGTCTCTGGGAGCTTAAAGGTAAAATAACACCATGGAAGGCAGAGCAGTAAAACTGAGGCACCCGGGGAACATTAGCTGAGTCTCTGGATTAAGCCTCACTTTAAGCAAGTCCTCCTCCCCAGCCTTTTGTTATGAAAATTTTTATAAGTACCAAGAGATTAAAAGCTTGATTTAATGAACATCTGTATACCCTCTAACGAAAATTTTTTAAAGTATCAAGAAATTAAAAAGTTGATTCCATGAACATCTGTATACCCTCTACCTAATTTAGCAATTGTTACTATTTTGCCATATTTAAGTCATATTTTTAAGCTAGTTTGCATTAGTTTTTTCTGTCACTTCCAACCAATAGAGACCTACCAATTTCCAATTTTCACATACCAACATCACAGTTTTCCATGTCAATCACAACCTATACTGTTATTTGATTAGTATTATTATTTTACTTGCTTTGTTTGAGAACGTATATTAAAAGAAACTTTAATCACAACCTTAAATTATATAAATAATGGGTTTGATATGTTAGTTGCATTTTTTCTAAAGTAATTCAAATAAACCTTTGATTATTGAAATTAAATATTCATTTACACATCAACTAAAACCATATTACCATCTGAGTGGGCTACCACCCCAGCACAGTGGCCCTTCTGACTCACTCTGTCCACACCCTCTGAACATTTTCATAAGACATTCCAAATTCTGTCCACCTTACCTTTCTATACTGATTGAGTCACCTCCACCTTGAGGCCTTCCCAGATTAAACACAACAGACCCTGGTCACTCTGTGGCCCCTATGCTCAAGCCACCTTGCTATCCTTCAAACCTACTTCCCCCATCTCATGGTCTTTGCATTTACTGTCCCCTCTGCCTGGAGAGCTCCTACCCACATATTTCCATAGCTCAACCCACACCTCATCTCAGGGTCCTTTTCTCTGAGACCTTCCCCAACAACAGCTCCAATCCCTCCAGTCTCTCTTCATCTGCTTATCTTAGTATATACCTTGGGGCAGGGTACTCAGTGTGGGCTGAACGAATGCACCGCTCCAGGATCCCCTCAGTCCTAGAGTCTGCACAGACCTTGAGTGGTCTATAATGCCACTGAGAGAGCAGGTGCCACAGTTCATCCAATATTCCAGCTAACTGAGCACATACCGTCTCCCAAATGTGTGCCCAAGTCTTACCCAGGCTTCAAGGCCAGCTCAGATGCCACCTCCTCCCGAAAGCCTTCTCTGATTCCCCTAGGCCACCTCCTTCCCCTCTGAACTCCCAAGCAGTTTATCTGCCCCTCTCTTATGCCATCTATCTTCTTCAATCATGTATAATTACAAAAACATGTGCCTGTTTCCCCCTTTTCCACCAGACTATGAACTTCTTGTAGGTGAAGACCGTGCTTAATTATTCTCTACAAACAGATAAGTTCATGTTACACCATTAAACCTCAACAACAATCATAGGACTTGTTTGCTTGTTTGTTTCAACATTTAGGAGGCAAATCTATGGCATCAGTAGTGAAGGAAGTTCTATTATTTAGAAAGATATTGTTCCTCATTATTTTGTTAAAGATAGATATTTGTTTGGAAGTGAAAGAAATAACATAATGCAAGATGTGTTTGCACAGTAATGCACCTTATCATTAAATGTATGTATACATATATCCATATATATATATATATACACAATATATACAAGGTCTATAAAGTTTACAAACATTTTTCCTATCATTTACATTTTTCATTCTTATAAATGAAAGAATGGTTCAGCAGGTTCTGGAGGCTCAGAGAAATAAGTCCATCGAACAATGTGCTCTCTGATGCTTTTGAAGATGATGCCATTCCCAGACGCTCCATTCTTTCCCTGCTCCCCACCACCCCTGTGGTTCCATCATTCTCAAATGGCAGCAGAAGGACTCACTGGCTGATGAAGTCTTCAGTTTTTCCATAGACATGGATGGAGCTCAGGCCTTGCAGAGAATTGAGGATGTGGGAGAATAAAGGAGACCGGCTATAGTTCTCCAGTCTCTTGAACACACCGATGGCCTTCTTGAACATCCTGCATGGACAGTGGAGGTAAGGGACCTGGACCGTCCACCTGTGGGACCATCTAGTCTGGGTTGGTCCCAGCCTTGCTCCCCAAGTCACAAGCAAAAAGAACCTACTCACTTATAATAAACGAGGCAAATAACCATGATTATGGCTCCTATTAACAGGATATATGGAGACAGCACACTGACAATCAACAGGATGGCGATCGCCATTAAGGACAGGACCAGGAACTGCTCTGAAAAGATGGGCAAGAGCTGGTCCAGGTCTTCCAAGTCCCCTGCGAAGCAGTTCAAAAGCCGGCCTATTGGGATGGTGTCAAAGAAACTCATGGGGCAGCGGAAAACCTGCAGGGACAAAATCAACGCGGACCATGAGAGAAGCCGCAGGCCCTCCTCAAGATTGGATGAAGATGCCTGTTACCCTTGACTCTAAAAAGCCACAGATCCCAGGGGTCTCCAGGGCAGGCAATGTAGACCAACGGTTTAAAAGCACGGATGGGCTCCACAGCTACCTGACTCCTCCACCTACTGCTGTCTGACCTCGGGCAAGTACTGAGCTCCTCTGAGTTTCAAGGTCCTCGTTAGTGAAATGGGAATGAAAACGATGCTTCATAGAGTTGTAGTGAGGATCACACAACTCCTCAAATATACTAAACACTGAAGTGTATAATTTAAAAGGGTGAAGGTATGGTATATGAATTGCATCCTGTAAAGAGATGTAATTCTCTCTCTCTATTAGAGAGAGAGAGACTACATTAAAAATGCTCAGAGCAGTGCCTGCCCCTGAGGTAGGAGGTGAGACTTGACTCTGGAGGCGGGGTTTGAACGCCAGACCAAATTGAGGACTAGCTAAAACAGGGGTGGGGTGGAAGCCACTTTCCATAAGACAGGCCCACCAGTGTGTCATGTCAGTTTACCATTGCCATGGCAACACCCAGGAGTTACCGCCCCTTTCTGGGTCATCAATGACTTGACTTGGAAGTTGCCACCCTTTTCCTAGAAACTTCTGTATAAACTGTCCCTTAATCTACATGTAATTAAAAGTAGGTATAAATATGACTGCAAACCTGCCCTGAGCTGCAGCTCTCAGCACACTGCCTACGGGGTAGCCCTGCTCTGCAGGGTCAGTCACAGAGCTGCAACACTGCCAGAACTGCAACACTGACACTTCAGTAAAGCTGTTTTCTTCTACCCTACCACTGGCTTGCCCTTGAATTCTTTCCTGGGCAAAGCCAAGAACCCTCATGGACTAAGCCCCAATCTGGGGTTTGCCTGCCCTGCATCACCCCCAGTAGGGCATTCTACCAATACCAGCTCTTATCATTTTCTACAGATGGGACCATTTTCACTCAGGACTGCCAAAGATTAGGAGCAGCAATCCTACTGGGTTGCACACGATTTGGACCCTTGGATCAAATTTAGCCATAACTGCCCCCTTCTTCAAGGTGGCACCTCCAAGTTGATCTCTAACAGCCAGTGGCCATAAGGCCTTTCGGAGATCAAAGGACATTTCAAACCACAAGGTAGGCTCTAACAAAAGCATTTAGTTTGGTGTCCTTGTTTTGCAGATGAGGAAACTGAAGATTGCAGAAGAGGAAGTGGCTCTGTAACTTACTCATTACGCAAAGTGGTTAATGGCAAAACCATGATCCAATTAGGCCTTCTGAGGCTTCCCCAAGCCTGGCACAGTCACTCTTCACAGAAGGCAATTTCTTAAAGGTTTATGGCACTGACCAAATGACCACCTACATTTCCCCATGTACTTCTCAAGCTATAATGCAAGAAGCAGAAATGAATAGAAGCCAATGGCATCTATTAAAGCCAAACTCACAGAAAGAGGAGGGAAGGACATTTTGACTGTTACTAAATGTAATTATTTGAGCCATGAAGTGTTCTCTGTAGCTGCTCTCATCGCAAATGCATGGATACTGCTGACCAAGCATAGTTCTCATGTATGTTTGCTTTCCAGCTGGTGGGGTAGTGAGGGTTGGAGGGGCAGATTTAAAGCCTCCTTGCTTTTTCTGCCTCTAAAATCCCTTCAATTTTATTTCCAGAATGTTTTGTTAAATACTTGAGCTAAAGCAATCAGAATTGTCATGATCACTCAGAGGAATCAAAGGGCAAAAGGGTCACCCCTTCAAGGACTCTGAGCACGCCTTGCAGGCACGGGGCATGGCGGGGTTGTGGAGGAGACACGTCAGCTCCACTGTGGGTGAGGAAGATGCATCTGTGGAAGCCCAGCATTACTTTGGATTAGGGACCAATTGTGGCGACAAAGGGAAAAGGGTTTCAGTTTCTGATTGTCTTCTAAGTATCAAAATGATCTGGGGTTGTTCTTGTTTGTTCATTTTTGCTTCATTTTTTCTGTTGTGCTTGCAGTTGAGCGAATTTTTTCAGATTTATCCTTCACTTGTGATTCTTTAAAACTACAAAGACAAATTTAAAGTTTAAAAAGCCACGAAAGGACTGGAAAAAGGAAAATATTTTAAATACGAAACACGTTTTCATGGAATGAAACTTGAACATTTCTCAAAATTAAAATACAAAATGTCATTTAGAGGCATGGGCACTGGATGTTTCTAGAATCTTGGAATATGCCATCAAAAGAAACTCAGAGACCACTTTGAGGGCCAAGGGCCACCCCCGGAGGCCAGGTGGGGAAGTGTCAGGCCTCAGGTAGAATTTCCCCCTCCTGCTTTCTGGTTCTGCCAAGCTTTATCTGAGAGGTGGCGAAAAGCTTTGTTTCACCCTGCGAAAGTTGAAACACTTGATGGCAACACAATTTGCATTCAGTCTACAAGGAACGATGGGCCGCTCCTCACCTCCCCCGTCTCCAAGTCAAAACCCCCACTCCCACCTCTGAGATTAGCCTTCCAGAACTCCATTCACCTCCCAGAAGTGCTCTGCTTTTGTTCACCTTCAGTCTCCTGGTCTTGAGCTGGCTAAATCTGATTTCTCCTTCAAGGAGTGAAGTCCCCAAGAAGGCTTTCTGGACTCTCCCCACTTTCTTCCCCTGCCCTCAAGCTAAGACAAGGTGCCTCTTATGTTCTCATGGCCCTGTGTGCCCCATCCCGTGATAAACTTTACATATCTATGACAACGGCCTGTTTTCTTGTCCATCTCCCCCATTAGACTATACACCCATGATGGCCCAAACCCTACCTGCACTGTGCATTCTCCAATGTAAGCCCCATGCTCACTGCTGAACCTGGCACATAGTAACACTTAGTAAGTGAGAGAGAGGAATGACATTTCCAAGAAGCAGTGTGATACCATAGGCAATTCGGTTTTTTTTTTTTTTTTTTTTTTTTTAATGAGATAGGGTCTCACTGTCTCCTAGGCTGGAGTGCAGTGGCATGATCTCAGTTCACTGCCACCTCCACCTCTCTGGCTCAAGCGATCCTCCTTGATCCTCAGTCCCCCAAGTAGCTGGGACTACAGGCACAAGCCCCCGTGTCCGGCTAATTTTTATATCTTTGGTAGAGACAAGATTTTGCCATGTTGCCCAGGCTGGTCTTGAACTCCTGAGCTCAAGCAATCCACTCACCTCAGGCCTCCCAAAATGCTGGGATTCCAGGCGTGAGCTACCACACCCAGCTGACAATTCAGTATTCTAACCAAACACATATTCCAACTTTAACATATGTGAGATTTCAGTTTCCTCATATGTAAAATGAAGATAATATCCACTTCAAAGAGAACTCAGGGCAATCATAAGCAACTCTGTATATGACCGTGCTCAGCCAGTGGAGGCCAGCGTCGCTGTTGCCCTCCATCAGGGGACACTGAGCTCTTAGAACCAGACTTCCAGCAGGAGAGCTCCGCCGCGCCTTCGTCACTCCCTTCTCACCAAGCGGCCCGGTTCACCCAGCTGCAACTACATTTTAGAAAAGGCAAAGCTATGAAGAGAGTAAAAAGATCAGTGGTTGCCAGGAGTTTGAGGGTAGGCAGGTAAGGAGGAATAGGTGGGACACAGGGTTTTGTTTACGGCACGGGAACTATTCTGTACCACGGACACATGTCATTATACATTTTTCAAAACCCATAGAATGCACAGCACAAAGAATGCACCATAAGGTGAACTATGGACATTTGTTAATAATAATAATTAATAATGTATCAATATTGACTCATCAGTTGTAACAAATGTCCCAGTTAATGCAAGATGTTAAGAATAAGAGAAATGGGCCAGGTGCAGTGACTCACAACTGTAATCCCAGCAGTTTAGGAGGCTGAGATGGGCAGATGGCTTGAGCCCAAGAGTCCAAGACCAGCCTGTGCAACACGGCAAGACCTGTCTCTGCAAAAACACAAAAATTAGCCAGGCATGGTAGTGTGCGCCTGTGGTCCCAGCTACTCGGAGATTAAGGTAGGGAGGACTGCTTCAGCCCAGGAGGTCAAGGCTGCAATAAGCTATGGTCACACCACTGCACTCCAGCCTGGGTGATAGGCAGGTATATGAGAACTCTCTGTACTTTCATCTCAATTTTTCTGTAAACCAAAAGTGCTCAAAAAACAAAGTTGGCTTGGTTCCAAGTCTTTGCTATTGTGAATAGTGCTGCAATAAACATACATGTGTGTACATGTGCATGTATCTTTATAGCAGCATGATTTATAATCCTGAAGCTGGAAACCATCATTCTCAGCAAATTATTGCAAGGACAAAAAACCAAACACCGCACTGTTCTCACTCATAGGTGGGAACTGAACAATGAGAACACAAGGACACAGGAAGGGGAACATCACACACCGGGGCCTGTTGTGGGGTGGGGGGAGGCGGGAGGGATAGCATTAGGAGATATACCTAATGTTAAATGACGAGTTACTGGGTGCAGCACACCGACATGGCACATGTATACATATGTAACTAACTTGCATGTGCACATGTACCCTAAAACTTAAAGTATAATAAAAAAATAATAAAATAAAGTTAGCTGGGCATGGTGGCTCACACCTGTAATTCTAGCTACTTAGGAGGCCAATGTGGGAGGACTGCATTAGCCCAGGATTTTGAGACCAGCCTGGGCAACAGAGCAAGACCCCATCTCTACAGATAAATAAATAAAGTCTACTAATTAAAAAAATACGCCGGGTGTGGTGGCTCATGCCTATAATCCCAGCACTTTGGGGGGCCGAGGTGGATGGATCACTAGAACCCAGGAGTTTGAGACCACCTTGGGCAACGCGGAGAAACCCAGTCTCTACAAAAAATACAAAAATTAGTCAGTTCTAGTGGCATGTGCCTGTACTCCCAGCTACTTGGGAGGCTGAGGCAGGAGGATCACTTCAGCCTGGAAGGCGGAGGTTGCCGTGAGTTGAGATTGTGCCACTGCACTCCAGCCTGGACTACAGAGCTCTAAAAAATAAAAAAATAAAAATGAAGCTAGGCAAGTTCAGAGCTCAGCCTTTGGCCCCGCCCAGCACCCAGGCCCATACCTTGTTGAAGAGCTTGTTGTGCAGGGCCGTGGATGCCTTCCTCGTGACCTTGGTGAAAATCCCTGAGGAGCAGACCCCCATACAGATGAGGAGCAGGGTGTTGAGCCCATACACCAGCTGGTAGAAGGACAGTTGAGGATTGTCTGCCATGTTGCCCAGGTCTGCCGTGGTTCCATTGCTCTCTCGGCTGCTATTGGTCTTCAAGAAAGAACAGGGGGTCAGACTGTAGGTGTCCAGGGGGAAATTCAGTGGCAGGGAAAGCCTTCTCCCTGGGGCCACGTGAGACTCCGTGGCTGGTAGAAGGTGAAGCTGTTCACCCAAACCTCCCTGCTCAGCGCTTGGTTACTCTCTTTTGCCCTTCATTCCCACTGCCCTGCCCTGCATCAGGCCCTCAGAGTCTGCCCGTGGACACGCAGCAGCTGGGCCCTTGTGCACGCTCTGCTGCGATGCAGCAAGAAGCTTGGGAATGTGATTTCCCAGAACCCCTCCCAGCATGGTTTCAGGTTAGATTCTGCCAAGGAGAGGCACCCACAGGGAAACAGAAAGGTGGAAGAGGAGAAGCCAGTATGCTCAGTGGCAACTGTGGGCAGGAGCGTGGGGTGTGGGGTTTTTCCAGAGGCTGGAAGGCATCCTGGGAATCACCCACTTCAGTTCAGCTGAGATCCCTGATGGCCAATTCCCCTCCAATGGTTGACTGAGCCTCTAATTCCCTATATTAAATCCTTGGAAGCTCTAAATACTTAGAGTGGCTTCTGCTCTCCTGACCCAAACCTCCTGGTACACGATCCAGAAATTAACCATGTGGAGCACTGTGGGAAAAGCATGGCTTTGATTCATAGCACCAAGTTCAAGTCCCGGCCCTGTCCTGTCCTAGGGCAGGTTCTTCATCCTCTCTAGACACAGGGTCCCCTTGGGAAAATGGAAACAGTGGAACCTTCCTCCGAATGTGGGTGGGGAGATTAGTGAAATAACTTGACATGGTGCGGCCGGTGGTGGCTCCCAGCTCACAAGACCAGAAGTATATTTTAAATGAACCATAGTATGGAGGCCAGTCTGGGGCTAAAGGAGATAGTTACTGCAGTGGAATGCAAAGATTCTTGGGGCACTGTCTGGGGATATAAATCTCTTGGTTTTCCAGTAAGACTGCACAGGTGACCACCCATTCTACAAAGTCAGGAGGCCTGTGCCAGGGGAACCCCAGAGTCCTGGCTCCCCACGGTTCTCTCTGGAACACCAGCTCTGGGCTTGTCATGTGGGTCCCAAGCCATGCTCTGGTTCTTGTGGTCTCAAGGAGCAAGAAGTCACCCCACCTCACTCAAGCCCATAGAAACACAGCCCACCCACCTCACAGCACTCACCCCTGAGCCCTGCTCCAACCAGTAGCTCAGCCACCAGAAGCTGAAGATCGTGAAGAAGACGATCAGCACCATGAAGAAGAAAACTATGCAAGAGATCATGTAACCTGGGAGGGAGACAGTGGTGATGTACAAGTGCCACAAACAGGTGTGAGGCAACTGCTGACTCAGCTGCTCGGCCACCTCTGTCTTTGAGTGCTTGGAAACCCTTGAGCCCCACCCACTGTGGACGCCTTGGAGGAATGGGAAGAGCTGGGTTCCAAAGTCAGAGAGCCCTGGGTTCAAATCCTGGCTCCACCACTTCCAAACCATGTGACCTTGGATAAGGTACCAAATGTCAGCAACATGCCACTTCTTTACCTATGAAATAGTGATAACCTTACCAGCTTCAGAGCCATGCCGAAGATGATATGAGATAACGTGTGTCAAGCAGTCAGCCCAGTGCCTGGCACAGGGCAGTGTTCTAGAGAAGCTAGTTCACCTTATGCAGGTCCTGCAGGTTCAGTTTTATAAATAATAATAACAGTTACCTTTTATGTGGTATGTACTATTATGTGCTACATGCCAGGAATAGTACTAAATGTATGCATTATTTCTGAATTAGTAATTCCTATCCCCATTTTCAATAGTGCTATTGTGTGAATGTATGTGTCTCTCCAAAATTCATATGTTGAAACCAAATTCCCAAGGTGATGGTATTAGAAAGTGAGGCCTCTAAGACGTGACGACCACGAGGATGGAGCCCTCATGAGTGGCATTAATGCCCTTAAAAAAGAGGCTTCAGAGAGCTGCCTTCCTGGTTTTTTGTCCCTTTCACCATGTGAGGATACAATATTTATCCCCTCCAGGGATGGAGGACGCAGCATTCAAGGCGCCATCTTGGAAGTAGATACTGGGCCCTCACCAGACAACAAACTTGCCAGCACCTTGATCTTGGACTTCCCAGCCTCCAGAACAGTGAGAAATAAATTTCTGTTCTTTATAAACTACCCAGTCTAATATATGTTGTTACAGCAGCACAAATAGGCTAATAAAATGAGGAAACTGAATCTGAGAGGGGAACTCCCTTGCCCAAACTCGCAGAGTTGGTGAGTGGCAGAGCCGGGATTTGAAGCAGTTAAGAGCGGGAAAAGGCAGGGTACACTCCTTGGGGCACTGACTCCTGCTCTAGCACTCCTCTCATCTATTCATGCTCACATGTCCTGTGCCCACAGTCTTTTCCCAAATTCTATCCTTCCTTCAAGGGCTATCTCTTCTTTGGTGAGATTTGAGATTCCCTGGCCACAGAGATCTCTCTTACCATCTGATGGAAGCAATATCTTAATTCTCCAGCTAGATTCCAGGGTTGGTTCTTAGATGACTTTATACCCCCTCCCCTCTAGAGCTTGGCACAGTGCCTGGAACACAGCAGGCACTTTGTAAATACAGATCAATGTATGCTGCTAGATCCATTCATGCATTTCACAAGCATTTGCTGTTTCCTGCTCTGTCTGGGCAGGCCCTGGGTTACTCCTTGCAGGATACCCATGGTGGATGGGGTAGGGACGGCGTTCTGTGTACACAGCCTACCTCTTCCTCCCCCAGGCATGCAGACAGGAGACATCTTACACAAGGGTCAGCTTCCAACGTAAACGATGAGTAAAAAGTTTCATGGAGTAAAAATTACTCTCAAAAATCTCTTAAATTACTTGGTAAGTACAGCACCATATACTGAGTTTTGTGTTTACAACATTGTACAGTAAATATACATGATGATATATACCATTTAATAAGGCAGTAGCTTTGAACTTCTAATTGCCCTCTGCCTGCCTTAAGAAATAAAAATTAAGAAATTTTAAATCACACCAAAATAAAAGTCCCACCACTGTGACCTTTTGCAATGTGGCCGCTATTTTCTCTCCGATTCTATTTCATGTCTTTCAGTGCTGCTCATGATAAACTCAGCTGATTGTAAAATCTGCTAAGGGAGCAGAGCCCAGAGTTTAAAAAACACTGAAATAATGAGGCAGGAGCACTTTGGGAGGCTGAGATGGGAGGATTGCTTGAGGCCAGGAGCTCAAGACCAGCCTGGTCAACATAGCAAGACCCCATGTCTATTCTATTTTTTTTAATTTTTTTAATTAAAAAATAGAAAAACACTGAAATAATGAGTATTAACTTCCAACCTTGGCTTTGGTGGTAGAGTTGCTATAACTGAGTAGAGTTTGGTTTTGCAGGTTAGGCCAATAAATACCATGGCTCCTCTGGACCTCTCTACTTCACATGACCTCACATGTTCCAATCTGACCCAGTTTCAGGGATAGGGCTGCTCCAAGAGAGAGCCCTGGGCTGGCATGGGGACCGTACCTCCAGCTGCCTGGATGTAGTGGTGGTAGACCCTCCAACTCAAGGAGCCTTCTTCCATCTCCTCCTTCTGTGTGAGCTGATGCTCCGGCACTAGGTCAGGGTAGAAGAAGAGAAAAATGGTATGCCTGCCAATCATATGATCTGCTTCCTTCTGTCTCTGGCTTCGATCCTTGCCAGCTTTTCACTTTCCAGCTTCAGTGCCCCACCTACGTCTAAGGTTTTTCATGGAAGACTCTACTGAAAGAAACCTTTGACCTGGGCTCCAGAGCCTGGAAAGGGATCCATCCTTAGCCATTCAATAAACTCTGGAGGGACTGCGGGGTCTCACGTGTGTGATGGGCTGAGAGAAACACAGGAAAGAACGAAGAAAACCACCTGGGACCAGAAAACCTAGGTTTCAGAACTGTCACTATGACACTGTACAACATCAGGCAAATCACTTAACCCTTCTGTTTCCTTGTCCGAAAAAATGGAAAGCCGAGAAGTTTGCTAAGATGCCCTGCAGCCATACACTTCTGAGATAATACTTCACAAAACAGCCCTGACCCCAGCCCAGGTGGACCCTTGGCCTTGAGCTTGGCCTGAAGACCAGTACCTGGAGATGCCCATAGATGTTTCTGATGATAATCATAACAACAACCATCACGACAGTGACTGTCTGCTGCTGCTGCCTGCTATTCTCCCTTCTAATAATGACACCCCAATATTTCCTGGGGAACGGTGCTCTTTTTCTGGAATTTTAATCCAGAGGGAAATTACACCAGGATGGAAATTTTTGGAGTAGGTTTTCTTCAAAAAGACTCAGTTGGTGGCCGGGCGCGGTGGCTCATGCCTGTAATCCCAGCACTTTGGGAGGCCGAGGTGGGTGGATCGATCACTTGAGGTCAGGAGTTCGAGACCAGCCTAGGAAACATGGTGAAACCTGGTCTCTACTAAAAATACAAAAATTAGCCGGTGTGGTGGTGTGTGCCTGCAGTCCTAGCTACTTGGGAGGCTGAGGTACGAGAATAGCTTGAACCTGGGAGGCAAAGGTTGAAGTGAGCCAAGATCGAGCCACTGTATTCCTGCCTGGGCAACAGACCAAGACTCTGTCTAAAAAAAAAGACTCAGTTGGAGACGGGAGCCTACAATGTGACAGGCACTGTGTAGGGGGCTTCCCTATATATGACCTCATCTAATCTCCACTACAACCCTGTGGAGTTAAGTACCATCATCTCTACTTTTGCCGAGAATTCAGAGAGGTTAAGTTAGATGGCTAAGGTCACACAGCTTTGTAAGCAACAGAGCTGGGATTCAAATCCAGAACTGTCTTACTTGAAAAATGGAAGTCGCTCCCTTCTGCTACTCTGCCCCAGACAAGAGCAAAGCCATGAGCTTCCAGACATCAGGGACTAAACCCAATTCATTTCTGATCCCTAATACCTTTGCTCTCAATATTTACTCTCTTGCAGTGTGTAATGAATGAATGTCTAAATGCCTGGCCAAGTCTTAAATCTGTGCCACTCAGAGCCAAAGCTACCCCCATCCTTCCTCTGATGTACAACCTTAGCTGTGCCCCCCACAACACTCACTTCCTGGATCCTTCAGGCCTCCTGCCCATCAGTCTACACCCCACGGCCCTCAACTACTTGGATCTGGAACCTGTGTATGTAAATGCTTAGGGTCTCAAGACACTGAGGGACATGGCCCAGTCTGGGGTCGAGGAGGAAGCACTGGGACCTCTGGAGGACCCAGGCAGGCATGCAGACATTCTTGTCCTCTCTCCCACACCATTACCAGCATTTCCGTTGAGAGACTCTTCCAGGGAGGTGGCCAGAGCCTGACTTTCTACCTTTGGCTTCTCTGCTATCTTTGTTGTGTCCTGCAACATGTCCTGGGAAGAGAGCACAGGCCCTGAGTACACGTGCGTCCACCATGGGGAGTGAGGGTGGTGGGGCAGGACTCACCGATGTGGCTTCTTTGCGCATCTTCTGGATAAGTTGGGCATATTTCCCCTTTTTCTGCATTAACTCACTGTGAATTCCATTTTCACAGACTTTCCCATTTGCCAACAAAATGATCTGGTCACAAAATTCTAAGTACTGGACAGTCAGAAGAAAGAAAGGCTTCAGTAAACACATGGAAAGATGTTCGACTTTACTATTCACCAGGAAAATGTAAATTTAAACCATGATAAAATATTATTTCATACTAACAGATGAGCAAACATTTAAAAGTTGGACAACTCCAAGTGTTGGTGATGATCTGAGGTAAAAGGAACTCTCCTTAACTATCAGGAGGATTGTAGATTGGTACAACTACTTTGAAGAACAATTTGACCTATTCAGTAACATGGAAGATTTTTGAAGAATTATTAACCAATGATTCGACTCCTAAAACCCGAAAAAACTCTCAAACATGTGTACAAAGGTACACGTAGAAGGATGTACACTGAAGTATTTTTTTTTTTTTTTGTAAAAGTGAAAAATAAGAAACAACTGTTCATCTTGGAGAAATAAATTCTGGTACATTCAGATATTGGAATGCTATACCAAGGAGAATTAAAGTTATAAGCCTGGGTGCAGTGGCTCATGCCTGTAATTCCAGCACTTTGGGAGGCCAAGGTGGACAGATCACGAGGTCAAGAGTTCAAGACCAGGCTGCTCAACGTGGTGAAACCCCGTCTCTACTACAAATACAAAAATCAGCCAGGTGTGGTGGTGTGTGCCTGTAGTCCCAGCTACTCGGGAGGCTGAGGCAGAATTGCTTGAACCTGGGAAGTGGAGGCTGCAGTGAGCTGAGATTGTACCATTGCACTCCAGCCTGGGCAACAGAGTCAGACTCTGTCTCAAAAAAAAAAAAAATATATATATATATATATATATATATATATATATGTATAAAGTTACAAGTCTCAACATGGAAGATCTCAAAAAACATAATGTTGAGGGAAAAAAGGAAATTACCAAAGGACACAAAAAATAAAAAATAAATTCTATAAAGTTTAAAAATATGCAAAAGGAATTTCTTCATGTCTAGAGATTCATGCATACACTGTAGAAGTATGAAGACATGCATGGAACAATAAACAACAAAGTCAGGAGAGCAGAAAGGGAGAACTGGAACAGAATTGGAGAGTGGAATCAACGTTTTATTGTTTAATCTGGGTGGTAGATACATGGGTTTTTATTAATTATTTTCTAAACCTTGTTTAGGTCTTAAATATTTTATACCAAAAAAAATAGTAAAGCAAAAATAAGGAGTGAGAGAAAAAGAAACAGAAGAAGAAGAGGGAGAGAAAATAATAAGGCACTCTGGCCAATGCCATATATGAAACTATTCAAGGGAAAATGACCCAGGAGAAGCACCACCAGAAGCAGTCATTGCACTGCGGTCATCATCGGTAAGAAAACACACTGAGATGGCTCTCAATCTAAGAATGGGAGACTTGGGGAATTCTTTTCTGAGAGATTGGTTTCTTTTTCTTTCTTTTCTTTTTTATTGATTGATTGATTGATTTTTTTTGAGACAGGGTCTTGTTCTGTTGCCCAGGCTGGAGTGCAGTGGCACTCACAGCTCACTGCAGCCTTGACCTCCGGGGCTCCACCCTCCCACCTTGGCCTCCCCAGTAGCTGGGACCACAGATGCACCACAATGCCTGGCTAATTTTTTAAAGTTTTGTAGAGATGGGAGGTCTCTCTACGTTGCCCAGGCTGGTCTTGAACTCCTGGTCTCAAGCAGTCCTCTAGCCTTGGCCTCCCAAAGTGCTGGGATTATAGGCATGAGCCACCATGCCCGGCCTGTTTTCATTTTTTATAACTTGAAGAGCAGGGGTCTACTCAAAAAATTTTGAAGATAAACGAGACCATAAAATTTGTTCTCAATTTTTACCAGCACAAAAATCTTCTACCAGTCTGTTTGCTTTGTGTGGAAAGCAGAAGAAATCCAAGTTTTTTACAGCCCTCCCCAAATGTGGAGGAGTCTAACCTGAGATGAGGACAGCTGCTGGGAGGCTGTTACTGAATCACACTCTGAAATGGCAAAGGCTTGAGGATCTACGTTATCCGTCAATCACAGTCAGAGCCCTGGAAGGGTGCTAACCTGCAGCTGGTGGGTCACCAGGACGACTGTCTTCCCCCTGAGTGTCTTCTTAATGCACTCCTCAAAAATGTGCTTCCCCACGTGGGCGTCCACAGCAGACAGGGGGTCGTCCAGCAGGTAGATCTGACGGTCGGAATAGACGGCGCGGGCCAGGCTGATCCTCTGTTTCTGCCCCCCAGAGAGGTTGAGGCCCCGCTCCCCAATCTGCAGACAGGCAGTAAAAGGCACTATGTCCAGGCAGCGAGCACAGCCAGGTGCGCTCAAATGGGTAGGCAGATGTAGCAAACAGAACCCCCTCAGTACAGACCAAGATATGCACACACTCCAGGATACCTGATAATTTGGCATTCTGGACTTAAAAATACATATATATCTCACTCATATGTGGGAGCTTAAAAGCTGATCTCGTGGAGGTAGAGAGTAGAATGATAGACACCAGAGGCTGGAAAGGATTTTGGGGGGTAGGGAAGGGAGGTGAGAATGAAGAGAGGTTGGCTGATGGATACAAACATCAAGTTATATAGAAGGAATAAGTTCTAATGTTTGATAGCAGAATAGGGTGACTATAGCTAACAACAATATATTGTATATTTCAGCAGAGCTAGTAGATAGGAGTTGAAAAGTTCTCAGCACAATAGAAATGATAAATACTCAAGGTGCTGGGTACCCTAAATGCCCTGACCTGATCATTACATATTCTACAGATATAACAAAATAGCACAGGTACCCAAAACACATGTACAAATATTACGCATCAATAAAAATATTTTTCAAAACGTGGTTAGTAGGGGATGAATAAATTGCTTCTCAATTAATTAAAAATCTTATAACTCTCCATGTATCTCCTGAATCTAAATTTAAAGATATATGACTTTTAAAAAATTGTAACTCTTACTTAGATCACACTGCTGCTGCTGCCTGCTATTCTCCCTTCTAATAATGACACCCCAATATTTCCTGGGGAACGGTGCAAACATTCCCCTGGGGGGAATCTGTTCCCCTGGGGAACGGAGGCAAACATTAAACTATTAAAAATTCAGATAATAAAATAAGTCACTCATTCCCAAGTAAGAGCACTGTCTCACATATTATTCTGGTTTTATTTATTTGGTTTTTTGAGACAGGGTCTCCTCTGTTGCCCAGGCTGGGGTGCAGTGGTGCCAGCAATCATGGCTTACTGCCACCTCTGCCTCTCAGTCTCAAGCGATCCTCCCATCTCAGCCTCCTGAGTAGCTGGGACTACAGGCGGTGCCACCACACTTAGCTAATGTTTTTAAACCTTTTTTTTCTTTTTTTCTTTTTTTTTTTGTAGAGATGAGGTCTCACTATATTGCCTAGGCTGGTCTCAAACTCCTGGGCTCAAGCAATTTCTCCCACCTTGGCCTCCCAAGGTGCTGGGGTTACAATGGACCTGGCCTTATTCAGGTTTTTAATCTCCATTGACAGCACCTGTCAACTTGTGGGACCGTTGGCCTGGGTTTGAGGTGTCGTCAAAGACTATTTGCACTGTGTGCACCCACTCAACAGACCAGAGCTGCAATGGCTGCAAGGAGCTTTACTGACACTGGAAGGACCATCTCACACGGCACCTGCTGTGATAGGAGTTGAGGGTGGAAACCCAAGTTACTGAGCATGTTTTGCAGATTAGCACTCCAGTCAGCTGCCAGCTGGCCCATCCCTCCTTCAGGCTCTGAGGAAGTGGGAGCTGGAGTGTAAGTCCTAGTTCCTGTTCTATCCTGACTGCTTGAAGTCTCTGTAGAGAACAATCAGAGTTGAAATGGTGGCAGAGAAACCTCCTGTCCCTGCCGTGCTTCCAGGTCACCACTGTGTGACCTTGGACAACCTGCTTGATCTGGCCAAAGCCCAGTTTCCCCATTCATTCATTTACTTATTCATCAAACACTATTCAATGCCTACTGTGCTTTTACAATAATAGTTAACACTTACTCTAGGCTGGGCACTAGTCAAAACACTTTGTATTAACTCATTTAAATCTCAAAGCAATCCGATCACGTCAGTACTCTTATTTATGCCATTTTACAGATGAGACTTGTTCTTCTTATTGAAGAAACAACCTTGAATAAGATCATTGAGGTCTCTGCCATCAAGGATTTATAGTCCCAGCTTTAAAAGAAGAAGAATAGGCCGAGCACAGTAGCTCATGCCTGTAATTCCAGCACTTTGGGAGGCCGAGCTGGGTGGATCACATGAAGCCAGGAGTTTAAGACTAGCTTGGCTAACATGACGAAACCCTGTCTCCACTAAAAATGCAAAAATTAGCCGGGCCTGGAGGTGTATGCCTGTAATCCCAGCTACTCAGGAGACTGAGGTAGGAGAATCTCTTGAATCTGGGAGGTGGAGGTTGCAGTGAGTCGAGATCGCACCACTGCACTCCAGCCTGGTTGACAGACAGAGAACAAGACTCCCCTTCAAAAAAAAAAAGAAGAAGAAGAAGAAAGAAGGAGAAGGAGAAGGAGAAGGAGAAGGAGGAGAAGGAGAAGAAGAAGAAGAAAAGGAAGAAGAAGAGAAGAAAAGAAGAAGAAGGAGGAGGAGGAGGAGGAGGAAGAAAGAAGAAGAAGAAGAAGAAGACGAAGACGAAGACGAAGAAGAAGAAGAAGAAGAAAGAAGAAGAATTAAGAGACTACCCTCCTGAGGTTACTGAGATTATCGTGACTCTCACCTAAGACACTACATTCAAGTCGCTAGAATAGCACCTTGCATGTAGTAAGTGTCCAACAGACTGAGCTATTATTAGACCATTAATATCAAGAAGGCAATGCCACTTTTATCTCGGGTGAGGGTCGTATGTGTATTAAGGTGGCTGCAGACGTAAAAGATTGTGAATTATCGGGGAAATGTTACAGTCAGAAATTGCCCCTGCGGGTCATGGCTGATGTTGCACTGGCCGGAGTGGGGCAACGACGATGGGGGTTTCTCATCTTCACGGGGTCTCCGCTCTTGCTTCAGAAGAAGGAGCTTGAGGTCAGCTCTCCACCTCTGTGGGGTAAGGTACCCACTTTCCTTTCCAGGTGCCTCTATAAGCTGAGCCCCAACCTCCCTCAGTGAGGGAAGCTTTGCTCCTCCTGCAGCAGCTGCAGGAAAAACTCCAGCTGCTTTGGAAGGAAGAGCTGGGATCCCTCCCTTCCCTGACTGGGGAGGCAGCATGAACATAAGAGCACCAACATTACACAGAGAAGGCAGGCTCGCCTCCCTCTCACCTCTGTCATGTCTCCAAAGGGCAGAAGTTCCAGGTCCTGATTCAGGGAGCAGCAGTGGAGCACCTGGAGGTATCTGTGAAGGACAGGGAGCCATAAGGCACAGGGGACCAGCCCTCCCGCCCATCACCCTTCCCAGTGTCGAAATGAATGGTCTTGATTTTCATGCTAAGAAATGTAGACTTGATGGTGTTTAATGGTATAACACTGAAGGCTTTTTTCATTTCCTTCCCTCTTTCATTTCTTTTAAATTAATACACATTCTTAGTAAATATTTGACCAGAACAAAAAGATGCAATGAAAAGCAGTTCTCCTTCCCATCTTTGACCTTCATTTGCTTTTCTCAAAAGCAGCCACTATTGGCCAGGCACGGTGGCTCACGCCTGTAATCCCAGCACTTTGGGAGGCCAAGGAGGGTGGATCACCTGAGGTCAGGAGTTCAAGACCAGCTTGGCCAACATGACAAAACCCCATCTCTACTAAAAATACAAAAATTAACTGGGCGTGATGGTGCGTGCCTGTAGTCCCAGCTACTCGAGAGACTGAGGCAGGAGAATTGCTTGAACCAGGGAGGCAGAAAGGTTGCAGTAAGCCAAGGTCACGCTATTGTACTCCAGCCTGGGAGACAAAGTGAGACTCCGTCTCAAAAAAAGCAGCCACTATTACAGTGTCTTACGTATTTATTCAGAAATAATCTATTCATATATGGATGTGTACTGCATGGTACTGCATGTATAGGTTATTATTGTTTTAATGGCACTGTAGTATTCCATTATACGGTTGCACCATAAATTATTTAACCAGTGCCCTAGTGATGGACACTGGAATTGTTTCTACTCTTTTGCTCCTGTGAGCGATGCAGTGTGAACATCCTCGTATATGGGTCTTTGCCTCCATGGGTGAAAATATCTACACATTAAATACCTAACAGTGGATTTGCTGAGTCAAAAGGTTGGTGCATTTTTATTTTAATAGATATTTCAAAACTTCTGTATGAGTTTTATCAGTCTCATAGAAGACCATAAAGAAGAGCAATGACAAGATGAGAGCTGGGACTTAGGATGATTGCCCTGGAGACAATCTTATGCGGGGTGGAACAGAGCAGATTAGAGACAGGGACCCAAGGGCAGGGGCAGTGGGAACTGCTCAAACAAAAGATCTAGTTCGTTCTGCTGAACGAACTAGAAGCAGTGATGGAGAAGACAGAAATACAAGAGATATGTAGGAGACAGGCTTATTCACGATTGGTGACCAATTAGATGTGGAAGAAATCAGAGGAGGAGACATCTGGCTTCCCGGGGTGCAAGGTTTGGGTGATGCCATTAAACTGAGTTGCACAATTTGGGAAAAGAAGCCAGGGGTATGGGGCTGGGCAGGCAGGGTGCTCATGAGTTGGTATTGGACATGATTGTGAGATGCCCACAGGACAACTAGACAGAGACAGCCAGTTCCTACACCTCCATATCTATGTTGTTCCCGGGGGCAGATTGCAAAACCAAGCAAACAGTCACAGGTCAGAGTCCACCATAGTTGGAAGCGTAGCTGTAGCGTTCAGAGCAGTTTTCCTGGACCTTTCACTGAACAGGCTTCACTCATGACATCCAATCTCATGTCTTGGGCAGGTTAACCCGAGAATTCTAGGGCAGAGAGAGGCCATAGAGGGAGAGGAGGGATATGGACAAGACTTGGGAGATCCACGGGGCCATAGATTCAAACTGGTTTCCTCTATGTTACAGAACCTCATCGCTCCCATTTGTTTTCCTTTTCACAGAACCTCATTGCTCCCATTTGTTTTCCTTTTCACTTAGGGGCCAAGATTTAACGAATACAAATGAAGTTCCAACGTAGCAATGTTGGAGGGGGAGAGTGTATTGACTATTTTGAGCCAATATAGTGTAATAGTTAAGCATGAAGTTTCTGAAAGCAACTGGGTTCAAATCCTGGCTCTATCACATCCCACCACCTGGGTGACTTCGGGCAAATTATTTAACCTCTTGGGGCCTCAGCTGATTCATCTGGAAAATTGCTATGATGGCATTTCTTTCACAGTGAGGGGTGAATATGATAATGCGTGTAAGTGGAGCACGCAAGTGTTAGCAGTTGTCAGGTTACCGTTTGAGGCTGGAGGTGCCCCCAGACCAGCCACATGCCCTGTGCTCTCCCCTTCCCCTCCCAGGAGCTTACCGGGCCTTGTCATATGGGCCTCCCATGAGGATGTTCTCCCTGATGGTCCCGCTGATGATCCAGGCCTGCTGGGGGACATAGGCCAGGCTTCCCTGCACCCCCACCGAGCCCTCGAGCAAGTGCATCTGCGGCAGAATGAGTCCAGCCTCAGGACCAAGTGCGCCAAGGGACAGAGCCTGCCTGGCTCAGCAGGCACAGTGCCCAAGGCCCCACTGCCCTCCAGGACCTTGGGGGCTCTCCTAGGTAAAAGGGACTTTTAATATGGCCCTGCCAAGCCCACCAGCGAGTTCCAGGGACCGGCCATGAGAACATGTGGAAGCAGCTGGAGATAAGCCCAGCCAGGTCCTGCTTGGACTGAATCCAAGGTCTGCACTAAAGACACCCCATACGTTTTTTTCTCTTTTTTTTTTTTTTTGAGACGGAGTCTCACTCTGTCACCCAGGCTGGAGTGCAGTGGCGTGATCTCGACTCACTGCAAGCTCTGCCTCCCGGGTTCACACCATTCTCCTGCCTCAGCCTCCTGAGTAGCTGGGACTACTGGCGCCCGTCACCACGCCTGGCTGATTTTTTGTATTTTTAGTAGAGACAGGGTTTCACCATGTTAGCCAGGATGGTCTCGATCTCCTGACCTCGTGATCTGCCCGCCTCGGCCTCCCAAAGTGCTGGGATTACAGGCGTGAACGTTTCTTCCTCTTATTTGTCCCAGCCCTATTCCCTGGCAGCCAGTGCCTCCATGGTCTTCACCATGCACACCAGAAGTTCCAGGCTATCTCTGAGCATGCCTGGGTATTATGGAATTATTATTGTTAGGCAGGATAATGTTATCTTTGTTAGGTAGAAAAACATTCTTACTTTTGGACATCATGATGAAGTATTTAGAACAGAAAGTGTTATAACCTGTGTAATTTAAAGTATTCTACAAAATATATGTCTATATAGTAAGGTAAATATGCAAAAACTATCAACTGCTGCATCTAGATGGTGGGTATATGGATCCCTGCTGTAGTGTTCTTCCTGCTTTTCTGCATAAGTTCAAAACAACACGTTAAAAACAAATAGAGATAGACACTCATCCCCAGCACCCTGACATGGGACCTCATCATTCTTAATCCTTTCTCTTTTATACCCTAAAATGTTTACTTCTAGTTTGGAGCCAGGCTTTAATGAATAAGAACAAAACTTTAAAATGGCATCTCTGTCTTCCTTTATTAGAAGGAAAGTGACAGGCTTATTTACATAGGAAACTGACAAACCACTGGGCACGTAGGGAGGTGGTCTTGCCTGGAGGCTGCCAGGCAATGCTGCTGTGATATAGAACAGAGCTCTGACCTCAGGTGGACCTGGGACTCAGCCCTGGCTCACCCCTTACCTGCTGCATGACCTTGGATGAGTCACCTCTCGGAACCTCACGTACTCATCTGTAAATGGGTCATCGTGAGTATGCCTTTGTCATGGGAGGTTACCAGAGTTAAAGGGGAAAATGGAAAGCTCTTTGCACAGGACTTCCCATGTAAGTACTGAAGATAGTTTTACAATTTTTTTTAATGGAGTCTTTCTTCTTTGCAGTTGCAAAGAAACCAGGGAAAGGCCATCCCACATGTAGCATGTGGCTGATGTGTTAAGAGAGAGCTGGCTTTGGTAACATAACCACATTCCAAGGAGGGGATGAGTTTGGCAATGTTCATATGGGAGAAGGAACTGAGGGAAAAGCCGAAGAAAGGAAGGAAAACTTCTCCCAGTGTTGGGGGAACAAGGGACAATGGGCAGAAGAAGAAGGGGGAAGAGATGGCAGCCCAGAAGGGGGTGAGGTTGGGGCTCCACGGGGAAGGGCTTGTGTAAGACGCTTGAGGGAACGTGACCAAAAATACATAGCAGGCGTCATGGGTGCTTTTAGTGTTCGTTATAAGGTGTGCAGTGTGACCCCAAAGGATCTGGGGAATGGGTTTGGGGTTTTTTTGAAACTGCAGAAATGGCCGGGCGTGGTGGCTTACGTCTATAATCCCAGCACTTTGGAAAGCCGAGGCAGATGGATCACTTGAGGCCAGGAGTTCGAGACCAGCCAGGTCAACATGGTGAAACCACGTCTCTACCAAAAAATACAAAAATTAGCTGGGCATGGTGGCGCATGCCTGTAGTCCCAGCTACTCAGGAGGCTGAGGCATGAGAATCACTTGAACCCTGGAGGCAGAGGTTGCAGTGAGCCGAGATCACACCATTGCACTCCCGACTGGATGTGTCAAAAAAAAAAGAAGAAAGAAGGGAAGGAAGGGAAGGGAAGGGAAAAAGGAAAGAAAAGAAAGAAAAAAGAAACTGGAGAAAGGGTGTGTGAGCCACATGTCCACATGGCAGCAGACCTCAAACTCTTCCACAGGGGATGGAATGGGGGGTTCAAATCTCAAGGGCAAGGGCACCCAGCAAGCATATGTACCCCATTGCCGGAGTACAAGTAAGACTGCCCCATCCCATCCAGCAGGCCTCCTCTCCCCAGCCTTCCTTCCTTCTTTCTCCCTGTTTCTCCCCCCACATTTCTCTTCTGATGCCATCCTAAAAGGCACATACATCCCACTCCTCAATGTTATGAGTTTGGCTTTATAAAATGATTTTTATGCTCTTTTTTTTTTATAGGGACCATTGCAACAGGGTATTGCAGTGTGGAAGAGAGACTGGACTCAACTCCCTGTGAAATAATTTGCATGATCATATTAACTTTGTGTTAATATCCTGTATTCTCACAGAGCACAGGTGAGGACAGGTCTCCAGGTGACATAAGAGGCAGCTTGCACCAGGAGTGCTGCCACAAGGTGAAGAGAGAGGGCCATCTTGATCACGCACCTCCCGCACAGTGCAAGCACAACCATTTTTGATTTATAAAAATCCCACTTGCTCAGACCCCTGTGAGGAAGAAAGCAGTGGGGGGCCCTGCCCGGGGCACTGGAGCTTGGGAGGGCCTGGACTGCCTGCAGACAGGCATGCATGTGGCCACAGATCACTTACCTCCTCCAGGATGGCTGACAACAGGCTGCTCTTACCACTCCCCGTGTTGCCGCAGACCCCTAACATCATCCCCTGCAAGCCAAGGAGGACACACAAGTGTTGGGACAGCACAGCCCTGTCATACCCACCTACCCATGGTGGCTCAACTGTTTAGAACCCAAAACAACACACAGAAAACAAAATAACCACACAGAGCCCAAGACTCCTCAGACAAGCAAAGCTCAAGAGGAGCTTTGTGTTCAGTCCCTGGAGGCAGGCGGGGTGACCCGAGATGAAGGAGATCACAAGGGAAAGGCAGAGGGGAATTCAGGGGTAGGTGGCAAGAACCCTGAATTCCAGATTGGTGTCTATTCTATGCAGCAATCCTGGGAAAGCCACTTAGCCTCTCTGGGCCTCAGTTTCTCCATTTGTGAAATGGAAATAAAGAAGCCAGCCTCACAGAATTCCATGCATGCATGCATGCACGCATTCATTTATTGAAACATTGATTCATCCATCAAATAGCGATCTGAGTTTCCTCTATGGACCCAGTAATGAAGAAAAGACCTCACATTGACCTCAGAATATAAGCTGAGGGGATGGGAAGACAGACAGACTACATAAATAAATAAATATCAGATGGAGATAAGTGATATGAGTAAAATGAAGTTGGCTCTTATGACAGACAGAAAGTTGGGGGTTGAGGCAATTTTAGATGGGTCAGCCAGGGAAGGCTTCTACAGAGCAGGTGTCATTGCTGCCCAAGAGCTGTGAGAACACTGGTGGGAAAGAGTTCAGAGGTACAGGTACAGATTTGGAGGAACCCGGGCTCTAAGGGCAGTGAAAAGTCACTGAAGGATTTAAGGAGAGTGACTTGAATTGGTTTATGTTTTAGAAAGATCCCTCTGTCATAGTATAATGCAGCAGTCCCCAACCTTTTTGGCATCAGGGACCAGTTTCATGGAAGACAATTTTTCCACCAACTGATGGATGGCAGGGGATTGGTTTCAGGATGAAACTGTTCCACCTCAGATCATCAGGCAAGATTCTCATAAGGAGCATGCAACCTGGATCCCTCGTATGCACACTTCACAATAAGGTTCGCGCTCCTATGAGAATCTAATGCTGCCGCTGATCTGACAAGAGGCGGAGCTCAGGCGGTGATGCTCACTGGCCTGCTGCTCACCTCCTGCTGTGCGGCCTGGTTTCTAACAGGCTGTGGACCAGTGCGGGTCTACCGCCCAGGTGTCGGGGACCCCTGGTATAATGGATTTTGGAGGCTTAGAGAGACAGAGGGTGGGAGTGGGGTGAGAGATACAAACTACCTATTGGGTACAATGCACTCTATCGGGTCACGGGTGCACTAAAATCTTGACTTCACCACAATACAACTCCTCCGTCTAACCAAAACCCACTTGTACCCCAAAAGCTATTGAAATAAAAAATATATATTAATTATTTAAAAAAGGAAAATCCCTCTTGTCTGCTGCATGGTAGAAGGCTCATAAGAAGGCGAACGTGGGAGCAGAGAGGTGGATGACGAGGTTCTGGGAACGGCGTGACAGTGGCAGGGATAGGGCAGTGGAGGGGCTATGGTGAGAGTGGCAGGTTTGGGGCAGATGTGCAAGTCAAGCTGGCAGGCCTTGCTGGTGGATTGGATTCGAGGGAGGGAAGGAAAGGAATCAAGTGTGACTTCCATGTCCTCAACCACTGGAAGGATGATGGTGCCATCTCCCAGGAGAAGAAAGATTTGGGGAACTCGTCAAAGGGGGTGAATATCAAAACCTTATTTCATTTTAAATGCTTGATGGACATTTAAGAGAGATATTAAATAGGCAGTTGAGTCTGGAGTCCAGAAGAGACTTCAAGGCTAGAGATAATAGCACAGAGATAGAATTTAAAACCGCAGGGCTAGAGATGATCACCAAGGAAGAAAGTATAAATAGATAAGAGACAGTAGATACTCGATATTGACACCTATTACTACTAGATATTATCTATTTTTTAAACATTTATCATCATATATAGATCAATATCTATATCTATTCTATATCAATTATTATAAGATATCAATATCTACATTAATAGATAAGAGAGAAGAAAAGAGGAGGGGCGAAGAGGAGACAGCAGGAAGCTAATCTTTGTAAACATTAGGCAGAGAAAGAGCCAGATAAGGTGAGTTCACAGAATAACCAAATTCAAACACAGGATAGTGCTTGGTGCATACAAGGAATGTAATAAATGTTAGCTGGGTCTCCTTTCCCTTCTCCTTTCTGTGTCCTTGGTCCTTCCAAGGACAAGCACACAGTACTCTCATATTATTTTGGGTCTTACCTAAGCCAAAAAAATTTTAAATGATAGATTAATTCACATTAAAAAATGAACGATATCCTGTGTTTGCCCTCCATGAAAAATTTGAATTTTAAGGGGAGAGACCTTGGAGAGGGCAGTTTTTAACCAAGGAAATGGTGGGGCACCTGGCCAAGCTCCTAGCCTCAGGTCCTGAGAGCCTGGCAGCTGGCCTGCCTGCATGGCCTGAACAAGGCTACCTTGGACACCACCAGGTTGATCTTGTGCAACTCTGGGCCCAGGCTGTTCCCTTCTTCCTCTGGCCCGAGGGCATCTCTAGGCCTGGTCATCCCTTCAGAAGCATGTCCGTTCCTCTCCAGCTCCAATGCCCCATTGACGATCCTGGGACAGGTCTGTCGCCACGACAAGGTGGCCTCCTCCAAGACCAGAGCTTTGCTGGGGTCTTGTAATGTCTGGACATAGAAAACAGGGCTCTCCTGGAGGAAAAACTTCTGTAAAGACAGAAAGAAATAGAAGGAGGAGGAATACAGTTCTTTAGTTCAGCAGGAATGTGTTCCCAGTTTTACAAGCCTGCCAGTTGGTATGGTTTTGTGAATTTCTAATAAGCAGTAAAAGTTTGCAGAAGTACCACCAGTTAGGAAAGGCCAGTTTCTGTGGGTGAAAATTCTAGGTCAGTGTTTTCCAAATTTCAGACCACCGGGCCACTCTTCCATATTTGCAAACACTGCACTGTCAACTGCAACTCTGCGCTCAGGAGGTTGACTAAGGCCTAACCTACATTAGCCTCATCCCAAGTGATGATAGCCATTGACTCATAGGATTGATGTTTTTCTAATTAAATTCTATTTATATTGGGCTGGACATAATGGTTCACGTCTGTAATCCTAGCACTTTGGGAGGCCAAGTGGGGGGATTGCTTAAGCTTGGGAGTTTAAGACCAGCCTGGGGAACATAGTGAGACTTCCATCTCTTTTAAAAAAAAAAAATCTACTTGTAGCTATTGAAAATTAAAAGCTCTGTCTGTGTCCCACACTGGGGAAAGGTCATTTGGGATCATACATTTCAAAAGATGACCATTAGCAGGTCAATTCTTTCTGCATCTCCAGCTCCCTGTCTATAAAGCACAAGGGTTGAACTACATAAATTCTAGCAATTAAAAGAATGGGAGGGCAGTATGATCCTATGGAAGTCAGGTTACATTCACATATCCCTACCTGGAGATATGCTTAAGAGATCTAGAAGGATGCTTCCTGACATTTTGGACTCTCTTACCCATCCTTCTGAGCTCAGATTGTGGCTTCCTCATCTCTGCCCCCTCCACAGGTGAAAACAGGCACAGAAGGGGAGAATGAATGGGCGAACCCAGTGTCCCATGGGAAGGAAGGCAGCAGCAGGAGCCTTCTCATAGCTGCTGAGAAGTCAGGGAAGCACTCTGGGCTGGTGATAAGCAAAGCACTGTTTGTGTTACTCAGAGCAGCCAAGCTCATTCCAGCCTCAGGGCTTTCACATTTGCTGTTTCTTCAGCCTGGTCATCATCACTCAAAGTCACCTTCGCAGGGGCCTTCCCTAACCAGGCTCTTCCTAGGAACCCCCAGCCCTCCCCAACATACTCCCTAGAATAGGCGTGTCCAATCCCTTGGCTTCCCTGGGGCACATTGGAAGAACTATCTTGGGCCACACAGAAAATACACTAACACCAACGATAGCTAATGAGCCAAAAAAAAAAAAAAAAAAATAGCAAAAATAAAAATCACCTAATGTTTTAAGAAAGTTTACAAATTTGTGTTGGGTCACATTCAAAGCCATCCTGGGCCGCATGCGACCTGTGACCCAGGTTGGACAAGCTTGCTCTAGGACATCACATTGTTTTATTGGCATCATGGCTCTTCATGTGATCTGATCTAATCCTCTTTGATCATTAATTTACTTGTTAACTGTCTGTTTCCAATACCAAATCAGAACTCCCTGACAGCAGGGACCCCTGTTCAATGCAGTATTCTCAGTGCCTGGCTTGTGGTAGGAGCTCAATAAATATTTTTTGCATTAATGAGTGAATGAGTGAATGAGTGATAATAGGTTGTGGACTGCATTACGTAAAAGTGGAGTGACTACAAAATGACTTTTAAAAATTGGTTTAGATTAGGGTTTTCAAACTCAGATGCCAGCTATGTAAATAAGTGAAGTGGACCATTTCTAAGATGATAAATGGTAAGTAAAATGCAGCTCCAGGCCTGGAGGTGCAATAGGGTATAGTAGAAACTGCAGCAAACTGCAGCTAAATGCCTCCATCTAAACAGGGCAGCTATTGCCTCAACTCCAGCGGCTTGTGGCCATAGTAGAATGTGGCCCAGGGTCACTAGATCTTCTAATCATTCAAGAGAATTCAAAAATCTGGGTTTTCACATAAAATGTCCAAGTTTTTCAATGCAAGCAACATCTATGGTGTTTTTCTAAAACAAAACTATCTATCGGGGTAACTCTATGCAAACCTGGATAAAGTCTGCAGAGCATCTGTCTGAGACCTGGTTTGGACACACTATCCTAAGATCTTCTTGGGGACTGAGACCTGACCCAATTCATCTGTCTTCCCAGGCTCCACACCAGCCTTGGCACAGGAGGTCACTGAGTTAGCTAATCCCTCTCTCGACCTAGGCCTTGGCCAGGGGACATGTTCGGGAGGAACATCATGGGGGCTGAAGGCAGAGGAGCGTCCAAGCAGGGGGCCTGCAGCCAGTCCCCTGATGACCTACCTTGAACCTCATCGCTGCAGACTTGGAATTCGTGAGGCCTTTGACTGCAACAGGCACAAAGAACACTGACAGCCGAAGGAGATTCAAGGAGGCCAGCATGCTGAAGGCCTGGATAAGAAGGGGAGGAGGCAGTGAGGGTCGTGGCCCTTCCTGCTTCCCCCATTCCCTGTCATCCGCATCCCTGAGCCACATCCTCAGCATCCAACAAGCAGTTGCTTCATCCAACAGAGGCTAAGCTAGTGTTTGGGGGAGACTGGAAAAAGCTGGGGAAAGAGCACTCGTCTTGGATTCTTAGAGTCAAAGGCCTAGTCCCTGTTGCAGCTTAGCCACTGACATCTCTAGCTTTGGGCAGGCTGCCCCTACCACAGCCCAGTTTCCCCATTGGCATAGTGAGAAAAATCATAAAGTGCATACAGGAATAAAGTTGGGGAAAAAACAAGAAAATTCATGTGAGTGAGCATTGCTTCCTTTCAATGTAGCTTGGTGCTATTCTTGCTGTCAAGGTCCTATTTCTTCTTCTTTGCCTCAGATGTTTGTTTTCTTTCTAACATTCAACATCTCCTTATCCTTCATGCCTAACCCATGCTGCACTGTGACTATAGCAAACACCTTAGGCTCTCAGGACCCCAGAAGGTGCCTTCCTGGAGGTGCCGAAAGAACCTTCCAATCTATACCCATCTCTCCTCCTTTCTTCTCCTGGCTTCAACCAAAAATGAACTCCAATGGAGCAGGAATGCCTTCGTCTAGACCTGCCTTGTGTCATCTCAGTGTGAGCCTCAAGTACCTCTGAAAGTATTCCTTCTATAGCGCCCCCAACACCCTCAGACTTCTTGGGGGTGTTTTCCTTGTGCATGCCTGAGCTAAGCAGAGGGGCCAGCCATCTGGGGCACACACAACCCCTTGGCTGCAGACTCTCAAATGCTTCCCTTCTTGCTCTGGGTGCTGCCTCCTGGCCTCCCCAGTTGGATTACCACCCCTCCAAGAGCAGTACCCTGTCTTATTCT
The DNA here is from genome assembly GCF_028885655.2 of Pongo abelii. Lineage (NCBI taxonomy): Eukaryota > Metazoa > Chordata > Mammalia > Primates > Hominidae > Pongo > Pongo abelii. The sequence continues at coordinate 47,415,278 of NC_072003.2, forward strand.
GCTCAAACAGCTGGGATTCCTAACACTGAAAGGCAGCTGCCACTTCTCAGGGCCAGGTTCCGACCACGAAGGGAAGGACCAAACAAACTATACCTTTGTATTTAAAGTGCACTTTCGGGGCCCTTATTTAGGGATTAGAGGAACTCCACAACCTCAAGGTGTAATTCAAATTGTCAGAATTTTAACTACAAGTACCACCTCCCCGACACCCCCGATGGTTCTGCTGTCCAGCCTGCCCACAGGGCTATCCAAGATGTCACTTTTTCAGATGGGTTGAGATGGAAGACAGTGCTGTACTTTTGTCTGGAAAATCAAAATCAACATATAATGTCCATTTACAAAGCCTTCAGACCTTTGAGGGGCATGGCTAAAAGAGGACACATGAGAAAACTCCCAATCATGATGGGGAGAAAACAAAGCACCCCAAACCCTTACCATTGACGCTGTGAGTTTCAGCTTTAAGGATGTGTGGATGAGAACCCAGACCGTTGTGGCCACTGTGGGGATGATGAACAAGGCTATAGTTGTCAGGCTCTGGACAAGCCCGCACTTCTCCAATAGTTTCCTTTCCTTCCTTCTTAGGTCTGGGAAATAAAAAAGAAATACACTAAAGATAACCACAAGAACATTCTCCAAAGAGCACAGCACCATCCCCAAAGCATTAAAAAAAAAAAAAAAAAAAAAATCCCCAAGAGGTGAGAGGGGCTTGGCTCACCATGCCATCACCAGGTTTGGAGCAGAAAGTCAGACTTTCCATACCTTCAATGATTTTTGCAAATGGTTTCTCCCATGTGTACATTTTAATCAGCTTAATGCAAGTGAGGACTTCACTGGTCACACGGATGCGCTGGTCGCTGACCTCAGATGTGTGATGCTGAGCCTTCACAGCCATTCTTGTCATGAATGCCTGGAGTTAGGATACAGCAAGTTTGGAGTTGATCTGCAAGGGCTTCCTTTGACAAGGGCAGGAGAGTTCAGCCTGGCATAAGTAGGGCAACTGGGTGTATTTCCAAAGAGAGGTTTTCCAATCGAAACTCTCCAGGCCACCATGCCTTAGAGCATCCCAGGGGCCTCTCTTTCCTGAGTCCCAAGCCAGGCTATGGCTACTTAGACAGAAACTAAACCGAAATGGTTCCTCTGTCTTCTGGAACCCTAAATCCTCAAATAATTAAAATCACCTTTCAATCAGAGTGACTGCACTCAGGAAAACACTCGATTTCAATAATTCAGAGCACACATAATCCAAGAATCATTTCTGTTTTCTCAATTTTATTTCACCTGAATTTTTGGCAACAAATATGCTTCCCTTTCCCCATTATACTGTGCTCAGACAAATGTTAAATGCTGGCTGTGTTATTACATCAGCACATTCTGGGTAGAAGAGATGGAACAAAAATCTCACACAGAGATTATCTACAAAGGAAAGTTGTCGAAGTAGATAATCTCCCATAGAAAGCTATGAGGTAGACTTTGCACATCACATTCACCTCTTATTTACTTATTAACCAAATGTTGTGGCCAGAGAATAGTTTGAAGTAGGGAGTGGAGCTGAATCTTAACCACAATGGATTGAAAGTTCAACAAGAATCAACGTTCTCACTCAGAGCTATCCCAGATTCCAGAGCCCTGGGACTTCTGGGGCCCAGCATCAAATGGGTGATAAAGAAAGACATTACCTCCAGAGGGAAAACCAGGAGATAGCATAAAATGGCAATAAATGCAGTGTATCCAATAATGAAGTAGGAAGAAATGCTGCAGATGACCAGCGATGCACAGATGATCAGTGCTAGGGGTCCATAGCACACCCCTTCAAACAGGTAGTTTATGTCACCGGTGAAGAAGCCGATGGCCTGCAAGACAGCAAATCGATGGGCACAGGTGTCACCTCCCTGGGTACCCAGAAGGGGTGGCAGGTGGCCTCTCCATGCCCTCTCCTAGCAGGAAGGCTTGCAAGGAAGGGTAGAAGAGTAGAGACAGACATCCCAGGTTCACATCTTTCTTCTCTCTGGCTGTGTGACTCTCAACAAGTTACTTTACCACTCTCAGCCTCAGCTTCTCCATCTGTAAAGCTGGAATAATTATACTTACTTTATATGGGTTTTGTGAGATTTCAATAACATAGAAAGTGTCTGCACACATAGAATGTGCTCAATAAAAGGGATATTTTACTACAATAAATACTACTATTACTACTGCTACTGAAACCACGCCCCAAAGAGTTAAAGAAACCAGTAACTAACAGAAATTCTTGAGTTTGTAGGATAGCAGTTACAGAAAGAAACAACTTGCTGAAAGTCCCTCTGCTTGTAAGATAACAGAACTGGCTAAAATCGGTGGAACCAGTATGGCTAACTAGATTCTGTGCAGAACCAGCTTGCTAACGTCACAGCCTAAATTTCCACCACATATTTCATACTAATTCCCTGCGAATTTGCAAATGGGACCCATGAAGAGATCATTGCATATATACAAGTGCTTTTCAGACCTCCCCTCTCATTCCACCAATCACCTACTAATCTCAGAATCCACCCCTTAAATCTTTCCTAATAAAATCAGTGTCTTAAAGCAAGCACAAGGAGACAGGTCTGGGCTGGACTCCTGTCTCCTTGTGAGCCAATTTGCAATAAAAAGCTTTTCTTTTCTCAAAAACCCAATGTCAAAGTATTGGCTTCTAGAACATTAGGCAGTGAACCCCTTTTGCTTGGTAACACCACTAATATCTATATTCCAGAGAATTGCTTCTATTCTTTACTCGATTCTATTCATTCTACTACTAATAATAATATTAATTCGATTTTCTCCTTTTTTTTCTTTTGTTATAGATTCTTCTGCCTACTTCCCTCCTCCCACATATACTGCCTGGCTCAATGCGATATAAAAAGTAACATTTGGCCGGGTACAGGGAGGCCAAGGTGGGCGGCTCACTTGGGCCCAGGAGTTTGACACCAGCCTGAACAACATGGTGAAACCCCGTCTCTACAAAAAGTAGGAAAATTAGCCAGGCATGGTGGCACATGCCTGTAGTCCCAGCTTCTCAGGAGGCTGAGGGGGGAGGATTACTTGAGCCCAGGAGATCAAGGTTGCAATCAGCTGTAATCATGCCACTGCACTCCAGCCTGAGCAAGAGAATGAGACCCAGTCTCAAAACAAAAACAAAAACACAAAAACTTACATTCCAAATCAGGAAATCTTTAAAAAACAATTCACTAATATTTTCTAGAATTGCCAGTCTGAATCCCTTACACAGTGATTTGCTTTTAACTTTCACCTAAACTCCTTCCAGTTTCCAGGACGTGCCCTAGTGGGAGCCTCTAAAACATTTAAAAGTACATTCAGGAGCATAAATTGGTATAGCCACTCTGAAGGGCAATTTTAAAGTATCTTTTAAAATTAAAAATTGCACAAAACTCTATGATCTGGCAATTTCATTTTTCTGTTGCGAAACATTCACACGTGTTAGATGAAGCACATACAAGGATGTTCATTACGGCACTGCTTACACCAGCCAAATGCTGGAAACATCTTACAAGCTGGTGGAAAAGGATTTAAAAAGTCCATCCCAGGCTGTGCAAAGTGGCTCACATCTATGATCCCAACACTCTGGGAGGCTGAGGCAGGAAGATTGCTTGAGGCCAGGAGTTCAAGACCAGCCTGGGCAACATAGCAAGACCCCACCTCTAAAAAAAATTAAAAATTAGCCAAGCATGGTGGTGTGTGCCTGTAGTCCTAGCTACTCAGGAGGCTGAGAGAGGATGATTGCTGGAGCCCAGGAGGTCCAGACTGCAGTGAGTTATGATGGCACCACTGCACTCCAGCCTGGGTGATAGAGTGAGAACCTGTCTCAGACAACAACAAGGTCACCCCAGAAGTAGTAGGTAATCTTGGTTCCTAGAGCTAAACTGTCAGAGCTCATGCCCCAGAGCTGATGCCCCAGAGCTCCTGTCATTTACTAGCTGTGCAACCATAGACAAATTACTCCACGTCTCTGTGCCTCTGTCACCTCATCAGTGAAATGGAAATAATAATACAACCTACTTTCTCATACTGATTTGAGAACGGTGCTAGATAATGCATATATAGCACTTTATTCAGGCACGCCAAAAGTACTGTAATTATGATTCAGCATCACTGAAAAAAATAATGATACGGTTTGGCTGGGTTCCCACCCAAATCTCATCTTGATTTGTAGCTCCCACAATTACCATATGTTGTGGGAGGGACTATTCTCATGACAGTGACTAAGTCTCACAAGATCTGATGGTTTTATAGGGGGGAGTTTCCCTACACAAGCTCTCTCAGTCTCCCTTGTCTGCCACCACGTAAGATGTGTCTTTCACCTTCCACCATGATTGTGAGGCCTTCCCAGCCACGTGGAACTGTGAGTCCACTAAGCCTCTTTTCCTTTATAAATTACCCAGTCTTGGGTATGTTTTTATCAGCAGCGTGAAAATGGACTAATACAAATAAGGACAATCTATGTGTGCTAACTGGAAAGCTCAGTCACAATAAGCAGGAGGGAAAGCTACAAAGCAACACAAAGATGTAGTATCATTGATGTAAAAAATCCCCCAAAAGCTATGTTCTACATTTTCTATTGGCAAAACCAAGAGGATGACACTATGTAAAACATAGTACCACTTACATAAAAATACACAAACACAAAATCCAATGTTTTTTATGGGTAACTTGCATGTGTACCTAAATGGACTGTTTTGGTTTTGGGTTTTTTTTTTTTTTTTTTTTTGAGACTGGGTCTCACTATGTTGTCCAGGCTGGGGTGCAGTGGTACAATCTTGGCTCACTGCAACCTATGCCTTCTGGGCTCAAGTCATCTTCCTTCCTCAGTCTCCCAAGTAGCTGGGACCACAGGTGCATGCCACCACGCCCAGCTAACTTTTTGGATTTTTGGTAGAGACGGGGTTTCGCTCTGTTGCCGAAGCTGGTCACGAACTACTGAACTCAAGCGAGTCATCCAACTTGGCCTCCCAAAGTGCTGGGATTACAGGTGTGAGCCATTGCGTCCAGTCAAATGTGCTTTAAAAGGTCTGAAGTACAAAAACCAAGTTGCTAATGGTGCTAATCTCTGGGCATAGGGGAAGAAACTAGGCCTAAGGCAACTTCCATACTATTTTATTTTGTTTCCAAGGAGAATGTATTCAGATCTTTTTAAAAAATTAATTTTAGTGCAAGAGAAAGGACAAAGAAATGTTTTTAAGTAAAACAAAATTTTTTAATTAATTTAAAAATAAAACGTAGGCTGGGAGCTGTGGCTCATGCCTGTAATCCCAGCACTTTGGGAGGCCAAAGTAGGCAGGTCACCTAAGGTCAGGAGTTTGAGACCAGCCTGGCCAACATGGTGAAACCCCGTCTCTACTAAAAATACAAAAATTAGCCAGGCGTGGTGGCGCATGCCTGTAATCCCAGCTACTCGGGAGGCTGAGGCAGGAGAATCACTTGAACCCAGAAGGCAGAGGTTGCAGTGAGCCAAGATTGCACTATTGCATTCCAGCCTGGGCAACAATACGGAAACTCCAGCTCAAAAATAAATTAATTAATTGAATTAAATTAAAATGTATATAAGCAACTGCCTAGAAATCCTTACTTCAGAAATTACTTCCATCTCCACTCTCAAATAGACCATTTTGTTTTATGCTTCTATGAAGATGTTTGAGGAAACTGGATTTTGCATACAGCAGGTGCTCAGAATATACAGAAAGGAACCAAGCTAGGCCTTAGCACAGGGCTCCTTAGTGAGGCGGGTGACTGCAAGGGTTGAAGACCTGGACTCTGCAGCCAGGCACCATGTCCAAATTCAGGCCCCAGCACTTAGCGATCACATGACCTTCTACAAGTTACCTACCCTTTCCTTGCCTCAGTTTCCTCCTTTGTGACAATGGGGACAATAACAGAACCTGCCACACAAAAGGGATGTTAGAGAACTGACCAAGCGAATGTAAGTAATGACTTGGAGCAATGTATGGCTAAGAGTAAGTTAGGGGTTGTTAATGACTTTCCTGAGATAAACAGGGAGATCTTTTAGCTGTCGGTCAAGTGCAGGAGGACAGTGGAGCTCAAGGCCTAATGGAAACTAACACTAATTGTACAGCTTACACTTGTCAACCACTATCCCCTGTCTACATGCTTTACATGTACAAACTCACTGAATCCTACGAGACAACAATCCTATGAGGTTGGTTCTATTATTATTCCACAGCTTCAGAGAGGCTGAACAAGTTATCTAAGGCCACAAAACCAATAAAATGGTGAACAATAATAACCACAATGATTCCAATAAATACCTAATGTTTGTTAGTGCTTGCATTTATGGAACGCCTCTACTTGATGGCGATGAATAATTCAGCAGATGTTTTTGGAATATCTGTTCTGTGTAATTCAGGTGTTGGGCCTTTTGAGAGACAGAGTGGTGAATCTGAAATGGTTTGTGTCTTTGAAGGGGGCTCATATTAGTAGAGCAGCCAGATTTGTGCAAAAAGAACTGCAAATGCTTAGCAGGGAATGCCAGTAGAGGGCTGGGTTTGGAGATCCCGTCACGGAGGAGAGGAAAACTAAACTGGGTCTTGAAGGATGAGTGGGATTTTTAAAGGGCTGGGAGTGGGAGTGACATGAGCAAAGTCACCAGGAGGGGGATGTGTCTGGTGTATTTGAGGACTAGAGGTTAGCCCAGCCTAGGTGACAGGAAGTCAAGCCAGGGCTAGAGGAGAGGACATGGGAAGAGATGAGGCTGGAAAGGGGCTAATGCCAGATCACAAAGGGGTTTGGCTTAAAGGAAAGGAGCCAAAGCAGTGTTGCCTTTTCCAAAAATTAAAGTATCTGTTTCAATATCAAAGTAACGCACAACCCTCGAGGCAACTGGTAAACCACAGAAAAATAGAGATATCAAAATGAAATAGATGAAATCCCAGTATCCCCCATAACTATAGGTCATAAGTTGGAGTTTCTTCCTCCATTTCTGTGTCAATGCTTGTTCGTGTTATGCTGTAAAAAAAAAAAAAAAAAAAAAAGCAAGAGTAAGAATGGACAGTAACAATAACCAGGCAGGTGAAAGGATTCCTTTTTTGCAGATAAGGAAATTAAAACTCTGAGATGTTACCAAAAATTGCTTTTCCCTGGAAGATTTCCCTAAGCCATCAAGTCTTCCCATACCCTCACCCTCAGGTTGGCTTAGGGGATGCACTTTCCAACATGCTTCTACTTGGGATTTGTGTCTTTTTGTTCAGGGGCCTATCCCCAGGGTCTAGAACATAATCTGGCTCAGAATAGGCCTCAGTAACTATTTGGGGGGTGTGTGTGTGTGTGTTTGAGACAGGGTCTCGCTCTGTCACCTAGGCTGGAGTACAGTGATGTGATAATAGCTCACTGCAGCCTTGAACTCTTGGGCTCAAGCGATCCTCCTGCATTAGCCTCTCAAGTAGATGGGACTATAGGTACACACCACCATGCCTGGCTAATTTTTGTCTTTTTTTTTTTTTTTGAGACAAGCTGTCACTCTGTTTCCCAGGCTGGAGTGCAATGGTGTGATCATGGCTCACTGCAGCCTCAACCTCCCTGGGCTCAGATGATCCTCCCACCTCAGCCTCCTGAGTAGCTGGGTCTACAGGCATGCACCACCAAGCCCAGCTAAATTTTTTTTTTTTTTTTTGCAGGGTTGGAAGTAGAAATAGGGTCTTGCCATGTTGCCCAGGCTAGTCTCAAACTCCTGGATTCAAGCAATCCTCCTGCCTTGGCCTTCCACAACTGGGATTACAAGACATGAGCCACCACAGATGGCTGATTTTTGTTTTTGTTTTGTTTTGTTTTTTGGTAGAGACGAAGTCTTTCCATGTTGCCCAGGCTAGTCTTGAACTCCTGACTTAAACCATCCTCCTGCCTGGGCCTCCCAAAGTTCCTACTTGTTGAATGAATGGATAAATCCTCTCTAGTCTCTGAATGTAAGTGGCATTTCCTGCATTATTGTTGACCTGCTTTCATGACACAGAGGCAATTGTTGATGGTTATCCACACTCAACCTAGGAATTATTTTCTTTCTCTTTCTCCTTCCTCTTCTAACCCCCTTTTCTCCCTCTCTTGGCCCCCAGGGCAGTCATGTCTGGAGGAAGAGTAGGGAAGCATGGCTCGGAATAGGCAGTCCCAGCTGCTTACCTCTCCTGAGGTGATGTGTATTATAGACTTAAATTGGATGAGCTTCTCAAAGGCAAAGGAGGAAACAGCTGCTCGGAACCTGATGGCTGTGCGCTGGTTGATAATCCAACTGGAGGAAAGACTCAGAGACTTCACACATTCGGAGAGAAAAAGGGCAAAGCAGAGTCCCACTCCATGGACAACATTCCCCGACTGCTCTTCTGAATATTCCAGGATCTTTGGTATAATCAATGTCTACAAAGAAATGGGAGTTTGGATCATTCAGACCACCCCGCCAAACACGTTTGATGTTTTGTTGCTGGAAGAAGGGTTGGGAGGTCTGATTCATGCTGGGGGTTTGTTGAAGGATCAAAACTGACTCAAGTACAATCCTGCCCTCAAGAAGGTTAAGGTCCAGTTGGAGGAGACTTAGGAGTTCAACTGACCCAGTTCTGCAACCTTAGGTGGCTGTCCTCATCCTGACAGGAGACAGGGGACACACACAAAACAGTGATTTAGGAGTTAATAAAGTGGCTTTACAAAGGTGTGGACAGAATATAGGAAATCCAACAAGGCCTGGTGGAGCACAATGGAGCTGGTGACAGCAGGGAACAGTGGCCTCCTTAGACCTAAGGGGCAAGAGCAGGAAGAGGTTCTGTGGCCCAAAAGGGGTGAGGCACGCAGAGAGGGTGTGGACAGGAGCTCTGGTCACCAGCCTCCAAGGACAAGGAGGGAGGCCGCCCGGGGAATATGTATCCTGACCTCATCTTCTCCCTCCTTCCAGTCTCCTATTAGAATCTCCCACTGGTCAACCCCAACCAGAAGCCAGAGGGCAGTGGGGGCCCATTAATGTGATCCACATTAGGGGCACAGGGCAGGATGGAAAATGATGGAAGAGTGGATCTAGAGGACCCGGCACCTAACTGTCACCCGACTCAGTTATCTCTGTTCTGTCATCGACTGCTGTTTCTTCCTGACCTACATTCACCTCCCCTTAGCTGGCAGTTTTCTTCTGGGAAGACTCCCACCTCCACCATTGGTGCAGTCTAGGCTGGACTGTAAATCAAAGTACCCCACTTCTTCTGGCCAACCAGTGATCATATGACCCCAGCTGGCCAATCAGACTCTTTCTCTCATATGAGACTCTTGGGCTGAGGAACTGGAGAATGATGGGAAATAGAGCCCATTCATCCCAACCATGTTACCTGGAGAAGACCATTATTTCCTGCTACCTACATTCCCAGAGTTGCTCGGCCATTTCTCAGAGGAGCTAACATGTGCTGAGCCAGGCCATATTCTAAATGCTTTATATACTTATCTCATTTAATGTTACCCTATGAGGCAGCTCTCCATTTTACATGCAAGGGTTTCCATAAAGTCTGCACCTGAGGGTGCCATGGGATTCCATGAGGAAACCAAGGTGCGGAGAATGTGACTATACTGCTCAAAGTCACCCAGCAGCTAAGTGGCAGGGACATGGTTTCAACCCAAGCAGTGGCTATAGGGCCACTCTTTGGTGGTTAGCTACTCCTAACCACCATGCTCTACTGTCCTCAAAAGGTCTTCATTTTCTAGACAGGAACTGAAAGACAAATGCATCTCTAACTCCTGGCATGGACTTGAACATGCCCGCAGTTCCATTTCTAAACCTCTGAAGCCTAGAGTCCCCCAAACCTCACCAAGTCTGCCACTTACTGGCCCGATTACACTGGCAATGCAGAAGCAGATGCCCAGAAGTGCATCGAAAATCAACCTTGTTCTCTGGAACTTCAGCATCACCAGAAGCACTGAAGCTTTTTCAATCCCTCGCCTTGAGACTTCTTCTTCCCAAAGGCGATGAAGCCTTGAAAAGAGGATAATGGAACTGGTAGAATCTCTTTGCATGTGACATCCAAACATCCTAGTTCTTGCTAGCCAGGAGCTTTGTTGCAGAAATTTTCAAGTGTAACAGAATAGAACAATGTAGTAATCTTCTGAGTACTCATCCCCCTTTCCAGAATTAAAAATGTTTGACATTTTTGTTTCATGTCTCTTCCCTTTGACTTTTGTTTCCTGGAGGATTTGAAGCAAATCTCAGTCATCATATCATTTTTTCTATAAATGCTTCAATATATATCTCTTTCAGATAAAGTCCTTTAAAAAACCATAGCATGGGGCCAGGCGCAGTGGCTCATGCCTGTAATCCCAGCACTTTGGGAGGCCAAGGCGGGTGGATCACGTGAGGTCAAGAGTTCGAGACCAGTCTGGTCAACATGGTGAAACCCCTGTCTCTGCTAAAAATACAAAAATTAGTTGGTACAGTGGCATGCACCTGTAATCCCAGGTACTCGGGAGGCTGAGGCAGGAGAATTGCTTGAACCCAGGAGGCAGAAGTTGCAGTAAGCCGAGATCATGCCACTGCACTCCAGCTTGGGTGACAGAGTGAGACTCCATCTCAAAAAATACAAAAAACAAACCAAAAAAAAAAAAATAGTAACAATAAAATAACACTACAGTCGGGCGCCTGTAGTCCCAGCTACTCGGGAGGCTGAGGCAGGAGAATGGCTTGAACCCGGGAGGCGAGTTGAACCAGTGAGCTGAGATGGTGCCACTGCACTCCAGCCTGGGCGACAAAGCGATACTCTGTCTCAAAAAAATAAAATAACACTGCAGTAGTCTGTATTGAAATTTCTCTAATTATTTAAACATGTCTTTATAAAGTTAGTTTCTCTGAATCAAGATCCAAACAAGGTCCACACATTGCATCTAAAGGAGAAATCTGATAGAACTCTTGAGTTGCATTTTAATCTGTAAGCGTTTCCCCTTGTCTGCATTTCTATGCCATTTATTTGTTGGAGAAACTGATTTTTATTTATCCTGTAGGATCTCCCACACTCTGAACTGGACTGATTGCATCTCCATGGTGTTGTCTAACATAATTGTTGATCCCCTGTGCTTCCTAATAAACTGGTCATTAGACCTAAGGCTTAATGAAATCCAGAATTCCAGCCGTTCGGCAAAAAAAAATGTAAGAGGTGATGTAGTATACTTCCTGTCGCCTTACATCAGAAACCACATGATGTCTGGTGTCCCACTTTTAGGAATGTTGGGGGGGTCAGTGGGTTAGGGTGTGTCAGCCTGACTCCTTCATTATCAAGATCTCCAACACTGATGACCATTGCCTAGTGCCACCTCCATAGTGCTGGAAAAATGATGAGTTTTCTAATTCTTCCATTCCTTCTGTATTTCGTAGTTTGCGTATATAGTGAGACCTCATCTTTAAACAAAAAACAAAAACGGAGTGATTGCAAAAGTGTTTGTAGACAGACATTGTGAGTAATGAAATTAAAAAGAGAATCAGTGAACTGGAAGAGAATGGAAGGAAATCAGGAGATCTTGTACTCACAATGGTTAGAGAAGAACAAGCAAACTCACATTGACTTAGCTGGTTACCTATTAAGCATCAAGTGTGTTTCCAGGTACATTATTATTATTATTATTATTATTATTATTATTATTATTATTTGAAATGGAGTCTCACTCTGTCACCCAGGCTGGAGTGCAGTGGCGCAATCTTGGCTCACTGCAACCTCCACTTTCCGGGTTCAAGCTATTCTCTGTGTACTTTAAAAAATGAATTTATCACCTCTTCTGTTTCTTGCAACAATCCTAGGAAGGACCATGAAATAAATTTATGATCCACTTTTTTTTTTTTTGAGATGGAGTCTCACTCTGTTGCCCAGGCTGGAGTGCAGTGGCGCAATCTCTGCTCACTGTAAGCTCTGCCTCCTGGGTTCACGCCATTCTCCTGCCTCAACCTCCTGAGCAGCTGGGACTACAGGCACCCACCACCATGCCTGGCTAATTTTTTTGTGTTTTTAGTAGAGATGGGGTTTCACTGTGTTCGCCAGGATGGTCTCAATCTCCTGACCTCGTGATCTGCCCGCCTCAGCCTCCCAAAGTGTTGGGATTACAGGCGTGAGCCACTGCACCCGGCCAATCCACTATTTTATACATAAAGACACAGGGCCCAGAAAGGGAAACTTGTCTGATATCATAGTAAGAGGTGAGATTCCGACCAATATCTGGCATTATCCAAAAAGTATTTCCTGGAACCATTTCTTTTTTTCTTACCTAATAAGTCTGAGAAGGAATGGGTCAAAGTTTACCCAGTTTCTGTACTCCATGTGAAAACATGTGCCTTCAATATGTTAAGTTGCTTTGTAAATCTCCAACATCTGGCTATAATACAACATTTCACAAACTCCTCTGACTACTGAATGCTCTTTATGGGGAGGCTCTTATGAGACTATAATTTCCAGAACACATTTGGAAACTCATTTTCCACCTAGTATCTCTCATGAAGCAGCTAGAGGTAGGAACATGAATACAGGATCTTTAAAATCACATATTCATATTCTCCCACCTTTTGTCCTCATATTACCGTGTGTGGTGGGTGGTACAAGAAATTTAATCACACAACTAGTTAGTGGTGGCTTGAGCATTGGGAGACTGGGCCACTTACCCAAAGTAATACTCAGTGCCCCTGTTGAATGCCTGATCCAGAAGAGAAAATCAAAAGGGACTAGAAGTGGTGATTTCTAACTTTCTTGGGACAGGTGTAGTGGCTCACACCTGTAATCCCAGAACTTTGGGAGGCCAAGACAGGTGGATCACCTGAGGTCAGGAGTTCAAGACCAGCCTGGCCAACATAGTGAAACTCCATCTCTACTAAAAATACAAAAATTAGCCGGACGTGGTGGCAAGCGCCTGTAATTCCAGCTACTTGGGAGGCTGAGGCAGGAGAATCACTTGAACCCAGGAGGCAGAGGTTGCAGTGAGCCGAGATTGCACCACTGCACTCCAGCCTGGGTGACAGAGAAAGACTCCATCTCAAAAAAAAAAAAAAAAAATAGTGATAAAAGTAAAAGAAAAAAATGAAAAATAACTGTCTTCGGTTCACAAGCCTTTTGGTAAATCTGATTAGAGATGTGAATTCTTGCTCCAGAGAAAGATCTCCAGCCCGTATGTACAAAATATCCATACCATTTTAGGAGATTCATGAACCCCAGGTTAAAAACCCTCACCTAGTATGAGGCCTCTTCCTACAGGAAGAGCCAAGTTGTCTGGGATGGACCCTCCCTACCACCCTTAGGCATCTCTGATCGTTATCCCACCAAGAGATTGTCTTTTAACCTATCCACTGGTTTGCCCAGCGCAGCTTCACCTTTGGACATTTTTGTCTGAGGCATCATGGACTGACAGTGGAGGGATGGTGTTCTCATCTAAGCGATTCCGTAAGCTTTGGATCATGAGCGGGGTGAGCCACGACACAGTGAGGTAGGAGAACAGACCAGCATTGTCCAGGGGCTGGGGGGCAGGAAACCTAGTAGAAGGGCCGCAAGGATAAGAATGAATTCAGGATCAAGATTTTGCAAGGATGAATGACAACCATATGAAAACACGAGGTTACCCAGATCTACACACAAACATGTTTTCATGACTCTTATTTGTAAGTTGAAAACTATAAACAACAAAAGTACCCATTAACTGAGGAATTATTTAAACAAAAAGAGAGAAATTATGATCTACCCATACTATAGAATGCAAATGCAATGTAGATGTTTGGGTTTTTTTTTTTTCAATAAGGTTTGTTTATATGTGAAACACAGGAAGAGTTCCAAGCAAAAGCCAAAAAAAAGGCCACTTGCAGATTAAAAACTCAGTATTGGCTGGGCGCAGTGGCTCACACCTGTAATCCCAGCACTTCGGGAGGCCGAGTAGGGTGGATCACCTGAGGTCAGGAGTTCAAGACCAGCCGGACCAACATCGTGAAACCCTGTCTCTACTAAAAATACAAAAATTAGCTTGGTGTGGTGGTGTGCACGCCTGTAATCCCAGCTACTTGGGAGGCTGAGGCGTGAGAATCACTTGAACCCGGGAGGCACAGGTTGCAGTGAGCCGAGATCACGCCACTGCCACTCCAGCCTGGGAGACAGAGCACGACTCCGTCTCAAAAGAAAAAAAAAAACTCAGTATTTTTTTTCACTTATATAAAAAAGGAAGAATGAGGGAAAGCAGACAAAACAGTATGTACATTTATATCACATTGCTGATAGTGGTTGACATCGAAAAAGGAGCTGGAGTTGGCAAAGAAATAGGAAGAGAGGTCCTCATGGCTTTAATTCTTCTGTGAAACTTTTACAAACAATAAAATTGAATACATACATAATTAAAGATGATAAGGTATTATCTTTAAGACTGATTTACAAATACCAAAAATGACTAAATTAGGGTATTGGGATTATGTGTCATTTTTCCACTTTTTTTTTTTTCAAAATATTGCCTTTAAGGTTATGTGTTTCAATGGGAAGAAAATGCAATTCGAAAAGAGACTTGAGGAGAAAGATGGGAAGATGAAAATGCCGAACTTATAAGATTTCTTTTGGGGGGTAGGGGAGAGGGACTATGACATCTTTTCTCCACCCTTTCATATCCTCACAGCATTCTCAACAAGGCTGGCCACATGCAGTTGCCAGGGATATTGGAGCAAGGAGCGGGTGAGGGGAGGGCAAGAGATTGTACCATTTGTGATCACAAAAGACAGGGCAAGACATATGAGCCAGTGCTAATATCTCAAAGCCCCAATAGAAACAATATATTTATCTAAGATGAGGTTACCCAGGTGAACAAAAGTACCAAGGTTCTTTGTTCTTGGTGGAGATAACATAATTCAATATGGTAACAATGCAACTAGTACTGACAGAAGCTCAGATTTTAAAAATGGGAAAACAAATGCAGTTTGTTGATAGATAAAAATCTTAGAAAACACGTTGGAGAGAAGGGGAAATCGTAAACACAAAATGAACTTTTGGTGATTAAACGCTGAAGAGTCAGGCTAACAGAGCGTTAAGGTCTTGTCAATAAATGACAAATGGATGAGTGTGTGCATGCTTACGGGAACGTGATTCTGTAGAGGCCCCTGAAAGCAAGGCTGTACTAAGTTAGAAAGCAACTTGGTCCTAAATTATAAAGTATTCCTATGTTGCTTTAGTATTTATTACAATAAAAAGGGTTTGTAATATGTTCTTTATACATAAAATACCCAGCCAGAATCATTACTGCTAGGAAAAGAAAAAAACAACACATATTAAATGGCTGTTTCTGCTATGGATGATATTTTAAATTGAAAAGTTCATTTTAAATTATTTTTACAGAGAAGACTGTTTTCAGCTGTTTTTATATTGTACATAGTCTTTACGTAATCTACTGGCATACGTTTTGTTGAGTGTTTAATGACTGGATATGTTCCACCAACTTTTGAAATAAAAACCAGTGTTTTATACTTGTACATAGTTTTAAATTCTATTAAAATTGGCCGGGTGAAGCAGCTCATATTTGTAATCCCAGCACTTTGAGAGGCTGAGGCAGGTGGATCACTTGAGGTCAGGGGTTCGAGACCAGCCTGGCCAACATGGTGAAAACCGTGTCTACTAAAAATATAAAAAGTAGCCAGGCATGGTGGCGGGCACCTGTAATCTCAGCTACTTGGGAGGCTGAGGCAAAGAATCACTTGAACCTGGGAGGTGGAGGTTGTAGTGAGCCCAGATCACGCCACTACACTCCAGCCTGGGCAAGAGAGTGAGACTCCATCTCAAAAAAAATAAAATAAACAAACAAACAAAATTTTCTTGTGACTTTTTTTCTGTTAAAAAAAGAAAGCAATTTGGGGATGATTACATTAAACTATGATTGATTCGGGGGTATACATTGAATTTCTTCCATTCTTAAATGTAAGGCTGATAGCCTAGGGCCTTCCTGTGGCTCTTAGTTACTCCCATAACCAAGGCTGGTGACCTTAATGTGGCCTTTGAGAACCTGTCTGATCTGCCTGCCTCTGCAGCCTCACCTCATGCCACACCCACATCACACAAGACTCTCCAGCGACACTGGCCTTCTTCTTTCTCAGCTCCTGGACACATCATGCTGTGTTCCTTGCCCCTCTAGGCAAGGCTGTCCCATAGGCTGTTCCTCTATCATTCTTCTCCTACTCTTGCTTAGGAAATTCTTGTTCTCCCTCTAGGTGTCACTCAGCTTAAGCCACTCAGAACCTACCAAGTTGTCATGGTTCTCCTGTCCCCCAACACTTGCATACTTCTTCACAGCACCTTCCTCAAACAGCTTGTAATCATGTCATGCACAAGTTTATTTGCTTATTGTCTTTCTCTCCCATGTGAGATCCATGACGGCAAAGATCACGTCTGTTTGCTCACTGTTCTTCCCCTGTGATGTAGCACAGTGTCTGGCACATGTAGGTGCTCAATGATCCTTTCTGAATGAATAAATAATGAATGAATGGCTATGACAATATGCCTCCCTGGTGTGCCTCAGGCTGCTCTGAAGGCATTTGGCTGTGTAGGGATGTAGTTATGCAACCTTTGCAAGAGGTCTAGTTGGGAGGGTTGGGGTTCATTGCCCTGGTGGATACAGCTGTCTCCCACCACCCCCATCAGGACTCACCTTGGCTTGGGGCGGAAGGGAATCATGGTTCTCAAGGCAGCATCGTACTTCCCCCACGGTGGGACAGCTGCCCTCCCTGGAGCCTCAGGATTTCTCTCTTGCTGACTCCAGGGGCCATCTTGGAGAGTGTAGGTTTTCTTGGAAAAGAAAAACAAAAGAGCATCAGTTTCAAATCTCGTAAATTCTGTCCTTAGGGAATGTTGGACCAGATGCCCATGGAGAGATGGATTTTTCCATATCCTGCTTCCTAAAGAAAGGCTTCCATACCGGGAATAAGCAGGGGACTGAGAGTCAGGGCAACTAGATCCTAGCACTCGCTCTGCCCCACATTTGCTGAGTGAGTCTGGCCCAGTCACTCTACCTCTTTGGATTTTTATCTGACAGTAAACAATTTAGACAGGAATAAAGGGTGCCATAGTTAGTTACCTGCAGAATGAGGGACCAAGTCACTCTTTGAGGGTAAATCTACTAAAAAGAAACTAACAAGTAAAAAAGCAAATCCTAAAATATTGTATGTTTCCCTTTTGACAACTAAAATAAAAGGACAGGTAATTTTTAGGACTTCATATAGAATAAATAATATATTCTATATAAAATAATACTATTTTAAAAGCACAGCAAGGATTGACAGAAAGAGATTCAGAATAGTGGTTACATCAGGTAGGAAGGGTTGGGGAATGAAATGAGGGAAGACCAATTGCTGCGTGTGATTGTCAAGGTCCAAGCTGATGTATTGGTGATGGGTTTGCAGATGCTTATTATTATTATTATTATTAATATGAGTAAATGCATAGATAAATAGGTAATAGGTGATAGATAGAGAGATAGATACAATCTAATCTCTATACAATCTTATGCATAGAGATATGCATAAACCATGAAGGTGTGCCATGATGACGGATTATAATTGATCTCATTGTGGAAGCCTGAGGTCTATTTGAAAAAAATCAAGAGTAGCTGGGTGGGGTGGCTCATGCTTATAACCCCAGTGCTTTGGGAGGCCAAGACAGGAGGATTGAGGCCAGGAGTTCATGACAAGCCTGGGCAACATAGGGAGACCCCCATTTCTGTGAAAAATTTAAAAATTAGCTGGGCGTGGTGGTATGTGCCTATAGTCCCAGCTACTCAGGAGGCTGAGGTGGGAGGATCATTTGAACCCAGGAGGTGTCAGTGAGCTATGATTGTGCCACTGTACTCTAGCCTGGGTGACAAAGCAAGACCCTGAGTCAAAAAAAAAAAAAAAAAAAAAAAAAGAGAGAGAGAGAGCGAAAAGAGAAAAGAAAAAAAATTCAAGGGTAAATAAGTATGGGAAGAAATTGTTTGACGTAATTTATGACCATGGAGAATATTCTGCCAACTCAGTTTCCTGGTGTGCTGATGCTAAGAGATCTACTTACATAACTAAGTCCCGAAACCATGTCATCGCCTATGTCGATGCCAAGATTCACGAGGCCACCAGAAGAGTTGGGCACCCAGTATGTCCTCTTCCTAGTCATTTTCAGTTCCTGCCAATTCTTCGTTTCCCAGAATCAGAGAATATGAAAAGACAGCAGGAGTTAGAAGCAGCTTAGATCCCACCTTGAGCTGCCAGAAGAGGGGGCACTACCCTGCAGGGAGCATTTTGGGGCCATGCAGAGGTTTGGGTGCCTGCTCTTTCCTCTCCTTAGCATGTGCTTGATCCCTCTTTTTAAACATCTTCTCAGGCCTCAGGCCCAAATCACTTAGTGAAACCTTCTCTAACCACCCTCCCCAACCCACCCCCAATACCGCACCCTTGATCCTGGGCAATCTCCTTTGATCTATCAAATCCCTGCTCGTAAAATCAGTCTTCTTGCTTTATCCCAGTCTGTAACTGTGTATTTGTTTGAATCATTATTTGTTCAGACTTCATTTATGCACTAAACAGAGAGCCTCATGAGCACAGGGACATGTCTGCTTTCCTCGCTGTTGAATTTCCGGGGCCTGGAACGTGCTGGGAGGACAGCAGGTGCTCAATAAATGAAGAATGAATGGACGCATACGTGAATGAAAGAAACATCATTTTTCCCTCCTTTCACTCTGGGTTTTCACAGACCCCAGAAGGAATTTGGACACAAGTTAGGAGACTTAAATAATCAGGGTTCTTTTTTTAAAAAAAAAATACGTCTTTCATATTTGTTTTTCTCAGTATGTGACTCACTCCCTGCTTGACCCAGAACATTCATGTGCCTGGGACAGGAGAGAAGGTAGTAATTAGGAATATTCTGAAGAGATGGAAAGAGAAAGTGTGCAGCACAGCCAGGGCCATGAGGGTGCAGCCTGTGCCCCCCAGGGCCCCACACTCAGAAGGGCCCCAGGCTTAGTTGAATGCTTTTCTGTTGCCAACTGAAATTCTTAATAAATTTGAACAAGAAGACCCATATTTTCATTTTCATTTTGCACTGTGACCCACAAATTATGTAGTTGGTCCTGGTGTTCAGATATAGCTTTTACCATTCAAATACTGAGGCTGGGTATGATGGCATGCACCTGTAATTCTAGCACTTTGGGAGGCCAAGGCGGGAGGACTGCTTGAGCTCAGGAGTTTGAGACCAGCCTGGGCAACATGGCGAAACCCTGTCTCTACCAAAAATATAAAAAATTAGCTAGATGTGGTGGTGCACACTTGTGGTCTCAGCTACTTGAGAGGCTGAGGCAGAAGTATAACTTGATCCTGGAAGATGGAAGTTGCAATGAACTGAGATTGTGCCACTGTACTCCAGCCTGGGCAACAGAGCAAGACCCCATCTCAAAAAACAAAACAAAACAAACATTCAAATATTAGATTGTATTCAAGCAAATAGACTGCAAGCTAACCCATTACTTTGTGAGAAGTTACTCTAGATTTCTTTGTCCCACTCCTTCCAATCCCACTTCCTTTTACCAAATCACAACCAGATCTGGTAGAGTCAGTTGCTGGAATTTTCCTACAGACCATATAAGATAGGCTTCCCAGCCAGGGCACCAGGCCATAGGCTTACTTGCCTTGTAGTGGTAGAATGTGGACACTTCAGGGATGCTAGAAAAGAGAAAAGGGAGAGAAGGAGGTGTATTAGATAAGAGAGAGTGACACACACTCTTTACAGCTCTGGGAGGAAGACTGGCTGCCATGAACCAGCCTAGAATATAGCTGCATTAAAGTAAAACTCACATGATTCCCCAGAATGAGGTCCTGTGGATGGGGCCACGGTATATTGCTGTATGATTTATTCACACACAAAGATCCCCAGTAAAGGGAATAGAGCAAGGGGTGGAGGCAGCAAATTTCAGAGTGCAAGTCTCATATCCTTGCAAAGGGCTGCCTCAGTGCTGTGCTGATAAATGTTTGTATCTGTAACAAACCTGTGGTTGCAATTGGTGATTAAGTATAGTTCCAATGCTACTTGACATTTTGCTCTATGTTAACAAGTAAGAGGAAAGTGCAATACCAGAGATGTATGTTGGTTGAATCTTCACTCATTTGTCAATGACCTGAGTAACTTTGCTGAATAGTTTTCAAATGCTGAAAGAATATTCCCTTATTTTATTTTACTACTCACAATGTAATGGCTACAGGCACCACACACTTGTACATTTAATCTGCATTATTAACATTTCCTACATTTCTTCCTTAAGACTAGACAATCAACAAAATGATAAATCCAGCCCTGATATGTAGCCTTTGCCTATTTCTGTGGTGTAAACACACCCATCATGGCCGATTTCGTGATGTGATACCAACATAACTCCACCGAATGCAGAGCTGGGAAGAGATGCGCAGCACGGCATCATCATATAGTGTTTCTACCAGAGAGATATAATAGATGTAAGCAACCTCAGAAGTATAAATAACAGCAAAAGCCAGCAAAATAAGTAGGAAATGATACATTTTGAGTATTAACTTTGTTTTTGATATAATTTATTTAATTGTAAGTTTATATAATTTGATTTTTAATAATGTTTGTGTTTAGCAACTACGTTCTCAAAGTTCATGAAAATTTGACCGCTGATTATCATGAGGCAGTATGAACAGGTACCAGCCGACCACTGTGGCATCCATCTTGCGAGAGTGCTGCCTTTTCCTAAATCCTCGTCTTGCCGGGCACATAATTTTCCAATTCACTTCTAAGTGCTCTATGGGCTGTGGCTGGCTGTGCCTGGTGGTTAGCTTTCTTGGCTTCCCTGTGGTATAGATGGGAACAAGAAGTTGCTAAAAGTCTGGGTGAAGGGCTTTCCAGAAGTGGCATAGTGGACAACCCAGGCTGCAAACAGCTGAGAGTCATGGAGAGATCTTGGAGGGGGTTATGGTGCCAACAGAAGTGGGACAGGGGAGGCCTAGCAACTCAGAGAACACCCCTAGGTGAGTGAGCCAAAAAAGCATTACTTTGCAAGCCAAGATCCAGCTGGCTTGCAAAGACAGCAGTACAGGCAGTGAGCAAGTAGACAAAAGACCTCCTCTGGGAAAGCCTAGGAGCAGAGGTCACTGTGCCCAGGTCCCTGATTCTTTCTCTGCCAGGTGACAACTCCTAGACAGAGCCTTTAGTGAGAATTATTTGACAAAATTACTTAAATTATTGGCTCAAACAAGATCTTAAAATGGTAAGCCAGAACATTTAATTTTCCCTCATTAACCAGCAAGTGGGTGATCATGAGGAAGACCAGATTTATAAAGACCAAGTAAAGAAATTAGATTTTCTCTCACCTCTCAGCTATAGTATGATTTGCCAAACTGGTTTATTCATATACACCTGCAAAGAGAGGTAATGAAGGTTTCACAACTAGAGATGCAAAGAGATGCAATGAGGGTTACTCCTCATCACATTCTGAAATTGCCATTTCTTTCCTTGTTGGCTTATTTGTTTTCTGTATACCTCGTTAGAATGTAAGCTCTTTGAAACCAGGGACCTTGTCTGTCTTGTTCACAAATGTGTCTTTGGATCTAGAAGAGTGCCCAGCACATAGTGTGTGACTCTTTCCTATTCAAGATTCATCCAGGAAACTAACAACATGGAAAATGAAACCCAACGAAAATTAAGAAAATGCAAACATTGTAATAGTTATGTTTGCAGAACATCAGTCGCTCGTCCCAAGCAAACGAGCTCAGCCACACATTAGCTTGGGCCTCCTTCCAGTTCCATGGGGCCCATCTCCACTTCCTGGACTGACCAGGGGAATTCCCTCCAGAACTTTCCTTGGCAGTCCCGGAAAAGTTCCCTGGACTCCCAATTCTCTTTCCGGAAGAAAATGGAGCTGGAGTTTATTCACTCTAATTAGTGTAAGACCATCATTGTAGTCAGGATGGAAACCAGGACATGACTGGGAGTAAAATAGAGAGGAAACAGCAGATGCTTCCAGCCCTGTGTTTTCCCAATCCCCAGAGGCAAAGGTCAGGATGACAAATTTGGTTTGGACGTGGGTTGTTTGCATATGGTGAAACAGACTGTGAACAGGAGGGGAGCCACTGGAGCAGGGTAACCTGTATCATGGGCTTTCTGGAGGAGCTGATTTATTTCCATGTTCTTACGCAGCAGGGTCTAGTTTCCAAGACCAGAAGGTACATCAATGGCTAAGGAAGTGCCCAGGGCAAGGAGCCAGAAGCACCTGCCAGCTGGTCCCTAAAGAAGTTTAAGTGATTAGATCTTACTCCTCCTGTACCTCACCCTGTGCTATTTAACTTTCTCTGCTCTTAGGTTTATTTCCTTCTGTTAGTTCCAATAGCTTCAGGAGGGCATCTTGTTGCCTGAAGAATCCCCACATCTCAGTACCTGGCCTTCTCTTCAATTTCAGAAGCTAGGATGATCCTCTCACCTTGATCTTTGCACTAGTCCTAATATCTGACAAGAATATTCTCCTCCCACCTCCTTGCAGAGCTGGTTCATTCTTGACATTCAGGACTCTACTTAAATGCCACCTCCTCAGAGTAAACTTCCCAGATCCCCTCTCTCCATACCACCTTCTGCATATTTTCCTGATCTACTTCCTTTACTCATCACATTCTGAAATTACCACTTCTTTCCTTGTTGGCTTGTTTTCTGCATACCTCATTAGAATGTAAGCTCTTTGAAACCAGGGACCTTGTCTGTCTTGTTCACAGATGTGTCCTTGGATCTAGAAGAGTGCCTAGCACATAGTATATGCATAACAAATATTCAATGGATAAATGAATGAAGTACATGCAGAGTCTGTCAAAAAAGGAGCTAGGAAAGCCGCACAGTCACAGAAGACTTCACATTTAAATTCTTGGTGTTCTCCAAAGTAGGCTGACACATCCCATCACAGAGATACAGTGACAGGATTGAAAGAGGGTTTTCATCAAGCAGGCAGGTTAAACTTGGGCCTATTCCCACACCACACCACATCTTCTATAGAGCAGCATTAATTTGTGTTTTAAAAACTAAATCCAGCCATTATTATGTGAACAGAACATTTATATAGTATTATTTATTGTGGTTGTTGGGGCACATGTGTGTATTAGGCCATTGATGCCTAGTGTTCCATTAAGGGAATGCTAAGCATGTGAAAGTTATTTATATCCTACTGCTCAAGGTCATCACCAAGGTCTGATTGCAAAAATCCAAAAAAAATTGCAACCTCCGGCATAAGTGGGTTAAAATTATTAGACATTAGTGTTTTAAAAATACACCATAAAGTTTGTAAGCTGGTTTTAGAAGTTCTTTGTTAAAACTCTGGAAGCCTGAATGAATGCAGCCCCTCCCCTCTTACCCTTGGAGAGACCCTTGATGAAAAGGTAAGCGCTTGCGAATCTGGGCCACATATGTTTTATCTCTGCATCACCCTCAGAATCTGTCACAGGGTAGGGTACATTGTACATATCCAGAGAAGTGATTGAGACCCTCATTATAGTCAGGATCTTCAGCTACTGGCTCAACCTCTCTCCAGGCCCTGGTGGCTTAGGCCCCAACCTAGGATAATCCTTCTCAACTGTTTTTCCTTCAATCTTCATGTCCAATCCATCAGCATATTCTCTTGAAGCTACAATCAAACATAGCTTGACAGCAACTACTCCTAGTCTAAGTCATCACTTCTTGCCTGGACAAATGCAACCACCTCCTGACTGGCCTCCCTGCTTTTGATCTTAACTCCTTACATTCCATTCTCCACATAGCAGTCAAAATTAACTTTTGAAAATATAAGCTAGATAATGTTATTCCTCCACTTGCTCTCTCCTATGGCTTCCACCAGGTTTAGAGTGAGACCCAAACTCCTTACCAGAGCCTATATAGCCCTCTATAATCTCACTCTGCCCACATTATTGCAACTGGAATCACTAGGTCCCAAGCTCAGACATTCCAGGAACAGGTTCCTCAAACACCCTACATTCATTCTAGCCACAGGGTCTTTCCAAGTGCTGCTTTTTCTGCCTAGAACAGTGCCCTTGGCCCCCACCCCCTAATCTTTGCATTGATCTATGCTTTCTCATACTGCAGGGCTCAGTTCAAATGTCCTCTTTTCAGAGGCCTTCCCTGACCATCTAAAAGGCTTATTACTATCCAGAAATATTTTCCTTATTTCTTTCCTTGCTTATTGTTTGTTTTTCCCACTAGAATGTCAGCTTCATGAAAGCAGAAATCTTGTCTGTCTTATTCCCTGATGTATTCCCCATTACCTAGAATAGTGTCCAGCACATCAAACGTGTTCAAAAAATATTTTTAGTGAATGGTTATTGAAATGAATATTAAGCAATGTGAAAATGATGTTCAGTGAACGAATGAAAGAAGGTGGGATCCTGTCAGACAAAGAGCTTTAGGCAGGAGCTTCCAAGTTTCTATGTCTGTGTCTCTCTCACAGCACCTAGTAACCTGATTTCTCTTTCCCTTATCTGTTGCACACATATAAACACACAGTTCTGTCTGCCCTACCTCATACTCAGATGTCTATGGGTCTGTTCCCCTGGCTGAGAGATGCTTGAGAGTAGGACCTTGTTTTGGGACCTGTCTACCCCTCTGCAATTAGCTCAGGGCCTGGCACTGAGAAGTCCCTTAACAAATAACTCTTGATATGAATGGACTTTCAATTCCTTCCGGAATTCTGAAAGCACTGCTGGACTTCATATTGGAGAAAATATTCCACCTGCAACCTAAGGCCAAACCCAAGTCAAATCTCAACATGCAGAAATGGTCAAATCCAAAACAATTCAAGCAAAAAAAAAAAAACCATAATATTATTGGATTAGAATCCATAAAAACTAGGCAGGGCACGGTGGCTCACGCCTGTAATCCCAGCACTTTGGGAGGCCAAGGCAGGCAGATCACAAGGTCAGGAGATCGAGACAATCCTGGCTAACACAGTGAAACCACGTCTCTACTAAAAATACAAAAAATTAGCCGGGCATGGTGGCGGGAGCCTGTAGTCCCAGCTACTCGGGAGGCTGAGGCAGAAGAATGGCATGAACCTGGGAGGCGGAGCTTGCAGTGAGCCGAGATTGTGCCACTGCACTCCAGCCTGGGCGATAGAGGAGACTCCGTCTAAAAAAAAAAAAAAATCCGTAAAAACTAAATATCTGTGAGACCATACTAACATTAAAAAGTAATTGAGTAAGTAAATAAATGGGGGAGATGGAACAGCTCTTTCTTACAGTAGAATTCTAAATAATAAATGTAAAATTACACCTACAACCACCTGATCTTCAACAAACTTGACAAAAACAAGCAATGGGGAAAGGATTCCCAGTTTAATAAATGGTGCTGGGAGAACTGGCTAGCTATATGCAGAAAATTGAAACTGGACCCCTTCCTTACACCTTATACAAAAATTAACTCAAGATGGATTAAATGTAAAACCCAAAACTATAAAAACTCTAGAAGGGCCGGGCGAGGTGGCTCACGCCTGTAATCCCAGGACTTTGGGAGGCCGAGGCAGGCAGATCACGAGGTCAGGAGACCAAGACCATCCTGGCTAATGCGGTGAAACCCCGTCTCTACCAAAAATACAGAAAATTAGCTGGGTGTGGTGGCAGGTGCCTGTAGTCCCAGCTACTCGGGGGGAGGCTGAGGCAGGAGAATGGCGTGAACCCAGGAGGCGGAGCTTGCAGTGAGCTGAGATCGCGCCACTGCACTCTAGCCTAGGCAACAGAGCGAGACTGTGTCACAAACAAACAAACAAACAAGCAAAAAAACTTCTAGAAGAAAATCTAGGTAATATCATTCAGGATATAGGCACTGGCAAGATTTCATGATGAAAACAACAAAAGCAATTGCAACAAAAACAAAAATTGACAAATGGGATCTAATTAAACTAAAGAGCTTCTGCATAGCAAAAGAACCTACCAGCAGAGTGAACAGACAACCTACAGAATGGAAGAAAAATTTTGCAATCTGACAAAGGTCTAATATCCAGAGTCTAGAAGGAACTTAAACAAATTTACAAACAAATTTAAAAACAAACAACCCCATTAAACAGTGGGCAAAGGACATGAACAGACACTTCTCAAAAGAAGATATTCATGTGGCCAACAAACATGAAAAAAAGCTCAACATCACTGATCATTAGAGAAATGCAAATCAAAACCACAGTGAGATGCCATCTCATACCAGTCAGAATGGCAATTATTAACAAGTCAAGAAACAATAGATGCTGGTGAAGTTCCAGAGAAAAAGGAATACTTTCACACTGTTGGTGAGAGTGTAAATTAGTTCGACCATTGCGGAAGACAGTCTGGCAATTCCTCAAAGATCTAGAGGCAGAAATACCATTTGACCCAGCAATCCCATTACTGGGTACATACCCAAAGGAATATAAATCACTTTATTTTAAAGATACATGCACACGTATGTTCACTGCAGCACTATTCACAATAGCAAAGACATGGAATCAACCTAAATGCCCATCAACGATAGACTGGATAAAGAAAATATGGTACATGCACACCATGGAATACTATGCAGCCATGAAAAGGAATGAGATTATGTCTTTTGCAGGGACATGGATGGAGCTGGAAGCTGTTACCCTCAGCAAACTAACACAGGATCAGAAACCCAAACACTGCATGTTCTCACTTATAAGTGGAAGCTGAAGGATGAGAACACATGGTCACATGGCAGGGGAACAACACAATGGGGCCTGATGGGGGCAGGGGTAGGGGGAGACAGAGCATCAGGAAGAATAGCTAATGGATGCTGGGCTTAATACCTAAGTTATGGGTTGATCTGTGCAGCAAACCACCACGGCACATGTTTACCTATGTAACAAACCTGCACATCTGCACATGTACCCCAGAACTTAAAATATTAGGTTGGTGCAAAAGTAATTGCGGTTTCTTGCCGTTACTTTTGCACCAACCTAATAAAAGTTGAAGGAAAAATAAATAAATAAATAAATAAATAAATAAACGTGAAATTATCTCCTTACATAATATTTACTAATTACAAAGAGAAAAATAGTAACTTACAGTGAAAAAATCTGGCAGATACCACCTTCACCAAGTAGTAAAGATTCAAATAATCATTAATAAGACATTTCACCATCATATATCACACGGCCACAACATCACTTTTTTTTTATTTTTTGAGACAGAGTTTCTCTCTTGTTGCCCAAGTCAGAGTGCAATGGCCTGATCTCGGCTCACTGCAACCTCTGCCTCCTGGGTTCAAGAAATTCTCCTGCCTCAGCCTCCCAAGTAGCTGGGATTACAGGCACACACCACCACACCTGGATAATTTTCTGTGTTTTTAGTAGAAACAGTATTTCACCATGTTAGCCAGTCTGGTCTCCAACTCCTAAGCTCAAATGATCCACCCATCTCGGCCTCCCAAAGTGCTGGGATTACAGGTGTGAGCCACTGCGTCCAGCCCACAACATCTCTTTCATGGTATTTGGCCCCAAAATGCATATCATTGATCTAATCGTGAGAAACAGTAGATAAACTCCAATTGAATGAACTTCTACAAAATAACTGACTGATATCCTTCAAAAGTATCAAGGTTTTCCCACTGCTCAACGAAATAAAAGAGGACACAAACAAATGGAAGAACATTCCATGCTCATGGATAGGAAGAATCAATATCGTGAAAATGGCTATACTGCCCAAGGTAATTTATAGATTCAATGCCATCCCCGTCAAGCTACCAATGACTTTCTTCACAGAACTGGAAAAAACTACTTTAAAGCTCATATAGAACAAAAAAGAGCCCTCATTGCCAAGACAATCCTAAGCCAAAAGAACAAAGCTGGAGGCATCATGCTACCTGACTTCAAACTATACTACAAGGTTACAGTAACCAAAACAGTATGGTACTGGTACCAAAACAGAGATATGGAACAATGGAACAGAACAGAGCCCTCAGAAATAATACCACACATCTACAACCATCTGATCTTTGACAAACCTGACAAAAACAAGAAATGGGGAAAGGATTCCCTAATATTTAATAAATGGTGCTGGGAAAACTGGCTAGCCATATGTAGAAAGCTGAAACTGGATCCCTTCCTTACGCCTTATACAAAAATTAATTCAAGATGGATTAAAGACTTAAATGTTAGACCTAAAACCATAAAATCCCTAGAAGAAAACCTAGGCAATACCATTCAGGACATAAGCATGGGCAAGGACTTCATGACTAAAACACCAAAAGCAATGGCAACAAAAGCCAAAATTGACAAATGGGATCTAATTAAACTAAAGAGCTTCTGCACAGCAAAAGAAACCACCATCAGAGTGAACAGGCAACCTACAGAATGGGAGAAAATTTTTACAATCTACCCATCTGACAAAGGGCTAATATCCAGAATCTACAAAGAACTTAAACAAATTTACAAGAAAAAATCAAACAACCCCATCAAAAAGTGGGCAAAGGATATGAACAGACACTTTTCAAAAGAAGACATTTATGCAGCCAACAGACACATGAAAAAATGCTCATCATCACTGGCCATCAGAGACATACAAATCAAAACCACAATGAGATACCATCTCACACCAGTTAGAATGGCGATCATTAAAAAGTCAGGAAACAACAGGTGCTGGAGAGGATGTGGAGAAATAGGAACACTTTTACACTGTTGGTGGGACTGTAAACTAGTTCAACCATTGTGGAAGACAGTGTGGCGATTCCTCAAGGATCTAGAACTAGAAATACCATTTGACCCAGCCATCCCATTACTGGGTATATACCCAAAGGACTATAAATCATGCTGCTATAAAGACACACGCACACATATGTTTACTGCAGCACTATTCACAATAGCAAAGACTTGGAACCAACCCAAATGTCCATCAATGATAGACTGGATTAAGAAAATGTGGCACATATGCACCATGGAATACTATGCAGCCATAAAAAAGGATGAGTTCATGTCCTTTGTAGGGACATGGATGATGCTGGAAACCATCATTCTGAGCAAACTATCACAAAGACCGAAAACCAAACACTGCATGTTCTCACTCATAGGTGGCAACTGAACAATGAGAACACTTGGACACAGGATGGGGAACATCACACTCGGGGGCCTGTCCTGGGGTGGGGGGGACTGGGGGGGAACGGATAGCATTAGGAGATATACCTAATGTAAATGACTAGTTAATGGGCGCAGCAAACCAACATGGCACATGTATACATATGTAACAAACCTGCACGTTGTGCACATGTACCCTAGAACTTAAACTATAATAAAAAAATTAAATTAAATTAAAAACAGAAAAAAAAATAAAAGTATCAAGGTTTTAAAAGAAAAAAAAATTGGCCGGGCGCGGTGGCTCAGGCCTGTAATCCCAGCACTTTGGGAGGCCGAGGTGGACGGATTGCTTGAGACCAGCCTGGCCAACATGGTGAAATCCCCTCCCAGACCAGCCTGGCCAATATGGTGAAATCCCCTCCCTACTAAAAATACAACAATTAGCTGGGTGTGGTGGCGGGCATCTGTAATCCCAGCTACTCGGGAGGCTGAGGCAGGAGAATTGCTTGAACCCGGGAGGCGGGGGCTGCAAGCCGCGGATATCGCGCCCTTGCACTCCAGCCTCCGCGACAGAGCGAGAATCTGTCTCAAAATAAATAAACAAATAAATAAATAATTAGTTCGAATCAAAAGTTAAAAACACTTCAAGTATATGTAAAAAATTGAAAAAAACGTTAAAAACACTTCAAGTATATACAATTCAAATAAGATCAGCCTTCCAAATATAATCTGTAAGTGAGGCGAAGGTCGCCGCACGCTTAAGTGCACCTCTTTTCTCATAGGTAGGACGCTCAAGTCTTAACGGGTGGCTCTGCTAGAGAGCAGCGCGAAGCCATGGTTTTTGGGCCCGGGGACCGACCGTAGCCCGTAGCCGGAAGCGGGGGCGCGGAGGCGGGTCCGAGGTTTGGTGGCTGCGGGGCAGGCCGCGGGCAGCTGTCTGGCTGGCTCCTTTTGACAGCCCCCAGTGCGAACGGCTGCCAGCATGTCATCAGTGAGCCCCATCCAGATCCCCAGTCGCCTCCCGCTGCTGCTCACCCACGAGGGCGTCCTGCTACCCGGCTCCACCATGCGCACCAGCGTGGACTCGGCCCGCAACCTGCAGCTGGTGCGGAGCCGCCTTCTGAAGGGCACGTCGCTGCAAAGCACCATCCTGGGCGTCATCCCCAACACGCCTGACCCCGCCAGCGACGCGCAGGACCTGCCGCCGCTGCACAGGTAGGCCTGGCTGCCCCCGCGGCGGCGGCGGGCGGCGCGGCCTCCTCCGGGGACCCGGGCCCAGGCCACGGCCTGCCTTGAGCGCGAGGCTTGGTTCGGGGCGGCCTTCGCGTCTCGGTTCCGCCTCTCCGGTGCTATCACATGCAAAATGGGGATGACAGATACCTGCCCCATGACCATGAATGAGATCGTTCATGAAGTAGTGCCTGACACCTGGTGAAACTACACAGTTCCCTACCGTTCTGGATAATTTAATTTGAATCGTCTTCCCCCACCCCCGCAATTCCTCGCCCTCGGTCTTCAGCCTCCTAGGCCAGTGCTTTTAACTTTCCAGGCCCTTTCTTTCTCCCCGGTGATCTCTGCCTTCACTTACCTTCGCTTTCCACCTTTCTCCCCACTGCCCTTTCCTCCTATCCGCCTCCCCTTTTTTGTCACCCATCATTTTTGTCCGCTGAGGCATTCTCTGCTCCGTGAGTTTTAACTTTTCCTGTTTCATTCCTAAACCGCACTATTTGTGGGTGCCTTTCTTCTATACTCCCTGCCACCCTTTTCCTTCTCCCCCTAATCCTTCTGTTTCCCTTTGTAAAGGGCCTTTCCTGCTCACATTTTCGCTGGTCCCCCTTTCTGGAACTTTCCTAGCTTCTCACCTGTGCTCCTTCACTCATAACATTTCTTAGGCCCCAGGCTTACTACTATATTGCCCAGTACCGTCGCCCTATTGGTGTGACTTTGGGTGAGAGCCTTAAACTCTATTTCTTTTATTCTGCAGTTTGGAAACTGACAGCATCCATCTCTTAGGCGTGTTATGAAGAATAAATTGAATAATGTGTATATTCCACTTTGCACCATGCATGATGGATGACTGTGCTGTCCAGTACTGTGTAGTGCATGTGGCTCGTCAAATTGAGATGATAGAGTTGCCAGTTGTCCTGGTTTGCTGCGATTGTCTGTTTCAGCATTGAAAGTCCTGTGTTTTAGCCCCTCCGTACCAGGGAAACCAGGAGGTTGGTCACCCTAAATGTGCTGTAAGTGTACAACACACACCAGATTTTGAAAAAACTTTTTGATTAATGCATTTTATATAGATTAAATGTTGGAACGGTAATATTTTGAGTACTTGGGGTTAATAAAATGTTAAGATTTCTGCTGTTTTTACTTTATAATGTGGCCACTAAAATTTTATATGTGGCCCACATTATATTTTTATTGAACAGTGCTGGTATATAGTATGCTCTCAACAAGTATCTTCAAACTCACCTGCCAAGCACCCGCCTCCTATTCCTAACTCTACTGGAGGTGGTGTGTTTTGAGTTTAGAGCTTCTCCTTTCCTGGCAGTTATCCTTTAATTTTAAATTAGGAGTTCCTGACTCTGAATGGATTTCCGGAGGGTTGGACATGCCTTATTTTTCCTCAAAATCTTGTGACTATGTACATTTTTTTTAGGAGAATCCTTTGCTTTCTTCAGATTCTCAAAGGAGACGGGTACCTCCCCCCCACCGCCGTTAAAAGAAAGCAAAACAAATCAACAAAGACCAACAAACCTTCCACAACAGCCCAGTATTCATTTATATTGTAAAAGCCTTGATTTTCTCAAGCATGGAAAATATTTTGGCTCCCATCTGACCTGCTTTGGTTATTGCCTGAGTGGAATTGGTCACATTCCAAGTTTCAGTACTCTTTGATAAATTGTATTGGATTCTAGTTTCCCAACATATGACTCTGCTCCTTCTGCTTACTTTTCCCAAATCTTTTTGCCTTCTGTGCCCAGGCTCTTAGTTCCCTGTCTAGGCAAGAGTGGTCATTATTAGACTTTTCATTTTCTTTCTACTGTGCATGTGTATTGATTAGCCATGAGCACATTGTGAACTTGAAAAGTCGATTTAGTCACATTTTAAGTTTCACTATTTGTTGGTATTATTCTGGCAAGATTTTGGAGGGTTTTTATTATTTATTCATTTATTTATTTTTTGAGACAGAGTCTCATTCTGTCTCCTCGGCTGAAGTGCAGTGGCGTGATCGTAGCCCACCGCAACCTTGAACTCCTGGGCTCAAGTGATCATCCTGCCTCAGCGTCCGGAGTGGCTGGGACTACAGGCGTGCACCACTACACCCAGCTAATTTTTAAATTTTTTGTAGAAACGGGGTCTCACTATGTTGCCTAGGCTGGTCTCGAACTCCTGGACTCAAGCTATCCCCTGCTTTGGCCTCTGGAGTAGCTGGGACTATAGGCAAGCGCCATCATACCCTTCAGGTTTTTAATTTATTTTATGAAAATCCCTCCAAAACAACAGTCCTCAAATCTCCTGCTTGAAATTAATCACTAATAATCAGATACTGTGTGATCTGATCCTTGATGTTCATATTATTGCCTTTAACTGAGTAGCAATGTTAAAATTTAATCATTTAAATTAGAAAACATACCTTGAAAAGTCTTCATAGAAGTCTGGCATTATAAGAACTCATCAGACCATCTAGTTATCCTAGAAGTATTGTTTGCTACTTACAAAGCCTATGTGGAAGGATTATACCATATTCCTTGGTAATAGTTTCCAATGTCTTTTTTTCTCTAATAGGGCCTTTAAAACACTCTATTTAAAAAAAAAGCTTTAACAATACCAATACTGAGTTATCCATAGCATTAGCCTGTTTCCACGCACAAGTCTGCCCTTCCCCAGTTACCTGCTTTTCTGTATGGTAGCCCAGAGGCGAGACGAGGGGCTCTGTTCCTGTCTCTTGTTTCCTTTGCACTATCCAAGTGACACTGGCACAGCCTTCAAAGAGCAGCAAAAGTAATTTGCTCCCAGCGTTCTTTGCCACATAGAGTGGCAGGGTTAAACGATTTAAAATTTAATCATTTAAATTAGAAAACATACATTGAAAAGTCTTCATAGAATTCCAGCATTATAAGAACTCATCAGACCATCTAGTTATCCTAGAAGTATTGTTTGCTACTTACAAAGCCTATGTGGAAAGATTGTACCATATCCCTTGGTAATAGTTTCGAATGTCTTTTTTTCTCTAATATGGCTTTTAAAACACTCTACTTAAAAAAAAAAAAAAAAAAGCTTTAATAATACCAATACTGAGTTATCCATAGCATTAGTCTGTTTCCATGCACAAATCTGTCCTTCCCCAGTTACCTGCTTTTGTGTATGGTAGCGTAGAGGTAAGACGAGGGGCTCTGTTCCTGTGTCTTGTTTCCTTTACACCATCCAGGTGACACTGGCTGCAGCCTTCAAGGAGCAGCAGAAGTAATTTGCTCCCAGCGTTCTTTGCCACACAAAGTGGCAGGGTTAGATGTTGACTTACCTCTGCCACTTCCTTGGTGGTTTTGAGTAGTACAGTCCCTTTCTGCACGTTAGCGTGCAGGCATGTTGCCTGCAGAAGCCTTTTTAAAGGAGGAGCTTTGGGCTTGTCCTGCAGTATAGAACTTGGCTGGCATGCTGACCCAGGGCACCCTGCGTTTTTCTGCTTAGTAGAACTGCATTTTTAGTGCTTCCTGGGTGACCCATTGTTTTCTTAGTGAAAAGGGGTCATAACTTAGCACTACCTGTACAATATCCTTTCAAGCATTTCAAGATGGTCATCCAGCTTTCTTCCAAATTTACACTTTTCAAGGTACATGGCTTCATTTCCTCATAGTGCCGACTTCTCAGTCTCTCTCACCAGGCTGGTGTCAAACTTGTGGGCTCAAGTGATCCTCCTGCCTCTGTCTCCCAAAGTGTTAGGATTACAGGTGTGAGCCACCATGCCTGGCGTATGTTTATAATTCTTGTAGGTAGAAGTGGTACCTATTGTCCATTGTGATGAGAAAAAAGTAAAATTTGTCTTAAAATATAATTAAGGAACTCAAATTTAAATTTATCCTTTAAATTTTAAATTTAAATTTATTTCTTAAATTTATTTCTATTAAATTTTCTTGTAACCATGTATAACTAAGTTGTTCTACTTTTATTTTTTTGAGACAGGGTCTCACTCTGTCACCCATGCTGGTGCAGTGGTGCCATCTCAGCTCACTGCAGCCTCTGCCTCCCAGGTTCAAGTGATCCTCTCACCTCAGCCTCTTGAGTGTCTGGGATTACAGGCATGTGCCACAGTGCCTAGCTATTTTTTTTATTTTTTATTTTTTTGGTGGAAACGGGGTTTTGCCATGTTGCTCAAACTGGTTTCGAACTCCTGAGCCCAAGCGATCCACTTGCCTCGGCCTCCCAAAGTGCTGGGATTATAGGCGTGAGCCACCATGCCATGTTCTACCTTTTTGAATCTCATTTACTCACTTGTAATAAGGAAATAATACTACCTTCTTCATGGGGTGAAGGGAGGTATAAAATGAAGTATACATATGAAAGCCTTTTGAAACTGCAAAGCATTCTAAACTTATATCCAAATGGGTAGTTTTAAATGTAGATTTTCACAAAAGGGGATTAAAGAGAGGAGTGGGGAGGCCCCATATTATTCCAACACGGGCTGAACTGAACTGACATCATTGCAGGAAGGTCTTGGAAGATTAAAGATTCCAAGAAAAATTAAGGGCTTTGAAAAAAGTTTTTAAAAGTGGCTGGCCCTGGTGGCATGTGCCTGTACTCCCACCTACTCATGATGCTGAGGCGGAGGATTACCTGAGCCCAGGTGATTGAAGTTGCAGTGAGCTATAATCATACCACTGCACTCCAGCCTGGGTGACAGAGCAAGATTCTGTCTACAGGAAAAAAAAAAAAAGCAAGTGCTGGGCATATAGGCTGAAATTAGATATTTACATAATATCCTCATCTTGGAAAACTGCTTTTTCCAGTAGTGCTGCTTTTAGATTTTCCCACTACTGCAGTTGATGGTTCTTAAATATGTTTGGAACTCTTATATTATTTAGGTCAGTTTCCAAATTACACAAATTATAACCATTGTAGTCAGACCTCATTTGAATGAAAACAGTGTTTTACAAACTCTGAGGGTAGATTCGAGTTAGGAGTTTCAAAACTTCTTTGAACAATATCATAATTAGGATGTAGATTTACAGAGCTACTAGCTAAAGGGAGGGACACCAGTCATTGGGATGTATAAGTTTGGATCTGTTGCAAAATTAAAATGCTGCCTTTTGAGCATACCTAATAATGCACATACAATAGAAGAGCCAGAATTTTTAGAAAAATGACTGACTTGATATACAACCTTTTGTATATCATAGAAGGAAAATATTAGTTGAGTATTTTGTTTATTTACCTGTTTGTATATATAAAACCTGGGGCCCAATATACAATAGATTCTTTTTCACTATGCTTTTCACCCACAGTGTCTCACCAGGTACTCTGTTTCTAGCCATCTATAATTTCATAGATGTTTTTCTTTAAAAGGGATGTATTCTAGGCTGGGCACGGTGGCTCATGCCTGTAATCCTAGCACTTTGGGAGGCCGAGATGGGAGGATTGCTTGAGGCCAGTAGTTGGAGATCAGCCTGGTCAACATAATGAGATCCCATCTCTGTTTAAAAAAAAAAAAAAAAAAAAATTTTTTTTAAAGGGATAATTTCTAGTCAACTATAAGTGATTTTAAGTAAAAAGCAATTAAGGCATGTATACATCTATACCTTTTGTAGGCATAGTATAAATTCAGCTTAATCTCTTCGGTTTGGAACATCTTCCTTTCACAGCAAAAATATTGTATTTGCTTTATAAGAAAACCCCTTTTGGCCAGGTGTGGTGGCTCACGCCTGTAATCCTAGCACTTTGGGAGGCTGAGGTGGGTGGATCACCTGAGGTCAGGAGTTCGAGACCAGCCTGGCCAACATGGTGAAACTCCGTCTCTACCAAAAATACAAAAATTAGCTGGGTGTGGTGGTGTGTGCCTGTAATCCCAGCTACTTGGGACGCTGAGGCACGAGAATCCCTTGAACCCAGGAGGCAGAGTGCAGTAAGCCAAGATCACGCCATTGTACTTCAGCCTGGGTGACAGGGCAAGACTCCCTCTAAAAGAAAAACACAGTGGCTCACACCTGTAATCTCAGCACTTCGGGAGGCCGAGGTGGGCGAATCATGAGGTCAAGAGATCGAGACCATCCTGGCCAACATGGTGAAACCTCATCTCTACAAAAAATACAAAAAATTAGCTGGGTGTGGTGGTGTGCGCCTGTAGTCCCAGCTACTTGGGAGGCTGAGGCAGGAGAATCACTTGAACCCAGGAGACGGAGGTTGCAGTGAGCCAAGATTATGCTACTGCACTCCAGCCTGGTGACAAAGGGAGACTCCGTCTCAAGAAAAAAAAAAAAACCTCTTTAGCATCACCTTTTAGCAATGACGTGGCCCAAATAATTAAATTTGTCTCCTGACCGGAGGTTTGGATTTGTCTCATCTTTCTTTCTGGTTCCTCCTTGGTTTCTACTTTGTAAACCCTTTAGGCTGGGGATCCAGTTTCTTCTCTGTGGAAGTTTTATATACAAACAGGACTGTGAGCTCTTTCAGCATTGTACAAACATTGATGAATATCATCTGCAATTAATTATGATTTAAGTTATTCTCTAATCAGTTTAGACGTGGCTCACTTCCTCAGGCAATCTGAGTGGGCTTTCAGGAAGTGGGAAATATTATCTACTATTGATTGAAGAAAAGCAACCACAACACAAATAAGTGAAAATAATAGCTAATTGCTAAATAATTTCAAGTTTTTTATGTATGTGATTTTTTTCCCTCACCAATTTATCTTTTCAGTTGTTTGGCTTAAGTTATTATTTAAATCAATTTTTATTGTAAACATGATAATGACTGAAAGGTAAGAAAGGATAGACGTAGTTCAGAATAAGCTGAGTGGCAGAAAGAAGCCAAAGGCTATGTGTAATCTACGGAATGAGTAATTTATAAGGAAGTAATCAAGGATTCACTGTGTATAGAAGTAAGCAAATTCACTCACATATTCACATACTGTATTATATGATTTATTATCTTTGAGATGGGCAGGTGTGGTGTTCTTCTATTACCGCTTTCCTAGGGTGTTGAGAGTTCTAGGCCTTCTATTTTTTCTGGAATTACCACTTTTCCTATGGCTGAAGGGAGAAAATATTATTTATTTTGGGATCTGGAATTGTCTTCTCAATGTTGATTTTTGTATTTTATATAACTGACTTAGTTTGGATGAGGCTTCCTTTCTGTGAATTAAATTTATATGTGACTTGATCAGAGTTGTATTTGCCGATGAGGAGCTGAGACTTGAAGCCTTTTCACCTATTTTTAGGTAAAGTGATTACCACTTAGAACTAGGTTGAGACCTTTTGAGATATGGGTCTTTCTTTAGCTCTCCTCAGTCTATGGCAGTGTGTGGACTGTAATATTTAGCCCTCACACTTAGAAATTCAGTGTTAAGGGCATATATATAAATTCCCAGTTTGTGATGGCAGTTTGTGATAAGGTGGGTATGTGGAAGTTTCATAGACTGATTATGTAAGAAAACTGACTTGAGGTTAGTAGCACAACTGGTGTTGGAACAGAGATTTCTTAGATTGGTTTATGCTATTTATATTTAAATGTATTTAAATTGATAATATTTATCCTGGTATAAGATTGCCTTATTCTTAGTTGGCAATGTTAATTTAAGATATGTAATTCTCAGCTGCTTTTCTCTTACATTTTTATGCTTACATAATCCAAGTGTTTACAAATTCCTACCTAATTTTTTAAAAGAGGTGTGGATTATAGTGAGATGGTCTGCTTTGCTGTATAGATGAGGGTAGTGGCAAAAGAGGCCACATACTGGATGCTAAGTTAAATAGAGAAATAATTTATTTACACTTCAGATGTTTTTTGCTTAATGAATATATCAGAAAAGCCAACACTTTCTGAAGTGAGTTTCTGTTCTACCGTATTGAATGTTTGTAATACCGATGTTTTGTGTGTTTTTCAGGATTGGCACAGCTGCACTGGCCGTTCAGGTTGTGGGCAGTAACTGGCCCAAGCCCCACTACACTCTGTTGATTACAGGCCTGTGCCGTTTCCAGATTGTACAGGTCTTAAAAGAGAAGCCATATCCCATTGCTGAAGTGGAGCAGTTGGACCGACTTGAGGAGTTTCCCAGCACCTGTAAAATGAGGGAGGAGCTAGGAGAACTATCAGAGCAGTTTTACAAATATGCAGTACAAGTAAGTTGCTTTTATTTTTTCTTAAAACCCATTTTTCTTTGGTTCCTTTGCTTTCCTAAGATACGGTGAATCTGTTGGATGGTGAAGTTTTAGGACAGTATACATTTAAATGAGTTAGTAACATAATATATTAATTCTGATTTACTCTTGTCTGGGGTTGTACCTAAATCATTCCAGGACATATTGGCCTACCCTTTCTAAAGTTTTCCAAGTGTTATTTCTACAGCTTTCCTTCTAACTTCTACTGTCTCTAAACTAGATAATTATTAAACCTAAATATTTAAAGCTAAAAAATGAAATGCTGCACAGAAGCTGTTTGTCACTAAAATATCTAGGCACCATTTATATAAGTTACAATACATTACTTCAAAAGTCAGGATCACATTGTCTAGCAGTAACTATGGTAGATCAAGCCTGTGGTGGGCTGATTTCAAGTATGGTTAAAACCTTGATTAACTAGAATGCTGGGAAGGAAGCACATTTTAGATATGCATTAAATATTTGACTCTTTAATTCTAGTTTTTTTTGGTTAACTCTAGATAGAACAGAAAGCTCCTATTCCCACCCCATTTTGTTTCAAACCTTAATGAAACATATTATAAAATTATATAGTCTTCTGCTTTTCTATTAGTATAATCCAGTGACTATAACTAGATCTGTGAGGATCAGATAATGTTTAAAAGTCTCAATTATAAATACTACTGATCATTGAAATATGTGTAGGGCAGGTGTTCATAGCCAGTGGTACTTGTATCTGATGTGGCATTTGAAGAGCCATACTTACAGTGTAATGAACAATAATAGAAAAATAGAAAATTTGAGGGCCAGGTGCAGTGGTGCACACCTGTAATCCCAGCACTTTGGGAGGCTGAGGTGGGTGGATTGCTTGAGCCCAGGAGTTCGAGATGAGCCTGGGCAGCATGGTGAGATCCCGTCTCTACAAAATGTACAAAAATTAGCCGAGTGTAATGGTGCGTGCCTGTAGTCCCAGCTACTGGGGAGGCTGAGGTGGGAGGATTACTTGAACCTAGTAGGTGGAAGTTGCAGTGAGCCAAGATTGCATCACTGCACTCCAGCCTGGGCAACAGAGTGAGACCCTGACTCAAAAAAAAAAAAAAGAAAAATAGAAAATTTGAATCTGTAATTTCTATGTGGGCTGAAAGAAAGGACTTTGAGGAAAGAAATTTCAGTTTGAAAACTGAAATAAGTGAATATACTGCTTAGGAATAAAGGAGATTGAGAGAAATAGAATTTCTTTTTCTTTTCGGCAGTGATGTTCCCTGGGTCTTTGTGCTTCTGTTGGACACAGATAACTTCATAGCCTCTTTTGCTTTGCTTTTACTTCTTTGCACTTTGAATCTGGAGAAACTTTTTAAACTTGTAAAGATTTTGCAGTGACATTAAAGGAATTTTTAGAGATAAATAGATCACCACACATCTTACTGTCATCATGCATCAAATTTAATTTTTGTTCATCTTCTGGGCTCAGCTCATATTCAATTATATGTTTTGTTTTTGTATCAATGTCTAATGTTCATATTAAGTACTTTTGTTAATTTCATTGAGTTAATGTATACTAATTTTATAATTTCTCTTTTTAGACATTAAGGTTCTTTCCAATTATTCTCTTTCATCCCCTTCTGCATCTACTTCTACAGCCCTCTTCAATGGACTTCTTCAATAGCATCCTGTCTCCTAGTTCTTCTGTCTTGAAGCTTTTCTCTTCACTGAGCCTTTCTAAAAGAAGTTTGGGGCATCCCTTTCCCTGAGTAAAAGACTTTAATGGCTATAGGATGGATACCAGATTTCTTAGTATAACATTAAGACCGTTTGCAACTTGTCTTGGGCCTATCTGTCTTGCCTCAACTCTAGTTATCACCTCATTGACACCCTAGTTCTAGCTCTACTGAATGTAAAACAGCTTCACATTGAGTTATTTTATGTCTCTATGATTCTGCCTTCAGTTCTCTGCTGGGAGTGCTCTTCCATCTCTGATTTTTTTTTTTTTTTTGAAACGGAGTCTTGCCCTGTTGCCCAGGCTGGAGTGCAGTGGTGCAATTTCGGCTCACTGCAGCCTCCGCCTCCCGGGTTCAAGCAATTCTGCTTCAGCCTCCCGAGTAGCTGGCATTACCGGCACACGCCACCACGCCCAGCTAATTTTTTGTATCTTTAGTGGAGATGAGGTTTCACCATGTTGGCCAGGCTGGTCTTGAACTCCTGCCCTCATGATCCAACCGCCACCACGCCCAGCCTCCATCTCTGAATTTTAAAATTGAAGCTGTGCTTTCCCAACAGCTGTAGGCTATTAGCGCTCATCTCTGTGTGCCTTCACAGTCTGTCGTACATGTCATTTAACATAATGGTTATCACATTGTATTGAAATGTATCTTATAGGTACTTTTTCTCTACCAAACTTGAATTCATTTTTCTCCTTTAGCCATCCTGTACTGAGCAGTGTATTGGATCTGGCAAATAGTTTGTACTCAGTAAATGTTTGGAAAATGAGTTTTAACTGTTTTATTTTCATGGGGTGAATTCCTAGTAGCAAGGGTATTCAAATTTATTACCTACTTCTTCCACCTGAACAGCTTCATCGTAATTATACTTTAATTCCCTTCATTCTAGGCAGGTAATGGATAAGTTCCAAAATTACGATGTTGTTGGAGAGGTTTGATTATTACTAGCACATGAAATCTGATTTGAATTGACTAAATGAGGGTTTAGTACATCATTATGAATTAGTGTGAACTAAGTTTTGCTGTGTTAACTTCTCTGAAATCTCAGTCGCATAACATGAGTGTCTTTCTGACTCATGCTTCATGCCTGAGACTAGTGGGGGTTGTGTCTCTCTATTACAGTCACTTGGACCCAGGTGGATTGGAGATTCATC
Source organism: Pongo abelii (assembly GCF_028885655.2). NCBI lineage: Eukaryota > Metazoa > Chordata > Mammalia > Primates > Hominidae > Pongo > Pongo abelii. The sequence continues at coordinate 47,456,549 of NC_072003.2, forward strand.
TCAAGACATGCTTCCCTTATCTCTGAGGCAGGAAAAGGAAATGGGACGCATCTCTCATTGGCTTGTAATGCGTCTGCCCAAAAGGAGCTGTCACTTCCACTATGTTTCATGGATCAATTTAAGACTCATAGACACACCTATTAATATATTCGAAGGAAGTTAGAAAGAGCAGTGCCCAGAAGAAAAGGGGAGTTTGTCAGTAGCCCTAATGACTATCACAGTTACTGAAAGTGTGCCTTGGGCATAATCTGTCTTAACTCCCAGATATACGCTGACAGTTGTTTTTCTAAAAGTCATTCACAGTCAGTGCTCAGATTCTAGTTAGTCCAAATTGATACGGTTTGGCTGTGTCTCCACCCAAATATCACCTTGAGTTGTAATAATTCCCATGTGTCGGGGCGGTGCCAGGTGTAGATAATTGAATTATGGGGGCGGTTCCCCCATACTGTTCTCTTGGTGGTGAACAAGTCTCACAAGATCAGATGGTTATATAAATGATAGTTCCCCTGCACACGCTGTCTTGCCTGCCACCATGTAAGACAGGCCTTTGTTTCTCCTTTGCCTTCCTCCATGATTGTGAGGCTTCCCCAGCCATGTGGAACTGTGAGTCCATTAAACCTCTGTCTTTTATAAATTACCCAGTCTCTGGTATGTCTTTATTAGCAGTGTGAGAACAGACTAATACAAAATGTTATTCTAAATATTAATATTTCAGCCTCTGGCCGTGATAATAGCATCAACTATGCTAAATTTCTAATAATACACATATTTCTAATAATATGCATCTAATAGGGGTTATATTGTGATTATGTAAGAGAATATTCTTGTTCTTAAGAACAAGGGTCCTTAATCTGTCACAGGATTAGAGATTTAAAGAATACGGATCTCGATTCTGCAGCTTATCCTCAAATGTTCATTAATTATGTGTGAGTGTGGAGAGAGAGAAAGCAAACATGGCAAAATGCCACTTTTCAGTTGGTGAATTCAATTGGTGAATCTGGAAGAAGGATATACAGGAGTTATTGTATGATTCTTGCAACTTTTTTGTACATTTGAATTTTTTTCAATAGAAAGTTAAAAATAATCATGGCACAAGTTTACAAAACCCTTGTAAACATTAGTGTTAACTACTTTTAAGCCATTATGGCTTTTCATTCTGATTGATGTTTTGAAAGTACTTTTCTTTTCTTCTGAGGCCTGTAAAATATGTGGACTATATTAATCAGTGATCTTTCAAAAACAAAGAGTGAGGCCCAAACATTAAACCTAGATGGAAATCTGATTTTTAAAAATTCACAAATAATGCCAGATTTCATTTAAAAGACTTTTTTTTCCCCCTTCTAGTTGGTTGAAATGTTGGATATGTCTGTCCCTGCAGTTGCTAAATTGAGACGTCTTTTAGATAGTCTTCCAAGGGAAGCTTTACCAGACATCTTGACATCAATTATCCGAACAAGCAACAAAGAGAAACTCCAGGTACAGTGTTCCCTTCTTGAACGCCAGGTTGCTTTGTCACTTTTTGTTGAGATCTAGATAGTGAGTAGTTAAGTTTTGACCTTCAAGAAAAAGATATTGGAGACCCAAAGTAGTTGAAATGCTTTTACATTTAAACTGACTTTCAAATGTGATTGTTTTATATTTTTGTTTATACAAGCAGCTCTTTTATTTGCATAATCAGTAATAGTAGTCAATTTACAGAAAAAGTTAAAGCAAAGAATCATAAAAAGGTAAATATTTGACTGGGTGCTCATGCCTATAGTCCCAGCACTTTGGGAGGCCAAGATGGGTGGATCGCTTGAGATCAGGAGTTCAAGACCAGCCTGGCCAACATGGTAAAACCCCATCTCTACTAAAAACACAAAATTACCTGGGTGTGGTGGTGCACGCCTGTAATCCCAGCTACCCGGGAGGCTGAGGCAGGAGAATCGCTTGAACCCGGGAGGCAGAGGCTGCAGTGAGCCAAGATTGCACCACTGCACTCCAGCCTGGGCAACAGAGACTCTGTCTCAAAAAAAAAGATAAATATTTAATTTAACTTAAATATGTAGACATTCTTTGATTCACTATTTTTAAACGTGGAGCCATGGCCCTTCCCTTATGTGTGGACCTGCTTTCTTAGAATCTTCATGATGTTATATAAATCACACCTATGATGCATTACTTATAATTTTAAATTTATATTTATTTAAAGTGAAATGAATTTTAAAGACACTTGAAAAGTAATCCAAGTGTGGAATCCTACATTTACATGACTTAATCCCCAAACTGTAATACTTTAAGTTTTCTTGCACACTTATTTTTAAGGTATTTTTAAAGCAGTCTTTTTTACTGAATCATCCTAGAATATTTGTTTTCATTGAAACAGCTCTTTCATATGTTATCAGTTTGTTTAATACTTAAATCCAACCATTATAATAGCAAATACAACTAACACAAACAGGTTGGTTATACACAAGAATTCAGTTAAACCAGTGGGAGTAGAAGAGTTACAGGCCTGCCAGAGAGCCGCCTGGCTGTGGGCGGCAGCAGTGTGTTTTACTGCGGGAACGGAGAGCAGCCTGTGCTCCGACAAATCACTAGTGAGAGTTAACTGGTTGAGTGCTTCTGTTCTCTTGTGTATGTAAACACTTAATATTTTGAACCTATAATTTGTTTAGATCTAATATGAAAACACATTCTGGGCTTCAAGAGAATAATTCCCAGAAAGAGTTGACGTCAACTGTGTGTCTGGTTTTTTTATCTTAAAAACACACAGCTTCGGCCGGGCGCAGTGCCTCACACCTGTAATCCCAGCACTTTGGGAGGCCAAGGCGGGCGGATCACGAGGTCAGGAGATCGAGACCATCCTGGCTAACACAGTGAAACCCCTTCTCTACTAAAAATACAAAAAATTAGCCGGCCATGGTGTTGGGTGCCTGTAGTCCCAGCTACTCGGGAGGCTGAGGCAGGAGAATGACGTGAACCCGGGAGGTGGAGCTTGCAGTGAGCCTAGATCTCGCCACTGCACTCCAGCCTGGGGACAGAGCAAGATTCCGTCTCAAAAACAAACAAACAAACGAAAAACCACACACCTTCATTTTAAAGTGAAAAACCAAGATCCTGTTTTTTCTTTCTTTTTTAAGGATTCTGATATTCATCTCAAACAACTTTGCTGATTAATATAGTTCATTTGGTTGTCTTAGCCGTAATGTAGCTTTGAATACTGTTAAGAATTTTTTTTTTTAACTTGGCAATTTAAACCATGGCTCTGACTGCCTGTTTTTGGATTGTGTGTTTCTGAGAGAGATCCTATTAGTTGACTCACATTTCCTTAGATTTTAGATGCTGTGAGCCTAGAGGAGCGGTTCAAGATGACTATACCACTGCTTGTCAGACAAATTGAAGGCCTGAAATTGCTTCAAAAAACCAGAAAACCCAAGCAAGATGATGATAAGAGGGTAAATGTTTATTTTAACCCATTTCAGGTTTGAAAAAAAAATAAGGAGAATAAACAGAGGAACAAAGAAGAAAAATTTATTGTCTCCCACCACTCGCACTACTGATAAAATTTAGGTGTTTCCCTCTCATCCTTTTCTTTGCCTGGACTTTTTTTTAAAGCATGTTAGCATTTTTCTCACTTTATTTTGGTTATCATCCAAAAGGATAATTTACTGAGCCATTTCCCCTTTTGTGTGTTTCCAATGTTTTGTGTATTGTAAACATTAACAAATAACTATGATGGGTGTCTTTGAGTATAACATTTTTTTACTGCATGTAATATTAAGAAACTAATAAAAAACTCTTAAAAGGACTATATGTTGTGTCAAAATTTGGCTGTTTTCAACTTATAATAAGTTTCCATCTTTATTTAGTCAAACTCTTGACTAAACTTTTTTTGTTTTCTAAGCTTAAGTCCTCTAACCTTCAGTGGCTTGATAAATATTCACTTTCCTTTCAGTTTAACTTTAATTGATTTTTTAAAAAGTATTTAATTCTTTAACCCATATATTATTTTGAAGACAGCAGTTGTATTTTTCCCTCAAATAGCTTTTTATTTGACTCAACACCACTAATTAAATAATCCTTCCCATCGCCATTATCATCCATTACATTTATATGTACGATGGGATCTGTTTGAAGTCTACCTTGATCTGCTGATTTTACTATTTTTATGTCTGGACAGAGTTTATATTAGGAAGATATATTTGATGTGGACAGGATGTGAAAATGGCAGTTCTCTGAAGGTGTTGAGATGCAGCACTCTGACTTAAGTGAGGCATTGAGAATTATGTTAGCAATTTGACGTTCATCAGCACAGAAGTCTTGTCATCAAAGAGAATATATTGTAGAGAAAGCAGAGCAGAAGGGAAGAACTCCTCCCTGGTGGGACTAGAGAAGGGGCAGTAAAGTAGGATGAGGAGAGAGATAGGAACAGTGATCATCATGCTGGTGATTAGTACTCCAGGACACCATGCTGTTTAAAACATGCAGAAAGCTGGATTATTTCTGGCTTGAGATCAGGTCAGGGACTGAATTACTCATTTTGTGTAGAAAAATCCACTGGGAGTTGCAGAAAACTGCAACTTACTCTCAATAAAGTTTGCCATCACTTAAAATGAAAGTTTTCAAAAGTGCTCCAGAAAATAATCAAGCAAGAGACAGTTATTTAAAAAGTAGGAATTAGGATAATATTTGGAGTTAGCCTAAAACTCTCTCCTTTTTGTTCCCCTAAGAGTTGAAAAGCACTGTTTTAGCAGTCAGGAAGGAAAAATGCATCAAAACGTGCTTTTGTCTTAACAATGAAATCACTGATATGCTTATAAAAATCTCACTTTTAAAAAATATATAATATGTTCAGTTTTTTATTTATAATATTTTATCTGCTGATGACTTAGAATAAAAGCGTATATTTAGTACTTGTGTTTTTATAAAATTAAATTTTTATTTACTGCTTTATGTTTTGAACATTTTTATATTTGAATGTATTAAATAGATAAATTTTCCAGGTTAAAAAATAAGTTCTGGGCTGAATGCAGTGGCTCATGCCTGTAATCCCAGCGCTTTGGGAGGCCAAGGAAGGAGAATCGCTTGAGGCCAGGAGTTCAAGACCAGGCTGGACAACATACTGAGACCTCATCTTTACAAAAAAAATTTTAAAAATTAGCCAGCATGCTGGTGTGTGTCTGTAGTCCCAGCTACTTAGGAAGCTGAGGTGGAAGGATTACTTGAGCCAGGGAGGTTGAGGCTGCAGTAAGCAGTGTTCATGCCATTGCACTTCAGCCTGGATGACAAAGCTTGACCCTGTCTCAAAAAATAAAATGTTCTGGGGGCTTTTAAATTAAATGCTAGTATATAATTTTGCTCCGGTAATGGTTGTTTATTCATGAATTTCAAGGAGCACATAAGGTAGTTTTAACATATGATAGAGAGATCATAGAGAATACAAAGGCCATTTGACTTTGCACAGAATGTGTTTTTTATATTTGAAAGAACAATTTTGGCAGGATGGGAACAGATGCCAAAGGCTCACTGAAGTAATTGATGAGGTAGGGGATCTGGTGGTTATAGCCACTTGTTAGAGAAGCAGAACCTCACAAGAAAGGAAGTAAATAGTGCGGTAGTTAACTAGAAGAAACTAGAGGTAAGAAAAAAATATTTTGAAAGCAGGAAAGCTTTGAAGACAAAATAGAGCCAGTGGTGGAAAGGTTGAAGATGCTAGGAAGAAATTTTGTAATGTAGGAGATAAACTGGAATTTTTTTCAGTCACCAAATGGTAAGAAGTAATGTATTTCAAAAAAATAGTGGCTGCAATAGTAGCTCAAAGAAAGGTAATTCCTAGATGGTTTAATTATTTCTAGTATCCAGTTCCTTGAAATTTGTTTTCTCATGCAAGTATTATTGTAAGCATACACCAAAGAGTCATGTCTACCTTAAGTTGGTCTACTGCAATTTTGCTGCCTCTCTGTATACAACTGCCTTTTGATTATCATTCTGAACTTCACTTCCTAAAGATATAGACTGTAGTCATAAAAATGTTGATTCAGCACCAATCATAATCTTATGTATACCTGGGTACTTCATTTCCAATTTATTTTGACATACGGTTTTACCCTTCTGCTTTCTACGTTAGGTTATAGCAATACGCCCTATTAGGAGAATTACACATATCTCAGGTACTTTAGAAGATGAAGATGAAGATGAAGATAATGATGACATTGTCATGCTAGAGAAAAAAATACGAACATCTAGTATGCCAGAGCAGGCCCATAAAGTCTGTGTCAAAGAGATAAAGAGGTAAATTATAAAAGGCATTTGTTCATTATTGTTTTCATTCTTGGTACTCCTGATTATCACCACTTTCACTACTCTTTTCTCCAATACTGAGGATACATAATACAAGTCTTCCACCTGCAGTGTGCTGTCAAGCAATATAACCCTTGCAGCTGCCTTTTTGTTGTCTGAAAGAATGGACCATGCTTCTTTGTTTATACGTAATATTTGTTCAGTTAGCGTCATATTCTTTACATGTGACTTTTCTTCTCTAGACTATAAACTCTCAAGGGCAAGGGCTGTCAATTTCTCTCTGTATAAGACAAAGTACAGGGAAACCGTGATAACAGAATAGGATATATGGGTTGATTACATTTTCTGGATATCCCCAGCGTTAAAATGAAAGCCATTTTTCCTTTACGTACTTTTAACTTTATAACTCTTATTACATTTTCTTTTATTAGTGAATTGTAGAGAGCCTGCTTGAATGCTTAGTGACTTAATATTTGACTTTCTGAGGCTTACAGTTAAGAACATTAGTAATTGTAGTTGATGGGTATTTTATATTGCCTCTGACATTAGTTAATATGTGTAGAACATTTATTATGTGCAGAACACTTTGCTAAGCACCGCATATATTATGGAAGTAGCATTTGTTATTAAATAGATGATATTAGCTTGCTTTTATGAGCAGACCTCACTCTGATACAAAAAAAAAATATTGTATTATGCGTAGTTAGGTACTTACATCTTATTGTGATAAGTAAACCAATGGATATGTGTCACTTGACTATCCCTGTGAGCTTAAAAGGGACACACACTAGTGAGGCCATATTTCCAGGCTAGAATTAGATATAATGTTTTCTCCTGCAGTTTGCAGGTATCTGCCTTATTTTGTTTTGTAAGTACCTTAAGTACTTAGAAAATATGAGAATACATTGTAGAGAAAGCAGAGCAGAAGGGAAGAACCCCTCCCTGGTGGGACTCCAGAAGGAGCAGTAAAGTAGGCTGGGGAGAGAGATAGGAGTGGTGATCATTACATTACAAAACAAAATAAATGTTTTATTATCTGGTACTTTAAAACTTTTTCAGATTTGTTTAAACAAGCATGATGTATCTAACCAAGAAAGAGAGCTGTGTTTGATTTTTCTGTTACGGAATTTTTCTGTGTTCTTGAACATGTTTGCTGTGTATTCTTTTTCCACAGACTCAAAAAAATGCCTCAGTCAATGCCAGAATATGCTCTGACTAGAAATTATTTGGAACTTATGGTAGAACTTCCTTGGAACAAAAGTACAACTGGTAAGCCAAAAAATAACACCTTTTTTGCAGTCTAATTGTCACTCAGAAAGCTCATGCAATTTTTCATTTCAAATTTACTCCACTGATTGTCGTACTGTTAAATTATTTTTGTTTTCAATTTTTTTGAAACCATTTTATTGAAGTGTGATTGGCATACAAAAAGCTGTATATATTTAATGAATACATCTCAGTGAGTTTCAGAATAAGTATACACCCATGAAACCATCACAGTCTTCATAGCCATAAACATATCCATCACCTCCAAAGTTTCCTCCTACCTCTTTTGTGATTATTATTATCATCATTATTATTGGCTTTTTTCTTTTGGTGCTGGTGGTAAGAACATTGAACATAAGGTCTAATGTTAAATTAACAATATTGTTAGCGATAGGCACTTTTCTTTATAGTAGATCTCTAGAACTTATTTATCTTGCATAAGTGAAACTTTGTTCCCTTTAACTATCACCTCCCATTTCCTTCTCCTCTCATCCCCTGGCAACTACTAGTCTACTCTCCATTTCTATGAGTTTGACTATTTTAGATTCCACATGCATTAAATAGGTGAAATCACACAGTACTTGTCTTTCTGTGTCTGGCTTATTTCACTTAGCATGATGCCCTCTAGGTCCATCCATGTTGTCACAGATGGCAAGATTTCCTTCTTTTTTAAGGTGCATAATACTCCATTGTATGTCTATACCACATTTTCTTTATTCACTTATGTGTCAGTAGATATTTCAGTTATTTCTGTATCTTGGCTATTGTAAGTAATACTGCAGTGAATACGGAAGTGCAGATATCTCTTTGAGATCCTGATTTCAGTTCCTTTGGCTATTTACCCAGAGGTGGCATTGCTGGATCATATGGAAGTTGTATTTTAACTTTTTTAGTAACTTCCATACTGTTTTCATAATGGCTGTTATCGGGGGACCTGCCCCGATAATCACGTAGGTTCTTTTCTATTTTCCTAAGCGTTGGCTGGCTTGAGAAATAAAGGGACAGAGTACAAAAGAGAGAAATTTTAAAGCTGGGCATCCGGGGGAGACATCACACGTTGGTAGGATCCGTGATGCCCCACAAGCCACAAAAACCAGCAAGTTTTTATTAGGGATTTTCAAAAGGGGAGGGAGTGTGCAAATAGGTGTGGGTGTCAGACATCAAGTACTTAACAGGGTAATAGAATATCACAAGGCAAGTGGAGGCAGGGCGAGATCACAGGACCACAGCTCCGAGATGAAATTAAAATTGCTAATGAAGTTTCGGGCACCATTGTCATTGATAACATCTTATCAGGAGACCGCGTTTTGAGATCAACCCGTCTGACCAAAATTTATTAGGCGGGAATTTCCTCTTCCTAATAAGCCTGGGAGCGCTATGGGAGACTGGAGTCTATCTCACCTCTGCAATCTCGACCATAAGAGACAGGTACGCCCCGGGGGGGCCAGTTCAGAGACCTACCCCTAGGTGCGCATTCTCTTTCTCAGGGACGTTCCATGCTGAGAAAAAGAATTCAGCGATATTTCTCCCATTTGCTTTTGAAAGAAGAGAAATATGGCTCTGTACTGCCCGGCTCACCGGCGGTCAGAGTTTAAGGTTATCTCTCTTATTCCCTGAACAATTGCTGTTATCCTGTTCTTTTTCCAAGGTGCTCAGATTTCATATTGCACAAACACACATGCTGTACAGTTTGTACAGTTAACGCAATTATCACATAGTCCTGAGGTGACATACATCCTCCTTGGCTGACAGGATTAAGAGATTAAAGTAAAGACAGGCATAGGAAATCACAAGGGTATTGATTGGGGAAGTGATAAGTGTCCATGAAATCTTTACAATTTATGTTTAGAGATTGCAGTAAAGACAGGCATAAGAAATTACAAAAGTATTAATTTGGGGAACTAATAAATGTCCATAAAATCTTCACAATCCACGTTCTTCTGCCATGGCTTCAGCCGGTCCCTCCGTTTGGGGTCCCTGACTTCCCGCAACAGGCTGTACCAATTTACGTTCCGAACAACAGTGTACAAGGGTGCCCTTTTCTCCATATCCTCACCTTCACTGGTTATGGTTTTTTGTTTGTTTGTTTGTTTTTTTAAATAATGGCCATCCTAACAGGCATAAAGTGCTTTCTCATTGTGGTTTTGATTTGCATTTCCCTGATGATTAGTCATGATAAGCACCTATTTGATTTTTTGCCGTTAAGTTTCATGAGTTCCTTATATATTTTGGATATTAACCCCTTATCAGAAATATGGTTTGCGCATATTTTCTGCCATTACATAGGTTGCCTTCTCATTTTGCTGAACTTTTTTTATTCTGTACAGAAGCTTTTTAGTTTGATATAATTTCACTTGTTCATTTTTGCTTTTGTTGCCTTGACTTTGGTGTCAATATCCAAAAATACCATGCCCAGACCAATGTCAAGGAGCTTTTAAAATCTGTTTTCTTCTAGGAGTTTTACAGTTTCAGGCCTTACATTTAAGTCTTTAATCCATTTTGAATTAATGTTTGTACATGGTGTCATATAAGGGTTCAAGTGCGTTCTTCTGCATGTGGGTATCTGGTTTTCCCAACAACATTTTTTTTGAAGAGACTGCCCTTTCCCTATTGTATATTCTTGGTGCCCTTGTTGAAAATTGGTTGACCTTCTAGGTAACCTTATAGGTTTATTTCTGGGTCCTCTATTCTATTCCATTGGTCCGTGTGTCTGTTTTTGTGCCAGAATCATACTCTCTGATTACTGTAGCTTCGTAATATAACTTGAAGTCAGAAAGTCTGGTGCCTCCACGTTTGTTCTTGCTCATGATTGGTTTGGCTATTCAGAGTCTTTTGTAATTTCTTATTAATTTTAGGATTTTTTAATCTATTTTTGTGAAAAATGTCATTGGAATTTTAAAAGGGATTACATTGAACTTGTGGATTGCTTTGAGTGGTATAGACATTTTAACAACATTCTTCTAGTCTACAAACGTGTAGTATCTTTCCATTTATATGTGTCTAACTTCTTTCATCAGTGTTTTATAATTTTTAGTGTACAGACCTTTTACCTCCTTGGTTAAGTTTGTACTTAAGTATTTCATTCTTTCTGAAACTATTGTAAATGAGATTGTTTCCTTAATTTCTATTTATTTATTTATTTTTTTGACAGGGAGTTTCACTCTTGTTGCCCAGGCTGGAGTGCAGTGGCATGATCTTGGCTCACTGCAACCTCTGCCTCCCAAGTTCAAGCGATTCTCCTGCCTCAGCCTCACAAGTAGCCTTAATTACAGGCGCCCGCCATGACACCCGGCTAATTTTTTGTATTTTTAGCAGAGACGGGGTTTCACCATGTTGGACAGGCTAGTCTCAAACTCTTGACCTCAAGTGATCCACCCGCCTCGGCCTCCCAAAGTGCTGGGATTACAAATGTGAGCCACTGCTCCTGGTCCTTAATTTCTCTTTGGAGAAAGGTGTTTTTTTTTGAGCTTTATTGAAGTGTAATTGACATACAGTAAACTTCACAAATTTTATATGTACATTTAGTATGTATGTTTTGATGAGTTTTGGCTTACATATACATCTGTAATACCATCACCATAATTAAGATAATGAGCATAACCATCACCTCCAAAAGTTTCTTCATGCTCTTTGATAATCCCTTCCTTCTTCCCCACCCCTTTCCTCCTTGCCTCCTAATCCCCAAGCGACCACTAAAGATTAATCTGTATTTTCTAAAATTTCATATAAATGGAATCATAGAGTATGAGTCCTTTTTTCTGGCTTCTTTAATTCAGCATGATTATTTTGAGGTTCATCCATGTTGCTGTATATAACAGTAATTTGTTTCTTTTTATTGCTGGAGTTGTATTCTGTTGTATGGATATACCATCATTTGTTTATCAATTCATCTGTTGATAGACATTTGGGTTGTTTTCAGTTTTTTGGCTATTAAAAATAAAGCTGTCTGGGCACAGTGGCTCACACCTGTAATCCTAGCACTTTGAGAGACCAAGGTGGACAGATCATTTGAGCCCAGGAGTTTGAGACCAGCATGGGTAACATAGGAAGACCCCAACTCTATTTAAAAAAATAAAATAAAATAATAAATAAAATAAAAATATTTAATAAAATAAAATATCAAAAAATAAAGCTACTGTGAACTGTGGTAGTAAATTTATTTTTTAATGTATTTAATGTTTGCATGTCATGACAAAATACTGCCTTTTAGTTGAAAGGAAACATTTGTTGGTACTTTGAGATGCCATGTGTGTCAGCACTAGAGATATGTAGCAGCCATGTATCCATCATGAAAATAATTCCATTGTTTAGCATTGCACATAGCACAAAGAACTGAAGATGAATAAATTATGGTATAAAAGGAGTCATGTTAAGTTCCTAAACCATTACTACACAGGATTATGTCTGGATAATTGTGAGTGTGGTTATAAAACCATGAAAATGCCATTCATATATATATTTTTGAGACGGAGTCTCGCTCTGTCGCCCAGTCTGGAGTGCAGTGGTGTGATCTTGACTCACTGCAGCCTCCGCCTCCTGGGTTCAAGGAATTTTTCTGCCTGAGCCTCCCGAGTAGCTGGGATTACAGGCGCTTGCAACCACACCCGACTCATTTTTGTATTTTTAGTAGAGACAGGGTTTCACCACATTGGCCAGGCTGGTCTCGAACTCCTGGCCTCAAGTGATCTGCCTGCCTTGTCCTCCAAAAGTGCTGGGATTACAGACCTGAGCCACTGTGTCCAGCCTAAATATGTTTATTTGTTTGTTTGTTTGTTTGTTTGTTTTTTGAGATGGTGTCTTGCCCTGTCGCCCAGGCTGGAGTGCAGTGGTGTGATCTCGGCTCACTGCAACCTCCGCCTCCTGTGTTCAAGTGATTCTCCTGCCCTAGTCTACTGAGTAGCAGGGATTACAGGCGCCTGCCACCATGCCCAGCTAATTTTTGTATGTTAGTAGAGATGGGGTTTCACCACGTTGGCCGGGCTGGTCTCGAACTCCTGACCTCAAGTGATCCTCCCACCTCGGCCTCCCAAAGTGCTGGGATTACAGGTGTGAGCCACCGAGCCTGGCCCCCCATTCATAATTTCTGAAAGAGAAGTTTACCTACCAAGTAGAGATCTCAGATGGTAACCAAAAGCAGAAAGGAAAGCCAAGAGTTGTAGGAATATGTTTGCAGATTTTCCCATCTTAGAGGAGTCAGTAGATACCATTTCAATCTTCTAATTATAAATAGGGAAATTTATATTGAAATTTGAAAATTTTTTTACATGTAATCACATGTTATTCAAAACAGGAAGCATGCTTTCTGAATCATTAAAGAGAATAATTAGAAAAATATATCCTGTATAGGAAAGATAGAAAATAATTTATACAGCATGGAAATCACCTTTACTTAAAAGATTGAAAGAAGTTTTAAAATTGTCTTTACTTGGCATATTTCTTGCAAGAAATTTCTTCACAGTGTTTTCAGTCTTTTTAAAATTATCTTGACTTTTATTCTTACCTTACTGAATGTGTTAATCATGAATGGATCACGCATTCTAACAAGTGCCTTTTTAGGTACAAGATGATATTTTGATGGAAACTTACTCTTCTTGGATATGATGACATTGATGACCTAACATTGAACCATCTTTGCATAACTAAAATAAATCCTACTGAGACTTAGTAGATTATTCTTTATAGATTTGATTTACTAGCATTTTAATATTTACAGCTATATAAAAAGGGATTTGTCTGAGGTTTTCTTTTATGTTTACTGTGGTAGGTTTTAGTGTCAGGGCTAGCATTGTGAAACAATTGAGAAACTTTCTGGCTTTCATTTCTTCATATATTCATTGGTTGGGTTCTGGAGCCAGGAAAGGGGGAAGAAATTTTAGTTCTTCTTCTCCTACTTCACTCACCTAGGACTCTGACTAAAATCAACAGTACTATAATTAAATTATATAGTTTACTGCTTAGCTAGGTTTTTGGGGGGACTAGCTTGGGAACCAAATTACCATCTCAGGCCATTTTTTTCCTTTGTGAAATATCCTTAGCAAATTCTAAATAATTAATTAAAAGAGTTTGTATTAATTAATTAAAAGATTCCTGTGTATTTCTCTCTCCCATCTTCTTCTTTCACTGCCAGCATGATCATGTGGCTGTGTATTATCCCCTGGCAGCCACCCAGCTAGTGAATTCATTTTGGCTTCTGTTACCTGGTGTTTAACCTGAGTATTTTAAGTGCTAAATCTTATTAGTAAACCTGTTGAAAGCTTGGCTCTAGAAACAAAGCCTAACACATACACTTCTGGTGAGACTTTGATACAACTTTCTGTGTGGCAATTAGGCAATTCTTTACATCATCTTTTTTTTTTTTTTTTTTGACCCAGCACTTCTGTTCATAGAAGATAAGCTGAAAGAAATCATTGCAGATATATGGGAAGATTTAGTTACAGTGATGCACAGTTGAAGCATCTTTTATAAATGTAAAGATGTGTAAACAACTTGAATGCTCAACAGTAGGGAATTAGTTAAATGAATATAGATAATTAAGTAATGGAACATTAAGTAACCATAGAATGTTACTGATAAATATATGTGTGACAGTGAAAGTTGTCTGTGATATATTAAGTGAAAAAAACATTTTACAAAACTTAAAGGCCCCACAAAATCCCATTTTGAAAAATAGGTTTGTAAATGCACGCACACAGCCTGGAATTACACATACTGAAGTAAAGGTAGTGGTGATCTCTTGGGGGCATGAGATTATGGGTAACTGTTTTCTTCTTTTCTATTAGTGTTATCAGGTTTTCTGGAATGAACATATGTTACTACTGAAATAAGGAAAAAAATCACCCTTTTTTTAAAAAAACAAATGCCAGCACACATAGAATATGTAGAAATTAAGAAGTAATGCATAACTAGAAAATCATTCCAAATAAAATGATATGAACATTGAGTTTTTAATTGTGTAGTGCCTACTATCTCTGGGGACACTAAGTCTTAAGCAGAAAAACCAAACCAAATGCAGATCTCCTAGAATCCTCATTTAGAAAGATCCAAGTATGTTCTTATCACATCTATTTTCAAAAAAAATATTTTGCCCTCGTCATGCTTGAAAGGAGTTCTTTAACTTAAAAATTTTACATGTTCTAATTATTTCTGTTGGGTTATTTGACAGACCGCCTGGACATTAGGGCAGCCCGGATTCTTCTGGATAATGACCATTATGCCATGGAAAAATTGAAGAAAAGAGTACTGGAATACTTGGCTGTCAGACAGCTCAAAAATAACCTGAAGGGCCCAATCCTATGCTTTGTTGGCCCTCCTGGAGTTGGTAAAACAAGTGTGGGAAGATCAGTGGCCAAGACTCTAGGTCGAGAGTTCCATAGGATTGCACTTGGAGGAGTATGTGATCAGTCTGACATTCGAGGACACAGGTAGAACACTTCTCTCAGTTTAATCTCTGATTCCTCTTTCTTTTTAATTGACTAGAGCTCCCTAAAAGCTTAAGCATAGCATACATCTATTTTCCTTAAAGGGCTATTTGTGGTACCTTGAATGAAAAGGACATTTACAAGAATTATCAGCTAGTCTAGAGCCTCTAAGCATAATGATAAACCCAAACTAACCTTGATTTGTATGACAGTGGATACCTACTCTGTGCCTCAACTTTCCTGGAATCTCATTTGAATGTAATTATAAGTTATTTATGATTGGATAGTATTATGTCTTTACACTCTTTTCAACCCAGTAGCATTCCATAAATAATGATCCCTAACTCTCAGAGGTAAAAAAAAGTAACTGCAATAGGGAAGGCCAATAGGAGGAGGTGAGAAGTCTTTGATAACAAACTTGTTCTGATTGCAGTCTAAACTTCCTCTTATGAAGGTTGGTTTGTATTATGAATATGAGTAATAAGGATAAATGTTAGCATAATTATTAAGGCTTATTCTTGCATTTTGGACTCACTTTCTATAAAAAAACAATAAACTGTGAGAACCGTCTCTCTAGGCTGGGCGCAGTGGCTCATGCCTGTAATCCTAACACTTTGGGAGGCTGAGGTGGGTGGATTGTTTGAGCCTAACAGTTTGAGACCAGCCAGGGCAACACAGGGAAACACTTTTGTCTCTACAAACTTTATATTTAAATTTTTTAAATTTTAAATTTTAATTTTGGTCTCCACAAAAATTAAAAAATTAGGCAGGCACAGTGGCATGCACCTGTGGTCCCAGCTACTCAGGAGGCTGAGGTGGGAGAATCATTTAGGTCTGGGAAGGTCCAGGCTGCAGTAAGCCATGATTGTCCCACTGCACGCCAGCCTGGAGACAGAGACATTATCTCAAACAAACAAACAAACAACAACAAAACTGTTTCTGATTAATCTGACATTATTAGAATCAGATTTGCATGTTGCATTCATTGTTCTCACTGATCTCTTTGTTGATCTGATGGAAAATGCCTTGGGAAAGCATGAATTTACATTTCATGGTTTAAGGGATTCATATAAGTTGTGAGAAAACATACCTATAGTGTATGTGTTAAAGAACATGTTTAAATGTAGGAACCATGAACTGCTTATAAAGGAATATGATGCTTTTTTAATATCTTGTTTTCTATTTGCCTTATTCAAAGGGATTCCTATCCATAGACAGGGATGGGAAACTGTTTCAGAAACTTTTCTATAAGAAATGATTATTTTTATTCTCTTTTATTTGCTCACTTAAAATTCTTACGCATTTAAAAAGTATCATTACTGGCCTTGTGTAGTAGCTCACGCCTGTAATCCCAGCACTTTGGGAGGCCGAGGCAGGCAGTTGCTTGAGCTCAGGAGTTCAAGAACAGCCTGGGCAACATGGTGACACCCCATCTCTAAAAAAATAATAATAATAAATTTTAAAAAAGACTCATCACAAGATTTTAGTAAATAAACAGTGAGGGGTACAGATCCAAGTAGAGAATTGCTTTGGGTGATTTCTTCTGGCAATTTCAAAAGATATTTTTGTTGCCTAGACTTCTTATTCTTGCATGTACCACTAGAGGCTATAGTTTGCTTTCGTAAAGGAATTGTCATTTCTCTTGGACTAAACTCAAAAAAGCTGCGTCTAGGGCCTAAATCTTCTAATTTTAGCTACAGAGTAAGTATTTAATGGCATTTAGAGAGTGAGTTCGTGGAATTAATGCTATGTGAAATTGACATCATAAGCACATGACATGCAGGTAATTTGTTCTTATTTCATTTCACATTGGTATGATTATTTGATAAGGCTTGGAAAGCACTTATTCAATACCTGACACACAGTGAGCATTCACTAAACATTAGCTTTAACCATTATTTAAATTCTATTAATAAATTCTCAGGAGAACAAATTTAGATTTACAAGCTTCAGTATGAGTTTTTATAAATTTCAATCTGATTTTTTTAATTGCCTTCTGAAATATTTATCCTATTCTCAGCATTACTACTTAATTTATATGGCAGAATTATGGGAAAATGCATTTTTCTGTTGCCTACTAATGGACAGTGTATAGTGTCATGGTTCTCACCACTTACGAACATCGCTGGATTAAAATAAATCTCTATTTTAAATCCTTCTGACATACAAAATTTGTTCTTTTTTTTCAAGTGAATATGCTTTTGTGTGTGTGACTGTATTAAGAAAATTGAGTCTGAAGAAAATAAGAATTGACTTTATGGGTCTTTTGTAAAAGGTTGTGTTAAAATCACCATTGCCTAAAATATTTGTAAATATAACCTTTTTAGAAACATATATATGGAGGCTGTGATTGTTGCCGAGTAAAAAGTATAAGGATTTGTTTTGTGAATCATTCTATTCAGCCTGATTTTAGATACACTTTGCTGGTAAGTGTCACTTAGCCATCAGTGTACCAGATGTTTGATTAACTACTATAGCAACCTGCCCTTGTGCTGTTGGGGACATATTACCCATCTACCCCGTGAATTATTAAAGCCTGGTGAAAAATTCTATTTCAAACCCTGTTTGGAAGCCCGTGGAGAGTAGTGGGGTTCAGTTGTTGAGGAAAGGGTGAGGGCAGAGCATGCACTTAGGTCAGTTATGGATTGAAGGTGAATAGGAGGAGGAAAGAACAGCTGACAATTCCAGCAGAACCATGGGTGTGCCTGAGAGAACGTGTGGTTCCATGTGACAGTTGAGGCATTTGGGAGACAACCCAGGTCTTGGCATTTGAGTACCGGTCACATGCTCACAGTTAGAGTTCATGAAAAGTTTTGTTTTTCCTCAGCCTTTGAGTAGGCACCACTGTTCCACAGTCTTAGAATAGCCAAGGAAAAAGAAAGCTGCTTTGTTATTGTCCTTGCTTATCCTCTCGATTTTGCCACTCACTCTCCCTGTTTTCCCATGTGTGGAACACTTTCCTTTTGCTAAAAGTACCTGCGTATGAGAAGAAGGATGCCGATAAGTTGGGGATTGATTTTTAAAACAAGCAAAGATATGTTTTTTATGGTTAAATGATAATGAGGTGGGAGATGGGGAAGCAAAAGAAGGGCTTGCCTTAATATTTAATCTTAAACTTGGAAAATAATAGTGATCTGACTAAACATTGCCTCATTTTTTCTGTATTGTTTTGAGTAGCTTAAAGGAAGAATAACGTT
The DNA here is from genome assembly GCF_028885655.2 of Pongo abelii. Lineage (NCBI taxonomy): Eukaryota > Metazoa > Chordata > Mammalia > Primates > Hominidae > Pongo > Pongo abelii. The sequence continues at coordinate 47,474,712 of NC_072003.2, forward strand.
TATGCTACGTATTAACTCATTCAGTTTTTCACTCTTCGATATTTCTCATTTGGATTTATCTCCATTGTGATTTTTCTGTCCACTTTATAAGCCACAAAATACTCATTCCCTTCTATCAGTTTTAACAACTTAAATTTTTATACTTAAATATTACATTTAAATAATTTAAATCAATTCACACAAATTAAATATAAAGTAACTACTTTTAAGATGAAGTTTTATGAAATAATGTTTGCATAATTGTCTTTCATTTGTTCTTTGGTAAAAAGAAATAATATATTATTGTTATGATATATCTTGAATCACTGTGGATATTAACTCCTAGAAATACTTTACCAGCTGTTTATTTAGATAATAAAATTATATTATCGCGAGAAATCCTTGTCTCAACTTGCAAACAAGATGAGAAGAAAAATGAACTTGTGATTTCCACATTGATACATTTTCATATGCAACCTGAAATGGTAAAGTTATAAAGAAACTATTTCATTATTAGTTTCTACAAGGGAAAAATAACTGAAGCAGCAAGCTTCTAATGTATTTTTTTTAGCATAGTGTACCAGATATATTATGGTTTGCCCACTATCCTTTCAACTTATATTTGCATGTAGCTCTTCTTTGCCTCTCCAAAACTTAGGTTTATTTTTAAGGCCTCAACCCAAGGCTTCCTCCATTAATGTAAGTGCAGTCAGTTATGATTTTACTCTTCTCTAAACTTACCACCTATTGTGCTCCTTTATAGAATACGGGCCTCTGGCATTTCTACCATACAACTGTGGAGATGAAACATAAATACATTTATAAAAAGTACAAGCTTTCTCAGGCAGGGCATTTATCGTCTATCTCCTTAATGTACCCCATGATGCTTATTTAACATGGTGCTAAATGTGGTGAGTGCTCTCTAGGTGTTTTGTGAATTCATGTAAGATCAAAACATAATATTTTGTAAGTTATGCAACCCTTTAGATGAGTACACCCATATAAATTAGTCTATAAAAAGATTTAGGAATGACTACCAGAAGAATAATTGCGTTTGTTTAGACATGGTATTATACATTAAAATCCCAGTTTCTTAAAGACTGTTTTTCTTTTTGAGATCATTAGGATCTTTTTTAAACTGATTACTTTTTCCAGTTTGAGATACACACACACACCCACACACCCACCCACACCCACACCCACACATCCACACACCCTTGGTAGAAAATGTGAAAAATAAAGAAAGGAAAAAAATCCTCATGTTTTTCTACCATACAAAGATAATCACTGTTAACATTTGTTTTGTTCTGCCAGACTTATCATTGGATTTTAAGTAACAATTGTAATCCTGTCATTTTCACTTAACATTGTAACACTTAAACTCTTTTATATTCCAAATTCTTTGTAAATTTTATTTTAATGGTTTGCATTATAGCCTGCAGGAGCCGAGCCCTTTAATTGAATAGGTAGGAAGAGTGGATGGTGAATTGCCTATATTTTTCTCTCTTGTCTGCTATAAAAGACATTTGCAAAAGTTACTTCCATGAGGCAGAAATTGAAATGGGACTCAAATTCAGGTGTACTGAATTCTGCTCTTGTGCTTTTTCCAGGAAACCAGAAGTAAACTTTAAGTAGCTGTTGCTAATAACGATGAGCATCATTGGAAAGCTCACCGTGTGCCAGGGACCGTGCTGTGTGCTTTGCCTGTGTTCTCTCATGATCCTTATATTAATATAACCTACCAGGTTGACACTATTATCCCCATCTTTTAGGTGAGGAAACTGAGGCTTAAGTCAAGTAATTTGCCCAAAATAGTATAGTATTCAGAAGCTTGTACTGTGTTACCTTTAGAGTGCTGATGGAAAGATGCTTTGAGTGCTGGCACGGTGGATCTGGTGGGGAACAATCTTACAGCTCTATATCTAGCCTCTACTCTGTGGTAAGACAACGTCTCTGTCATAAAAGTGCTCACTGGCTCTTCAGAGGAGGTTATTATACCCATGAATAAAAACTAGGTCGTAAGTAACCATCAGATGAGTTATGGGACCAGTAAGTGCTGTAGACATTGCATTATTAGAGCGATCACTTTGTGAGAGGTAGTCAGAAAAAGTTTCTTAGAATTGTTGGGATTTACGTAAGCAGGAAGAGGAGTATTAAGGGCAGGAAGGCACAATATTTTTAAGAAAGGTAAAAATTTTTAAGGGGCGTAATAGGATCTTGATTGTGGATGAAGCAAGAAAGTAATGGCAGCAAGTTGGGAAGATGAATGGGAGCTGGATTGTGAAAAGCCTCGAACTCCAGACAAAGGAATTTGAGCCTTATTCTGTAGGCTCTGCGAAGCAATGGAAAGTGTAAGAGGAATTGCTTATATACAGTGTGAGTAGAATCTAGGATTCCACTTTTTTTAGAAAGGGTGCCTACCTAGAATATTATTTTCTCTCTGTAACTTTAGGTGTAGAATTGTCAGTACCTGTTTTTGAAGTTTACTCATCAAAAAAGGAAAGGCAAATAAATAATTGCAGCAAAAAATGACCTATTAGAGGCATTGAGATTCTTTAAAAAAATTCCCTTCCCTACCACTCTTAAAAATCAGAGTAATGGCAAATCTGTAAGTTCTCTAGAAAAATAATTGGAAAGAATTTATTAATTCTGAGTCTTGTCTTTTCTGTATCTGATTCTGAAATCTTGAATGTGCTAATTCCTTATATTAACAGGACAATGTTTATTGCCTTTGCTTCCCTGTGCCTTGGTCACCTTTCCCGGATGAAAGGCATTCCCATGATATTTTTAAGGCTTGCTTGCCTTTTCAAAGGTCACTCTGTTTATTCTGTCCTGCTTTATACCAGTCATGTGGCAGAAATCAGACTTGCTCTGTGAATCGACTTTGTGCAGATCATGAGGTAACTGCGGCTGTTCCACTTATCATTGATCATTTTCTTCTCGGCAGTCAGGCTTTTATGCCTTTTCAGAGACAGCATTTGCTTTGCGCAACATAGACAGCAAAGTTATAATTAAAATTAGTAAATTGCTGCTTTAAGTTTTGCTGGCTTTGTGAAAAAGACACTTTTTTTGGTTTGATAAACATGTGTTTTTGTTTCATGCCACACTCTACATCTGTCATAATTATGTGGGTGATTCTTGTCCAAATACGATAAAGCAGGCTCTCACATTTTAATGTTCAACAAAATACCTGGCTGGCTGAATGTGGTTATTGCCAATTAGTGCATATGGGATGAATACAGTTTTGTTCAAAAGGACAGAATAATGGAATTCTGATATAAATACTGTTGACCCCAGATCCTCATACTATAATTAATAGATTATTTCCTCTGAAAATAAAAGAGATTGGAGTTTTTCTTTTTTGTTGTTGTTTTTGGTCTGCATTCTGAGTGGCTGTTTGAACTGATTTTAATTTCCTTCATGAAGATGATGACGTTTTAGCTGGCCCTGGGGCAGCCATTTCAGTGTGCATAAAGGTGGTTGCGTTGGGTCGGGGGATGCTCAGAAAAATCATGGAAAGCATGGGAATTCATAGGGTACTTTGGACATTTTGGAATCTTGAAGAGTAAGAACCGTAATTGGTGACTTCAGTGTCGTGTTTCTTCATTTCACCAAATGGCAAAATGTGATACAGTTCTTCCAATATCATGGGCAACTTGTAGCCAGAATTAAGTAGAAGATAAGATTAGAATTGAATATAATAACTTTCGATTTATCATAGTGCCTTTTAAATGCATAGTACCTCTTTGCTATATTATAGTGATAGCTAAATGATCTTTTCACATTCCTAAGTTTTGATTTCTGAATGGCGTCGCTCCTGCCTCCTGACATCTCACACTGTGAATGTGCTACTTGCTTTCTCTAGGCGCACCTATGTTGGCAGCATGCCTGGTCGCATCATCAACGGCTTGAAGACTGTGGGAGTGAACAACCCAGTGTTCCTATTAGATGAGGTTGACAAACTGGGAAAAAGTCTACAGGGTGATCCAGCAGCAGCTCTGCTTGAGGTAAGATTTGGAAAATTCCCTGTCTGTCTTCATACTGGAAGAGTATGGAGGAGGGTTGATAATCATATTCAAGTGATATACACAGTGATGTAGCTTTAGTTATGGGAAAAACAGTTTGATACCGGCTGAGGTCTGAGCAATTTGGCACTTAAAATGTTTTTGAGATTTCTTTCACTAAGTCCCCTCTTTTTTTATTTTCCTTTTCTATTTTAATCAAATAGTTTAACAAAATTTTGTGCACACTTATTATCTAGAGACCAACAATTCTACACAGTTATGGCAAAAAAACAGCAAGCAAGTCTCCTTCTCCCTGGGGTCCCCCATGCCTTCTTCTGCACTTTGACCTCTTTAGCTTTTAGTTGATTAACCCTATTTTCAAAATAGCATGGCTATCTTGCACTTCCTGATTTTTTTTTTTTTTTTTTTTAGTTTTTGTCATTTTCTATAGATGTCCCCCAACAGGAGGTGAAGATTTTACCTTTTTTCTTCCCTTGTCCCCGCTGTATCATTTTAATACCCTAGATCTCGCAATAAGAATTTTTTTCTTGTTTTTGTTACATCCATATTAGTATTTACATTATTATGATTATGTAAATGCTTTTCACAGCAGGAGCCACATGGTAAACTATGATCACTTTTTCTGTTCCTATTTTTGTTTTTCTCTACTTTTTAAGAATATTTTCAGAGTTAGCTGTCTTGTTTCTTTTGTTTACTTTTTCACCAATTGTCTAATTCTGTCAAGACATTCAGACACTTTAGGTGTTCTATCCATTTTATCTTCTTAAGCATCCAGTCTGAACTGGTTGTTTTTGACATCCGGTTTTATGGCTGCCTTCCTAGGTTCTCCCTTCACCTCTCACCATGTTGGATTTCCTGTCTCCTGTATTCCATTTCTTGCTCTTTCTTGGTCCATTCCCTCATTTTTGTAGTGTTAACTTCCTGATAGTTTCCTGAGAAAGCTTGCATGAGTGGTAAATGTTTTAGACTTTGCATATCTGAAAATGTCTTTATGTTTCCCTCATACTTGATTAGTAATTTGAGTATAGAATTCTGGTTGGAAATAATTTTTCTACAGAATTGTACTTTGCCTCCATTTTACTTCACTTTCCCATTTCCAATGTTGCTGTTGGTAAAACTGATTCCATTCAGTTCCTATCCTTTCAGACCTGCTTTACCCTGAAAACTTTCAGGTTCTTCCCTTTATCCTGGGATTCTGAAATTTCATAATAATCTGCCTTGGCATGGGTTTCTTTTCATGCATTTTTGCTCATTCTTTCTTTGAATTCTTCCTATTCTTTGGTTCTAAAATTTTTTCTTAAATTCTTTTATTGATGACTTTTCCCCTTTATTTTTTGGAACTCCCATGACTTGGAGATTACATTTCTGACTTATCTTTTCTCTCCTATTAGTCTCCACTTTTATGTTTTGCTCTACTTTCTGTGCAGACTTTCTCAGATTTATCTTTTAAAAACCCTCTGAATTTATTATTTCAAAAACTTTCTCTGCATGTTCTTTTATAGTGTCCTGTTCTTGTTACATAGTTGTAATATATCTTATCTCCATGAGAAAGATACTTATAGATATATTTTAAAATTTTACTTCTCTGACCACTTGGTATATTAAAAAGAAAAAGAAAAAAATTACTTCTCTTTAAGCTGCTTTTATCTGTTTATTATATATTTCTTTTAGTCTCTGTCTTCTATATTAGAGTCTTTCATTAGATATCTGGACATTTTTGTTTGTGTGTTTATATTTAATAGTAAGGAACAAAAAGGCTGATTGGAGGCTATGAGCATAGGAGTGGGGCTTATCAACAGTGAGTTCCACAATAGAGTCACCTGGCTGGGCTGTTTGGTTGAGGAATCTTCTACTCAATAGCTTTAAGTCTTCCTTCTTAGGATGGTCAGATTCCTCAGAGAAGACTCTTCCTGTCTCTTGCCTTGAGAATGAAGGCTTGGTTGCCATCATTCTGGGAACCAAGCAGGGGAAGAATGATTGGGGTCGGGGGTATCACTGCATTCAGCATCCGTATATATGCATTCACCTGAGCTCTTGTTTTCAGCGTAGTATATGTTCTTCTCAGCTGTGCCCAGGGTTCCCTGTGCAGAGAACCGCTGTTTTATGTTCTTAAGAAAATAAACTTCCAGTGTTTTGCTGGGGTGGGGGAGGGGATCTGGGATCTGACTCCTTCCTAAATTTATTTCAGCCAGTCCTCCTTATTTTAGCACATCAGCCCCTCCTCCCTTTTACCCTTGCTTAAAATATTATTAATGCAAATTGATTTGTAAAATTGAGGAAAACTTACTTTGTGAAAGTTTTTATTTTTTTCTTGTTTATTTCTGTGCTTGGAACTCCCTCGTGCTTCCTGTTTTTTTTTTCTGTTTTTGTGATCTTAGAACAGGATGGCCTGGGACATGTGTCTTATTAAGCAGGAGACCATACGTTCTGGTTTGCCTGGCACATTCCCAGTTTATGCCTAATATTAATTGCACTCTTTTTTAGTCTCGGAAGTGGGTTTTGTTTGGACGATAAAAAAGTACAGTTACCTTACTTAAAAGCCCTGGTATTTGGAGGTAAGAGTTTGATTTGGTTCAGTTTTGCTATTTTTTGTTGTAAGATCATTACCTTCTGGCTCCATAACTGGTTTACTCTGGTTCATTTTACTATGAAGAGTAAAATAGTGAACATTATTTAAGATTTTAGTAGTTTCTTATATAAGATCTTTCGACTTTCAGTTTAATTTATATTGGGACATTTTTTCAGGTTATCTGACAGATTCTCCCATTAGATACTTATAGTTATCCTGTTGAAAAGAATTTTAGAGTACTCCCCTGACACTTAAATTTTTTCAACAACTGTTTTGAAGCAAGTTCACCAAAGACAGCTTTACAAGTAATAGTAATGATTAAGTCCCCTGTTTATTTGTTCAGTTGATAAACAATATGTTTTAGGTCTTCACCGAAACATAACCTAAACCTAAACATTCACCTAAACATTAAAATCAAACTTTGTAATGATTCAATAATATTTGTTAAATTGATCTTTGATAACAAGCAGCTAGCATAATGATACTTTCTTGTCTGATGTAGACCTTGGTACTAACTTTTTTGGCAGTCGATTTATTAGCATTCAAAAAAAGGTATGAAAACCTCGAATGATATCTCAGAGTAAATGCCCTCTGGGCCCACATACTAATTACTGTAGTTTAGTTATGAATAGCATCGGTTCCTTACAGACTGTAAATGCTATAAAATGAAGCAAGGCATACATATGGAGGAACTGAGTATCTTGGTACCTAACAGCCTCTTCCTCCCTGCTTGCCCAAGTCCTGGGTAGAAACCTCAGACCTCACAGATTGTTGAAACAGTTAAATAACAATACATATTAAAGCATTCTATAAATGGTAAAGTACTCTACAGATGTTAATTTAATATCCACTGATATTTCTTCTGTGTCCATTTTGAAAGCCATTTGTTGTTTCCATTGCCAGTAGGTTCACTTAAATTTAAAAAAAGAACAAACTCAATTACACAACACTTTACATTTGAAGTGAATATTCCTGAGAGTTTGGAGACCCAAGTATAGTTTTATTATCTTTCTACATAGAAAACCTACTTTTAAAAAACGATATCTAGATATTATTTGTAAAATGTATAAGATTATTTTATGTTTAAGCTAATTTATATTATTAAGGTAATATAGGCCAGATGTGAAGAATGTAATAGTAGATGTAAATATACACTAGAGTGCTTACTCTGAATAAAGAATAAACTTTTTCTGCTGTATATTCTTCTTTTTATTTATGAAGGATATGCCCGTTTCCTTGATCTACCATGTAATTGTTGCTTATGTAAAACAGAATGTATTTCAAGTTATTACTTAATATTGTCCAAAAAAGGAGAATTCAAAATTTAGATACTCTCTTTTGAAAATTTATTGGAAGACTATAAAAATAGGTCCAGCTACTTAATTAATAAATGGTGGTAGGCAGTAGAATTTGGGCAAGTCTATAACTGAGTAGCACTAAAATATTAGATATAAGGAAAGTAAGGGCTTGTATGTAATTAATAGACTTGAAAGAAAATTACAGAATTATTTTCTTACCAGATATATGTTATATTTATAACTGGCACATGTCCAGACTTTATTGTTAAATATGAATGCATATCTCAAATACATTTTTGTGTGAATGGGCAAATAAAATGCATGGATACAATAATTAATTGTCTTTATAGGCAATAATATTTACAGTTCGAAAAACATATATTCCCCAAAATAGAGAAGTCATTAGTCTAGATATAGTAAACTTGCTTTAAAACTGAACTTCTTACTTAATTAGAATTAGATCCAGTTAGTAATTAGACCAATAGTATATTTACTACTTAGATACAGTAGACATGATCTTTTGATTTGAGCTATACAATTATTGTCAAAGAATGTCAGAAGAGAGGGACTTAGACATCATCTAATCCAGCTTCATCCTCTTAAGGATAAAAAGCTTAAGGCCTAAGATATTATTTTAATTTTTTTATTTCGCTGCATGCTATATTAATGATACAATTTCCAAAAATCGAATGGAGTAAAAAAAATACCTTAAATAAGGCATACTTTTTTTTATTGTGTTGTGCTTCATTGTACTTCACAGACTGTGTTTTTTAACAAATTAAATGTTTATGGCAGGCCAGGCGCAGTGGCTCACGCCTGTAATCCTAGCACTTTGGGAGGCTGAGGCGGGTGGATTGCCTGAGCTCAGGAGTTCAAGACCAGCCTGGCTAACATGGCGAAACCCTGTCTCTACTAAAAACACAAAAAAATTAGCTGGGCGTGGTGGTGCATGCCTTGTAATCCCAGCCACTCAGGAGGCTGAGGCATGAGAATCGCTTGAACCCGGGAGGCAGAGGTTGCGGTGAGCCGAGATCGCACCATTGCACTCCAGCCTGGGCGACAGAGCAAGACTCTGTCTCAAAAAAAAAAAAAAAAAAAAAGAAAGTGTTTATGGCAACCCTGTGTCAAGCAAGTCTGTTGGCACCATTTTTCCAACATCTTACTTCATGTCTGTATGTCACATTTTGGTAGTTATTGCAATATTTTTAACTTTTTCATTATTATATCTATTATGATGATCTGTTATCAGTGATCTTTGGTATTGCTATTGTAATTGTTTTGGGGCACCACAAACTGCACCCATATAAGACAGCAAACTTAATCAATAAATGTTGAGTATGTACTAACTGCTCAACTGGCCAGGCATTCCCCTTTCTCTCTCCCTCTCCTCTGGCTCCTATTCCCTGAGACACAGCAATATTGAAATTAGGCCAAGTAATAGCCCTACAGTGGCTTCTAAGTGTTGAAGTGAAAGGAAGAGTCACACATCTCTCATTGTAAATCGAAAGCTAAAAATAATTCAGCTTAGTTGAGGAAGGCATGTTGAAAGCTAGGCCTCTTGTGCCAGATAGCCAAGTTGTGAGTTCAGAGGAAAAATTCTCAAAGGAAGTTAGAAATGCTATTCCAGTGAACACACCAATGATAAGAAAGTGAAACGGCCTTATTGCTGATATGAAGAAAGTTTTAGTGGTCTGGATAAAAGATCAAGCCAACTACAACATTCCCTTAAGCCAAAGCCTAGTCCAGAGCAAGGCCCTAAGGCTCTTCAGTTCTGTGAAAGCTGAGAGAGGTGACAAAGCTGCAGAAGAAAAATTTGAAGCTAACAGAAGTTGGTTCATGAGATTTAAGGAAAGACGCCATTTCTACAACATAAAGTGCAAAGGGAAGCAGCAAGTACTGATGTATTGTAGAAGCTGCATCATGTTATCTATCCAGAACATCTAGTTAACATTGATAAAGGTGGCTACACTAAAAAACAGATTTTCTATGTAGATGAAACAGCCTTATCTTGTATTGGAAGAAGTGTCATTTAGGACTTTCATGGCTAGAGAAGTCAGTACCTGGCTTCAAAGCTTCAAAGGGCAGGCTAACTCTCTTGTTAGGGGCTAATGCAGCTGGTTACTTTAAGATGAAGCCAGTGCTCATTGACCATTCTGAAAACCCTAAGGCCCTTAAGAATGATGCAAAATCTACTCTGCCTTTGTTCTGTAAATGGAACAACAAAGCCTAGGTGACAATGCATCTGTTTATAGCATGGTTTTACTGAATACTTTAAGCCCACTGTTGGAACTTACTGTTCAAAAAAAAAAGATTCTTTTGAAAATACTGCTGCTCATTGTCAATGCTTCTGGTCACCCAAGAGCTGCGATGGAGATGTACAAGGAGATTAATACTGTTTTCATGCCTTATAAAACAACATCCATTCTGCAGCCCATGGATCAAGGAGTTATTTTAACTTTCAAGTCTTATTATTTAAGAAACACATTTTTTAAGGCTGTTGCTCCCATAGATTATGATTCGTCCCATGCATCAGTGTGAAGTACATTGAAAACCCCTAGAAAAGATTCACCATTCTAGATGCCATTAAGAACATTCATGATTCACTGGAGGAGGTCAAAATATCAACGTGAACAGGAGTTCAGGAAGAGTTGATTCCAGCCCTCACGGATGACTTCGAGGGGTTCAAACTTCAGTGGAGGAAGTTACCACACATGTGGTAGAAACAGCAAGAGAACTAGAATTAGAACCCAAAGATGTGACTGAAATACTTCAATCTCATGATAAAACTTGAACAGATGAGGAGTTGCTTCTTACAGATGAGCAAAGAAAGTGGGTTTCTTGAAATGGAATCTAATCCTGGTGAGGATGCTATGAACCTTGTTGAAATGACAACCTTGATGTTGTGAACCTTGTTGAAATTCTAAATGATTTAGAATATTATGTAAACATAGTTGATAAAGGCAGCAACAGGGTTTGAAAGGATTGACTTCAATTTTGAAAGAAATTCTGCTGTGGGCAAAATGCTATCAAATAGCAATGCAGGCTATAAGAAATTCTTTCATGAAAGGAAGAGTCAATAGATGAAGCAAATTTTACTGTTGCCTTATTTTAAGAAATTGCCACAGCCACCCTAACTTTCAGCAGCCACCACCTGATCAGTCATCAACCATCAATATTGAGACAAGACACTCCACCAGCAAAATGGCAACAACTAACACTGAAGGTTAGCATTTTATAGCAAGAAAGTATTTGTTAATTAAGGCATGTACATTGTTTTTTAGACATAATGCTATTGCACACTTAATAGACTATAGTATATTATGTAAACATAACTCTTATATGCACTGGGAAACAAAAAAAACATACATGTGACTCACTGTTGCAAAATTTGCTTTATTGCAGTGGTCTGGAATTGAACCCACAGTGTCTCTGTATTGATTAGGGGCTGCAAATTTTAGCAAATAGGCAAATTTGCAAATATGGAATAATAAGGATCAACTGTAATTACTGCTTTTTGCCATTATCTTTTAAAACAGATAAGAAAAAGTTACGTCAACAATATATTTACACTGCCTTTTATGTTTGCCATGTAATCAGTTCTGCCAGTGCTCTCTATTTCTTTGTGTGGATACTGTCTAGTGTCCTTTAACTTCACTCTTTTGTGTTTCTTGTCTCATCTCCTGGTGACATATTCTCAGTTTTTGTTTTTCTGGGAATGTCTTAATTTCTCCTTCATTTTTGAAGTAATTTTGTTGGTATAGAATTTGGGTTGACAGTTGTTTGCTTTCAGCCCTTTCATATATCCTCTCAGCACTTTCTGGTCTCTGGTTTCTGCTGTGAAGCCAGCTGTTAAGCTTGTGGCAGATCTCTTATGCCTAATGAGAGCAGCATTTTTCTCTCATAGTTTTCAGGATTCTCTCTTTGTCTTTCATTTCTGACAGATTGACTGTGTTTATGTGTGATCCTCTGAGTTTACTTAGTTCTTTTTGAGCTTCTTGGATGTGTAGGTAAATGTTTTTCATCAAATTTGAGAAGTATGTGGCCAGTATTTCTTCAACTATTCTTTATGCCCCTTTCTTTTTCCTCTCCTTCTGAAACTCGTATTATGGTGTGTTGGTAATCTTTGTGGAGTCCCGTAGGTCTCTAAAGTGCTGTTCACTTTTTTTAAAGCCTTTTTTCTTTCTATTCTTCAGACAGGATCATCTCAGTTGACCTGTCTTCAAGTTCGTTGATTCTTTCTTCTGCCAGCTGAAATTGTCGTTCAGCCCCTCTAGTGAATTTTTCATTCAAATTACTGTAGTTTTCAACTCGAAAATTTCTATTTTAAAATTTTTATTATTTATCTTTGTTTATATTCTCTATTTGTCAAGACATCATTCTCATACTTTCCTGTAATTCTTTAGACAGGATTTCCTTTAGTTTTTTTAAATGTTAGTAAATATATATAACAGAAAAAGTGCCATTTTTACCACTTTTATGTGTACAGTTCAGTAATGTTAAAGCACATTCGCATTGTTGTGCAGCCAATCTCCAGAACTTTTTCATCTTGTTAAAGTGAAGGTGTATACTCATTACACAGCAATTCCCTGTTTCTTTCTCCCTCCCTCAGTCCCTGGCAGCTACCATTCTCTTTTCTGTTTCTATGAGTGACTACTCTATATACCTCATATAAGTGCATCATACGGTACTTATCTTTTTATAATTGACTGACTTCACTTAGTTTCCTCAAAGTTCATCCAGATTGGGGCATTAGTTTTTTAAGCATATTTATAATAGCTGATTTGTAATCTTTTTTTTTTGAGATGGAGCCTCGCTGTGTTGCCCAGGCTGGAGTGCAGTGGCGGGATCTTGGCTCACTGCAAGCTCCGCCTCCCGGGTTCACACCATTCTCCCACCTCAGCCTCCCAAGTAGCTGGGACTACAGGTGCCTGCCACCAGGTCTGGCTAATTTTTTGTATTTTTAGTAGAGACGGGGTTTCACCATGTTAGTCAGGATTGTCTCGATCTCCTGACCTTGTGATCTGCCCGCCTTGGCCTCCCAAAGTACTGGGATTACAGTCATGAGCCACCATGCCTGGCCGCTGATTTGTAATCTTTATCTAATCAACATGTCTTCCTTAGAGATGGTTTCCATTGACTTCTCTTTTTCTTTTTTGAGACAGGGTCTCACTCTGTCACCCAGACTGGAGTGCAGTGGCGCACTCATGGCTCATGGCAGCCTCGACCTTACCCAGCCTCAAGTGACCCACCCACCTCAGCCTCCCGAGTAGCTGGGACTACAGGCACACACCAGCATGCCTGGCTAATTTTTTTGTAGGGACAGGGTTTCGCCATGTTGCCCAGGCTGGTCTCGAGCTCCTGAGCTCAAGCAATTTGCTCACCTTGGCCTCCCAGAGTACTGGGATTACAGGCATGAGCCACTGAACCCAGCTGACTTCTCTTTTTTTTTTTCATTCTTTAGGGCCATACTTTTGTATTTCTTTGTGTGTGTCTCATAATTTTTTTTGTTGAAACTGAATATTTAGAGTGTTATATTTATATTAAATATAGTCAGATATATAATTGAATAATATAACCTTAAGGGTTTTTTGTTTGTGCTGTTGTTGTTGCTGTTTGTTTAGTGACTTTCTGGTTTCATTCTGTAAAGTCTGTTTTATTCATTAATGTGTGACCACTGAAGTTGCTCAGTTTGTTTAGTGGTCAGCTAGTGACCGGACAGAGATTTCTTTAAGTACCTGGACAGTAGCTCTCCCACTCCTTGCCCAAGGGGCTCTTATGTGTGTATTGAAGTGGGCCTTTCACACTTTGGCAGATGGTTTACAACTGTGCCTTAGCCTTCACTTCCTGCTTTTGCAGAGCCTCAGTGTCTGCCAAAGATGAGCTGCTAGGGCCTTCTCAGATCTTTCCTGGACATACTTAGAGCCTGCATATTCACATGAAATTTTGGATTCTCAGGCATATGTCAAGGCTTTTCAAAGCCCCCATGAATATCTCATTTCCCAGTTTTTCCATTTAAGTTTTTTGGTCAGCCTCTTGTTAGTCCCAACTAGTTTCATTGCCTCAGGCAGCTGCAGTGCTAAACAGTTGCCACTGGTTGTTTTTGGCACATGTCCTAAGGATAAAACTGTTCTCACAGAGTGTTCTCTGAGTTAAGTCAAATAAGGATATGGAGCTCTTCTAAGGAACTGCCAGAGTCAAACAGGGGCAGTTCTCTGGGGGTGGGGCTTTTGAAGGATTGTAATCCTTTTCTACCCCCTAACAGGATTGCTAGGCTACTGATTTTCACAGCTACTGGGGTTATGAGGCTGTTGATTTTGCTACCATGAACTTGAGAGAAAGGGATGAGTGTAAAGCAAGTTAAAATATCACAAAGCTCGTTCTGTTTACTGAGATTCAGCTGTTTTTCTTGAATAAGCACTCCCCAAGTTGTTGCAAGTTAATATGTTAGCATTCTGAAAAAGTTGATTTTGACAATTTTTGCTAGTGCTCTCATTGCTTTTCTGGAGGAGCAGATTTTCAGAGTTTCTTACTCTACCATTCTATAATAGAAGTGCTTCCTCCCTCATTTCATTTTGATTCTGTGCTTGAATGATTTCACTGCATGCTTCTGATACTTGTATTTTGGTTTATCACTTGTTCAGATGAAATATATCTTCAGGTTACTTCGTTCAAAGATTTGTGTGTGAATTGTATTTTGAATCCCTTTTATATTTGAGAAGGCTTCTTTGTTGTCTGCACCAGTAGTAATATATATGTAAATAAAATAAGAATGTCTTAGTCTTCTTTTTTTTTGAGATGGAGTCTCGCCCTGTCACCCAGGCTGGAGTGCAGTGGTGCAATCTTGGCTCACTGCAACCTCTGCCTCCCAGGTTCAAGCGATTCTCCTGCCTCAGTCTCCCGAATAGCTGAGATTACAGGCACATGCCACCACGCCTAGCTAATTTTTTGTATCTTTAGTCGAGATGGGCTTTCACCATGTTGGCCAGGCTGGTCTCGAACTCCTGACCTCGTGATCCATCCGCCTCGGCCTCCCAAAGTGCTGGTATTACAGACGTGAGCCACCGCACCTGGTCAGAATGTATTAGAATGTATTTCTTAAGACTGCCATAACAAAATACCACGGACTGGGTAGCTTTGAAGACCAAACAGAAATTTATTTCCTCATGGTTTTGGAGGCTAGAAGTCCAAGATCAAGGTGTGTGTAGGTTTGGTTTCTCCTAAGGCCTCTCTCCTTGGCTTACAGACAACCGACTTGTGGCTGTGTCCTCGGGAGACCTTCTGTGTGCATGCATCCCTGGGGTCTCCTCCTTCCTCTTATAAGGGTACCAGTTGTATTAGACTAGGGGCCCACTCTTACCTTCATTTAAACTTAATTACCTTCTTAAACACCGTGTCTTCAAATGCAGTCTTCACCCTGACTGCCTTTGAGACAGAGCGGAGGGGGTTAGGGATTCTGTCAATTTTGAGGGGGCACAATTCAGTCCATAACAAAGGATATATATAGTAGATACATAATATATGTGTACCAGTGTGCTCATATCATGTACTTTATGTAAAACGAAATCAGTTTTAAAAGGTGATTATATTTTCAATGAAAGCACTGTGTTCTAATTAGATAATTGTTTTTACTTCATAATATGTCTATCCTAGCTTATTATATAAATAAAAGTGTCAACTCTGTTATTTTCTAGGGGTTCATACCTTTGCCTATACCCTTTTTAATGATATTTTGCAGGAATCTTTTTAAACCACTCCACCCATTTGTAATATTAGGCTCTGTGAACCCAGAAAATTTGAGACAGGTCTCAGTTAATTTAGGAAGTTTATTTGGCCAAGGTTGAGGACGCGTGCCCATGACACAACCTCAGGAGGTCCTGACGACACGTGCCCAAGGTGGTCAGAGCACAGCTTGATTTTATACATTTTAGGGAAACATGAGACGTCAATCAGCATATGTTTGACATGAACTTGGTTTGGTCTGGAAAGGCAGGACAGCTCTCTGGAGAGGGCTTCCAGGTGACAGGTAGATAAGTGACAAACCCTTGTGTTCTTTTGAGTTTCTGATTAGCCTTTCCAAAGGGGGCAATCGGGTTTACCTCAGTGAGCAGAGGGGTGACTTTGAATAGAATGGGAGGCAGGTTTGCCCTAAGCAGTTCCCAGCTTGACTTTTCCCTCTAGTCTAGTGATTTTGGGGGCCAAATATATTTTCTTTTCACAGCACACATGGACAGCAATGTGCTGTAATTATAGTTAAGGCAGATAAGTGAGGGCACCACAGGCAGCCTTCGACGTTATGGAACTTCTTCCAAGTGAAGACATCAATTCCATTTTGGATATTAAATATTTACAAGCTATTTTTTTTTCTGGTATTTATAAATAAAAAAAAATACAAATACTAATATTTTCTACTTGCACTTTGGTGGGTCATTTTCCACTTTTGTGACCACTGGTCTAAATAGATAGACAGATGTCTTCACAAATGGGTAGTAGGTTCACAGGTGTTCATTTTGTTGTTATGCATCATATCTTATATATATTACATATATTTGATGTATTCAAGATTGTAAAATATTTTAAACTAGTGATAATTTTGCTTGAAAATTCTATAGGTGTTATTTTAATGACATTCTCATTTTTATTGCACAGGAGGAGGAATCTAAATCTTTTCAATCTATAGTGTCAGGGTCTTCTAGAATATTTTCGTTTCTTTAATTATTCCCTATTTTAATTTACTGAGACCTCTTCTTTAGTTATATTAACCAGTTATGAATTGTATCTCTTAATTTTTCCTGTATTTATCCCCTACATGTCTCTAAAGCCCTTTTTCTTCTATGTCCTGAACATTTTTCTCAAGTTTGTCTTTATCACAGATTTAATTTCCATAGTTGAGGATATAGAGGAAAAGTAAACTCAGTTTCTCCTACTGCACTCTCACAACACAGAACACCTCTGACCAAATGCATGGGTTTTTTCTCCATATGCCAAGCAAGCAGTTCTTCAGCAGCCGACCACAGCTGGGTGTCCTCTAATTCAATTCTGACGATGTGTATCAGATCCTACGGGTTGAGCACTGAGTCCCACAAGACTGCCTCCCCCTTCAGATGTCAGTTGTGAGTTGGCTTCCAGAACGTGTGACCAACCAGTTATAAATTGGAGTTCCCACAAGCCCCTCCTCAGGTTTGCTTAATTTGCTAGAGTAGCTCACAGAACTCAGGGAAACAATTTACTTGCATTTACTGGTTTATCAAAAGAATATTTTAAAGAATACAAACAAACAGCACAGGAGCTTCCATCCCAGTGGAGTCAGGGTCTACCAGCCTTTTTGCACCTGGCTGTGCTCATATTCACCTTCCTGGAAGCTTCCTGACCTCAGTCCTTTCTGGTTTTTAATGGAGGCCTTGTCACATAGGCCTGATTGATTAAATCATTGGCCATTGGTGATCAACTCAACTCTTAGCCCTTCTCCCCTCCACAGAGATTGGGCTGGGGAACTGACAAGTCCTCAGCCCTCTAATCATGCCTTGGTCTTTCCTGTGACCAGCCCCCATCCTGAAGCTGTGGAGGGACTGCCAGCCACCAGTCAATTACTAACATATAAAATGATACTTATCACTTTGGTGATTCCAAGGATTTTAGGAGTTGCATGTCAGGAAACAAAGAGATGAAGGCCAAATATATATTTTACAGTATCATAATAGTATTAATTGTGTGTGGCTTTCAGAGCTGATTTTAGTTGTTATTTTATCTTTATTTTCTGTTGTGGAAAATTTCAACCATAGCAAAAGCAGAGAAGATAGTATAATGAATTCTGTGGACTCATCACCCAGCTTTAATATCTTGTTTCATCTATTGCTTCCCATTCTCCCCTACCCAACCTCTGATTATTTTGAAGCAGATTCCAGACATCATCATCTTTTCATAAATGTTTCAGTAGCTATCGACAAAAGATATACACTTTTAAAAAGCATAATCATACTATATCACACCTAAAGATGACAGTTACCTAGTCATGTGTAATGAACTCTATGTAATCTATTCCTGGATTGCCTACAGACATCTGTAGTTCTTCTCTTGTCAGAAATTATTATTGAAGAACAATTCTCAGTGTACATTCCTCCCACAGTTCATCCCATTGTGACTTCACATTCCTAGGAATAATGCGTCATATCATAGCTATTTCCATTCCCAGTCATACTTTGTAGGTAGGAATTACAGTCCTAGGATTGATACAGAAAATCTTTTAGTTGGGGAGAATAAAGGAGAAACAGCCCTAATTATTTTTGAAAGTGGCCCTGGATGTGGGCAGTAGAATCCCTGCTCTGAAGTTAGGGTAAGAAGACAAGGTTTGATAGCTACAAAGCTCTTAATTGTAATTTTCGTCCTTCCATGGACTCATCAGTTTGCCTTGGAGCTTCATCTGAGTAGTGATTACCAGAAATTATTTTCTGCCAGAATATTGATCAGTATTTCTGATGCTGTTTAAATTCTATATGTCTTTTTATGCTTTTGAAAACCAGAAAGTATCTAAGACAGGTCTCAACCAGTTTAGAAGTTTATTTTGGCAATGTTCTCCAGAGATGATTTTGAGGGCTTCAGTATTTAAAGGGGAATGGGCAGATATTGGGGAAAGAGGAAGAAATTTTAAAAGGTATGAGTAGACAAGAGACAAATGGTTGCATTCTTTGGAGTCTTTGATCAGCCATTCACCTGTGAGAGGGAAACAGAAGAATAGTCACTGATGCATTCATCTAGCTTAGTGAATCTGCATTTCTGCATAAGATAAGATAAACATAGTGCACAGGAAGCCATCAGATACGCATTTGTCTCAGGTGAGCAGAGGGATGACTGAGTTCTGTCCTTTGTCCTGTATGTGTAAAGAATAAGCTATCAATTTGCATGGTTGGGATGAAATTCAACAGAACTGTTACAGGTTAAAGATCTTGGGGCCCACAAGGAATTTCTAAGCGGGGGGATTATGAGGGAGGTATATAGCTTTTTTGGTCTTTGTAGCTATCTTATTTGGAAACAAAATGGGAGGCAGGTTTGTGTGACGCAGTTCCCAGCTTGTCTCTTCCCTTTTGCTTAGTGATTTGGGGGTCCTGAGATTTACTTTCCTTTCACACTCTCCTGTGTAAAAGAGGAAGGCAGGCAAATTGGGCACAAATTTAGCCTAAGTCTGCCTCCTTACATATTAATATTTTAAGTTTGGCCTAAAGGTTTCCCCTTACAAAGTAAACTGCAGCCTAACTAGATGTGTAAACACACTATTCTTAACCAATCACAGATTTTCAGCAAGTCACAGGAAGTCAGCTGTTAACAAACTGTTTAAATAAAGCAAACACCAAGCTGTAAGCAATCCCGCTGTTTCTGTACACTCTTTGTTTTCTGCATGTCACTTTCCTTTTTCTGTCCATAAATATTATCAAACCATACGCCAGAGTTTCTCTGAACCTATTCTGGTTCTGGGAGCTGCCCAATTTGAGACTCGTTCTTTGCTCAATTAAACTTAAATTTAATTTATCTAGAGTTTTTCTTTTAACAGGCATCACTAACTTTTCTTCTTATAATCTAGGTATTCTGTCACACTGTTTTTAAAACCTCCTTCATAATTCAGAAACATTGCTTTATTAATTTTCCTACTTTTTAAAAACTCTAGTGTCTTAAAATTTTAAGAGAAAAAAATTACTTGTTCAGGTCTGACAGCCATTTCTAAAACATATCCAGCATTTATCAATTACATATGATTAGAGCCATTAAAGAATAGATTTTTTTTCCGGCCGGGCGCAGTGGCTCATGCCTGTAATCCCAGCACTTTGGGAGGCCGAGGCGGGCAGATCACGAGGTCAGGAGATCGAGACCATCCTGGCTAACACGGTGAAACCCCGTCTTTACTAAAAATACAAAAAAGTAGCCGGGCGCAGTGGCGGCCACCTGTAGTTCCAGCTACTCAGGAGGCTGAGGCAGGAGAATGGCGTGAGCCCGGGAGGCGGAGCTTGCAGTGAGCTGAGATCATGCCACTGCACTCCAGGGCGAAAGAACGAGACTCCGTCTGAAAAAAAAAAAGAATAGATTTTTTTCCTTAGCTAGTGTTAAAAAATTACTCATGATGCTTATTAAAGGTGGTAAGGATTACTTTATTCAAGGTGGGAGACTAGGTGTAAGAAACACTGCAATGGGGTTTTGCAGTGACGAGAGAGTGAATGGGGAATCAGTAGAGGGAAACATTCTAAGAGGAAACATTGGGGTTACGAGGGATTCTCACTAGAAGGACACAACAGAACTCTTGCTGAAGGGGGGCCAGGGTGAAAAGATACTGGGTTAGAAGTGAGAACAGATACGTATGGGTATGGGTCATTTTTGCTAACCTGACTTAGCAGGATTCTTGCTCAAATTGGATTTTACAAAGACAGAGGGAAGGCCGACATTGGCCTAGTTGAGCAGAGGACTCAGAGGAGCCTGACTCAAGTTTGCGTCAAAAGAAGAGCGTTTTTGTCACTAGATAATAGTTTTAACTATTTTCCATACATAAACATTTTCCATACCTAAACAGTTTGTTTGTTCATTTGTTTGTTTGTTTGTTTGAGTTGGATTTTCGCTCTGTCACCCAAGCTGGAGTGCAGTGGCGTGATCTCAGCCCACGGCAACTTCTGCCTCCAAAGTTCAAGCAATTCTCATGCCTCAGCCTCCCGAGTAGCTGGAGCTACAGGCACGTGCCACCATACCAGGCTAATTTTTGTATTTTTTTTTTTTTTAGTAGAGACAGAGTTTCACCATGTTGGCTAGGCTGGTCTCAAACGCCTGACCTCAACTGATCTGCCTGCCTCGGCCTCCCAAAGTGCTGGGATTACAGGTGTGAGCCACCATGCCCGGCCTGTAAACGGTTTTTAGATAATTAGTAGATAGTAAGACCACTCTTAACCAATTCAATACTGAACATGATTAGTTTTCCTTGATTACTTGAAAGTACTTGTTTTTTAATGATATTAAACATTATTAAGTCTTCTGAAAATGTGAAATTAGAGCTTTCTGGGAATTCTAGATAAAGAGAGTTTCCAGTAATAATTAATGTTTAACAAAATTCAAAATTATGTATGAGGCCTAGAATTAAGACTAGCTTGGGGCTGGGCGTGGTAGCTCATGTCTGTAATCCCTGCACTTTGGGAGGCCAAGGCAGGTGGATTGCTTGAGGCCAGGAGTTTGAGACCAATCTGTCCAATATGGTGAAACCCCATCTCTACTAAAATTGCAAAAATTAGCCAGGTGTGGTGGTACGCACCTGTAATCCCAGCTACTCAGGAGGCAAAGATTGCAGTGAGCTGAGACCATGCCACTGCACCTCAACCTTGGTGACAAAATGAAACTCTGTCTCAAACAAAACAAAACAAAACAAAACAAAAAACTAACTTTGGATACTTTGAAAATAAGTAAAACTTCAGAAAGAATCAGAAGGTAGGAAAAACTGCTTATATAGTTAAATTGTGGTTGGTGAGTATATTAGTCATTTTATTGCATTTTTGAATAGGTATGGCAACCCTATTTATAGTAATTGGGCGTAAGTGAGAGTGTTAATATGTTTAAGGTTTGGAACATGTAGAAGCTGTTGGTGCCTTATTAAAGTTCTGCACCAGCCCCTTAGCAAGAAGTGCCTGTGACTTGAAGCTCTTTAATGTACAGTTGCACATTTTAAGAATCCAAGTTGACTGATAAATTATCTGATGTATCTAATTCAAATATTTTTAAGAGCTATTGCTGGGTGCAGTGGCTCATGCTTGTAATCCCAGTACTTTGGGAGGCCAAGGCAGGCAGATCACTTGAAGTCAAGAATTCGAGACCAGCCTGGCCAACATGGTGAAACCCCATCTCTACTAAAAATACAAAAGTTAGCCAGGCATGGTGGCGCACACCTGTAGTCCCAGCTACTCAGGAGGCTGAGGCAGGAGAATCACTGGAACCCAGGAGGCGGAGGTTGCAGTGAGCTGAGATTGTGCCACTGCACTCCAGCCTGGGCAACAGAGTAAGACTCTGTCTCAAAGAAAAAGAGTTATTGATGTTTTGCTTATTATAAGCAGCAATGTTTTGTAGTAAGCCATTTTTAAATAGTGAATTTTTTGCTGTATCAGAATATAGTAGCATAGTAATTTTTACTCTTATTTAACTCATAGCAAAGGTTACTCTTATTTGGAATTCTCCTTTCAGTTAAATAATTTATACCAGACTTTCTGAAAATGTTTGAGGAGGATTATATGGGTTCTTATTTACCGGTTATTTGAGAATTTCAAAATACTTTACACATTTGCTTTATATTCCCATAGCAGTTTAGATAGGGTGTGTTACCAAGATGGAAACTGGTTCTGCAGGACTGGTAACTTATGATGGCCAAACAATGAGTCATTAATAAATAGATTTTTGAACAAAGCTTGAAAGTGTAATTTCTGCTGCTTTGTGCTATTACATTTTCAGAAATTTTGACACTGAACGTATTTTATTTTTTAAAAAGTATGTAGAATGTAGAGAATGCAAATAATAATGCTCAGATGTTAGTTTTATCTGTTTCTTAAACTATTCTGAGCAGAAATACCAACCTTGCGAGTACATCATGTGTGTTTTCACTTATATACAGCCTTCTGTTGGCACTACTAAAGTTTTTAAAATGTTTTTTGTTCTCCCCTAGGTGTTGGATCCTGAACAAAACCATAACTTCACAGATCATTATCTAAATGTGGCCTTTGACCTTTCTCAAGTTCTTTTTATAGCTACCGCCAACACCACTGCTACCATTCCAGCTGCCTTGTTGGACAGAATGGAGATCATTCAGGTTCCAGGTACCTGACTCTTAAATGAAATCATTATGATACATCTTGACTTTCTGACCATAACTTTAAAATTAGTTATGCTATGGAGTTTTGACTAAAAGAAGTTCATTTGCCAACATACAATCTTCAGAAGTTCTGAGGAATGTATATAAATCAGTTTCTATGTAGCTTCAAAGTCTGGAAGAGCAAAACAGCAAACGTTGACAACAATTTCAGATTTAATTTAGCATGAAAGAATGATAATTTTATGACAAATAAGACATTCCTCTTTAATATAATTTCTAAAATTGCAGGCCGTGTGTGGTGGCTCACACCTGTAATCCCAGCACTTTGGGAGGCTGAGGTGGGTGGATCACTTGAGATCAGGAATTTGAGACCAGCCTGGCCAATGTGGTAAAACACCGTCTCAATAAAAATACAAAAATTAGCCTGGCATGGTGGTGGGCGCCTGTAGTCCCAACTACTCGGGAGGCTGAGGCAGGAGAATCCCTTGAACCTGGGAGGAGGAGGTTGCAGTGAGCCT
Source organism: Pongo abelii (assembly GCF_028885655.2). Lineage (NCBI taxonomy): Eukaryota > Metazoa > Chordata > Mammalia > Primates > Hominidae > Pongo > Pongo abelii. The sequence goes on from NC_072003.2 coordinate 47,497,919, forward strand.
CACACCACTGCACTCCAGCCTGGGTGACAGAGTGAAACTCCATCTCAAAAAAAAAAAAAAAAAAAGGAGTAATTGAACTTTCTCAAAAATCTGGCCTCACTTTTATATTAAAATGTATGCTGCTTTTAAATTCCTCTTGAATCTATCAAATAGTTAAATTTTTTAAATGTCTTCTCCGTCACTGGAGCGTGCAAAATGTATTCCTTCAGTTACTAACACTAGATAAATTATAGCATTTTCACCTTATTTTAATTGCTCAGAATTGTTTTTCCCTGGAAGAGATCAAATATCACTGAGTTTGTTTTTTTTTTAACGTAGAGTAGAATCTAAATGTCTTTATTTAATTATTTAGACACAAGAGTCTAGCTTGTTGCCCAGGCTGGAGTGCAGTGGCACAATCTCGGCTCACTGCAACCTCCGCCTCCGAAGTTCAAGTGAGTCTCGTGTGTCAGCCTCCCAAGTAGCTGGGATTACAGGCACTCGTGACCACGCCCAGGTAATTTTTGTATTTTTAGTAGAGACAGGATTTCGCCATGTTGGCCAGGCTGGCCTCAAACTCCTGGCCTCAAGTGATCTGCCTGCCTTGGCCTCCAAAAGTATAAGGATTACAGACATGAGCCACCATGTCCAGCCTAAATGTCTTTTATTTTTTCTTTTTTTGAGATGGAGTCTCACTCTGTCACCCAGGCTGGAATGCAGTGGCACAATCTTGGCTCACTGCAACCTCTGCCTCCTAGTTCAAGCGATTCTCGTGCCTAAGCCTCCTGAGTAGCTGGGACTACAGGTGTGCACCATCACACCTGGCTAATTTTTGCATTTTTAGTAGGGATAGGGTTTCGCCATATTGGCCAGGCTGGTCTTGAACTCCTGACCTTCGGTGATTCACTCACCTCAGCCTCCCAAAGTGCTGGGATTACAGGCGTGAACCGCCACACTCAGCCCTAAATGTCTTTAGTTTCTAAATGTAATCTAAATGTATTTTTCATATTAATCTGAAATATATTTTTACTACTAAGTGAATTATAATTGGATTTCTGTTTTTTTGTGTGTTTTTTTGAGATGGAGTCTCACTGTGTCACCAGGCTGGAGTGCAGTGGCGTGATCTCAGCTCACTGCAACCTCTATGTCCCAGGTTCAAACAATTCTCTTGCCTCAGCCTCCCAAGTAGCTGGGACTACAGGCGTGCACCACCACGCCCAGCTAATTTTTGTATTTTTAGTAGAGACGGGGTTTCACCATGTTGGCCAGGATGGTCTCGATGTCTTGATCTTGTGATCCACCCACCTTGGCCTCCCAATATAATTGGATTTCTTAATTATCTGAGCATTGCAGGTTCCTGTATTTAGTTTTAAAATATGGCAGAGTAAAAAGTTAGTTGTGTGTATTTAAAGTCTAAAGTAAATAAGTAATGAATTCCCTGGAAACTCCAAGTTACGGCAGAAAATCCATTAGATACACTAAAGTAAAGTGAAAGAATCAGGACAGCTGCTGCAGAGGGGAGCATATGATGCCACCTTCTTCCTTTGGCAGATTTAGCTGTCTGATCTTCTAACTTTCCTGGTGTTTACTAACCTCTTTCCATTCAAAAGGTGCCTTATCAATTCATATTTTTAATTTTTGCTTGTTAAATGGAAAGGGACATTAGTTGGAATTTTGTCTTACAGGATTTAGAGACAAAGGAAATCTATATTTATTCAGGCTATTAAATAAGAACATTATGTCTTCTAAATAAAATACATATACACATATATAAATATATATGCACACATATATAAATATATATACACACATATATATATACCATCATGTGGAGGAAAAAACCTTTTATATGGACATCTTAGGTTTTCTTTTGCTGCTACAATTTATTTTTAAAGTCATAGTTCTGGAAACAGTATCTTTAGAGCCCTTCCCTTGGAACCCACTGCTTATTTAATTGAGGGGTGTGTGTGTGTGTGTGTGTTTCAAGTATAGATCAAATTAGGCTAAAAAGATGCATTTATTCTTCTATTTGAAATTTCAGAGGATTTGAGGATAAAGCGATAATTGTCTCTAAGATTTGAGGTGTTTTCCTCTTTGGGAGATATATCATTTAATCAGAAGACTTTCAAGCACTGTGCTTAGTAAATGCTTGTTTTGTTTGTGAAAACGTTGGAAATTTTAACAATTATTGATTTAGATCAAATTTCTTTTTCTTTTTTTTTTTTGGAGGCAGTCTCTGTTGCCCAGGCTGGAGTGCAGTGGCGCAGTCTCAGCTCATTGCAACCTCCACCTCCCCAGCTGAAGCAATTCTCGTGCCTCAGCCTCCAGAGTAACCAGGACTACAGACATGCGCAACCATGCTCAGCTAATTTTTTGTATTTTTAGTAGAGACAGGGTTTCGCCATGTTGCCCAGGCTTGTCTCAAACTCCTAAGCTCAAGTGATCCGCCCGCCTCAGCCTCCCAAAGTGCTAGGATTACAGGTGTGAGCCAACGTGCCTGGCCAGAATAAATTTCTTTATTGTAATTATAGTCTCATTTGAAATAATACTTAAATTTGTTCTAAATCTAAGATCCATTTAATCTACACTTGATTCATTAAAAAAGCATGACACTGGCTGGGAGCAGTGACTCATGCCTGTAATCTCAGCACTTTGGGAGGCTGAGGCTGGTGGATCACTTGAGGCCAGGAGTTTGAGACCAGCCTGGCCAACATGGCAAAGCCCTGTCTCTACTGAAAATACAAAAATCAGCCAGCATGGTTGTGCAAGCCTGTAATCCCAGCTACTCGGGAGGGTGAGGCAGGAGAATCGCTTGAACCTGAGAGGTGGAGGTTGTAGTGCGCCGAGATCACGCCACTGCACTCCAGCCTGGGCGACAGAGCGAGACTCTGTCTCTGGAAAAAAAAAAAAAAAAAAAGCATGGCATTATGGGAGCCATGTAAATAATTACTTAACAAGATCTCTTCTTTTCCAGGGTATACACAGGAGGAGAAGATAGAGATTGCCCATAGGCACTTGATCCCCAAGCAGCTGGAACAACATGGGCTGACTCCACAGCAGATTCAGATACCCCAGGTCACCACTCTTGACATCATCACCAGGTTAGTTAGCCATCCTGAGGCTTCATTAACTCCAGGCAAGTTTTGAGTATTTACTGAGTTAACCAAACTTAGGACATAGAGTATCAATATTTGAGTTTTTCATCTTTTGAGATAAGCCACAGTCTCCTGAAAAGGAGATTATTTTATTGGCATCCCATAGCATCCATTTCTCTTTCTTCAACAACTTCCAGCAAGTGTTATCATAACTATTGATTTACACCATTCTCTATACTAGACAGAGAAACCATTTGGAATATTGTTATAGCTAAAGCTGAAATTTATGCTTTGCCACAGTAGCAATATAAGGGGTTAATTTGATCATTTAAAAACCAAATACATGGCAAATATAGAGACACTTTTTATGCCCAGGATCTTGAAAGTTGTTGAATTCTCTTAAGAGATGATATGCTACTTTCAGATAATCTGATTTAAGTTACTCAGTTTTCTTTTCTTCTCTTTGGCTGAGAGATTTTTAAAATCCTTAGAATTTTGATCTTCAGAATTAACACTGAAACAATAGAGAAGGTGCCTTCCCAAGTTTACTACCAAATGCTTAAGCCTGTAGCAAGCAGTGTGTAAATTATCTGAATAGAGTATTGCTTAGTCTAATTTACAGATTCCCTGTTTGAATGGAAAATATACTCTGTTGAGAATTTATATCCACCACAGCCTCTTACAGTTTTCCTAGCTCAATATTACAGATCCATTGCATCATCCAGCAAGTCATGTCAGGCTGCCAAGCTCTCCTCATGTGGCTCTTTTCTAGTAACTGCTGTTTTTAAGAGACGTGAAGTATCTCTATTTTGAACTTTGACTTAGAGTTTGGCCAGACTGTCTTTTGATCTATGCCTTCTTATGGATCTATTTAGATTTATATACAAAACAGTAAGACTAAGTCTTACCTGGGGGTTCCTTTTCTTAATTTGTCTTGTGATTTATGGTGTGGATAATGCCAGGAGAAATAAATTAAGTGACTTATATATCTGAGTCTTCCAACAATATCATTATTCCGGATAACACCCATGATGCCTTTGGGTAACTTTCAATAAGTCATTTAACATTTTTGATAGCTTCCCCATCTGTAAAATATGAGGGATGGAGAAAAATCCAGAGTTTATCTGAATAATAATGATTCTGAAGAGTGATCATTATTTATATTTCCCAGTTGTTACCTAGAGAACTATTTCTTTTTTTGTGTATACTTGTTAACTCAAAATATCAGATCTTAAAAGCTATGGACATAAGGAAATATCTGAGCAGTTTTGTTAGTTTTAATATTGTTTTTAAAAACAGCACAAGTATGTACTATTCCAGGCATGTTTTTGGATATTTAGTGAGTTACCAAACTGAGGACATAGAGTATCAATATTTGAGTTTTTCATCTTTTGAGATATGTCACAGTCATAGACCCTAATGTTCTAGTCTTTCTTATCTCCAAGTATAACTCACCTACTTGAATACTTCCAGTCCCAGTATGCTTAATGCTAGCTAATAACTACCTCTTCATGGGTAATTCTAATTGTAACAAAGATATTCTTTTTATTTATTTATTTATTTTTTAAGACAGGTTTTCATGCTGTTACTCAGGCTGGAGTGCAGTGGCATGATCTTGGCTCACTGCAGCCTCCGCCTCCTAGGCTCAAGCCATCTTCCCATCTCAGCCCCCAAGTAGCTGGGACCACAGGTGCATGCCGGGTGTGGTGGTGTGCACCTGTAATCCCAGCTACTCGGGAGGCTGAGGCAGGGGAATTGATTGAACCAGGGAGGTGGAGGTTGCAGTGAGTTGAGATCGTGCCACTGCACCCCAGCCTGGGCGACAGAGCGAGACTCCGTCTCAAAAAAAAAAAAAAAAAAAGGAAACAGCACAAGTGTGTACTACTCCAGGCACATTTTGGGTATTTTTAGTGAGTTACCAAACTTAGGACATAGAGTATCAATATTTGAGCTTTTTAACTTTTGAGATATGTCACAATGATAGACCCTAATGTTCTAGTCTTTCTTATCTCCAAGTATAACTCACCTACTCGAATACTTCCAGTCCCAGTATGCTTAATGCTAGCTAATAACTACCTCTTCATGGGTAATTCTAATTGTAACACAGATAATTCTTTTTATTTATTTATTTTTTTTTAAAAGAGGTTCTCATACTGTTACTCAGGCTGGAGTGCAGTGGTGTGATCTTGGCTCACTGCAGCCTCCGCCTCCCAGGCTCAAGCCATCTTCCCATCTCAGCCCCCAAGTAGCTGGGACCACAGGTGCATGCCAGGAGTGATGGTGTGCACCTGTAATCCCAGCTACTCGGGAGGCTGAGGCAGGGGAATTGCTTGAACCAGGGAGGTGGAGGTTGCAGTGAGTTGAGATCGTGCCACTGCACTCCAGCCTGGGCAACAGAGTGAGACTCCGTCTCAAAAAAAAAAAAAAAATAGAGATGGGGGTCTCACCATCTTGGCCAGGCTGGCCTGGAACTCCTGAGCTCAAGTGATAATTGTTACAAAGATATTCTTTCTATTCACTTTTCTATAATTTTCTTCTTCTGCCTTATAGGAGCACCTGGAATCTAAGTGTAATTCCTCCTTGTACAGCCCTTCTGACATTAAAATAAAATACTATCAGGTCTGCACCCTAAGTGTTCTCTTCTTCAAGCTAACCATTCCTCTCCTCTGTACCGTTCCTCTTGATGTAGTTTCAAGACTTCTCACCCTCCTGATTAGTCTTCTTCTGAAAGAATCCTGTATATCAATGTGTCTTTTAAAATTAAACACCCAGAATTGAACACAGTGTTTCAGATAGAGTCTAAACAGTTCATGGTATAGGAAGCCCATGCTTTTCTTATTCTGACTATATTATTTTATGACTGTATCTCTAGATTCTTAGCTTTTTAAGGATTATTCTCTTCCTTTTCAGTGAATTTCGCTAAGCTTGGCATATCCCATTTTGTATTTATAAAGCTGAATTTTTTAAAGTCCAAATGTAGAAGTTGTTAAGATGCCTCCCTGTTTTCTCCCTTATTGAAATTATATTTAGTTGCATAATATAGACTTTATATCCTTCTATACCTTTGACTGAAATGAGTATTAGAGTATTTAGCTAAGAGCTTTTTATCTGTCTTTTCTCAGAACTTTTAAAATCTGCTTTCCTAAAGTCTACAGTGTATGTCTGACTTAATCAAATGTATGGCTTAGTCAAATCCAATTCTTCAGATAAAACTGCATTCTCCACCTGATCCTGTCCATTCAGGTCCATCCAAAGCTGAGTGGCCAAAAGTGGTTTCACTGTATAATGGTCTGTGGAATGACTTAACGGAGTTTGATTCTAATGTACACGTTTTTAAAGCAGCTCTGCTTAACCACATATAGCGTGTTTTTCACAAAGTCCACAAAGTCACAGTGCTGTCATCACTTAGCATACCTTCTTCCTTTAGAAATCTTCACAATGAAAATACACTGAAGGAAGGTGGTTAGCAAAGTGCCTAGTGAAAACCAGATTTCTGTCTCATATTTGTTTTTGTTTTAGTTCCACAAAGAGCACAATTTCTCTTATTCTTTCAGCAGTATTTCAAATACAATAAATTTATCTAGAATTTTCCTAAATTGACAAATTTTGTTTAAAAAAACTCTTCAACAAATTACCAAGGAGTAAATGGTTTTTTATATGTTGCCAAGTTTACTTTGGCAATGTAAATTGAACTAGAACTAGGGTTCATTTTTAAGTGTAGGGTTATAATTCAAGATAATCTGTATAAAGGAAATTGTTGTAGCTGAAAATACATCAAAGTATTGAAGAAATAACAATAATGAGGAGTTTTAAGTGTGGAAAAGTTAGTACTCAAGAAAGGGTAATGAACTTTTAAATGTACACTGTTTCTTTACTAAAAATGTTAATCACATTACTTCTCTCTATTTTTTTAAGTGGTATATAGTCAAAAATAAAATATTTTTCTTTAATGACAGGTATACCAGAGAGGCAGGGGTTCGTTCTCTGGATAGAAAACTTGGGGCCATTTGCCGAGCCGTGGCCGTGAAGGTGGCAGAAGGACAGCATAAGGAAGCCAAGTTGGACCGTTCTGATGTGACAGAGAGAGAAGGTTGGTGACCTTTTTCTGGCATTCTCAGGCCTGGTGGCTAGGAGTGAGTGACAGAAGAAGGTTGGGTATGGAGGGAAAGGTGTTGGGTAGTCCTTGGAGCAGTGGCACACATGACTCCACTGTTAAACGCATCCAGTAAGTAATACCTTAATGTTTCAACATATTTCATCAAGAGGATTGTCTTTTACAAATAGCACAATTTTAACTGGAATAATAATATGAATGCTTTGAGGATATAGGAACTGTATTAGGGTTCACTAGAGGGACAAGACTAATAGGATAGATGTGTATATGAAGAAGAGTTTAAGGAGTATTGACTCACACAATCACATGGTGAAGTCCCACAATAGGCCATCTGCAGGCTGAGGAGCAAGGAAGCCAGTCCGAGTTCCAAAACCTCAAAAGTAGGGAAGCCGACAGTACAGCCTTCAGTCTGTGGCCGAAGCCCCAAGAGCCCCCGGCAAACCACTGGCGTACGTTCAAGAGTCCAAAAGTTGAAGAACTTCGAGTCCAATATTCGAGGGCAAGAAGCATCCAGCACGGGAGAAAGCTGAAGCCCAGAAGATTCAGCAAGTCTGATCCTTCCAGCTTCTTTTCTCTGCTTTATTCTAGCCATGCTGGAAGCTGATTAGATGGTGCCCACTCAGATTGAGGGTGGGTCTGCGTCTCCTAGTCCACTGACTCAAATGTTAATCTCCTTTGACAATATCCTCACAGACACACTGGAACAATACTTTGCATCCTTCAATCCAAAGTTGAAACTCACTATTAACCATCACAGTAACTTTCTCCAGATGTATAATGATGGTGTACATTATGTATGGGTTCTGGTGTTATCTTATTTCTTTCTGACCCAGACAGTTAAGTCTTTAAATAATTTATAACATAAAAAGTTTTTACAACATTAGAAAATCCATGCTGTTCAAGTACTGCAAGGGCAGACCTTTGTACTCTGGAATAGCTCCATGTGTAATAATTTTTCACACATTTTCTTTTATAGATAAACAACTAAATGTAATTTAAATTATTCTTTAAAAAATTATTGTGAAGGTGTTCTATTACTGGAATTAATCAAATGTGGACGTTCCTTTGGTATCTACTTAAAATGTTTTAACTGGCCAGGCACAGTGGCTCATGCCTTTGATCCCAGCACTTTGGAAGGTTGAGGCAGGCAGATCACTTGAGGTCAGGAGTTTGAGACCAGCCTAGCCAACATGGTGAAACTCCGTCTCTACTAAAAATACAAAAATTAGCCAGACGTGGTGTCGGGCGCCTATAGTGCCCGTTACTCCAGAGGTTGAGGCAGGAGAATCGCTTGAGCCCAAAAGTCAGAGGCTGCAGTGAGCAAAGATCATGCCACTGCACTCCATCTGGGCAACGGAGCGAGACACCATCTCAAAAAAATAAATAAGTAAATAAAATAAAATGTTTTAATTTCTCGCCCCAAAACTGTAAGGGGTCTCAGTTCATCATATCATGCTGTTATGCAGTTTGCCAAAACTTGCTTTAACAAACATGAGTTGTACAATTTCTTTCATTGTAAAGAGATTTATTAGATTTTTCTATCATTTCCATAGCTCTTTCCAGAAAGGAGTTGGATGACTGTGATTAAAGAACCATAATTTATGGTGGGCCCAGTTGAACAGACACAGCCAGATGTCTTTCTTGTTTTTCCATCAGTTGCTGAACACAGTGCATTTTACAGCAGTAGCATCAGAGTCAGCTTTCACAGAATCCTTCTGTGGCCAGTACAGTGCTTCACCCCTGCCTCCCCGTGCCTGGAACCTTACTGGTTCATTTTCTCCAGAGAGCGAAGCTCCTATCTTCTGTTGGATTGGAGAGAGGCAGTGCCTTCATTATGTGGAGTGGGAGTAGAGGTAGTGAGTTCTAATTGTTTTTTATCCAGACTTTAAAACTTGTACTTTATTTTTATTATTTTTATTTTATTTTACTTTTTGAGATGGAGTCTCACTCTGTTGTCCAGGCTGGAGTGCGGTGGCACAATCTTGGCTCACTGTAACCTCCGTCTCCCAGGTTCAAGTGATTCTCCTGCCTCAGCCTCCCCGGTAGCTGGTACTGTAGACGGATGCCACCACGCCCGGCTAATTTTTGTATTTTTAGTAGAGACAGGGTTTTACCATGTTGGCCAGGCTGGTCTTCAACTGCTAACCTCAGGTGATCTGCCCACCTTAGCCTCCCAAAGTGCTGGGATTACAGGTGTGAGCCACTGTTCCTGGCTTTATTTTTATTTTTTATTTTTACTCTGCCTTGGGAGAATCTAGAAAACTTTTGCCTTTTGTCCCACTCTTCACCCATGCTTTCAGGGCTACCCTGAATTCTTTAGCTTTTGTAGACTTTTAGGACCCACATCAACTTGTTGTTCTCTACCTCTAGCCCCACAAACATTGAGGTTTCTGCTTTCTCTAGCCTGTTAAGTGTTGGTTACTTTTTGACCATGTACTTTTTGTTTTCCAAAATTTTGTCAGCATCTCTTGTCAGCTGTTGTCCTCTTTGTCATTATTTTTGTTCTTGTGGGTTTATGTATTTTTTATTTCTTAATTGTCATTTTAATACGATTCAGACAGGAAGTAAAAACGCATGCTCAGACTACCATTTATAGAAATTTGAATTAAAAAAAAATGTCCTAGGTGAGGGAGTCCCTATCAAGGGTGGAAATCACTTGTGTAGATGACAATGACAGTGGAGAACTGAGGTCTATAAAAGTTAAGACCTAGATCTAGATGCTCCTGAATTTCCCCTTTTTATTCTTAACAACACTTCCTTTGTGCTGTGATCTCAAGCAGCTGAGCCTATGTCTTTTTGTTCTTGTCTGATATAACAGAAGGTAGAGGATGAAATAAATGAGTTTATTAGGTAACACATTTTGAAAATCGCTTTTAAGATTTAGATGATGTATTTTAGAACTTCTAATAAATATATTCAGAGGAATTCAGTGTCAAGGGAAACTTTTGTATAGTTATACATTGCTTAATGTTCATACATCCATTAGCATACTTCTAATAATATCTTTAATTATACTAGCTATTTTAAAATAACCCACAAATACTCAAGGAATTGTTCAGTTTGTGAACTGTATGAGAACTACAGTTTTTCATGGTAACATTTATTTGTGTGGTTTTTAAAAAAGGTGATCACAGGACATCTCCTAAATGATAATATAGTTAAGCAGATTTGCTTAGTTAAGATATTACCAAGAGCATCCAGATGAATAATTAGAATAAATACTTGTCTCTTGGAGACAATTTTGGGTGTAGTCTTTACTAGAGGCATAGGTATGGACTCCAAGTTGGCTCTAATATTATGAGATACCCTTGAGTAAACAACAGCCATTCTCTAGACCTTAGTAGAATGATTATTAGGTGTTCTGAATTGGTGGTTATGACCTCAACCAAACCAAAAGAATAATTTCTACAAAAGAGTGTATGTTAGGTTTTCATAGCACCAAGTTCAAATGGAGCTTAGTAATGAAAAGTTTCTCATTAAGAAATGAATTAATAAAAATTAAGAGTATAAAACAAGACAGTTGTTTTAGAAACTTCAAGTAATACAGTGTGGGAGTTATTTTTAATGTTAAAAATAAGGCTTTCCTAATTCAAGCACGAGAGACAGAAAAAAAATAATAAGGCTGAACTTGGAGTTACTGCCAGGAAGAAAAGTAATTTTAGGCCACAAGCTTCAAAACAGGCAGAAACCTCCAGTATATCAAAACAAATTTTCTGGAATAGGCCCAGAAGCACTGATCTGTGAACAGTTGTCTTTGTATTTGTGGGGTCTTAACTGGCAGTTAAAGAGACTAAATAATAGCAGGGAGTTTAAAAAGCAGGTGAGATTTAGAGTTGATCGATCTGTGTTAACGGAGGAACATTTATGGTTTCAGTCACTTACGTATAAAGTATGAGAATTGTTTCTTTAAAAGAATGCTGCCTCTGTTTTTCTGCATGTTGTTAGTATTTTCTGAATTGCCCTTTTCCTTTCTAGGGTATTTGTTGGGTTGAGAGATTAGTTGGATTACATGACTACAGTTTTATTCTGCTTTTTGCCTGCCTTTTGCCAAGAAAGACACAAATGTCCCATGTATTGAATTTTGCACACTTGGGTGTTTCTAAACAGGGTAAATGTTCATTTGTTTAAGTACCCATGTATCATATATATTCAATTTATATCTAGCAAGATTTTTACTCAAAAATTATGCTAAGCAAAGAAGGATTTATATTATAATCAGTCCTTATAAAGTTTCTCATAATACACTGCATTCTCAATTACTTTATTTTTGAAGAACATAGTATTTGAGGAAGTTACATTAAACAGAAAGAACCTGGGTAGATACTAGTTTCTGATTATTTTCATAAAAGTCACCTGAAAAATTGGTTAGAAAAAAAGACAAAATTAATACAAATTTAACAGTTATTCGTGAAATATGTAAATGTTGTGTTATTACATTTTGCTGTGCTACAAAGGAATACTTGAGGCTGGGTAATTTATAAAGAAAAGAGATTTGTTTGGGTCAGAGTTCTGCAGGCTCTGTAACAGGCACAGTGCTAGCTTATAAGGTGAGAACTTAGGTAGCTTATAATCATGATGGAGGACATTGGGAGAGCAGGCATGTCACATGGTGAGAGAGGGAGCAAGGAAAGAGCCAGGGACCTTTTAACAACCAGCTATCATGTGAACTCATTACCATGGGGAAGGCACCAAGCCATTTATCAGGGATCTGCCCCTGTGACCCAAATGTCTCCCAGTAGGTCCCTCCTCCAACATTGGGAAACAAAGCTATAGTAACAAAACAGCATGGTACTGGTATAAAAATAGACAGATAGATCAATGGAACAGAATGCAGAAACTAGAAATAAAGCCACAAATCTACAGCCGACTGATCTTTGGCAAAGTAGACAAAAACGTACACTGGGAAAGGACAACCTATTCAGTAAATGGTGCTGAGAAAATTGGATAGCCATCTGCAGAAAGAATGAAACTGAACCACTCTCTCTCTTATTTTATATAAAAATCAACTCGAGGCTACGCTAGGTGGCTCACACCTGTAATCCCAGCACTTTGGGAGGCTGAGGTGGGTGGATCACTTGAGGTCAAGAGTCTGAGACCAGCCTGGCCAAAATGGTGAAACCCCGTCTCTACTAAAAATACAAAAATTATCCAGGCATGGTGGCGCATGCCTATAGTCCCAGCTACTCGGGAGGCTGAGACAGGAGAATCACTTGAACCCAGGAGGCGGATGGTGCAGCGAGCCGAGATCGCACCATTGCACTCCAGCCTAGGTATTGCAGCGAGACTCTGTCTCAAAAAAAAAAAAAAAAAGTCAACTCAAGATAGATTAAAGACTTAGATGTAAAATCCAAAACTAAAACATACTAGAAGAAAATCTAGAAAAAATTCTTCTAGACATTGCCCTAGACAAAGAATTCATGACTAAGACCTCAGAAGCAAAAGCAACAAAACCAAAAGTAGACAGATGAGACTTAATTAAACTAAAAAGCTTTTTGTACAGCAAAAGAAGCAATCAACAGAGTAAACAGACAGCTTGCAGAATAAGCAAAAATATTTGCAAAATACATATGCAAAAGACCAATACCCAGAATCTACAAGGAACTCAAGCAACTCAACAACAACAACAAAAAACCCAAATAACCCCATTAAAAAGTAGGCAAAGGAGATGAAAGACGTTTTTCAAAAGAAGACATACAAGTGGCCAAGAAGCATTTGAAAAAATGCTCAATATCACTAATCATCAGAGAAATGAAAAATCTATGAGATACCATCTTATACCAGTCAAAACGGCTATTTTTAGAAAGTCAAAAAATAACAGTGTTGGTGAGGATGTGGAGAAAAGGGAGTGCTTATATAGTGCTGGGAGAAGTGTAAATTAGTACCACCTCTATGGAAAACATATGGAGAGTTCTCAAAGAACAAAAAATAGAACCGTCATTTGATCCAGCAATCCCACAACTGGGTATATACCCAGAGGAAAAGAATTCATTATGTCAAAAAGATACCTGCACACATATGTTTGTTTTATCTGATATAAAAAGTCTGTTTTATCTGGTATAAAAAGAATGGAATCATGCGTTTTGCAGCAATATGGATGAAACTGAAGGCCATGACAATAACTCAGAAATTCAAATACTGAATATTCTCATTTATAAGTGGAAGCCAAATAATGTGGACATATGAACTATAGAGTGTGGAATAATAGACACAAGCATGAGCTATCATGCCCAGCCTCAAAAAATTTAATTTCCCTCTTAATTTTGTCGTTGACTCAAAGGTTGTCCAGGAGCATGTTGTTTAATTTACATGTGTTTGTATATTTTTGAGAGTTTCTCTTCAGATTGATTTTTAGTTTTATTCCATTGTGTGAAGATACTTGATATGATTGATTTTTTTTAAAAATTTATTGAGACTTGTTTTGTGTCCTGACGTTTGGTCTGTCTTGAATGTCCCATGTGCTAATGAGAAAAATGTATCTTTTGTGGTTATTGGGTAGAATGTTCTGTAAATGTCTGTTAAGTCCATTTGGTTTTAAGTTCAGTATTTCTTTGTTGACTCTGTCTGTCTCAGTGATCTATTAGTGCTCTCAGTGAGGTGTTGAAGTCCCACATTATTATTGTGTTGCTATCTGTCTCTTTTCTTAGGCCTAGTAGTACTTATTTTATTAATCTGGTACTCCAGTTTTGGGAGTATATACTTAGGATTATTATACCTTCTTGTTTAATTGATCCCTATGTCATTATATACTGGCCTTTTTTAAAAAAAAAACTATTATTGATTTAAAGTCTGTTTTATCTAATATAAGTATAGTTACTCCTGCTTGCTTTTGGTTTCCTTTTGCGTTGGACATTTTTCCACCCCTTTACCTTCAGTCTGTGTGTCTTTAACAGTAAGGCAAATTTCTTGTAAGCAGCATGTAGTTATTGTTTTTTAATCCATTGCACCAATTTATATCTTTGAAGTGGTGCATTCAAGGTTAATACTGATGCATGAGGTTTTGTTCCAGTCATAATGTTAATTGCTATCTAGTTGCTTCGTAGATTCTTTTTTTTTTTCTTTTAAGCAAGAGTCTTGAGTCTTGCTCTGTCACCCAGGCTGGAGTGCAGTGGCGCGATCTTGGCTCACTACAACCTCCACCTCCTGAGTTCAAGCAATTCCTGTGCTTCAGCCTCCCAAGTAGCTGGAATTACAGGTGCATGCCACCATGCCTGGCTAATTTTTGTATTTTTAGTACAGATGGGATTTTGTCATGTTGGCCAGGCTGGTCTTGAACTCCTGACCTCAGGTGATCCTCCCACCTTGGCCTCCCAAAGTGCTGGGATTACAGGCGTGAGCCACCACAACCAGCCAGCTTTGTAGATTCTTTGTTTGTTTTTTGTTCCCGCTTTGTGGTCTTCTGGAGTTCTGTCATGTTGCCCTTTTATTTCTTTCTTTTCCTTATTTGTATAATTGTTTCATAAAACTTGTGAGTTTCATGTGTTTTTATGATAAAGTATCAACCTTTTGTTCCCATGTTTAGAACTTCTTTAAGCATTTCTCATAGGACCAATCTAGTGGTGATGAATTCCCTCATTTGCTTGTCTGGGAAACACTTTATTTCTCCTTCATTTGTGAAGCTTACACTAGCAGGATACAAAATTCGAGTTTGACCATTTTCTTTAAGCATTTTGAAAATGGAATCCCCGTCTCTTCTGGCTTCTAAAATTTCTGCTGAGAAGTCCGCTGTTAGTTTGATGAAGTTTCCTGTATAAGTGACTAGACACTTTTATTGTATTTAGGGATTTTTCCTTCACATTGACCTTAGACAGCCTGATGACTAGATGCCATGGTGAGATCCTTCTCGCAATGTATTTGGCTGGAGTTTGTTGAGCCTCTTGTATCTGGATGTCTAGATCCTTTGCTAGACTAGGGAAGGTTTTCTGAATTATTTTCTCAAATAGGTTTTTTGAAATTTTTGCTTTTTCTTCTCCTCTAGGAATACCTATGATTCATAGGTTCCAATGTCTTATGTAATCCCTTACTTTTCAGAGGTTCTACTCATTTTTTAAAATTCTTTTTTCTTTTTTTTTTTGTCTGGCTGGATTAATTGTAAAAACCTATCTTAAAGTTCTGAGGTTCTTTCTTCTGCTTGGTCTAGTCTGTTGTTGAAGCTTTCAAATGTATTTTATAATTCCTTCAATGAATTTTTTATTTCCAGAAGTTCTGTTTGGTTTTCTTTTTAAAATACCTATCTCTTTGGTAAATTTCTCATTCATATCCTGAATTGATTTTCTGACTTCTTTGTATTAGTTTTCAGATTTCTCTTGTATCTTGTTGAGCTACTTTTTTTCTTTTAATTTAATTTTATTTTGAAACAGGGTCTCGCTCTGTTGCCTTGTCTGGAGTGCAGTGATGCAGTCATAGCTCATTGTAAGCCCAAGCAGTCCTCTGCCTCACTGTCCTAAGTAGCTACAAATTCAGGCACATACTACCACACCTAGTTTATTTTTTTATTTTTTGTAGAGATGGAGGGTTATACTATGTTGCCCAGGCTAGTCTTGAACTCCTGGCCTTAAGTGATCCTCCTTCCTCTGGCCTTGGCTTCCTAAACTATTGGGATTGCAGGCATGAGTCACTGTGCCCTGCCCCTGACAGCTTCTTCTTCTTTTTTTTTTTTTTCTGAGACAGAGTTTTACCCTGTCACCCAGACTAGAGTACAGTGGCACGATCTCAGCTCACTGCAGCCTCCACCTTCTGGGTTCAAGTGATTCTTGTGCCTCAGCCTCCTGAGTAGCTGGGATTACAAGTGTGTGTTACCATGCCTGGCTAATTTTTGTATTTTTTTTTAGTAGAGATGGGGTTTCACCATATTGGCCAGGCGGGTCTTGAACTCCTGGCCTCAAGTGATCCACCCACCTTGGCTTCCTAAAGTGCTAGGATTACAGGTGTGAGCCACTGTATCCAGCCCCTGATAGCTTCATTAAATCAGTGTTTTGAATTCTTTGTCTGGCATTTTGAAGATTTGTTTTTTAGTTAGGATCCATTGCTAGAGAATTACTGTGTTTCTCTGGGGGTGTCATAGCACCTTTTTTTTTTTTCATATTTCCAGTATTACTGTGCTGATTCACTTGTATCTGGGATAACAGTTGCTTCTTATTATTTTTTAGTTTACTTTTGTTGGGGCAGGACTTTCTTTCCCTTGAGGATGTATCTATGATGTATGTTGAGTAGGGTCATTTGGCTTTGCTTCAGTGTGCATTCAGTGACATAGACACTGTATGATAGCCTTGGTTATAAAGTAGTCTTAGTATGGTGGCTTTCTCAAATGCCAGTGATAGTAGTAATATACTGGGTGGGTGATTGGGCTCAAGGCTTCCTGCCTAGCTGGGGTGGATGATGGTGGCAGCAGAGGTCGTGCAAAGCTTGCTTTCTTCCAAGGCACTATGCAGTTGTATCAATAGATGTTGTAATGGGTGGTGCAGGTTGACTTCCCAGCTAGGAGGTGGTGCTTGCAGATGAGTGTCAGCTGCAATAGTGGCAGTAGGGTGATTAACCTTTGTAATTCAAGAATTATTCAGGTATCTCAGGTACTGAGCTGAGCCGTGAAACTCTCAGGGGTCCTGGTCTTGTGCTGTGCTTCCAGGGTAGATTGTGGGGTGAAGCCAGGCAGGCTGGACCAGCCAAGCTCATGTTTGAGCCCCTTGAATGGGTACTTTGGGCCTGGGATAAAATTTCCAGTGGCTGCCTCATACATTGTTTCAAGAATTACTTTATCTTAGATAATCTTGGTATCTGGTAGTGTGAGTCTTCCAGCTTTGTTGTTCTTCAGAATTGGGTTGGCTATTGTAGGTCCTTCAAATATCCATGTAAATTTTAAAGTCAGTTTGTCATTTTCTACCAACAAGTAAGTAAATAAATAAAAACTCCTGGGGCATTTTTATTATGATTCCATTGAATCTATAAATCTAGTTGGGGAGAATTGACAGTTTGTATTATCAAGTCTTCTAATTCATGACTAGCTTCATTTATTTAAGTCTTCTTCCATAAGTTTTTTTTCTTCAGCTTTTAAGTTCCAGGGTACATGTGCAGGATGTACAAGTTTATTATGTAGGTAAACATGTGCCATGGTGGTTTGCTGCACAGATAATCCATCACCCAGGTATTAAGCCCAGCATCCATTAGCTATTCTTCCTCATGCTCTCCCTCCCCTCACTGCCACCCACAACAGGCCCCAGTGTGTATTGTTCTCCACCATGTGTCCATGTGTTGTCATCGTTCAGCTCCCACTTATAAGTGAGAACATGCAGTGTTTGGTTTTCTGATCCTGCATTAGTTTGCTGAGGAGGATGGCTTCTAGTTTCATCCATGTCCCTGTAGAGGACATGTTCTCGTTCCTTTTTATGGCTGCATAGTATTTCGTGGTATACATGTACCACATTTTCTTTATCCAGTCTGTCATTAATGCGCATTTGGGTTGATTCCATGTCTTTGCTATTGTGAATAGTGCTGCAATGAATATATGTAAATCATTCTGTTTCTTTGGCTATATACCCAGTAATGGGATTGCTGGATCAAATGGTATTTCTGCTTCTAGATCTTTGAGGAATCACCACACTGTCTTCCACAATGGTTGAACTAATTAAACTCCCACCAACAGTGTAAAAGCATTCCTTATTCTTCACAACCTCGCCAGCATCTGTTGTTTCTTGACTTTTTAATAATTGTCATTCTGACTGGTGTGAGATGGTATCTCATTGTGGTTTTTATTTGCATTTCTCTAATGATCAGTGATGTTGAGCTCTTTGTCCTATGTTTGTTGGCAACATAATGTCTTCTTTTGAGAAGTGTCTGTTCATGTCCCTTGCCCACTTTTTAATGGGGTTGTTTTTTTTTTCTTGTAAATTTGTGTTCCTGGTAGACTCTAGATACTAGACTTTTGTCAGGTGGATAGATTTCAAAATTCTTTTCCCATTCTGTAGGTTGTCTGTTCACTCTGATGATACTTTCTTTTGCTGTGCAGAAGCTCTTTAGTTTAATTAGATTCCATTTGTCAATTTTTGCTTTTGTTGCTATTGCTTTTGTCGTTTTCTTCATGAAATCTTTGCCCGTGCCTGTGTCCTGAATGGTATTGCCTAGATTTTTTTCTAAGGTTTTTATAGTTTTGGGTTTTACATTTAAGTCTTTAATTCATCTTGAGTTATTAAATAATTCTTGTATAAGGTGTAAGGAAGGGGTCCAGTTTCTGTTTTCTGCATATGGCTAGCCAGTTTTCCCAGCACCATTTATTAAATAGAGAATCCTTTCCTCATTGGTTACTAGTACAAAAACAGACACATAGACCAATAGAATAGAATGGAGAACTCAGAAATAAGACCACACATCTACAACCATCTGATCTTCTTAAATAAGTTTTTTAAGAGTTTTGATCATTTTCAGTGGCACACTTTTACATAATTTTTCTTTAGATATGTTCCTAGGTATTTGATCTTTATGTGTATATTATTGTAAATAACGTTCTTAAAATTTTGTTTTCTAATTTTTTGTTGCTAGTGTATGACAATGCAATATTGGCCTCCTGTTCAACAAACTTGCCACATTCACTTTTTAATTATAATTGTTTGTGGAATCTTTTGGATTTTCTGCATCTACCATCCTGTAATTACAAATGCAGATGTGTTTTTACTTCTTCCTTTCCAATCGTTATACCTTTTATTTCATTTCTTCCCTAATATGTTGTCTAGGACCTCCTGGGAAATGCTGAATAGAAATAATGATAATAGACAAAGTAAGCAGGATAAAAGCCTATGGAGAAATTACCAACTGACATAGGCTTTGCTTTGTAGCTTTAGGTCACCCCTCATCACCTAATATTATAAAATTACAATTCGGTAGGATTCTCAGAAACTGTCCAGTTTGACCCTGATTTAATTCTCAACATTCTCCAGTAAACATTATGCCTTGCCTGTTTGACTTTGTTAACAGACATGTCAGACAATCATGTGGTGAAGTGTGATTTTACTTGTTTATTCAACCTGAGATTTGCTGACAGTGTTAGTTCGTTCTGTGTTGCTGTAACAGAATACCACAGACTGGGTAATTCTAAATCAGCAGAAATGTATTGGTTCACAATTCTGGAGGCTGAAGAGTCCAATGTCAAAGTGCCAGCTTCTGACAGGAACCTTCTTGCTGCATCTTCACATGGCAGAAGGGCAAAGAAAGAGAAGGGGGCCTGAACTCACTCTTTTATAAGGATATCAGTCTCACCCATAAGGGCAGAATCTTCAGGAACCTAAGAGCAGCTTGTTACTTCATGGCCTACTGACCTCTTAAAAGTCTCACTACTTAATATTGTTACAATGGCAGTTAAATTTCAACATGAATTTTGAAGGGGACAAATATTTAAACCATAGCACTGACTTTCTTGAATTTGTATACTCTTTTATTGGTTTTGGAAAGATTTTGGCCATTATCTTTTCAAATATTCTTCCCATTTTTTTACTCTTCCTTCTGGGATTCTGAGAAGAGAGCTCTTCACTGTCTCTTATCCTCCTTTCTATTTTTTTTTTGTTGTTGTTAATTTTTCTCTCTCATTCAGTTTAGATATTTTCTGTTGCCCCATATTCCAGTTTGCTATTGCTTTCTTCTGTTTTTTGTTTTTATTTATTTATTTATTTATTTATTTATTATTATTATTATACTTTAGGTTTTAGGGTACATGTGCGCAATGTGCAGGTTAGTTACATATGTATACATGTGCCATGCTGGTGCGCTGCACCCACTAACTCGTCATCTAGCATTAGGTATATCTCCCAATGCTATCCCTCCCCCCTCCCCACAACAGTCCCCAGAGTGTGATGTTCCCCTTCCTGTGTCCATGTGTTCTCATTGTTCAGTTCCCACCTATGAGTGAGAATATGCAGTGTTTGGTTTTTTGTTCTTGTGATAGTTTACTGAGAATGATGATTTCCAATTTCATCCATGTCCCTACAAAGGACATGAACTCATCATTTTTTATGGCTGCATAGTATTCCATAGTGTATATGTGCCACATTTTCTTAATCCAGTCTATCATTGTTGGACATTTGGGTTGGTTCCAAGTCTTTGCTATTGTGAATAATGCCGCAATAAACATACGTGTGCATGTGTCTTTATAGCAGCATGATTTATAGTCCTTTGGGTATATACACAGTAATGGGATGGCTGGGTCAAATGGAATTTCTAGTTCTAGATCCCTGAGGAATCGCCACACTGACTTCCACAAGGGTTGAACTAGTTTACAGTCCCACCAACAGTGTAAAAGTGTTCCTATTTCTCCACATCCTCTCCCGCACCTGTTGTTTCCTGACTTTTTAATGATTGCCATTCTAAGTGGTGTGAGATGGTATCTCATTGTGGTTTTGATTTGCATTTCTCTGATGGCCAGTGATGGTGAGCATTTTTTCATGTGTTTTTTGGCTGCATAAATGTCTTCTTTTGAGAAGTGTCTGTTCATGTCCTTCACCCACTTTTTGATGGGGTTGTTTGTTTTTTTCTTGTAAATTTGTTTGAGTTCATTGTAGATTCTGGATATTAGCCCTTTGTCAGATGAGTAGGTTGAGAAAATTTTCTCCCATTTTGTAGGTTGCTTGTTCACTCTCATGGTAGTTTCTGTTGCTGTGCAGAAGCTCTTTAGTTTAATTAGATCCCATTTGTCAATTTTGGCTTTTGTTGCCATTGCTTTTGGTGTTTTAGCCATGAAGTCCTTGCCCATGCCTATGTCCTGAATGGTATTGCCTAGGTTTTCTTCTAGGGTTTTTATGGTTTTAGGTCTAACATTTAAGTCTTTAGTCCATCTTGAATTGATTTTTGTATAAGGTGTAAGGAAGGGATCCAGTTTCAGCTTTCTACATATGGGTAGCCAGTTTTCCCAGCACCATTTATTAAATAAAGAATCCTTTCCCCAATTCTTGTTTTTCTCAGGTTTGTCAAAGATCAGATAGTTGTAGATATGCGGCGTTATTTCTGAGGGCTCTGTTCTGTTCCATTGATCTATATTTCTGTTTTGGTACCAGTACCATGCTGTTTTGGTTACTGTAGCCTTGTAGTATAGTTTGAAGTCAGGTAGTCTGATGCCTCCAGCTTTGTTCTTTTGGCTTAGGATTGACTTGGCAATGCAGGCTCTTTTTTGGTTCCATATGAACTTTGAAGTAGTTTTTTCCAATTCTGTGAAGAAAGTCATTGGTAGCTTGATGGGGATGGCATTGAATCTGTAAATTACCTTGGGCAGTATGGCCATTTTCACGATATTGATTCTTCCTACCCATGAGCATGGAATGTTCTTCCATTTGTTTGTATCCTCTTTTATTTCCTTGAGCAGTGGTTTGTAGTTCTCCTTGAAGAGGTCCTTCACATCCCTTGTAAGTTGGATTCCTAGGTATTTTATTCTCTTTGAAGCAATTGTGAATGGGAGTTCACTCATGATTTGGCTCTCTGTTTGTCTCTTGGTGTATAAGAATGCTTGTGATTTTTGTACATTGATTTTGTATCCTGAGACTTTGCCAAAGTTGCTTATCAGCTTAAGGAGATTTTGGGCTGAGACGATGGGGTTTTCTAGATATACAATCATGTCGTCTGCAAACAGGGACAGTTTGACTTCCTCTTTTCCTAATTGAATACCCTTTATTTCCTTCTCCTGCCTAATTGCCCTGGCCAGAACTTCCAACACTATGTTGAATAGGAGTGGTGAGAGAGGGCATCCCTGTCTTGTGCCACTTTTCAAAGGAAATGCTTCCAATTTTTGCTCATTCAGTATGATATTGGCTGTGGGTTTGTCATAGATAGCTCTTATTATTTTGAGATACGTCCCATCAATACCTAATTTATTGAGAGTTTTTAGCATGAAGCGTTGTTGAATTTTGTCAAAGGCCTTTTCTGCATCTATTGAGATAATCATGAGGTTTTTGTCTTTGGTTCTGTTTATATGCTGGATTACATTTATTGATTTGTGTATATTGAACCAGCCTTGCATCCCAGGGATGAAGCCCACTTGATCATGGTGGATAAGCTTTTTGATGTGCTGCTGGATTCGGTTTGCCAGTATTTTATTGAGGATTTTTGCATCAATGTTCATCAAGGATATTGGTCTAAAATTCTCTTTTTTGGTTGTGTCTCTGCCCGGCTTTGGTATCAGGATGATGCTGGCCTCATAAAATGAGTTAGGGAGGATTCCTCTTTTTCTATTGATTGGAATAGTTTCAGAAGGAATGGTACCAGTTCCTCCTTGTACCTCTTTAGAATTTGGCTGTGAATCCATCTGGTCCTGGACTCTTTTTGGTTGGTAAGCTATTGATTATTGCCACAATTTCAGCTCCTGTTATTGGTCTATTCAGAGATTCAACTTCTTCCTGGTTTAGTCTTGGGAGAGTGTATGTGTCAAGGAATTTATCCATTTCTTCTAGATTTTCTAGTTTATTTGCGTAAAGGTGTTTGTAGTATTCTCTGATGGTAGTTTTTATTTCTGTGGGATCAGTGGTGATATCCCCTTTATCATTTTTTATTGCATCTATTTGATTCTTCTCTCTTTTTTTCTTTATTAATCTTGCTAGCGGTCTATCAATTTTGTTGATCCTTTCAAAAAACCAGCTCCTGGATTCATTAATTTTTTGAAGGGTTTTTTGTCTCTATTTCCTTCAGTTCTGCTCTGATTTTAGTTATTTATTGCCTTCTGCTAGCTTTTGAATGTGTTTGCTCTTGCTTCTCTAGTTCTTTTAATTGTGATGTTAGGGTGTCAATTTTGGATCTTTCCTGCTTTCTCTTGTGGGCATTTAGTGCTATAAGTTTCCCTCTACACACTGCTTTGAATGCATCCCAGAGATTCTGGTATGTTGTGTCTTGGTTCTCGTTGGTTTCAAAGAACATCTTTATTTCTGCCTTCATTTCATTATGTACCCAGTAGTCATTCAGGAGCAGGTTGTTCAGTTTCCATGTAGTTGAGCGGTTTTGAGTGAGATTCTTTATCCTGAGTTCTAGCTTGATTGCACTGTGATCTGAGAGATAGTTTGTTATAATTTCTGTTCTTTTACATTTACTGAGGAGAGCTTTACTTCCAACTATGTGGTCAATTTTGGAATAGGTGTGGTGTGGTGCTGAAAAAAATGTATATTCTGTTGATTTGGGGTGGAGAGTTCTGTAGATGTCTATTAGGTCCGCTTGGTGCAGAGCTGAGTTCAATTCCTGGGTATCCTTGTTGACTTTCTGTCTCGTTGATCTGTCTAATGTTGACAGTGGGGTGTTAAAGTCTCCCATTATTAATGTGTGGGAGTCTAAGTCTCTTTGTAGGTCACCCAGGACTTGCTTTATGAATCTGGGTGCTCCTGTATTGGGTGCATATATATTTAGGATAGTTAGCTCTTCTTGTTGAATTGATCCCTTTACCATTATGTAATGGCCTTCTTTGTCTCTTTTGATCTTTGTTGGTTTAAAGTCTGTTTTATCAGAGACTAGGATTGCAACCCCTGCCTTTTTTTGTTTTCCATTTGCTTGGTAGATCTTCCTCCATCCTTTTATTTTGAGCCTATGTGTGTCTCTGCACGTGAGATGGGTTTCCTGAATACAGCACACTGATGGGTCTTGACTCTTTATCCAATTTGCCAGTCTGTGTCTTTTAATTGGAGCATTTAGTCCATTTACATTTAAAGTTAATATTGTTAAGTGTGAATTTGATCCTGTCATTATGATGTTAGCTGGTTATTTTGCTCATTAGTTGATGCAGTCTCTTCCTAGTCTCGATGGTCTTTACATTTTGGCATGATTTTGCAGTGGCTGGTACCGGTTGTGCCTTTCCATGTTTAGTGCTTCCTTCAGGAGCTCTTTTAGGGCAGGCCTGGTGGTGACAAAATCTCTCAGCATTTGCTTGTCTGTAAAGTATTTTATTTCTCCTTCACTTATGAAGCTTAATTTGGCTGGATATGAAATTCTGGGTTGAAAATTCTTTTCTTTAAGAATGTTGAATATTGGCCCCCACTCTCTTCTGGCTTGTAGAGTTTCTGCCGAGAGATCCGCTGTTAGTCTGATGGGCTTCCCTTTGAGGGTAACCCAACCTTTCTCTCTGGCTGCCCTTAACATTTTTTCCTTCATTTCAACTTTGGTGAATCTGACAATTATGTGTCTTGGAGTTGCTCTTCTCGAGGAGTATCTTTGTGGCGTTCTCTGTATTTCCTGAATCTGAATGTTGGCCTGCCTTGCTAGATTGGGGAAGTTCTCCTGGATAATATCCTGCAGAGTGTTTTCCAACTTGTTTCCATTCTCCCCGTCACTTTCAGGTACACCAATCAGACGTAGATTTGGTCTTTTCACATAGTCCCATATTTCTTGGAGGCTTTGCTCATTTCTTTTTATTCTTTTTTCTCTAAGCTTCCCTTCTCGCTTCATTTCATTCATTTCATCTTCCATCACTGATACCCTTTCTTCCATTTGTTCGCATCAGCTCCTGAGGCTTCTGCATTCTTCACATAGTTCTCAAGCCTTGGTTTTCAGCTCCATCAGCTCCTTTAAGCATTTCTCTGTATTGGTTATTCTAGTTATACATTCTTCTAAATTTTTTTCAAAGTTTTCAACTTCTTTGCCTTTGGTTTGAATATCCTCCCGTAGCTCGGAGTAATTTGATCGTCTGAAGCCTTCTTCTCTCAGCTCATCAAAGTCATTCTCCGTCCAGCTTTGATCCGTTGCTGGTGAGGAACTGCGTTCCTTTGGAGGAGGAGAGGCGCTCTGCTTTTTAGAGTTTCCAGTTTTTCTGCTCTGTTTTTTCCCCATCTTTGTGGTTTTATCTACTTTTGGTCTTTGATGATGGTGATGTACAGATGGGTTTTTGGTGTGCATGTCCTTTCTGTTTGTTAGTTTTCCTTCTAACAGACAGGACCCTCAGCTGCAGGTCTGTTGGAGTACCTGGCCGGCCTTGTGAGGTGTCAGTCTGCCCCTGCTGGGGGGTGCCTCCCAGTTAGGCTGCTCGGGGATCAGGGGTCAGGGGTCAGGGACCCACTTGAGGAGGCAGTCTGCCCGTTCTCAGATCTCCAGCTGCGTGCTGGGAGAACCACTGCTCTCTTCAAAGCTGTCAGACAGGGACATTTAAGTCTGCAGAGGTTACTGCTGTCTTTTGGTTTGTCTGTGCCCTGCCCCCAGAGGTGGAGCCTACAGAGGCAGGCAGGCCTCCTTGAGCTGTGGTGGGCTCCACCCAGTTCGAGCTTCCCAGCTGCTTTGTTTACCTAAGCAAGCCTGGGCAATGGCGGGCGCCCCTCCCCAAGCCTGGCTGCCGCCTTGCAGTTTGATCTCAGACTGCTGTGCTAGCAATCAGCAAGACTCCGTGGGCATAGGACCCTCTGAGCCAGGTGCAGGATACAATCTCCTGGTGCGCCGTTTTTTAAGCCCGTCGGAAAAGCGCAGTATTCGGGTGGGAGTGACCCGATTTTCCAGGTGCCGTCTGTCACCCCTTTCTTTGACTAGGAAAGGGAACTCCCTGACCCCTTGTGCTTCCCGAGTGAGGCAATGCCTCGCCCTTCTTCGGCTCGTGCACGGTGCGCGCGCCCACTGACCTGCGCCCACTGTCTGGCACTCCCTAGTGAGATGAACACGGTACCTCAGATGGAAATGCAGAAATCACCCGTCTTCTGCGTCGCTCACACTGGGAGCTGTAGCCTGGAGCTGTTCCTATTCAGCCATCTTGGCTCCTCCCCCACTTTCTTCTGTTTTTTTTTTGTGGTCTGCTATTAAGTCTATGAAGTTCTTAATTTCCATATTGTAATTTTTTTTTTTTTTTTTTTTTACTTTTAGAATGGCCACTGGATTTTTTTTCTTTCTTTCTTTGAGACAGAGTCTCACTCTGTCGCCCAGGCTAAAGTGCAGTGGCACGATTTTGGCTCACTGCAACCTTTGCCTCCTGGATTCAAGCGATTCTCATGCCTCAGCCTCCTGAGTAGCTGGGATTACAGGCGTGTACCACCATACCCAGCTAATTTTGTATTTTTAGTAGAGACGGAGTTTCACCGTGTTGGCCAGGCTGGTCTCGAACTCCTTACTTCAGGTGATCCGCCCTCCTCTGCCTGCCAAAGTGCAAGTGCTGGGATTACAGGCGTGAGCCACCGCGCCCAGCCCATTGGATTCTTTTTTTTTTTTTTTGAGACGGAGTCTCGCCCTGTTGCCCAGGCTGGCATGCAGTGGCGCGACCTTGGCTCACTGCAACCTTCACCTCCCAGGTTCAAGTGATTCTCTTGCTTCAGCCTCCCGAGTAGCTGGGATTACAGGCGCCTGCCACCACGCCCGACCAATTTTTGTATTTTTAGTAGAGACAGGGTTTCACCATGTTGGCCAGGCTGGTCTTGAACGCCTGACCTCAAGTGATCTGCCCGCCTTGGCCTCCCAAAGTGCTGGGATTACAGGCATGAGCCACCACACCCGGCCAGGATTCTTTATATATATATATACGGACTCCAATAGGTTCTCCATTGAAATTTTCTATCTTTTTATCTATTTAATCCCTCCTTTTCCCTATTTTCTTGGACATACTAGTCATTATTTTGAAAATCTCTACCTTAACTAAACTCCATTATCTGATTCAGTTACGTTTGGTGTTTGTTTTGTTTCTATTACCTTTTTTTCCCTCCTTGATTTCTAGTTTTTTGTTTTGTTTTTTAGCATTTCTTGTATTTTTTTATTGGATGCCAGACGTTGGATGAAAAATACAAGGGCTGTAACTATTATCCTCTGAAAAGAGTTACATTTTCTTCTGATTGGTAGCTACAGTACCAGC
Source organism: Pongo abelii (assembly GCF_028885655.2). Classification (NCBI taxonomy): domain Eukaryota; kingdom Metazoa; phylum Chordata; class Mammalia; order Primates; family Hominidae; genus Pongo; species Pongo abelii. Next base: position 47,524,866 of record NC_072003.2, read on the forward strand.
ATGTCACTCTGTCCTGTTAAGGCTGAGTTTTAGGCTTTGTCAGGACTGGTCGATTTCAGTTTGGATCTTACTACTGGGATATACAGTCTTTATTTTTATTATGTGGTACTCCCAGGTTGTGGTTCTTATTCCTTCGTGGGTGACCCTTACTTCTAGGGCATGATCTTTCTGAGTTCTCACTTGAAAATCCGATCAGGTCTTTAGCATCCCGGCTTCTCCTTTCTCCTGGGTTTCTAAAAGACTCACCCTGAATATATTCAACTTAGGAGTTAGTCACCAGCTTGAGGGGGATTTAAGTGCAGATTTTTTTTGAGATCCTTCTTTTTGGTTTCTTCCTTTATTGGGATTTTGCCAATGAAGTCCCAGTTGCTTTGACAACCTCTAATTTTCAGAATTACTTTTGACTAAATATTTTATGATTCTAAACATAACATCTACTCTGTCAATTCTGAATTATGGTGATGCTCAATTCTACCTCAAATCCCAAAGAAAAGAGGGGGAAAAAACTAAGAAGAAACACTGCTTTTGTTTTGTAGCTTTAGGCTTCTACCTATATAATTGACTATTATAAAATCTCATTTGAGTAGGATCTTTAGTAGCCACCTACTTTGACTCTGATTTGATTTATAAATCCCTTCACAACATTCCTCAATAAACACTATGCTTTGCCTGTTTGACTTGGTTAACAGACATGTCTTTATAAACTTGGCTATCCATTTTCCAGTCTGTAGGAAAAGAGAAGCTATAAGTTGGAGAAAAGGCTAGTGGTTGGGTGGTGAGTCATAAGCAATAAGATTTGATGTCAGTGATGACAGGCCTGTCCTCTTATGATAGATTCCTTGAGCCCCCTGCTGACCACAAAGCTTTGGCTGGCTAGACCACAAATCTGTCTCCCTCAATGACAATTTTTATAGCTCAGTATCGATCCTATTTTGTGTGAGTTGCATTTGGAGATTTATTGTTTATCTGCTATATTTGCCTTAGGTGGGACAGTGAAATCAACCTAATGTAGTGGAAGGAAGTAGGTATTATATCCTTAATTCCTTGATATACATCCTTTTATTATGTGGTACTCCTGGGATGTGGTTTTTCAGATTTGGAGAAGAATAGTTAAAAAAAAAAAAAAAAGCTGAAAGGATCAAAAACACTTGATTCTCTTGCAGGGACAGCTTCCTGTTTTGGTTGAGGAAGGAGCTGCACTTAAAATAACTAGCATAAAGCATGCTTAGGGCTTGCTTTCCAGACAACCTCAATTTAAAATGCATCAAAAACCAGGTGTGGTGGCTTACATCTGTAATCCCAGCACTTTGGGAGGCTGAAGTGGGCGGATCACTTGAGGTCAGGAGTTTGAGACCAGCCTGGCCAATATGGTGAAACCCCATCTCTTCTAAAAATACAAAAATTAGCTGGGCGTGGTGGTGCACACCTGTAGTCCCAGCTACTTGGGAGGCTGAGATGGGAGGATCATTTGAACCTGGGAGGCGGAGATTGCAGTGAGCCCAGATCACACCACTGCACTCTAGCCTGGGCAACAGAGCAAGACTCTGCCTCAAAAAAAGAAAGAAACAAAATGCATCAAAATAAAATATTTGAATTTTACAGCACTAGTTCTTTTCATTCATTGACTTTCATTCTCCCACTTTACCACACCTTTAACTATTGGCAAGAATGTGGTGAGTGGGAGAAAGGTATCCTGCCACGTAAGCGCAAGTATACCTAGAGCCAAGGGGTCAGAGTGTCACAGAGGAGAGCCACATGCTGATGGACTTGTGTTTGTTCCCACTCACTAACTGTGCAAGCACCTCTTCCCTTAGCCTTTCTCAGGATGCAGTTCTCCAGGAGGAATCAGCCTTCTGTTGGGCTGCTTTCAGAGCTCTTTGTTGTGGCTTCCTGCCATTGACTTTGCAAGCCCTAAGCTTGCTTTACGCTAGTTATTTTAAGTGCAGCTCCTTCCTCAACCAAAACAGGAAGCTGTCTCCGCAAGAGAATCAAGTGCTTTTGATCCTTTCAGCTTTTTTTTTTTTTTTTGACTATTCTTCTCCAAATCTGAAACATCCATTCTCCTGTCTATGGCCATGAGTGCATTTATGTTAACAGAAAATGCCAAATTTAATGTTTTTAGAAAGTAACCTCTGTGGCCAGACATGGTGGCTAATGCCTGTAATCCTGGCACTTTGGGAGGCCGAGGCAGGCGGATCACTTGAGGCCAGGAGTTTGAGACCAGCCTGGCCAACACAGTGAAACCCCGTCTCTACTAAAAATAGAAAAAATTAGTTGGGCATGGTGGTAGGCGCCTGTAATCTCAGCTACTTGGGAGGGTGAGGCAGGAGAATTGCTTGAGCCCAAGAGGTGGAGGTCGCAGTGAGCCAAAAATCAAGCCACCGCACTCTAGCCTGGATGACAGAGCAAGACTCTCTCAAAAAGAATAAAAAGTAACCTCTGTGCTTTGTGTAACTTTTTGCTAAATTCCTGTCTTTGTCTTCTTGGAACAGTCTTCTACTTGTTACAGGATCTTCCTATCTTTTGGATTTTATATTAGTTTTAATATAAAACTAATATAGTTTTATATTATATAGCCCACTGACATGGCTGTTAGCTGACCTCAGTTCCTTGCTGACTTGGCCAGAGCCTTCAGTTTCTTACCTCTAGTAAGAGGTAATGTGTCTCTCCCTAGGCCGAGGCTGTGGCAGCTGGCTTCTCCCAGAGGGAATGATGTGTGAGAGAAGCAGGGAGAGTAAGAATCAGACAAAACTGTAGTCTTTTATACCCATCACTATTGCCATATTCTCTTGGTCACACAGCCCAACCCTGGTATGATATGGGAGGCACTGACTCCATGGGGATGGGATATCTGGGCGCCATCTTGAAGGCTAGCTGGCACAGATTATTTTTTGTGCGTGTGCCTATAAGAATTTTTTGGCTGGGCGCGGTGGCTCACACCTGTAATCCCAGCACTTTGGGAGGGCGAGGCGGATGGGTCACGAGGTCAGGAGTTCGAGACCAGCCTGGCCAAAATGGTGAAACCCCATCTCTACTGAAATACAAAAATTAGCCAGGCACGGTGGCAGGCGCCTGTAATCCCAACTACGCGGGAGGCTGAGGCAGGAGAATCGCTTGAACTTGGGGGACAGAGGTTGCAGTGAGCCGAGATCAAGCCACTGCACTCTAGCCTGGGCAGCAGAGTAAGACTCTATCTCAAAAGAAAAAAAAAAAAAAAAAAGAATTTTTCTAAGCCAGCATTGAAGTTTATGCTGTAGAATATCCATCAAACTTGAGCTGATTTCTTATTAAAGACCCAGGTTGCACAGATAGGGGTTAGAAGTTTGGATTCGGTTTTGCATTTTCAGTATTTAAAGTCTTGTTTCATCTTGTTCATTCTTACCTTTCCTTTGATTGTATTAGTAGCTCAGGACAAATAAGAATTTATAATTTTCCAAGGAACTAAGGTTGCTGTTGAGGAATATGGGTTTCAGAGACAAGAGTTTAGTCCTTAAGGCACTGGCTCATTGGTACTAAGCTTCAGGGGTTTATAGTGTTGTTAGAGCTAATTGGATTTTACAAATAAGCCAAGATTATTAAAAAAAAAAAAAAATAGATCTAGAGAGTAACACTTTGTGTGCTAAATCCATTGCATTTGATAGGGATACTAGGCAGTATGCTATGTCCAAACTTCTAAAATCAGGTGGTGGTCTAACGTTGAGGTGAAAATATCATGTTGGTATATACTGCCAATATCATGAAGATATACTAAATATCATTTTCTGAGTCTGACATTTACACTGATTTACTGATTTATCCCTCATCAATATTGGCCTGGTTTAAGAGAGACTTGTTTGCCTGTACAGACTGGGAGGAAGCTTCAATGAAGGCAAAAATCTAACTATAATAGAAGCCAAACATTTGTTATTTGAATTCCATTCGGGGACAGGAAAATAAAATATTATCAAATAATTATAAAGTCATCATTCTGTTAAATGAATCATATAGGAAAATGCATTGACCTTAAAACAGAGTCTGGCTCTGTCACCCGGACTGGAGTGGAGTTGCCTGATTTTAACTTGCTGATTTTAACAACCTCCACCTCACGGGCTTAAGCTGTCCTCCCACGTCAGTCCCTAGAGTAGCTGGGACCACAGGTTTTGCCATGTTGCCCAGGCTGTTCTCAAACTCCTGAGCTCAAGAAATCCACCTGTCTCAGCCTCCTGAAGTGCTGGGATTGCAGGCGTGAGCCACCGCGCCCGGCCTGCAGTGACCTTTGGTTGTCATTGTTATACATTATCAAAACAAACCCAAGTTACAAGAGTATTAAAGCAATACTTATGGTTTTTAAAAAAATATTACAAATGGTCTCTGCATTTTAACTACTCATCTAAATAATTGTCTAGGAATATTTTCTGAATCTCTAATACAGGAAATGAGGTTTATTAATACATAAAACCCACTGAAAACAGGGGTGCAAACTTTCTTGTCTAGTACTAAAGATGGATTCGTATGTTTTGGGCCCTTGTTTATACCAATTTATTCAATCAGTGAGTCAGCTAGCATTTACTGAATACAGTCATATGCGTTGCTTAATGATGGGGATATGTTCTGAGAAATGCATCCCTGGGAAATTTTGTCATCTATGTCATAGATGTGAATACATCATAGAGTGTACTTACACAAACCTAGACGGTATAGCTTTCTACACACCTAGGCTATACGGTATAGCCTGTTAATCCTAGGCTATAAACTTCTACAGCATGTGACTATACTGAATACTGTAGGCAATTATAACAGAGTGGTATTTGTGTATCTAAACAACAAATAAACAAAGAAAAAATAAAACAAACAACAAATAAAAGCTGGTACTTCTATATAAGGCACTTACCATGAATGGAGTTGCAGGACTGGAAGTAGCTCTGGGTGAGTCAGCGAGTGAGTGGTGAGTGAATGTGAAAGCCTAGGACTTTACTGTATATATACTACTATAGAGTTATTAACACTGTACACTTAGCCTATATTTCTTTTTTTTACTTATTTTTGTTTTTTTGAGACAGGCTGTGTTGCTCAGGCTGGTCTTGAACTCCTGGGCTCAAGTGATCCTTCTACCTCATCCTAAGTAGCTGGGATTACAGGTGTGTGCCACCACACCCAGCTTTTAAAAACTTTTCAAATCTTTTATAATAACACTCAGCTTAAAACACAAATACACCGTATAGCTATACAAAAATATATTTTTAACCCATTTATGCCTAGTGCTCCATTATTGGAACACTAAGCTTGTGGGAGTTATTTATATCCTACTGCTCAAGGTCATTGCCAAGGTCTGATTTTTCACAAAAAAAAATTCACAACTTCTGGCATAAATGGGTTAATATCCTTACTGTATATAAGCTTTTTTAAAAATTGTTTTATTTTTTAAACTTCTTTGTTAAAAGCGAAGACACAGACATACATTAGCCCAGTCCCGAACTAGGTCAGGATCTTCAGTTTCACTGTCTTCCACTTCCACATCTTGGCCCACTGGAACGTCTTCAGAGGCAGTAACATGCATGGATAACAGTGCCTTCTTCTACCTACTGAAGGACCTGCCTGAGGCTGTTTTACAGTTAACTTCTTTTTTACAGAAGGGAGTACACTCTAAAATAATGATAAAAAGCATAGTATAGTCCAGGCATGATAGTGTGTGCCTGTAGTCCCAGCTACTCGGGAGGCTGAGGCAGGAAGATTGCTTGAACCCATTAGTTCAAGACCAGTCTGGGCAACATAGCGAGACTCCACCTCTAAAAATATATATAAGAATAAAAATTTTTTTTAAATGAAGCGTAGTAAATACATAAACCAATAACATAAGCACTCACTATGACTATGAAGTATTATGTACTGTATGTAATTGTACGTGCTGTACATTTATACAGCTGGCAGCACAGTAGGTTTGTGTACACCAAGCATCACCACAAAGATTTGGGTAATGCATTCCATTGCCCTAACAGGGCTACAACATCACTAGGCAATAGGAATCTTTCAGCTCCGTTGTCTTCTGGGACTTCTGTCATATATGTGGTCTGCCTTTGACCAAAATGTTGTTATGCAGTGCGTGACTATACCTACTATATGCCAAGTTCTAAATTGGATTCTGGGAAGCTGATTAAAGAGAAAATAATGTGTAGTCTATTGGAAGAGGTAGATAAACAATTTTTTAAGTGAAATAAATGCTGGTTTTTAACCTCTGTGGAGGCACTGAACTGATCATTGAAAGCTCTATTTTACTTACTAAAGATATGGTAGCTTATAAAAATTACTTATAGTAAATGGACATGAAAAGGTCATTTGCTTACATCTCTAAATTCATTTTGATGGAAAAATAGTGGAAAAATGTTTGCAGATACCCTTTTGTTTGTTTGTTTTTTTCATAATAGATAATTGCCACTAAAATTGAAAAATGGCCAGGTCCGTTGGCTCATGCCTGTAATCCCAGCACTTTGGGAGGCCAAGGCGGGTGGATTACTTAAGCTCAGGAGTTCCAGATTAACCTGGCCAACATGGCAAAACCCCATCTCTACTAAAAATACAAAAATTAGCCAGGTGTGGTGGTGCACATGCCTGTTGTCCCAGCTACTTGGGTGACTGAGGCATGAGAATCACATGAGCTCAGGAGGCGGAGGTTGCAGTGAGCTGAGATTGTGCCACTGCACTCCAGCCTGGGCAACAGATGAGACTCTGTCTCCAAAAAAAAAAAAAACAACTAAAATTGAAAAATACCTCACAGTCATAACTTCCATCTGTATCTCAGTGGTTATTATGTAGAAATGTTCAGTAGGTAAACTTGAAAGAAAATGTATTTGGTAATCATAAGGTTGTGTTGCCACCCCCAAAAATAATGAAGAAAATACCAACAGAAAGAAAAAGGATTTATTGCTGGCCTGAAGGTTCTTCTGGGCATTTGATCTACAGATTTCTCCATTATAGCTAGTTCCTTTAAAAAAAAAATAAAAAACATTGAAAATATGCAGACCCAAATGCCTTGGCAGCCCTGGTCAGTAACTTGAATCTCAGTTGCACTTAGCACAATTCCTCTGGCTGGGAAGATGTTGTTTTGGAAAAGATTAACCTGAAATGACAGCACGAATTATACAGTTGGAAATACTCAGGTTTTTCTGATTTTTTTCAAAAGATACTTTGTTTTCCCTTTTCTGCCTTGCCATGGGAAGGTCCTTAGATGCATTATATCCTTGTCAGTTTAGCCTTGTGACACATATTTCTGCTATTTTGTGCAATAAGAAAGCCACTTGAAATCTCAGCGTTTCATGTCACTTTTAAAGTAGGCTCGGTTAAAACAAAACAACTTGTTTGTGTAACCACAACCATATGTGTCTTTCTCTCCATGCTTAAACAAGGTCTGAAATCATGTGTGTCAAAGAGTTGAGATGTAAACATCTCCTCCTCACACATAACCCCTCTGCCATCTTGTTATTTATATCCCCAGTAACACACTTCTTGTCCCCTGACACAAGTACAACCATCTCCACGTTCCATTTTGCTCCTACTCCACAACTCAGGAAGCCAGTGTGATGGAATTCAGCTTGCAAGAAAAAATTTTAATCATTCAGAAATAATTGTTACATAATTACTTTTCACTGATTAAAAATATTTGTTTACTTGACAAAATTAGCATTAAAAACAGTAATTCTTTGGCAAATTAATAAGTATTTTGATGATTTGTCATTTTTCACAGATGTTGATAAAATTTAAGAAGTACATAGCCGAAATTTGGTCTAATTCAACAAACCACAATTGACTATTTTGATAAGGCCCTATGATGAATGGTATGGGAGAGTGGAGTTTATCCAATCTGACTTTCATTTTATTGATAAGGAAACTGGGGCCCCATTTGTTCTTTTTTTAATTGCTATGTAATATACATATTTATGGGGTAGAATGTGATGTTTCAGTACATGTATACATTGTGTAAAAATCAAATCAGGCTGTTTAGCGTATCTGTCACCTCATATATTTATCATTTCTTTGTGGGAAATATATTTAAAATTCTCTATTCTAGCTATTTTGAAATATACAATACTGTTAACCATAGTCACTGTGCAACAGAACAGTGGTCCCCAACCTTTTTGGCACCAGGGACCAATTTCATGGGAGACAGTTTTTCCACGGACCTGTGGGGGGGTGGTTTCAGGATAAAACTCTTCCACCTCGGATCATCAGCATTAGATTCTCATAAGGAGCACCCACCCTACATCCCTCACATGCACAGTTCATAATTCACAATAGAGTTTGAGCTCCTATGAGAATCTAATGCTGCTGCTGATCTGACAGGAGGCGGTGCTTAGGCCGTAATGCTCGCCCACCCGCTGCTCACCTCCTCCTAACAGGCCGTGGACTGGTACTGATCGGTCCACAGCCTAGGGTTTGGGGACCCCTGCAGTAGAACACCAGAACTTATTCCTCCTATTTATCTGCAATTTTGTACCCATCGACCAATCTCTCCCCATCCCCACTATCTCTCCCCTTGCCAGCCTCTTGTAACCACTGTTCTACTCTCTGTTTCTGTAAGATCAACTTCTTTAGATTCTACGTATAAATGAGATCATGCAGTATTTGTCTTTTGGTGCCTGGCTAATTTCACTTAATATAATGTCCTCCAGGTTCAACCATGTTGCCACATGTGACAGGATTTTATTCTTTTTGTGGCTGAATAATATTCCATTGTTTATATATGTCACATTTTCTTTATCCATTCATCCATTGATGGATGCTTACGTTGATTCCATATATTAGCTATTGTGAATAGTGCTGCAACAAACATGGAAGTGCAGATACCCGTTTGACGTATTCATTTCCTTTGGATAAATGCCCATTTGTGGGATTGCTGGATCATATGATAGTTCAACTTTTAGATTTTGAGAAACCTCCATACTGTTTTCCATAATGGCTGTACTAATTTACATTCCAGCCACCAGTGTGTAAGAGTTCTCCTTTCTCCACATCCACACCAACTACAGGTGGCTTTTCTAGACTGGACTTTAGGTTGGGACAAAAAGTGTCTTTGAGAGTCAGTAGTCCTAATACTGTCTGTGAACGCTGTGGACTTAGGCAGTTTGTTTAAGCTTGTTTAAACTGGGTCTCTCTTTCCTTAGATATAAAATGGAGGGTTAGACTGGATCTTTAAGCTTCTGCCCAGCGTTTAATGTTCTGTTTATTGTGGTTCTAGCCTGTGCTTCGTGAATTCCTGGTTCTTCCTGAATTCTGCTGAGCATCAGAATGCAGTCTATACATTCTCAACAGTTTCCCAAAGACATGATATTAGTATAACAGAAACAGTAGTAGTCCTTTCTTGGAAAATTGTCCCCATTTCTGGACCCTATTTTATTGCTGGCTGCAATTAACAGGCTCTTGTATGTCCCATCTTTCCCTCTTCCATCCCTAACCCATAGGCATTAAAAACCTGCTGTTTGTGAAAATGAACACTTCTTTGATAATCTAGAAGAAGGCGTTCCTGTTACCAGAAAATTTAGCTCTTGAACTCCTGGGACTGGGCTTGAAAGCACAGTACTATTATGCTTCAGATTAAGCAGAGTATAGAGAATAAGGAGTGATCACTAAAATTCTGTCTTGAATAAAGATGATGATAGATATCCCAGGGCCCTCTGTGGTTAGATAGTCTCCATTTCTACCGCATTCTGAGGAATTGTGGGTGTTGCACTTTTTATGTTTCTGGCCTCCCTGCTACTTGCCATTGGTTGGATCACTGGTCAAGAGCTACCGAGAGCTACCATTTTGCTTCAAGATTTTTTCAAACAGCAAGGAACTTTTTTATTTTTTAACAGAGAGCTACTGGAGTTTCCTGAGTTATTACAACCCCCTTATCCTTCCTCCTTATTTCCCCTTTCAATAATTCCCTCTCCTTCCTCTTCCCACAGCAGTTCTTTGGCTATTGGGCCTGTTTTCATTGAAATAATGTTCCTGTGGCAGAGGGAAAATGAGTAGAGAAGAACAGTTGACTGTGTCCAAGTGATAGCTGCTTAGGAAAAGCCTGGTCCTTCCCCAGAGGAGTCTGTGCCTATAAGGCTTCCCTCCATAATAGCTGTGCTTCCATCAGCTCTAGAGGATGGCTTAGCCCCCTTCGGGGGTACACTACATTTCACTCTCAGTTGGCTCACAGCCATCACCACAGTCCATGCTGTGAGTGCATTGCTGGTTCTGCCCTCGTGCTGTGTGCATCTCTACTGCTTTAATGCTGGGAAACTCCGTGGTTATGCCCCAACTATCTTGGCGATGTTCTGAATCAGACATAGATAATACCTATTAAAGGTATTAATAGGCCAGTAATACCTAGTAAAGAAGAGCTGAGAGATACCTCTGTGTAGATTAAATCAACTAAAAAACACTAGCCCCCTCCCATTTTCAGACCGATTTTCTTTCTTTTAAGTGGGAAAATAGTTGAAGTGGGATGAAGCAGAGCTAGCTTATTCTACTCATTTTATATTTCTATGGCCTTTCTTTTCAACCTCTGTTTAACAGCACTTTATTACTTAGTTTTTTTGTTTTGTTTTGTTTTGTTTTTTTGAGATGGAATCTCGCGTTGTTGCCCAGGTTGGAATGCAGTGGCATGATCTCGGCTCACTGCAACCTCCACTTCCCGGGTTCAAGCGGTTCTCCTGTGTCAGCCTCTCAAGTAGCTGGGATTACAGGCACCTGCCACCAGGTCCAGCTAATTTTTGTGTTTTCATTAGCGATGGGGTTTCACCATGTTGGCCAGGCTGGTCTCGAACTCCTCACCTCAGGTGATCTGCCTGCCTCAGCCTCCCAAAGTGCTGGGATTATAGGTATGAACCACCACGCCCAGCCTCACTTTATTACTTTTGAGAATATGCTTCAAAATAGTTTGTAAAGATTTTAATAGGGAGCATTTATATGAAATATAATAGTGATATATAGTATAGCATAGAGGAGAGTCTTGAGTCTTTGTATCTTTTTCTTTTTTTCTTATGCATATTTAATTTATGTGATTCCCAATAGTTGTGTGATTGTGGTCAGAGCCCTGTCTGTGGGATGCTGGGTAGAATGAGATTGTACAGAGCACTTTGTTTTCTTGTAATTGAAGGGTTTGGGGTGAGAAGGTGTGAGTCATAGAAATCTGTATAGTAAATATTACTCTAAAAAGGGAGCCATCAGGATCTGGGAGAATTTGCTAAAGGAAAACTAAGAAAGAAAAAAAGGCCAGGTACAGTGGCTCACTCCTGTAATCCCAACACTTTGAGAGGCCAAGGCAGGAGGACCTGAGGCCAGGAGTTCAAGACCAACCTGGCCAACATAGTGAAACCCCGTCTCTACTAAAAATACAAAAATTGGGCCAGGCACGGTGGCTCACACCTGTAATCCCAGCACTTTGAGAGGCCATGGCGGGTGGATCACGATATCAGGAGTTCGAGACTAGCCTGACCAACTGGTGAAACCCTGTCTCTACTAAAAATACAAAAATTAGCCAGGCATGGTGGCGTGCGCCTGTAATCTCAGCTTCTCAGGAGGCTGAGGCAGGAGAATCACTTGAACCCGGGAGGTGGAGGTTGCAGTGAGCTGAGATTGCACCATTGCACTCCAGCCTGGGTGACACAGGAGGACTCCGTCGCAAAAAAAAAAAAAAAAAAAAAAAAAAAAATTGGCCAGGTGTGTGGTGGTACACACCTGTAATCCCAGCTACTTGGGAGGCTGAGGTATGAGAATCGCATGAACACAGACGGCAGAGGTTGCAGTGAGCTGAGATCGCACCACTACGCTCCAGCCTCTGTCTCAAAAAAAAAAAAGGGGGGGCAGTGGGGGGAGTGGGAGCCAGTATATAATTCAGTATCTCTCATCTATACATATTAAGGCTTTTGACCATTACTAAATTCTCCCAGCAGCTCTCTGAGAGTACTGTAATTCTGGTTTTGCTGATGAGAAAACCAGATACAAAGAGGTAAAGTCACCTTGTTCTAGGCCACATAGGTGGGAATTCTGAGTCAGGACTGGAGACAATGATTTATTTTTAATGTCTCATGTAATGTTAATCTCATAACTCAGGGCATAACTCTTTTACCATTTTGGACTATATCATTTCATTCGTATGATAAAGACACTGTAGCTTCCCCCTCATCTGCAGCTTCACTTTCTGCAGTTTTAGTTACCTGTGGTCAACCATCGTCCAAAAATATTAACTGGAAAATTCTAGAAATAATCCACTCGCAAGTTTTAAATTGTGCACTATTCTGGGCAGTGTGATGAAATGTCGAGCCATCCTGTTCTGTGTGGCCCTGGACAGGAAGCCTCCCTTTGTCCAGCATATCCATGCTGTATGACTCCCGCCCCTTTAGCCACTCAGCAGCCATCTCACTTACCAGATCAACTGTCTTGGTATCAGGGTGTTTGTGTTCAAGTAACCCTTCCTTTACTTAATAATGGACCCAAAGCCAAGAGCAGTGATGCTGGCATTCTGGATTTATTTTATTAGTATTGTTGTAAATCTCTTACTTTGCTTAATTTATAAATTAAACATGATCATAAGTACATATCTATAGGGAAAAAATGGTATATATAGGGCTCTGAACCATCCTGCATTTCAGGTATCCACCGTGGGTCTGGAAATGTATCCCCTGTGGAGAAGGGATGACTACTGTGTATGTAAAAATCACCCTGTGTGAAATGTTATATCCTCCCCTTTCCTCAGTTTAACGTTATTTTGAAAGAATTTTCTCACATTACTTGAAAACACTTAGGAAACCATTTTTAGCGACTGTAGTATTTTACCAGTTAGATATGCCATGGTTTACTTAACCATGTTCCTAATGTTGGGTACTTATACTGGATCTAAGTTTTGCTGTTATTTGTAGTGCTGCGATGGGTGACTGTGCACAAACCCTTGCCTGTACTTTTGTGTATGTCCCTAAGGATAGATTGCTGCAAAAAAGAACCACTGAGTGTGAGACTGTAAATATTTGGAAGGCTTTCAGTCTATTTCCATATTGCTTTCCTGAAAGATTGAACCAGTTTATACTTCTGTAAGCAACAGTGTTTGAGAAGATCTCTTTACTTTTTTTAACATTGACCTTTGTCATTTCTTAAACTTTACTAGTTATTTTGGTAACCAGCTTGTTTTTATAATTTGAATTTCTTTGCTTCTCAGTGAAATAATAGTTTCTTTTATAGGAGTATTAACCCTTTGTTAAGAACCACTATTTTAGTCCAAAAGAAAGGTATATAAGAAGAAAACTGCACAATTCCAGTGGGAAGGACTTGGGGTCAGGGTCCCTGATATGTTGGAAGGTTGAACTTTTTGTTGTTGGTTTTTCCCCTTGCCTTAAAAAGTCCATATTGCTTGAATGTTGCAATCTTGGGCAAGGCCAGCAATTAATCCTAGGGATGATGCCACTGTCTTCTCCTGGTGCTGGTCCTTTCTGACAAGAGAGAACATGGTACTAGGGCTGAGTGCTTGAATGCTTGCACATAGGACCCAGAAGGTGCACATATAACCGGGGGTTCGTTCCTTGAGTGATATCTTTGTGAGATGACATTTTGCTTGTTGTTTGTTTGTTTTATAATGAGGAATCAAAGTGGGTATTCTAGGAAGATCCAGTGTTTCCCTACTCTCACTTTGCATTACACACAATCCAGGGGGTGACTCAGAATCCAGTGCTGTCCTGCCTCTCCCAGTTGGCTGACACCATTTTCTTGACTGGAGCCTTAGTTTTCTAGGCATATATTCTAATGATGGAACATTTTGAAATGCAGATTATTTTTGAGTTTACTGAATTTTTTAATAACACAGCTGCTGTCCCTAAATTGCCATCTTTTATATTATAAGGTCTAGTTGCATTAGAAATAGCTCTCCCAACCCCACTCCCCCAGTGCTCAGAACGCTGAACCCCGTTACTACACTTGGAAAAGGATTAGATGTCCTAAAGCATTGGTTATGTAATTGTGGGTTGGCTTTCACCCACTGAGCTTTACTTCCTCCTGTGATAGTGAAATACAAGCTGGCAACAGTAACTAGATCTCAGAAAAGCTTGTCACAAAGCACCACAGACTTAGAGAAACTTGTAAGCTCTTTTTGCACTGGCTGAAGTTTTTGAGTACCACTACCTTCCATCTGTAGAGTGTAGTAACCTTAGACAGGTAGTGCTTTTCTTCTGTGCATTCATTTTAATTAAGCAATGACACCTACTTTCTTTTCCACTCTGAGATCTGCATGTAGCTAAACTTATCAGGTGAGTGCTTTCCCACCTTTGATCATTGATACTGCTTGGAATATACTGGAAAAAGAGCAGCAAGCAGAAAATCTCCCATTTCTACAAGCTGCTGACTAACCCAGAATTGCTAGATTTTGTGAAGCAAATGAATGCTATAAAAGAAGTCAGAAAGATCAGGGAAGATGTCCCTAGGACTTGGTCAGGCCAAACCTTGAAAGATCAAGTGATGTTACAGAGGTACAATTATGAGAATATATACAACTCAGGACTTACATATGTGATAAATAGTGCATTGCTCTTTGCCGTCTACAAAAGATTTTCTTTTTTTTTTTTTTTTTGAGACAGCCCAGGCTGGAGTGCAGTGGCGCGATCTCCGCTCACTGCAAGCTCTGCCTCCTGGGTTCACGCCATTCTCCTGCCTCAGCCTCCTGAGTAGCTAGGACTACAGGCGCCCACCACCACGCCCAACTAATTTTTTGTATTTTTAGTAGAGACGGGGTTTCACTGTGTTAGCCAGGATGGTCTCGATCTCCTGACCTCATGATCCGCCCACCTCGGCCTCCCAAAGTGCTGGGATTACAGGCGTGAGCCACTGCGCCTGGCCTGGATTTTATTTTTAATTCTCACAGCAATTCTGCAGAGAGAGGTAGTGAGAGGTTTAATGCTTTGTTCAACATAATTTGCTGTTAAATAGCCATCCATTGGCAGAAAATCTGAACTGTTGTGTTTTCCTTCCTGTGTCATTCATGGTTTCAGTCCTGAAGAGGAGCCCACTAGAGCCCAGCAGGAGAGGAGAGTGGGAGAATCCCTCACCCAGAAGTTCACAGTGGTATCATTTAGTGACACTCAGGATGTCTCCAGTTATTGTTAGAATTTAAAGTTAGGTTCATCCCTGTGAGGTCCAAGAAAATATAAAAATAAAATAAGGGTCTACTAGTATTAAACATACTCAGTAATCACTTTTGAAAGGAAAGGAGTTAGTGGAAAATACGGAAGAACCATAGCAAAACTAAAATAAATATATGTAGAGATATTGCTGGACGTGGTGGCTCACACCTGTAATCCCAACACTATGGGAAGCTGAGGCAGCCAGATCACTTGAGGTCAGGAGTTCAAGACCAGCCTGGCCAACATAGTGAAACCCTGTCTCTACTAAAAATACAAACATTAGGCCGGGCGCGGTGGCTCACACCTGTAATCCCAGCAGTTTGGGAGGCTGAGGTGGGTGGATCACCTGAGGTCAGGAGTTTGAGACCAGCCTGGCCAACATGGTGAAACCCCATCTCTACTAAAAATGCAAAATTTAGCCGGGCATGGTGGCACGTGCCTGTAGTCCCAGCTACAGGGAAGTTGAGCCAGGAGAATCGCTTGAACCCAGAAGGCAGAGGTTTCAGTGAGCCATGATTGTGGCACTACACGCCCGCCTGGGTGACACAGCGAGACTCCATCTCAAAAAAAAAAAAATTATATATATATGGATATACATACATATATATATGGATATACATACATGTATATCCATATGTGTATATACATATATACATATGGATATCCATATATATGTATGTATATCCATATATATGCATATCCATATGTATGTATGTATATCCATATATATGGATATACATATATATACATATATACGTATATATACACATACATATATACATATATACGTATATATACACATACATACATATATACGTATATATACATATATACATACATATATCCATATACATGTGTGTATATATTATATATACACACATGTGTGTATATTATATATACACACATGTGTGTATATAATATATACACACATGTGTGTATATAATATATAATATATAATATATAATATATAATATATACAATATATTATATACTATATATACAATATATATTGTATATTATATATTGTACTATATATACAATATATATACTATATATACAAAATTATATACAAAATTATATATACAAAATTATATATACAAAATTTTGTATATATATACAAAATTATATATACAAAATTATATATACAATATATATACAAAATTAATATACAATATATAATATTATAATATATAATATATAATATATATACACATGTATGTATATATTATATATACATGTATTGTGAAGCAAATGAATGCTATAAAAGAATACGTATATATGTATGTATAAGAGAATACATATATATATATACATACACACACACACAAACAGCCGGGCATGGTGTTGTGCACCAGTAATCCCAGCTATTCTGGAGGCTGAGGCAGGAGAATCGCTTGAACCCAGGAGGCGGAGGTTGCAGTGAGCCGAGATTGCACCACTGCACTGCAGCTTGGGTGACAGAGCGAGACTCCGTCTCAAAAAATATAGATAGATAGACAATGTTAGATAACTGCATAATTATTATATGTGTGTATTAATATAAAAGCAATCACTTTCAGAAGGA
This sequence comes from Pongo abelii, assembly GCF_028885655.2. Lineage (NCBI taxonomy): Eukaryota > Metazoa > Chordata > Mammalia > Primates > Hominidae > Pongo > Pongo abelii. Next base: position 47,541,537 of record NC_072003.2, read on the forward strand.
ATAGTGTGTTAAAAAAAGGTAATGAAAGACTTTAAAACAAAACGCTTCATGAGACAAGAAGTTAGAACAATTATGGCAAACTAAAAGAAAAAGCTAGGAATGAGATCAAATACAGCCCAGTATTTCCTGCAGTTTTAAAACCTCTACTCCCCATTTTGGGTTTCTGGCCACAGATTATGTAATATTTTTCATTACTTGAACTGGAATTACAAAGATTGATACAGAAGGTGGTCCGATAAGTCGATTGGGTCCGGCTCCTTGTAGGTCTAGGTCCAAACCAAAATGAGTCAATATTTGGACAAGATATCAGCCATCCAGGGCTTATAGGCAGGTAAAGGAGATGGCCCATTATTGCAGGGATTTCAAACCAGGCTTTGTATTCTCTTACCCTGGCACTGCCAATTATATTTATTTATTGGAAAATGATAACCTTAGAGTTAAGCTATATGCTTATAAAAGAGGCACTGCTTATATGGGTTCTATCATGTCCAGGTTTACATTGCCCATTAGAAAACAGGACACCTGGCTGGGTGCAGCAACTCATGCCTGTAATCCCAGCACTTTGGGAGGCCAAGCGGGGGAGGATCGCTTGAGCCCAGGAGGTCAAGGCAGCAGTGAGCTGCATTCACACCACTGCACTAGACACCGTCTCAAAAAAAAAAAAAAAAAAAAAAAAAGTGTCCGGGGGAGAGAGAGAAAGAGAGAGAGAGAGAAGAGGAGGGAAGGGGAGGGGAGGAGATACCTGATCAGACTCCTCTGAAGAGGGAATTGAAAAGTTTGTCACAAGCCCTGAGTTATGCTGATCTAACAGAGAATTGTTAGATCTGAGAATGCAAAGTAACCTACTGCACTTAGCCCTTCAGTCTTTGTCCTAGCTATAGGCCATTAAGTTGAATAGTGCCGGGAATTGCTCTTGACTTAAGAATATAATGGTCAAAAAGGACAGGCAAAGTTGTTTCCCTTCTGGAACTTACACTTTAATGGGGAGATAGACAATAAGCAAGTAAAAGTAATTGAACAAGGCAATTGCAAATACCACCCTCGGTGAGCTCTTGAAACACAAATTATTTCACCTGCATTCCACAGATACACAGGTGAATGTTTGCCTTGATAAATGCATAAAAGTGACTGAACTTTTGAGGTCCACTGGGCTTCTGTTTGATATTTACCGCTAGTGAATTTTCCAGCCTGTAAATCTCTTAGAACTTCTAAATACATTTTTTTTTCTTTTAGGTTGCAGAGAACACATCTTAGAAGATGAAAAACCTGAATCTATCAGTGACACTACTGACTTGGCTTTACCACCTGAAATGCCGATTTTGATTGATTTCCATGCTCTGAAAGACATACTTGGGCCCCCGATGTATGAAATGGAGGTGATTCATTCTTTTTATTTCTTTTTGCTCCACTCAATGAAAGGAACACTTTATTGAGGCCCCAGGGCCGTAGGGCCTGGGCAGGAGGCTGCCCTTTGGGGAAGGAATAGCCTTATTCGACCTTTTTGTGAAGCAGGTTGTTGGTGTGGCCGCACTTCTTGCAGCAGTTGACAGCATGGGGGTGCAGGCGAGCACAGCTCTTGTGGCAGATCATCTTGTTGCAGTTGTATTTCTGGGCAAGGTGGCAGAGGGAAGGCTCTGTAATGCCACCTCTCAGGCACAGCATCCGGCGCAGGGTGGACTCTTTCTGGATGTTGTAGTCTAAGAGTGTGTGGCCATCCTTCAGCTGTTTGCCCTGAAATATCAGACACTGCTGGTCAGGTAGGATGCCCTACTTGTCTTGAATTTTGGCTTTGACATTCTCAGTGGCATCACTGGGCTCGACCTCAAGGGTGATGGTATTGCCTGTGAGGGTCTTCACAAAGATCCACATCTCAGCGTCTGCAGCTTGGCCAGTCTCACTCCGTTCTCATTTTTGTGTTGGTACTCACTGGTTTACTCAGGTGGTTGCTTAACAGAGAAGTAAAATTGGGTGTTTCCAGAGGCTGAATTTTGCCTTAAGATGGAAACTTTATTTCTATATGGTATTGTGTTTTAGTGCTTATTGTGATAATATGACTTGCCAGGAGCCAGAGATCCCAGCCATATCCTCTTTTAGAACCCCAGTCTCATTTTATTCTCTACCATTCAGTTCCATTTTAAGAACAATGCCTCTGACTCTTCTTCTTAGAAAAATTACATATTCTTATGTGTACTTTAAGGAGGGATTTCTTTGTGCTATCAAGGGCTTGGGGGAAGAGGCGGGGAATCAACCTGATACAGGTCTGAAAACACGAGCATAGCTTAGCTTCAGACTGTGCTAGTGCAGACCCAGATGACATCTTTCAGGAACCTATTGTTCCATTGTTAATAGTTCCTTTAGGGTTAAACCCACATGCAGGTCTAGCCCTATTTTCATCTTTCTCTCCTAACTATACCTCACAGCAGAAGGCCTGGGCGCCAAGACTGAGTTGAAGCAGCTGATGGAAATAGATGTTAGGCTATAACTGCTAAGGGCATTGTGAAATAATTTATAGGTGCTTAGATGAGCTTTCATACGTTGGTTACTATAAAAATGTATTATACTACTGAATTTAGCTTTATCATCACCTCCTTATCAGTTTAAGGAAAAAATATATTCAGAAAATAAATCTGATAAACTATGTAGAAGATAATCTCTCCATCTAACATTTGAAATCATTATCAGTAGATATGGTTTTCCTCAAGTTCTTACAACTGAGCAGATGAGAAATAGCCCCCAAGCCTGTCTTGTTTATCCATTTAAACTCTAAACTGGTCATTAAAGCTAATGAGCCTCTCTACAGAGCTCTCAGTTACAAGAACAGAACTTGTTTACTCTTGACAGTAAATCTGGACTTGAACAATAGAATCAGAAGCATTGTTTTGATTATTTGAATTCTTAAGATATCATGGATTTGAATTTTGAAGTGTTGAAAGAACTTGAGCAAAACATTGTTGATTGAGAAAGTGAACAAAACCTGCTTTCTCGTTCTGGGAGGATCCAGTGACTTTGTGAGTGAAGACGCAAACAGGTTTTGACTCCTGCATGGCCGATGGCCTTTTTCTGTAGGCTTTCCAGAAAAGTACGTTCCAACAGTTCTTTGAGGATTTAAACTAGAGCAGCAAATAAAGACAAAAGATTAATGCATGTCTCTGTTGCATATACCCCTCTCTCCCAGCCATTTCTGCTGATGTTAAGTTTGGAAGCATTGCTGACATTCCTGGAACATTAGCAAAGAAAGAGCCAAGAGAACAGAAATGAGAAATTTTATAAACACTGCTTACCAGTTATCCTTGTTAGCATCGGAGAACCTTATTTTCCTTGTAGCATGTGAGCTTTACATAGTAACACTTTTACTAACATAAGTCTGCAGAAAGACTCCAGTAGCCATTTTGTCTTTTATAGATAGCATCTTAGAATGGAAGATGTGGTGTGTCACGTGCGTCTGTGCGAAGAGACCACCAAACAGGCTTTGTGTGAGCAACAAGGCTGTTTATTTCACCTGGGTGCAGGCGGGCTGAGTCCGAAAGGAGGGTCAGCGAAGGGAGATAGGGGTGGGGCCATTTCATAGGATTTGGGTGGGTAGTGGAAAATTACAGTCAAAGGGGGTTGTTCTCTTGCTGGCAGGGGTGGGGGTCACAAGATGCTCAGTTGGGGAGCTTCTGAGCCAGGAGAAGGAATTTCACTAGGTTAATCGCTCAGTTAAGGTGGGACAGAAACAAATCACAATGGTGGAATGTCATCAGTTAAGGCAGGAACCAACCATTTTCACTTCTTTTGTGATTCTTCACTTGCTTCAGGCCATCTGGATGTATACATGCAGGTCACAGGGGATAGGATGGCTTAGCTTGGGCTCAGAGGCCTGACATGGTGTTTTGAGTGTTGGGAACATTGTGTTCATTTTTTTCATACTTGAAAGTGAGAACTCACCCTGTAGCCGGGGGTCTGTCTCTACCTGTAGTGGTCTGATGACCACCAGCCCCAAATTACTTAACCACACAGTCTACCTCTGCTTTTGCATCTATAAAATTAAGATTTATGGAACATTTCTTTCTTGTCCGTGAGGGCTGTCACTGTGCTAGGAGTGTAATTCCATTTTACATACAAGGGAAAAAGTGAGATTAAATGAATTATACAAATTCACGTAAGTGGCAGTTGGTAGAGTTAGGATTCAGACTCAGATCAGTTTATTCCAAGTCCATTATTCTTTCTACCCTTCCACAGTACCCTGTCAGGCCACGATAATTCCTGCCCTTGTCTGCTAGAAGAGAGTGGCAGTGATGTATTAGAGTTTTTTAAAAAGGCATCTGCTCTACATCAGATTCTCATTCATATTCTTACCAACTCTAGTGCTCTGTTTTGGAATGGGAGAGGCTGGGCTCAACTTGTTGACCACTCCCATTTTTGTATCTCTTGGCTATCAGGCACTGTGTAAGGCCCTCCACACGTGATCATTTAATCCTCAGTCATGGTTGTCTTTCCAATAACAGTTGAGGAAACAGGCTTAGAGTATTTAAATAACTTTAGAGAAGACACAACTTATGCCAGAAATGAGATTTGGTTCTAGACCTGACCAACTCCAAACCTAGTGCTTTGTTTATTACTCTAGAAAAACATCACAGGCAACCTGAGCAGGGCCTCTGTTCGTTGCAGAGAGCTCACAGGTGGACCTGAGCAGGGCCTCTGTTCTTTGCACTTCACAAGTGGCCAGTCTTATTTCTCTACTTCTTTGTGCTCTCCTAGGCAAAGAATCTGAAGGGAGAGGTTATACTAGGAATATTGGAATACATGTTGAGGTGTTCCCAAGATGTTAGAAGATACCTTTCGTTTGTTTGTTTTTACTTTTTGAGATGAGGTCTCACTCTGTCACCTAGGCTGGAGTGCAGTGGCATGATCATAGCTCACTGCAACCTCGACCTCCTGGGCTCAAGCTATTCTCCCACTTCAGCCTCCTGAGTAGCTGGGACCACAGGCGTGTGCTACCATACCCAGCTAATTTTTTCTGTATTTTTTTGTAGAGATGGGGTTTCACCATGTTGTCCCAGACTGGTCTCAAACTCCTGAGCTCAAGCCATCCACCTGCCTCAGCCTCCCAAAGTGCTGGAATTACAGGCATGAGCCACAAAACCCAGCCAATACCTTTTTTTTTGTCTAAATGACTGTATTCTCCCTTAGGGTAAATTACAGTCTAGGGTCTGTGGTTTCTTCTAGAAAGAGTTTGATTCATTTAATAAACAACTATTAAGGACCTAACATGTGCTTCTGGCAACACAGTAGTAAACAAGCAAGGTATGATGTCTGCCTTCATGGATCCCACTTTAATGCAGGAAAACAATAGACAAGTAAACAAATAATCACAAATTGAAGTTGATGCTATAGAGAAAACAAACAGGGTGGTACTGAGATAGACAGTAACTACTCTAGCTATATCTGAGGTCTGTTTTAGAGGTAGAAGTAGACATGCTGATGGGAAACATTTGGGGAATGAAGGAAACAGTTATCAAAAGGGACTTACAGGTTTCTGGCCAGAGTGACAGGGCATGTGTGTAGTAGTGCCATTTACTGAGATGGGGAACACTGGGGGAGGGAGATGAGGAGAGAGTGTTGCAAAGAAAACTGAGAGCTCTTTTGAACACATTACAGTTGAAATATCCAGGCTGGGCGCGGTGGCTCATGCCTGTAATCCCAGCACTTTGGGAGGCTGAGGCAGGTGGATTGCTTGAGTCTGGGAGTTCAAGACCAGCCTGGGCGACACGGCAAAATCCCTTCTCTACAAAAAATACAAAAATTAGCTGGGTGTAGTGGCTCACGCCTGTAGTCACAACTACTTGGGAGGCTGAGGTGGGAGGATCATTTGAGCCTGGGAGACGGAGGTTGCAATGAGCCGAGATCACGCCACTGCACTCCAGCCTGGGTGACAGAACAAGACCCTGTCTCAAAAAAATAAAATAAAAGTTAGAAATATCTGTGAGGCATAGAAGTAGAGACATTTGGACATTCAGATCTATTGCTCAGAGGAAATACCCAAGATGGAGATTTTAGAGTTGTTAGAAAATAGAGGATATTTAGAGCCCCAGATATTGAGGCTTTCACATCACCTAAGAAAAAAGGATACATTTTAAAAAAGCAGGTAGTCTAGAAGCAAGCCCTGAAGAACAGCATTATTTAGGGATCATATAGAGAGAAGAGGAGCCAACAAAGAAGTCAGGAAAAACAGAAAGGGACTGGGAAGGAACAAGCCTTCAGGGAAGAGGAAAACCAGAATGTTGTGCTGCCAGAGAGACAGAAGAGGAGAGTATTTCAAGAAAGAGGGGACATCAAAATGTGTTTACTGTTTGAGAGATCAAAGAAGATCAAGGTCAGAACAAATGTGTATTGGATTTGATGGCATGAAGGTTGTTGGTGACCTTGAAAGAGATTTCACAAGGAAGGAGTGGTGGGGATGGTAGAAATTGGAGTATGTTGAAGAGAGAATGGGAGGTGAGGAAGTAGAATTAGTGTGTAGGCAGCTCTTTAGAAGTTTGGCTGTAAACAATTGCAGAGAAATGAGGCAGCAAGAAGAGAATATGGATGTCAAAGGGAGAATGTTTTCAAAATAGTAGCTGCTGCTAAGAGTAATCCAGTAGAGAGCACAGGACTGATGTTGCAGGACAGAGCAGTGGTACGATAGAAACAAGGTCTCCAGGAAAGTGAGGGGGTGGGACCCAAAGCACCAGTGAGGAAATGGCTTTTGATGGGAGAAGGGATACCTTTTGCAGGATATTACGTAGAAAGGGACAAGAATATTGAGTTATTTATAAGGAAAAGAATATAATGATGGGGCTAACGTGTGTGAGCTGCACAAGAGAGGAGTGAAGCTAGGGCAGAGCTGCTGTATGATGGAAATGTGCTGGAGTTCATGGCTTGAGTACAGGTGAGCTAGAAGGATAAGAAATGATGGTCAGGGGTTTCAGAGGTAGTATGGTTTCTGTTGGTGATAAGTACCTGGAAGAGGGTGGCTGAGTTCAGGAGGCATTTAAGGAACTGAGAAGCCAGGTTCTGGGTGAGCATCATGCCTTCACTGAAGACACCCAGGGTGATAGCAGGGGCTGGGGCAGAAAGGAAGGAGCAGAGTTTAGAATCTTCCTGAGTGTCAGAGACAGTGAAGAGAGAGTCAGGATGGTAAAGCCAGCTGCCATAAGCAGGGGCTGAGAAGGGTAGAAGAATAAGGCCTGAAAGTTGCAAGGCAGCCTCTTACTGACTAAATTATAAACTCGGTCTCCTTGAGCTTGATGTCTTCCTCTGATAACTGGTGGTAAGCATGTGCACGTTATCACGGAGTTCGAATTTGGTGAGTCAGTGTACCCACTGCATTGCCCAGTAATACTAAAAAACAATAAACAAATTCTAATTTCTGCAACTACCATACTCCCTAAAAACAGAGACCTATCCCCAATCACCAAAAAATCCCCATTGTTTTTCTAATCCAAATTTTGTACATATTTAATAACCTTATACCACCACTTACTGTTTTTTTACTTTCATCGAAGATGAATCTACAAAAATATATTAATGTCAAAAAATGTTACTGACCTAGCAAACTGGCAGTTGGGAAGTAAGGTAAGAAGGCACACTTTTATTAATTAATAATATCTCTTTAGTATTCCCTAAACAGATTGAAAAATGGTGGATTAGTTCATTCTTGCATTCCTCTAAAGAAATACCTGAAACCAGGCACAGTGGCTCACGCCTGTAAATCCCAGCACTTTGGGAGGCCAAGGTGGGCAGATCGCTTGAGTTCGAGACCAACCTGGGCAGCAAAGTGAGACCCGGTCTCTACAAAAAATACAGAATATTACCTGGGAGGCTGAGGTGGGATCCACCTGAGCCCAGAAGGTTGAGGCTGCAGTGAGCTGTGATCACACCACTGCACTCTAGCCTAGGTGACAGTGAAAACTCTGTCTCAAAAAAAAAAAAAAAAAAAAGAGCCACCTGAGATTGGGTAATTTATAAAGAAAAGAGGTTTAATTGGCTCACGGTTCTGAAGGTTCTGCAGGAAGCATAGCTCCAGCATTAGGCCAGGTGCACTGGCTCACACCTGTAATCCCAGCACTTTGGGAGGCCAAGGGCAGGTGGATCATGAGGTCAGGATTTCGAGACCAGCCTGGCCAATATGGTGAAACCCCGTCTCTACTAAAAATACAAAATTAGCTGGGCGTGGTGGCGCACACCTGTAGTCTCAGCTACTTGGGAGGCCGAGGCAGAAGAATCGCTTGAACCCAGGAGGCGGAGGTTGCAGTGAGCTGAGATCGTGCCACTGCACTCCAGCTTGGGACACAGAGCGAGACTCCATCTCAAAAATAAATAAATAGCTCCAGCATCAGCTTCTGGGGAGGCCTCAGGAAACTTACAGTCTTGGCAGAAAGTGAAGGGGGAGCAGGCATATCATGTGGCCAGAGCAGGAGCAAGAGTGCAGGAGGGGAGGTGGCCACACACTTTTAAACAACCACCTCCCACAAGAACTCACTCACTATTGCGAGGACAGTACCAAGGGGATGGGGCTAAACCATTCATGAGAAATTTCCCTCCGTGATCCAGTCACCTCCCACCAGGCCCCACCTCCAACACTGAGGATTATAGTTCAACATGAGATTTGGTGGAGACACAGATCCAAACTATATCAAATGGGTTCTAGGAACTTAGCTTAGATTTCAAATTTAGGAACAGTATCATAGGTCACCTTTTCAAAATACATAAAGTTTCCTACAGAAACAAGATCAATTAAGTGCATGTTTTAAAAATAAAATAAAAATAAAGGTTACTACAAAAAAAGTGGGGAGGAGCAGGAGTGGGTGCAGGTGTCCCCAGGAAGCCTAGGCATAGCTCACACTGCATGTGCTATGACGGCGAGACTCAGAACTGCCCCGAATCCGAGGAGAGGCCATGCGAGTAGGTGGGCCTGGGCACCTCCTCAGTCCCTGGCTGTGCCCTTTCACTCTGTCACTGGGACACAGAATCCTGAGTCTTCTGGTTCAGGGAGCCTGCATGGAAAGAGTAGGTCACTGCCGGAAATCAGGCTGGTTTTAGGAAAAGGAACGGACATTAGGCACCTCCAAAGGGACAAAGGACCAATACACCTGGATGGGGACAGGATTCTCTCATTTGATTATTCCTGACTCATGTTTTCAGGTAGTCCCCCACCTCATATAAAAGCCTCAGTGTTGGCTTCTGACCATGGTGTATGAAAAGCCCTTGTCTAAAGGTTACTGCCCTGAGAAAATAATAAAGGAAGAAGAGGATAGACATGAAGACACTTTAAAGTCTCCTGAATAGAATGCACCCAGAAGCGAATTCCAGGAGATTCTGTCATCATGCTTGCCTTTCAAGCAAACAAAATTAGCTGCTAGAACTGAGAAAGAGTGTGAACACCAACTAAATGCCTCAAAGAATCATGGTAGTAAATTACTTCTCCGTGTTGCTCCATATAAACCTGCTATGCCACCTGTTGAAGGCAGCACTGATGCTGCATGTTCAATCTGGTCCAAGACCCCAACAGGAATCCGTTGTGCCAAGAAAAGGCCCTACTGGAAGGATTGGAGAGCAGCTGGTTCTCAGCAATGCAAGCATCAGGCCAGGCTGGGGCTGCTTAATGCTGCTTAAGAGATGACAGTGGTGGACCCCAGCACCTCTCCAAGGGATGTAGAATCTGCTCTTCCCATTTCTGAATGCTACTGAAACAAATCTACAACTAGAAAAATCAAATATTCATGAATTCAAGACTTGGGATCTCAGTACTAAGACTTTAAAGAAGTTGCCAGATGGATCGCTTCTGTGGTGACAGCCCTGGCAGGAGCATTCAAGTGCTCTATGAGCTACAAAAGAAACCAGTTGATGGTGTGAACACCACTACAGAGCAACCTGCACACCACAGAAATTTGACAGCTCAGGTTCTGTGTCTCACATGGCGCCACGCTTGTCCTTGGAAAGAAGGCCTACAAAATTCTTCATATCTCCATTCCTTGACATCTGCTGGCAAACTCCCACTCATTTTAAGACTCAGCCTCTCCTGTGACACCTGTGTCTTCTCTCCAGACAGGGAGGGACCCTTGCCCTTCAGAGCTCCCCACACTGGAGTATAACTGCTCCTGTGTCTGATGCCCTTAGTCTCTCAGTGCCAGGAGGTATTCATGCTTATGTCCCCATGGCCTATAACAGAGCCTGCATCAGGATGCTTGGTAAAGACTGTTGAATGAATGTCAAATATGGGTCCCTCTGATGGGTCTATACGTGTTGGTCTAGGATTGGAAGGGTCACAAAGAGTTGTGCATACTTACAATTTCAATCAAATATCACTATTTTTAGTTAAGAGGGAACAGTAGTGTGAAATTGGCAATAATTAGATATGCCAAATGTTCTTTAAAAACTAATAGCATTGACATATTAAGAATGCAATCAGCCGGGCGCAGCAGCTCACACCTGTAATCCCAGCACTTTGGGAGGCTGAGGCAGGTGGATCATGAGGTCAGGAGTTCGAGACCAGCCTGGCCAAGACTGTGAAACCCCCGTCTCTGCTAAAAATACAAAAACTAGCCGGGCATGGTGACGCACGCCTGTAGTCCCAGCTACTTGGGAGGCTGAGGCAGGAGAATTGCTTGAACGCAGGAGGTGGAGGTTGCAGTGAGCCCAGATCGTGCCATTGCACTCCAGCCTGGGCGACAAGAGTGAAACTCCGTCTAAAAAAAAAGAATGCAATAATACATTAGAAGACACATTCTGTTTTTAGATTTTTACTTAAATATTTTAAGTACTTCCTTAATCTGCATATTTACCTTATTGATAGAATTATTTCAGAAGAAATTGATCATTTCATGGAACAAGATGTATTAGACACATAAGGAAAGTGAATCATAACAATTGTACAGGTGGGAAATTGAACAACAAAAATGACCCTGAGATACCCACATTCTACTTTGGCATATAGTGGGAAAAATATTCTAGACTTTAAGTCTAGGCCTATCTTGGCTAATGTAACTGATGACTTCACAAACCATTTATGGGACTAGAAGCTGAAATGAAAGTACTGGTGGATAAACATCATATTGAAATTACGTTGAGTCACGTATTTGCTATAAAACACAAATTGTTTTGTGTAAAGGGGTTAAGATGGCTGGAAAATTGTCTCCATTCAAGAGCAAGAAAGCAGCATGTGTCTTAACCTGTACCTTCATTTTTACTTGTACTTCATCATTTCTGAGGGAGAAATACATGGAAACCAGATGCTTGATTGTTATAGTTTCAGAACATGTCCTTAAAGAATATGACTCCCAAGTCTAAGAATTGTAGGTCTTTTGCTTCTTAGATAACTACTGTTAGCCTTGATCACAGAGATTCCAGGTTTGATAATAACTTCAGTTCTCCCCACTGTGTATGTAGATGTTAAGTTACTCAGATTTGGCATTATTCCCATTTTCAGGTTAATACCAGAACACTTGTTATCAAGTCAGGATAGTAATTGTGAGCCTAGATGCTCTAGGTTTGGCCGTACGTAGTTATCTACACCACCCACTGTCCCAATTAACAATTTACCAGTTCCTTCTACCCAAAGTACCAAGACTCTCCATCAAATGGGGAATATTGAAAACTGGCTTGGCTTCTTGAAGCAACATGGTAATCAATAAGAATCTTGGCTGGGCATGGTGGCTCATGCCTGCAGTCCCAGCACTTTAGGAGGCCAAGATGGGAAGATGGGAAGATCGCTCAAGCCCAGGAGATCAAGACCAGCCTGGACGACATCGTGAAACCCCATCTCTACGAAAAAATACAAAAATTAGCTGGGTATGGTCGTGGGTGCCTGTAGTCCCAGCTGCTGGGGAGCTGAGGTGGGAGATCACCTGAGCCCAGGAGGCAGTTGCAGTGAGCCCAGACTGCACCACTGCACTCCAGCCTGGGTGACAGAGTGAGACTCTGTCTCAAAACAAACAAAACAATAATCTGGCTGGGCGCGGTCGCTAATGTCTGTAATCCCAACACTTTGGGAGGCCGAGGAGGCAGATCACTTGAGGTCAGGAGTTCGAGACCAGCCTGGCCAACATGGTGAAACCCGTCTCTATTAAAAATACAAAAATTAGCCGGGCATGGTGGCACACACCTGTAATCCCAGCTACTTGGGAGGCTGAGGCAAGAGAATTGCTTGAACCAGGAGGCAGAGGTTGCAGTGAGCTGAGATCATACCTCTACACTCCAGCCTGAGCTACAGAGCGAGACTCTGTCTCAAAAAAACAAAAAACAAAAACAAGAATCTTACTACTGCTTCTTCGGGGATACTTTTGGTATTATTTTGACAAATGAATTTTGAGGATTCAAATATAAGAAAGGGATTATTCTTGGTAGAGCTAACAAAATTGTACCAAATGACTTTTTGTGTTAAACATGATTCATTCACCCAACCCTAGAAAGGAGCCTGAATGAAGTCTAATTTGGGTGACAGATTCCCACCCAAATTAAATGTATGTCATTCAGGTATAGAGAATTGATTTTATATTAGAAAAAACAAACCTTGTGAACAGTTTTATAAATAACTGTTTCATGATTTTCCTTAAGTAGTACTGATTTCTTACATATAGATCTTTTGTCTTTCTCCTCAAGTTAGTATAGAACAGGGCAAGTGGCAAAGCTCGAGGAAAGTGTGACCTGAGGTACATGCTGTCAGCTCAATGGTGCTGGAGTTTGGCCTCTCAAATCTCTAACCTGTCAAATGAAGTTAATTAGGATTAATTTTTTTTAATGTATGTTTACTACTGAAAATAAGTGCTCGGCCAGGCGCAGAAGCTCACTTCTGTAATCCCAGCACTTTGGGAGGCCGAGGCTGGCGGATCACCTGAAGTCAGGAGTTTGAGACCAGCCTGGCCAACATGGCGAAACACCGTCTCTATTAAAAATACAAAAATTAGCTGGGTGTGGTGGCACATGCCTGTAATCCCAGCTACTCGGAGCCTGAGGCAGGAGAACTGCTTGAACCCAGGAGGTGGAGGTTGCGTTGAGCCAAGATTGCGCCATTGCACTCCAGCCCAGGCGACAGAGTGAGACTCATGTCTTAAAAAAAAAAAAAAAGGAAAAGTGCCCAGTAGCTTCAATGGATGCCACATAATTTTGGAGTAATTTTTACAATCAGGAATTTCATTGTCCAAGCCCCTTAGAAAAAGAAGCAACCCAGCCCCATACCCAGAAAGTCAAGCTGTATAGTGCTGTTCCTTAGTGAGAAGGTCAACTCTCAGTAGAAAAATCTCCTGTTTGGATTAGTGCTTAGTTGACCTATTGTGTTCAGTTCCTCTAACACGAGTAACTTCTATTGGATAGGAAATTTTGAAGCTCAAAGGGTGTAATGAGAGTTAACATTACTTATTTTCCACTGTTACATTTAGTGTTTTCATAACTTGGATGTGTTAACCTATGGCCCATCAACTATGCTCCTAGTCTCAGGTGACAACATGTTCAACTTAAGATGGCAGGCAGTACAGTGGACCTCTCATCCCATGGGAAAGAACCCAGGATGTTTATTATGTAGTATTGTATAGTCTCTGCAGCAGTAATAAAGTTAAAGGTAAGCATTGGAGAAGTAAAATCTAGAGTTTCTAATATAACCCTTCTCACTTTTCTTTTCAAAAAAAATAAGAGGGTCTCACCATGTTGCCCACGCTGGTCTCTATCGAACTCCTGGGCTCAAGCGATCCTCTTGCCTCAGCCTCCCAAAGTACTAGGATTACAGGTATGAGCCACTGTGCATGGCCAAGCTCACTCTTCTTAAAGGTCTACTAATAAGAGGATTTCTACTTTTTGAAACAAATTCATGATTACCTAAAATGAAGCTAGGTTATGAAGTATATATAAATATGCAGCCCAATAGGCTGGGTGCGGTGGCTCACACGTGTAATCCCAGCACTTTGGGAGGCTGAGGCAGGCAGATCACTTGAGATCAGTCTGGCCAACACGGTGAGACCACATCTCTACAAAAAATACAAAAATTAGCTGGGTGTGGTGGCCTGTATGCGCCCATAGTTCCAGCTACTTGGGAGGCAGAGGCAGGAGAATCACTTGAAGCCAGGAGGCAGAGTTTTCAGTGAGCTGAAATTGTGTCACTGCACTTCAGCCTGGGCAATGGAGTGAGACTGTCTCAAAATATATATATATTTGCAGCCCAATAAAGATACTTAGATAAAACTATTGGATTTATTCCTTGAAAACTAGGGCATGTGTAACTAGATCTGGCTCATAAAAAGCCAAGTTATTTACATATATTTTAAGGTAAAATTGCTTCTGATAAATGTCAAAAAGGAAGTTTAGGTCTTTCTTCTGGCACAAAGCCAGAGAATAAGTGCTGAATGTGATGCAGAATCAGGTAACAAGGACTGAGGTAAGTGGCTGAAGTCTTCTGTGGAGTCAGCCGACTCTTGCAGGATTGTATGGTATCAGTCACCTTCAGCATTTGCCAACCCAACTCTGATCATTCTTCTTCTTTCAAGGTATCTCAGCGTTTGAGTCAGCCAGGAGTAGCAATAGGTTTGGCTTGGACTCCCTTAGGTGGAGAAATCATGTTCGTGGAGGCGAGTCGAATGGATGGCGAGGGCCAGTTAACTCTGACTGGCCAGCTCGGGGACGTGATGAAGGAGTCTGCCCACCTCGCTATCAGCTGGCTCCGCAGCAACGCAAAGAAGTACCAGCTGACCAATGGTAGGAGCCTGCACCCGGCCAGGCAGGCGTGACCCAGGAGGCGGCACCATTCCATGGCGGAGACTGGCATGAGCCCGAGACTGCCAGTTACACATCTAGCGAAGTACACACCGTTTTGAACCCCTGTGGAAATCCTAGTTCCCATTTCAGGACTATTTGACTAGTGCCTGAACTAGAAACTAATTCAAAAGGTTTATTTTGTTTTAATCCGACTTAGAGTAGAATGGAACTGTTCTTCCACACCCTCACTCAAATTGTACTGTCCACCAATATTTTGAAGAATTCATTTACCCAAAACATTCATTTTCCCAAAACATTCATTTTTGTTTGTGACTTTTTTTTAGGAGAAAAAACAGGTTCAATTTTTCTACATTAAAGTCCCTTTTTCCTTTTTAAAGCTTTTGGAAGTTTTGATCTTCTTGACAACACAGACATCCATCTGCACTTCCCAGCTGGAGCTGTCACAAAAGATGGACCATCTGCTGGAGTTACCATAGTAACCTGTCTCGCCTCACTTTTTAGTGGGCGGCTGGTACGTTCAGATGTAGCCATGACTGGAGAAATTACACTGAGAGGTCTTGTTCTTCCAGTAAGTATGAAAAAACAATTTATATGATTATTTTTTATTTAATTTTTTAAAATTAATATTATTTTTAAATAGGGGTTTGCCTTCTATGAAAACCTTGGTTTTAAGTATATATTAAATTTTTATGCCTGTAACTAATTCATATTTTAAAATTTTGATCAAATTAAAGAAAAACTGACAATTTTTCACATTTTCCCTTTTTTTTTTTTTTTTTTTTTTTGAAATAGGTCTCACTCTGTTGCCCAGGCTGGAGTGCAGTGGTGTGACTGTAGCTCACTATAGCCACCAAGTCCTGGGCTCAAGCGATCCTCCTGTCTGTCTACCGAATAGCTGGGATTATAGGAGCACGCCACCATGCTCAGCTAATTTATTTCATTTTGCGTAGAGACAGGGTCTCTCTGTGTTGTCCAGGCTTGTCTCGAACTCCAGGTCTCATGCAGTCCTCTCATCTCCACCTCCCAAAGTGCTGGGATTACTGGTGTGAGCCACCGCATTCAGCCCACGTTTTCCATTCTAAGATTTGCTAAGGGAAAAAAATATTAGTGTGGTCATCAGAAATATTGGCAGTTAACATGAAAATTTGAGGCCTTATTCTACTTGACAAATTGTTAAAGATATGGCACATGTGCAAAATGGGATAGTAGTTGTTTTTAAGCTTTAAGCCTGTTTCTTAAACTTGAAGTTTCTTTGAGACCTGCTGTCCCCCTGCAGAAAACTTTGCTAGTATAGAATGGAAACTCTAAATAAAGATTAACCATATCTAATGACTACATTTTGAAGAGGTTCTATACATGTGGGGTCTTGAGGCTCCAGATCCTAAACTGCTTATAAAAATAGTGTGATAAAATGTACAGAACTTGAGAGTATTTAAAGTTATTAGTTGCCAGTATTAGTCTACAACAGACTACACTACAATTTAGTCCACAACAAGATTTTGGCAGGTTCATAGCAAGATGAGGAAAAAAAAAAGAAATAGTCTTTTTTCTTTTTTCTATTGAGATGGAGTCTGGCTCTCTTACCCAGGCTGGAGTGCAATGGCACAATCTTGGCTCACTGCAACCTCTGCCTCTGAAGTTGAAGTGATTCTCCTGCCTCAGTCTCTCAACTAGCTGGGATTACAAGCATGCGCCACCACGCCCGGATAACTTTTTCTATTTTTAGAATCTCCATAGAACAAATGGGTTTTCTACTTGGTCCCCTCTCAGAGCAAATTGTAGCCCAAGTAAAGGCTTCCGCAGCCTCAGGAGAGAGAGCCGCAGTGGCCTGGGGCTTTGAGATTTGAAAGTGGTCAAAGAATTATTCAGGAAAAAACTATAGTGAAAAACAATTTGTTCTAACAATTGTTAGAACTCCAACATCTAAAAGGACTTCTAACAAACAGGAAAATGGAATGGAACAAATTATCCAAGAAATAATTGAACATTTCCTAGAAGTTAAGGCATCTTCAGATCGAAAGAACCATTACTAGCCAGGAAAAACATTTCATCCTCTTGACTTTTCAGATTACTGAGGATAAAGCGGCCTCAGCACTTACACTGGATGTGCAGTACCTTCAAAACTATGAGGGAAAATGGGCCAGGTGTGGCAGCTGACGTCTGTAATCCCAGCACTTTGAGAGGCTAAACAGGAGGATAGCTCAAGTCCAGGAGTTCAAGACCAGCCTGGGAAATATATCTCTACAAAAAATTGTTTTAAAAATAGTAATGAGGCTGGGTGTGGTGGCTCACGCCTGTAACTCCAACACTTTGGGAGGCCAAGGTGGGCGTATCACTTGAGGTTAGGAGTTTGAGACCAGCCTGGCCAACATGGTGAAACCCTGTCTCTACTAAAAATACAAAAAATTATCCGGATGTGGTGGCGCATGCCTGTAATCTCAGCTACTTGGGAGGCTGAGGCAGGAGAATCGCTTGAACCTGGGAGGCAGAAGTTGCAGTGAGCCAAGATTGTGCCACTGCACTCTAGCTTGGGTGACAGAGTAAGACTGTCTCAAAAAAAAAAAAAAAAAAGTAATGAAAGCTGTGAGGGAAAATGTTTTAAATCTAGTCTTGTATACATGGCCTTAATATCAATCAAGTGTGAAAGTAAAATATTTTCAAACATGCAAGGAATCAGTTCATCTTACAGTCTTTTGAAGAAGGTACTTTGAAGGAGTACTTCAGCAGCATGAACAAAACCTTGAAAGAAGATGCCAGTGGGGCGGGAAGGCCCGGAGCAGCCAGCCAGTCTTAATTGGAGCACATGCTTAGAGGGCTCCCAGAGGGCTGTCTCCAGGGCTTGCATGTGCTGGGTGCTGTGATTGAGAGCAGTATTTGTGAGCGATTGCTGCGCAACACATTACCCCAAAGCAAGAATACTCCATACTCTTCAAGTTCCTGTGGGCCAGGAATTCAGGAGAGGCTGAGCTGGGTTCTTGTGGCCCAGGGTCTCTGGCCTTACAGTCTAGGTTTCAGCCAGGCCACAGTCACGTGAAGGCTGACAGGCTGGAGAAGCTGCTTCCATGGTGGTTGACTCATGTGACTGGCAGATTGGTCCTGTTTGGTGGCAGGAGGCCCCAGTTCCTCACCTGATGGACCTGCCCATAGGCTGCTTGAGTGACCTCAGACATGATGCCTGGCCACCTCCAGAGCAGGTGATCAAGAGAGATTCAGGCAGTAGCTCTGATTTTGTGTGACTCAGCCGTGGAGATCATACAGCATCACTCCCACCACACTCTGTTTCTTACCGAGTCACAAAGCCTGGCCCACATTCAAGCAGGGAGACCATTGTAGACATGTTTGAAAGCCACCATAGGAGCCTAGTTTGGGGATACGTTTTCTTCATTAACCAGCATGGAGGTCCTGGCTTTAAACCTGTAGAGAGGGAAGTAACCCCAGCACACAGCTAAGCTCTGCAGGAGCGGCACTCATGGTCAGAATCACATGCTGCTTTTTCAGATCAACCTGAAGACAAGACGGTTGTGATTACACCTGAATGCCAGTTTACTTTGACAGCATTTATAAAAACAATCATTGACAGAAGAAGAACTCATACCTATCAACAATTTAGAATCCCCCTCATCAGAGTCTTCAATATAACACCAGTTGAAACATTAAAAAAAGGTTACTACTTATCCTGGCTTTCCTAGCTCATACTATAACAAAACGGAAGATGATTTGGATGTTTTAAAATAGTAGTGGTTAAATTCAGTGAAAGAAAGCTGGGTCAGAGTTTCTTTCAGCTTGAGGGTGATCATTAACCCTAAAAACTTTTTTCTCTCCTTACAGGTGGGTGGAATTAAAGACAAAGTGCTGGCGGCACACAGAGCGGGACTGAAGCAAGTCATTATTCCTCGGAGAAATGAAAAAGACCTTGAGGGAATCCCAGGCAACGTACGACAGGATTTAAGTTTTGTCACAGCAAGCTGCCTGGATGAGGTTCTTAATGCAGCTTTTGATGGTGGCTTTACTGTCAAGACCAGACCTGGTCTGTTAAATAGCAAACTGTAGGTCCAAATCTCAACTTTTTAGAATTTTAAGTTATGAAGTGCTCAAAGGTACTGACACAGTTGATTTTATTCACACCATTAGGGGTATGCAAGATGTCCCTGTTTTATAAACATAATCACAACAGTAATAAACCTCAAGTAGTGGCTAGTGTTTAGTATAGAAATACAAGATGTTGATTTAGTAAACTGATAAAAATCGAATTCTTGTCTTGTTTTTAGTGGGATCCTTACTGTCCCTAGAAACATACAGCATAGTCGTTCTCAGCACAGTCTCCAGAACAGAAGCATCTGTAGTACCTGGTAACTTGTTAGAAATGTACATTCTCAGGCTCCACAGCAGGCCACCTGAATCAAATCCTGGGAGGTGGGGACAGAAATCTATGTTTTAAGAAGTCTTCCAGGTAATTCTGCTGCACACTCACGTTCAGGAACCACTGGTATAGACCATTACTTAGTGGATTTACCTGTAGAGTTTATTGGATCCTGAAACCAATCAATCACTTAGAACTGGGCAAAGATGAAAGTATAGCCAACTATTCTTGGCGCTATATATATTCAAGTGGGCCAGGCGTGATGGCTCACACCTGTAATTCCAGCACTTTGGGAGGTCAAGGTAGGCAGATCACTGAGCCCAACAGTTCAAGACAATCCTGGCCAACGGCGAAACTCTGTCTCTACAAAAAATATACAGGCGTGATGGCATGTGCCTGTAATCCCAGCTACTCAGGAAGCTGAGGCACAAGAATTGCCTGAACCCAGGAGGTGGAGGTTGCAGTGAGCTGGGATCGTGCCATTGCACTCCAGTCTGGCTGACAGCGAGACTCTGTCTCAAAAAAGGAAAGACTCAAGTGGACCCTACATTGAAGCCTACACATCCCAATAGAAGCCCCTTTTTATGCTGAGGGAAGCAGCCCTCAGAACATGATAGCTTGTATCCAGCAGAGTGGCACGTGCTGGCACACCTCACAGAAGCACCCTGGCCCTGGATGCCTGCAACCTCAGAAGAGTGCAGCTCCCAGAGGGAGGCAGCCATCCATCTGGGATGGTCCTAAGCATGGAATCCTAACTCCTGATTCTGTCTCCTATTTCTTGCTTGTCTATGCCAGTTCCCAAATCTGGTAGATGTCCATGCCCATGTGCTCCTGCTGGGACTCAAGTCAGGCTGTGTATGACTATGAAGTCAGGCTCATCTGCTTACTGGCTATGTGAACTTTTTGTATCTTGGTTTTCTTCATCCATGAAATCCAAGTAATACTACCTAATTGTTACTGTGGAGATTAAGTTCAAATGCAATGTGAAATAATATTAAGCAATTTCTAGTTATTATTCTAGCCAGTAATGGACTTCAGAATCTTTTATTACACAATATAAGAATATGTATGTAAAGACATTTTGGAATTTCCTGGATGAGAAAGAACTCTCGGCTGGGCATGGTGGCTCACACCTGTAACCCCAGCACTTTAGGAAATCGAGGCAAGTGGATCACTTAAGCTCAGGAGTTCAAGACCAGCCTGGGCAACATGGCAAAACCCCATTTCTACAAAAAATACAAAAATTAGCTGGGCATGGTGGCACCCGCCTGTAGCCCAGCTACTTGAGGCTGAGGTGGGAGGATCAGGGAGGTCGGGGCTGCAGTGAGCCAAGATCACGCCACTGCACTCCAGCACCCTGGGCGACAGAGTGAGACCCTGTCTCAAAAAAAAAAAAAAAAAAAATTCAGCCAAAATACTGTGATAAAATAGCAGACCTGCTGATAAAAGTTTATCTGAATGCATTCTGAGAGGAAAAGTCCAGACCTAGGACTAGTTATGGCAGTTGGAGAGAAAGAACATCAGGATGTTTGAAAATATGCCATTGACTATCTTAACTACTGTAATTTTATCATTTCCAACGTCATCTAACGGGGGACTAGAACAAACTGTGAATTCACTTTCAGCAACCAGAGGGAGCTAATCCACACCCACATCACTCTGCCCTGTTCCACCCAGCAGGGGCAACAAAGGATATAACTTGGGGTTCTTGGTATTCTTCCTTTAGTCCTGACACAGGCAGCCTTGCACTTTGTAGCAGCAGGAGGGCACTTGCTTTAAGCATGTCTTTCGAAAGGCGTCCATTGAGAGAATAATGCATTTTCCCCTTGCTGTGTATGACATGGAACAGTATGACCATTGCGCTTTTTTGTTTTGTTTTTTTAATTCCAGGGGTGGGAAGTTGGTTGTTTGAAGTCTAAGCTCTTCCTTTTTCACCTGGTTTTTTTTTTTTTTGGTGGTGGGTGGGTGGGGGTTGGAGGGGGAAGAGCCAAAATTTTAACCATTTTTAAGCATATAATTCGGGGGTATCAGTTACTGGGTCTAAGCATGTCCACTATACATGCTTTTTTTTTTTTTTTTTTTTGAAATGGAGTCTTGCTCTGTTACGCAGGCTGTACTGCAGTGGCATGATCTCGGCTCACTGCAACCTCTGCCTCCCCAGTTCAAGCAATTCTCGTGCCTCAGCCTCCCAAGTAGCTGTGACTACAGGTGTGTGCCACCACGCCCAGCTAATTTTTGTATTTTTTAGTAGAGACAGGGTTTCACCATGTTGGCCAGGCTGGTCTCAAACTCCCAACCTCAAGTGGTCCACCCACCTTGGCCTCCCAAAGTGCTGGGATTACAGGCATGAGCCACCACACCCGGCTTACATGCATTTTTTATCACCACAAACTGAAACTCTGTACCCACTGAAAAAGAGCTCCAAATTCCACCCTCACCCCAGACCCTGGTAACCACTATTTCACTCTCTCTGAATTTCCCTTCATATGAGTGGGATCAAACAAGAGTTGTCCTTTTGTGTCTAGCATTCTTATTTAGCAAGCCATCAACTGCTCGAACAGTCACTGGGGCAACTACTTTTCGCCCAGTGTCCTCCAGAAAAGAAAGATCTGGAGGGTCAGGCCACTCTTTTTCTTCAAAATAATGAGGGGGTGCAGAAGGGTAGGGATGAACCTCTTCCTCCTTTGCCACTTTAGCTTTAGCTCAAAGGAACTCCAACTTTTTATTATTTGCAACAGTTAGCTTTCTTTGTTTCACATCTCTGCCTTGCAGAACCATGACCTATCAAGGTGTTTTGTCAAACAAAAACTAATACTTTCCCTGGGAAAAAGCCATGTGGTAGCACGTACCAGAACTTTTTATGGCCAAATAATACACCACTATATCCATAGACCACATTTGGTTTATCCACTCATCTGCTGATTGTTTCCCCCTCTTGGGTTTTATGAATAATGCTATGAACATGGGTGTGCACATCTCTCTTGAAGTCCCTTCTTAGGTCCTTTAGGGATACATATCCAGAAGCAGAACTGCTAGATCACATATGCTAAGGTCTGAATGTCCCCCCACCAAATTCATTTGTTGAAGCAACCACCAACGTGATATTAAGAGGTGAGGCTTTAGGAGGTGATTGTCATGAGAGCTCCATCCTCATTAATGGATTTAGTACCTTTATAAAGGGGCTCAAGGGAACCAATTACCTCCTTTTTGCCCTTCGATTCCCTTCCAACGTATGAGGACACAGCAACACGCCCCGTCCTAGAAGCTGAGACTGGGCCCTCAATAGATACCAGTCTGCTAGCATGCTGATTGTGGGCTTCTTAGTCTTCAGAACTATGAGAAATAAATTTGTACTTTTAAATTACCCAGTCTCAGGTATTCTGTTACGGTAACACAAATGACTAAGACAACAGGATAATTGTTTAACTTTTTGAGAACTCCCAAACTTTTCCACCGCAGCTGCACCATTTGACATTCCCTCCAGCAATGCACAAATGTTCCAGTTTCTCCACATCCTTGCCAACACTCATTTTCTGGGTTTTTTATAATAGCTCTCCAAATGGGTGTGACGTATTTTGATTCTGTCCCTAATGACTAGTGATGTCGAGCATTTTCTAGCATTGATTTTGAAGATGCTACCCAAAGGCCCCTTGTATCAAAATAAGCTGGATTTTTTTATTGAAAATTATTAACTCTAGGAATTTTAGTTCACTAGACTTAGGGATATGTGTATTTTACCAGTATTCCACGTTCTATGCATGGGTTTTTAAAACTTCTCAAGTATTAAAACTAAAAGCTTTAGGTGCTTTGCTTATCAAGAAATTCTACACTGTCCACTGGAGGCATCCATGTTTTTACTTGGCTCTGCCCCTTTAGTGGTCCCTCTGAACCTTACCTCAAACCATACATCCGCAGCAGAGATCCTTACTTGCTAGGTCGTTACAAATGCAAATACAATGAAGAATGTCATCTTTGTGATTGCTCCTGAAATAGTTCACGAGAAATCCATGACCGTAAAGTAATGTGATAGTGATGTCCACCACTGTGAGCCTCCAGTACTAGGTGATGATTGGTCTGCATTTACAGTGACCAAAATCAACTATGTAGCCAGGTAATTCACTGCTTGAGGGCTTTGGATTTTCCTTTATGAACTACTGAAATGAGGTCAACTTGACTATTACTAAGGGACATTTTGCTACAAAGAATGTTAGTTTTGCCAATTCCCTTTCCAAATCTAAAATTTATTTTAACCAGGATTTTAGATGTAAACAAACATCAAGTAGTTTTGGTTGTTTCAATGAAGTAACATGTTTAAGCTCGCATTATTTGAAGTACTTCAGTTCCTATCCCCATGAAAATTGTATCCAGCAGCTACAAAAAAAAAAAAAAAAAAAAAAGACTACAGTGAGTCATTATCCAATTTGATGATTTATGGTCCAACACTAATGCTCATTTTTTTGTTTGTTTGTTTTACGAACATTTGGTGGATACCACAATGAAAACTGCACTATAAAAAAAAAAAAAAAAAAAACGCTGAAAGAGGAAGGAAATATCAAAAAGGTCTGAATAGACAACAGGCAAATCTGGTGAGTGGTCATTGAGATGTTTTAAAAGTTACAACAAAAGGACTCCTAAAACAATTTTAGGAAAAGCTTTATTTGCCATGAAAATTCATTTCTTTGGAACGTACTATAGTTTGTACTTAATGAACTAAAGAATATTCAATGTGTTTAATATTTTGGGACCTAATAAAAATCTTTTGTATTAAGTAATAAGTTCAACTCTAACACTGTCAGCACATTTCTAGGCAATACAAACTCTTGAGGCTAAATCCTCATCCTGACATGACAGTGCAAGCCTGTCAAAATGTGACCCCAAAACCAGGTGTCCTTTTGCTCCATTATTTATATCTGTAAACCTGTTATGCTTTTCAGAATTTAGAAAGGCCTAAGAAAATTACATCTATGATAATAAAGTGTATTTCTTTGTCAGATTTCTAGAGCTATATAAGGATAGCGAAAATTTTGGTTCAGCAAGACACTAGGGTATCATGCCAGGCATAATAAGCACTTTATAGCACATCTAGCCTTCCTCATTCCCTTACGCAGTGGACATCATACCCTTTTGTGGAGGAGGGACCAGGCAGAGACGGTATTTAAATAAAAACTAGTAGATACAGGGTCAGAAGTCAACCCAGGCAGTTAGAATCTACAACCCACACTGTTTGCCACCAAATCTTAGTAGATGCTTGATAAGGAATTTTGTTTGGATGGTGCCATTTTTAGATAAACGTATGTTTCTTTTGGTAAATTCAGGTTAGGATCATAAGCAGTAAACTACCAAATACTCCTTTGTGTTTTGAACATGCACACTGGATGAGTGGGGAGGGGAATGACAAAGCTTCAAACTCCGGGTCTCTGTAACACTCTATCTGTACCTTTCATGTTTAACCTACACAAATACCACAGTCCTGCGTGGTAGTTCACACACACTATTCACCCTGTCGAGTTCCGACATTACTTTTATGTCCATTCTAATGCAGCAGTCACAGACCGACCCCCCAGGTATGTTGCATTTGACCCATTATTTTCTTAATTTGGATTACTTACCAATTCTTCCAATCAGGAGTGTGAATGAAATAGAATTCTACCATTAGCAGAATCACTGCAGATGTTTCTGAATATGAAGAGCTTTTGGGGGTTGGAGGCGGCACACTATTATTTTGGTGAGCTAAGCTATCTACAGCCACTTACATAAGTTTGAAGTTTGCAGAAATGTGGGTCTTAAAATAATACGTATTACAATAAAAATTACTCACAAAGGAAAAACGGTTCCCCAACAATTAACACACCAAACTGGCCCATGATTAAATAGGACAATTTCAAGTTTAGGGATATAAAAACAATATAACAAAGTTAATAAGTATCTCCCATACCTACCCCATGTACAACCTCCTGAAAGACACCAAAAGAAAGAAATGAAGGAAGTCTTCATTATAACAAGCAATTTCAGGACAAGAGTTATGCCTCATAAATCAAATGTGTAATGGACCAAGAAATATGGCTATAGATCTTACCTCTATAGGCTAAGAATATAAGACCCAAATACAAATAGTTAATACTAAAATGTCAAGCTTATTAACTGTTAAACACAAAATGTACTACCTTAATTTGCTTAAATTAGCAAAACATGAGGTGAAAATGGAAAACTTCACACTGCTACTGGTGTCCTCTGGAACCTCTCCAGAAAGCAATGATGAAGTATGTAAAAAATAATCCCAAGAATATAAACAGAAAACATACAGCTATGTTCATGGTTTACTTATATCCAGCAGGAACCTAGCTAAAACTACAGTGAATCCTCAAACTAACAAAAATTATTTTTCCAAGATTATTAAAGTGGTGAAACACTCAGATGATCATGTTGTGTGATGAAAGGGCTACACAGTAATACATAAAAGGGCTCCCAATATCTCTGAAAATAAACGTGGCTGGAGCCAGCGGCTCATGCCTGTAATCCCAGCACTTTAGGAGGCCAAGGCAGGAGGATCACTTGAGCCCAAGGGGTTTGAGACCAGCCTGGGCAACACAGCGAGACCCCATCTCCACAAAAAAATTTAATTAGCCAAGCATGATGCTATACATCTGTACTCTCAGCTACGCAGGAGGATGAGGTGGGATGATCACTTGAGCCCAGGAGTTTGAGGCTGCAGTGAGCCGACTGCACCATTATACTCCAGCCTGGGTGACAGAGGATGAGCACATGTACATACACATAAAAAAACTGGAAAAATAAAAATGTCACCTGAGTGGACAGTAAGATTACAGATCTCAATTGTATATGCAGTTTCATAATTTCCAAAGTCTACATGAACTTTATAATCAAAACATTTAATACTAAAACTACAAAATGATATACCTCCATGAATATACCCAATATGTTTTGTTTTTTGAGCCAAGAGTCTCAGTCAGTCACCCACGCTGGAGTGCAGTGATACGATCTTGGCTCACTGCAACCTCTGCTTCCTGGGTTTAAGGGATTCTTCTGCCTCAGCCTCCCTAATAAGGTGTACCATCATGCCTGGCTTTTTTGTACTTTTAGAGACAGGGTTTCACCATGTTGGCCAGGCTGGTCTCGAACTCCTGACCTTAAGTGATCCACCCACCCTGGCCTCTCAAAGTGCTGGGATTACAGGTATGAGCTACAGCATCCAGCCACGTTTATTTTGAAAGATACTGGGAGCCCTTTTACATATTGTTATGTAACGCTTTCACCATACAACATTAAATATGGAATAAAAGTCGCTTTTTCCAAGCACACATGCTAATGAACAGACCTGAATATAAATCTGTGGTTGAACTGTTATTCTCTTTCACCATAAAAATGGCTACGCAAGGCCGGGCGCAGTGGCTCACGCCTATAATCCCAGCACTTGGGAGGCAGGCGGATCACAAGGTCAGGAGATTGAGAACACCTTGACCAACGCGGTAAAACCCCGTCTCTACTAAAAATATAAAAATTGGCCGGGCATGGTGGCACGTGCCTGTAGTTCCAGCTACTCTGGAGGCTGAGGAAGGAGAATCGCTTAAACCTGGGAAGCTGAGGTTGCAGTGAGCCGAGATCATGCCACTTGCACTCCAGCCTGGGTGACAAGAGTGAAACTCCGTCTCAAAAAAAAAAAAAAAAAAAAAAAAAGCTCCACAAGCACATTATAACCAGTTCAAAAGATAATATTTATGTAAGGAAGAGACTACACAATCATCTTTTCTGAAAATGGATAACAGAAATAAACTCTTATCCAAAATGATCCAGAATCAGTGGTGGGGTAATGGTGAAGTCCAAATTTTCATTGACTGTCTAGGTTTACAGTACCCATAAAAACCACACAAAATTCTCTTTCACCATTCAGAAGGCAATTTCAGAATCTTGCCATGTGCCTCAAAGTAATTAGCAACAGTTAACTACATGGTACTAGAGGCATAATGGTAGCTAACATTCGCTGGATGCTGACATGAACAAAGCAGTTTCAGGTAACATACCTGTACCCCATTTAAACATTTTAAGTATCTACTATAATTTAACCCCACTTTACACATTAGGAAACTGGGGCCCAAGGTCACACAGCTGGTTAGTGGGGTAGAGCCAAGACTGGCACTTAGGTGCCTGGAAGTCTGGCTGCAGAACCAAGGCTCTTAGCCACTAGGCTATGAAATAGTGAATTTATTATATCATTGTGCTTTTTTAAAGAGGTGAAAAGTGATCAGCATTTTAGTCATTCTCCTGACCGTTGTAAGAATCAAAATGTGGGCAAGAGGGGCAGGGCATGGGAAAGACTAATCCAGAGGCCATATACCCAGTTATTTGCTGTGATTTAGAGTATAAATCTACCACACTTAAAAATGACAACACACAGCTTTCTGCTATATAATTAAAGTACGAAATGAAACAGGAAAATAACTTTGGATTTTATCAAACTTAGAGCTAAAGCAGACACAGTAAGATTTTTTTAATTTGCCAGATATTCTTTTAATGAGAATTATAAAAGACCAAAAACATTTTTTGCAAACTGCCTTTTTAAACAAATGATTTGCTTTTAATTACAAATACTGTGCATGACGATGCCTTCTTCTGCAAAACCAATAAATACAAGAACAAATTTTAAAACATGTGATTTGTCCAAGATATTTGAAAAAGGAAACAAAAGCCTGATTTGCAGTATTTATAAAAATCAATTTATTCTCTAACCTTTCAAAGATTAAGCTCAAAGGTGTGACTCATCTGTAGAAGACAGAAAGAGAGAGAGCATCTTATAGATGCTTTAAATAGCTTTTGATCATTTTTCCGACGTCACCTTTACTTTCTGAAACTCATGGCTTCACAAAATAGCTGATTTTAAAATATTTCTAATGAACTGATTAATGGGGGAAAAGAAAATATTGAACATGTTATAAATTTTTATCATAAACAAATACGCATATCAAAAGACACTAACTTTAAAATGGTACAAAAAAAAGGAAAAACCTGAATTACAGAAAAGTCAAATTTATTTAATGAAAAACTAAAATTAATAAAAATTAGCAAATACACACACACAAAAAGCACACAGCAGCACTATGTATTGACTCACAAAGGGGAAAAGCAGTGGCCCATGACCACTCAAGATGGCTTGTCAGTTAAAGGAAAAAACCCAAACACGCACACACCCACGCACGCACACACTCCCACGCAAAAACAAAAAAAAAAAACTATTTTTCGACAATACAATCAATCTACAACAAACACAAAACTCAGAATTATTTTACAATGCTTCCTTTCTTAATACAAAAGATGCCCATCTTGGGTGTATATACATATATTTTTTCAGTGGTTTACTGTTGACTTATTTTTAAATATATTAGTGTTACTACATGCAACTGTTTCCTGTATTTAACAGCCTTTCTTTTTATTTACCTTCATGTGTCTAGCTTCCACCTACCGAAAGAGTTTTAGGTTGGCAGGCAGATGGGTGCCTTATTTTCTGTGAAACTGAAGTTTTAGACACTGGCCAGAAAATGTTTGATTGCCATTTCAACACATGGAAATAGTTACATTGATGCCTAAATTGCCATTTTCTGCAAAAAGCTGTGCAATGCTGGTGTCAAAGACTAGACAGTCGCTATTCATAATGGCTGTTGCAATTCCTTCATGAATAGATCGAGGAGTCGCTTCCCAAGTCAATCGTCGCCTATGACCATTTAGCTCAAGTCGGTAAGCAAAATTTTCAGCTTGCTTGCGTGTTCCTATCAGCTGTACGATTGCGAAGAACTGCTGGTGACCATCGTATTTTTCCTGTTTCTCTAAGACTAACATGAAGTGAAAGCCAAAACAGGACTGCATCATCACCCAGTCAACAGCACCAGGAAGATTAATGTCTGTAGCAAGGAAAACTATATCCTCTCCCTGTAGGGTTGTAATGGACTTATGCTGATGCATCAGATGGGGCATTACAGCATCCAGAGAGCCTTGCCATTTACAGGAAGCACCAGGGCACGGACAGGAATAAGGCCTAAACTCACAGAGCTCTTCGTGGTCTGCTTTTTCTGTGTGTGGCAGAGTTATTTCACATCCAGAAGAGGCATATTTACAGGGGAAAAGTACTGAATTAGCCACTTTCTCCATAGCCAAGTTGCGAATGGATCCCAAAGGGCCCCGGCAAGTTGGACAACATGTGAGCTTTGGGCGACAGTTGCTACAAACAAGATGGCCACTCTGACATTGAAGAATGGGTGGTAACACATAGTCAAAGCAGACTGGACACTCAAAAAGACTCGCCAAGTCATTGTTGGATGCAGTTGTGCCAGTCAGGGCAGGCACCCTCTGGGATGGTGGACACTTCGAGGTACCGGTAGGTAATGCTGTAGCAGTCTGACGGCTCATTTCTGAAATAAATACATAAGGAGGCAAGAGAAAAATAATTATAACCATGATTTACTTTATAAATAATGTTTACATGCCATAAGTCCTTTTAAAGTTTCATACAAAATTTACTGAGCAAAAGAGAAAGAAAAATAGGATTAAAAAAGTAAGATATTAAAAAAAAATTACACTGAATGTGCACTTTATCAGGATCTGTACACTGGATAAGCTCTCTTTTCAAAATATTCCGGAAAACATTTGGAACTCCCTTAATCGTCTTTGGATAGACTACATGGAATAATAAATGCTAAAACAGAAGATGGACCATAAACAACTAGAGAAACTATACAAGGAACCGAAGTTTAATCGAATCCGTTTTGCTAGGACTCTCCCTGAGGCTCCCTTACTCTATTTCTTTCTAATTTGGAGTCAGCTGTTGATAGGTACAGGGAGTTACAGGTGAACTCCTGTATAAAATCGGCACTCTGTATCCGCACGGTCTGCATCCGAGGACTTCACCAGCCATGGATTGAAAATATTCAGAAAAATTTATAAAGAATACAAAATTTTTAAAATACAGTCTATAACAACTATTTACATATTGTTTACATTGTATTAAGCAATCCAGAGATCACTTAAATTATACAGGAGAATATGCACATACAAATATGACACCATTTTCTATCAGGGACTTCAGCATCCTCAGGTTTTGGTATGGGGAAGGGGGTCCTAGAACTAATCCGAGGATACCGCGGGATAAATGTAGTTCCAATGCCAAAGAATCAGAGTATCACCTTCCATTAACTCTTCTTAATGGTAAGCAATTATCTACTCTAGAGGTGTATTTTGGAAATGAGGGGAGGGTCACAAGGGGAAAGGTCTGCTGCCATCCCATTATCCATCTCTATCTGATTAAGTCTTCCCCCCAAATTATCACCAGCCAGATATTAATCTTATTTGCTACTGATCAGTGCCCACCTCAAGAGTGAGGGGATGTACTCCCTAGTAAAGGTAGCGAAAATATAAAAATAAAAACACAACAAAGGTGAAGGGAGGCATGGGAGAAATGGAGGGCCATCTCAAAACTTTTTAGTCTAGTAGAGAAAGTATATCTTTCTGTTCTACTCTCAATCCACAATATGTATCAGACATAATGAACAAAGGAGGACAGTCAGGAAGAGACAATGAAAAAGGAAAGAATAAAGATGATACCACGGCAGAGATATATATGCCATACTGGGGGTGGGGGATGGAGTCAACAGGTGAAGAACCCCTTGCAGCCTAGGGTTCTCCAGCGTTGCTGAAACATTCATCAGCAGAGTAATCAACATTATTTAACAGGTAAATATCATCTGGAAGAAATAATCGACAATGTAACTCGTCAGGCTGAGTCAAAGATAAAAAAAGCAACTTTTCCCAGGAAGCTACCTGGGCTGGAATATGGCTGGCCACTATTTGTCTTGGGGGTGAAAAAAAAGATCAGTTGATGTCCTAAGACTACACTCCTAGTAACTCTACTAAGCCATAATCTTTTTTTTTTTTTTTGAGATGGAGTTTTGCTCGTTGCCTAGGCTGGAGTGCAATGGCGCGATCTCCGCTCACTGCCTCCCAAGTTCAAGCAATTCTCCTGCCTCAGCCTCCCAAGTAGCTGGGATTACAGGGGCCCGCCACCACGCCTGACTAATTTTTGTATTTTTAGTAGAGACGGGGTTTCACCATGGCTGGTCTCGAACTCCTGACCTCGTGATCCGCCCGCCTCAGCCTCCCAAAGTGCTGGGATTACAGGCATGAGCCACTGCGCCCGGCCACTAAGCCATATCAACAAAATTAAAGCCTCAAAATTAATGTTTTATCTCAATTATAGTCATTATTCTGTTGCAAGGAACTTTTAAGAAGCTATGTTGGTTACCAATGTGACCAAGTAAATGCAACTTGGGTTTCGATTACCCAAATGGTTACCAACTGATAGCTTAAATGAGGGCTGAGGGTGAAGGAAAAAATAAGATTAATTCCACGTCACTAAAGGGATATTTTAAAGTTCAAGAGGCAACAAAAGTGACAGAATTCCATCGTAATGTGTCTCATCATATGGACTCAGAACATGAATCAACTCTCATCTGAAGCCCAGTGTGACCCAGGTATTCTGTCCCCTGACAAAGGACTATAAAGGAGCTCTCCTGTAATCCAGTTTCCCTCTGAGTAGATTCTTTGTACATATGACATCCATTTTATGTCACTTGTAAAACAGTGGGCTCAGCATTGCCAAAACACCCTGGCTGTATGCTGTATGCCTACTGCATGGTCCACTTTACTTCAGTAAGCAGCGTAACAATTACAAAGTGGTTCCTTGGGCAAAAAACAGTCTAGTCAACCAATGCCTTTTAAATTACTAAATCAAACCAAAGAATCACATCCGAGGGCAGTAAACTCAGTTTATACTTAACACAACATAGCTACAGACCAAGCAAAACACTGTTGTTCACAATTTATTGACCTAGCAATAGTTATACATTTATCAACAACAGTTCGGGCTCACATTACAATGTGTATCTTTGCCATTTTCCAAATGGCACTTTTAACTCCTATTCAAAGTGTGAAAAAGAAGCGAAATGTGAACGGTATTTCTTGTGAATGGAGGTATTACAGGACAGCAACTGCTAAAGCCTCTCAAAGCTCCAAGGGTGGAACCCAGCTCCATCTTGAAACAGAAAAGGAATCCCAACCACACAGGCACCCTGCAGTAGGAACCAAGGACAGCCCTGCAGAAGTCATGACGTAACCTGAAGTTTGATTTAAACAGAAAAAAGCACAGCAGCCCAAATGAAACATGACTGAGAACCTCGGAAACGGCTCGATTCTGCTGCAGCCATTCCCTAAGCCAGGCAGGTTCCACTGACTAATAGCGTTCAAGTTTCACAGCCTCAGCAACCCATCCTCTTAATGTCAATACCTTTTCTCTTCCTTGTCCTGGCCGCTGGTAAACATGTGAACAAGACTCCCCTCCAGGAGTACAGAGAAGGTGGAGTAGCCTTTCCCGTCATGAGAAGTCAGGCCACGCATTGCGTTTCCCCCAGGAAGTAAAGGAAGAGGCCCGTCCTGGGCTCTTTCTGCTCCTAAGCACAGAAGACCCAAATTCACGTCTGAGGTCAGGATCCAAATACCATTTACTTCTCAGAAGCACCAGTTACAGAGATGGAGAAAGGAAGCCTTTCCATCCCCAGGAGGCAACCACACCTCCCTGTGAGCTCAAATTCGACTGCATCTCCAAAAATGGGAGCCACAGCTGCGCTGTCCTCCAATGTGCCCTAAGCTTTCGTCTGTCTCCCAAGTTTGTCTTCTCCAGATTCACTGGGTAGGCTCCTGCCCAGCTCCGGTGGAGGCCGCGGATGCAGGGGGCGACGCGCTGGCTGA
This sequence comes from Pongo abelii, assembly GCF_028885655.2. NCBI lineage: Eukaryota > Metazoa > Chordata > Mammalia > Primates > Hominidae > Pongo > Pongo abelii. The sequence continues at coordinate 47,574,427 of NC_072003.2, forward strand.
GAAGGAAGTACGCTCCCTGAGCCAGCTCAGGGGCTACTGCAGGAGCCTGCCTGCCGGGAGAGCCATTTGGAGCCTCGGCCGGGGCTGGGCCTACGTCGGGAACGCCCACTCCAACCCGGGGCGCCAGGGCCAGTTCAGGGCGCGCGGCGCGCAGGGCGGTGCCCGTCTTGCTCGCGCAAGGGTGGGGCCGTGCCCGCAAGCCCCGCCCCCCAGCCAAAGAAGGGGGGGAGCCCCCGCCACCCCGCCGTTGACCCCATCCCACCCCAGCGACATCGAGCCTTCCTCAGCATTTCCACCAGTTTAAAATTAGGTGGAACCATGCTCTTTTCGGTAGGTCAGAACAGTCGAATATCGGCAGTTTCTTATGGTTTCGATCTAAGAGCTACAGCTTATCTAGGAAATGCGTGGCCACACTGGCTCTACGCTCCAGGTTTATCGTGCGAACTCTGAATTTTTAGAGTGAAAACATTCTCCCGAATTCATTCAACAGGTATTTACCGGGCATCAACTACCATATTTCCTCAATTCTAGCTCACTTCATTTCTCCTCCTATCGGCACTATATTTTAAACTCTCCTTACCCGCTGTGAAAAGACTTCGCAGGAAAAGTAGTAAGCACACTTCTGCCACATTAAACTCCTACTTAAACCTCCTAAGAGATTATACTCTCTTCCCACTCTGGGAAAGCCATCTTAAATGGCCTCATTAAACGCAGAGTAGCTTGTTTTGTTTTTAAACAAGCATTACCCTTGCCCCAATAAAGTCCTGGGCCTCAGATTTGCATTGCATCAGCTAGTGCGTGCAGAGGTTTAACCTGTCATTACATCATGCTTAGGGCAGCCTCCAAATGCAGCAAGAGCTGGCAGTGAGGAGTGAACCCAATGCAAGGAATTGCAGATTACCCACTTTCAGCAAGAAATTTTAACTCTAACCGCTTCCTCACTCTATTAAGTGTGTTCAATCACCTCAACCTCGTTTTACAATACAGGCTACACAAAACAGCATTAGGAAAAGAAATATAATTGAAAATAGACACAGCCCCACAACTACTTTTTTTCCCTTTTTTTGAGACAGGGTCTCACTCTGTTGCCCAGGTCTGAGTGCAGTGGCACAATCTCCACTCACTGCAGCCTCGGTCTTCTGGGCTCGAGCAATCCTCCCACCTCAATCTCCCCAGTAGCTAAGACCACAGGCTGGCACCACCACTCTCATTAATTTTCTTTGTATTTTTTTGTAAAGACAGGGAGTCCCCATGTTGCTCAGGCTGGTCTCGAACTCCTGGGCTGAAGCAATCAGCCTGCCTTGGCCTCCCAAAGTGCTGAGCCACTGTGCCCAGTCTGTATTTTTATTTTCTAATATTTTTTCATTCGACAGGTCTTAAATTTCCCTAGAGAAGAAAATTTCATGTTTTAGAGAAACTCTTCCAAACACAACTATGAGAGAACCAAAATGTATACAACAAAAAGATGACTGATTATTTCTCAAGCAAAAGATATTTCACTGTTTACCAAACTCCAAAAGATCTGTACAGAGCCTTACAGCACACTCTGAAAACCACTGATCTATGGACAGGCTCCTCTACTTAATTAAGTCAGAAAAGTGGAAGCATTCTAGGGTCATCTACACTTGGATTCAGACCCCGGCTCCACCAGTTGTTGAGCTGTAAAACTGGACTGTTTCCAGCCTCAACTGGCTTTTGTCTAGACTGAGATGGGTAATTTATGTGTATCATGGATGGTACATATTCCAGAATATTTAAGTTTTCAGCTGAGACCTAATTGCCAAGTCATCAATTAGTCAGAGACCTAGAATTTGTAGATTCCAAGAAACACACTCCAAAAGATGCCTTAACCTTGCAAAGGTGACCAAACATGTCTGCCAAGAATCAACCACCATTTAATTTTTAGCACAATAAACCTTAATTCTCAACTAGGTAGAATATTTACACTAGTTTTACAAAAAGCTGAAAAGTTCACAGAAGTACCTTAAGACAAGCCCATAGAATCCAAAACTGGCAAAAATCCAAAACTTAGCAAGAATGCACTATTACCTACACTTTCTAAAGCCTACGTCCCAAGCCCAGTTTGGTATATAGTTTAAGTAGATGTCAATCTAAACAAAAACATTTTAGAATCAGCCTTTAATGTTGTCTTAGTAATTTCAGAGCATTCAGCCATTGCTTTACCACCTTAGCATACTTAACAGTAGAAAGATAAACTTTTATTCTCAATTCCACGTGGCAATCTTTGTTTCCTTTTATAAATTACTTATAAAAGTTTAAAATGGAGAAATGTAGTCAGATATGGAAAAAAAATCATAATATATTGTAAATGAAGTTACAAATAGAACACAGACGGGAGGGACGGGGTGAGAAATCAAGAGGGCTACAACATCAGACCAATGAATCAGTTACCTATATGAGGATACTGGTGATTTTTAGCTGTATTTTCTCCAAAGGAGACAATAAACTGCTTTATAAAGATTAGTCTGATTAACTGTGAAAACAGTCAAAATGAGCAAAAAGTAAAACATGTTTATTCTTAATTTAGTAAAAAACAACAACAACAACAAAAAAGAGCTGCGCGTGGTGGCTCACGCCTGTAATCCCAGCACTTTGGGAGGCCAAGGCAGGTGGATCACCTGAGGTCAGGAGTTCAAGACCATCCTGGCCAACATGGTGATGCTTTGCCTCTACAAAGTAAATACAAAAATTAGCCGGGCATGGTGGCGTGTGCCTGTAATCCCAGCTACTTGGGAGGCTGAGGCAGAAGAATCACTTGAACTCGGGAGGCGGAGGCTGCAGTGAGCCAAGATCGACTTGAACCCAGGAGGCGGAGGCTGCAGTGAGCCAAGATCGTGCCACTGCACTCCAACCTGGGCGACAGAGCAAGACTCCGTCTCAAAAAAAAAAGAAAGGGTAAGATGCGATTATCACTACCCCACCTCTAGTAACACAAAAATTATTCTTAGAAACAATAAAATATAAAATAAAATTATAGGTATCAGTTACAAATTTGCTCCTTCCATTAGAAATCTTAATTAAATAAAACTCCTCCATTCAAAACACTTAAGGCTTTTCTTGTTCCCAGAATGCCTTTAGGTTAAAAGGGTATTTTCCAAACTCATTTGACATTGTGGCAGGTATTATGTAGAAAATGTTTTACGTTAAAATGTTAATTAAACATTGCTTCTATTTTAAGACTTACTTGCTTCTTACACAATGACAAAATCAAGGCAAGTCTCCTAAAAATTCAACAAGTTAAAATGCCAAAAGTTAAAAAATCAAACACTGTTATAAGATGAGGACAATAAATTAAACAATCTATAGTTTCCAGAACTGTAGCAAAGCAATAAAATGATTTCTTAAAATTGTATGTTTTTCCTAAAACCTCCATTTTTCCTGAAGATAATTCTGAAAACTTTGCAGCTACAGAAGAAGTTACACTAATAGGTCTAGAAAGATTACTGGAGATGAGGGAAACCCAGGAAAGCTCCTGTCAACAGAAGACAAAGAGGAAAGGCAAATCCCGACTTAAATGTGTTCAAAGCAAAATACAACACTTGCTAAATCACTTTATTTTGAGGCTTCCACCCAAGCTAAAGATTAGCATATACATGGGGTTTGGTGGCTCATACCTGTAATCCCAGCACTTTGGGAGGCTGAGGTGGGAGGATCACTTGAGCCCAAGAGTTTGAGACAAGCCTAGGCAATACACTGAGACCTCATCTCCACAAAAAAAAATACAAAAAAAATTAGCTGGATGTGGTGGCATCCACTGCAGAGCCAGCTACTTGGGAGGCTGAGGTGGGACGCTCATCTGAGCCTGGGATGTAAAGGCTGTAATGAGCTATGTCTGTGCAACAGAGTGAGACTCTGTCTGGGAAAGAATAAATAAAGTGTAAGATCCCCCTAAAACAATGCAAGCCCTTCAACATGCCAATAGTAAAACTTTCCCTTTCCCACTAGACACAATAAAGATTGTACTAAGCTCCTAACTTTGTCAAAGCAATTAATCAAACCTAACTACACCTGAATCCTTAATTTTGTGGCGTGATCACAACACTTCAAAGAAAGTTTCTGAAAGGATTACATAAGTGATTAACTCTCCATCTTCTAAGTCTGAAGCTCTTGCATAAATTCCACAGCTTAGAATCCTGGTCACAACCCTCTTCCCTAAGAACTAAGTAAGTTATGCCCACTGTCTTCTGCTATTCAATGATGTAAGTGAAAGAAAAGCCTAATGCCATTTTCATTCTCAACCCTTTGCAGATAACCTTCTGATATGCTAAAGCATTTTCCAAAATATATAGGTATCCTCAATCTCCAGCAAGCGAACAGAGACTGATGGCAAGAATGGCCACTCCCTTCCCTTTCCCTTAAGTAGGAAGAGCCACATAAATTCTTATTACATTACTCTTGTAACTCCTTAACCCCTCTATATAAATTTTCATGCTTAATTTTCACGTCTTTCCTTGGACCTTGGTTGTTGGGTTTGCTCTTGCTGCTAGTCTCAATGGGTTCCAGAGTCAGCAAGCTAAACAACAGTTCTTCATTAACGAAGAACTGCCCCAAACACGTATTAAGCACCTACTAAGTGCCAGGTAGACTCAATGATTTACATATGTTCTCATTTAACCTTTCCAATGACCAGTTAGACATTTATCCCCACCTTACTTAAGAAAATAGATTTCGGCTGGGCACGGTGGCTCGCGCCTGTAATCCCAGCACTTTGGGAGGCTGAGGTGGGCGGATCATGAGGTCAGGATATCGAGACCACAGTGAAACCCCGTCTCTACTAAAAATACAAAAAATTAGCCAGGAGCGGTGGCGGGCGCCTGTAGTCCCAGCTACTCGGGAGACTGAGGCAGGAGAATGGCGTGAACCTGGGAGGTGGAGCTCGAAGTGAGCCTAGATCACGACACTGCCCTCCAGCCTGGGCGACAGAGCAAGACTCCATCTCAAAAAAAAAACAAAACAAAACAAAAAAAACCAAACAGATTTCAAGGACAGGCATGGTGACTCACACCTGTAATCCCAACAACTTTGGGAGGCCAAGGCTGGCGGGATCGCTTGAGGTCAGGAGTTTGAGATCAGCCTGGCCAACATGGTGAAAAGTTGTCTCTACTAAAAATACAAAAATTAGCCGGGTGTGGTGGCAGGTGCCTGTAATCCCAGCTACTCCAGAGGCTGAGGCATAAGAATCGCTTGAACCCGGGATGGGGAGGTTGCAGTAAGCCAAGATCGTGCCATTGCACTCCAGTCTGGGCAACAACAGTGAAATTCCATCTCAAAAAAAAAAAAAAAAAAAAAAAAAAGAGCAAGCTGGCACATGCCTGCAGTCTCAGCTACTCAAGAGGCTGAAGAGGGAGGATCATGTGAGCCCAAGAGTTCAAGGCTGTACTGCACCATGATTCTGTCTGTGAATAGCAACTGCACTCCAGCCTGGGCAATACAGTGCCTTGAAATAAATACGAGCACAGCCAGATGTTTTGTTGTCTCTAATCTCATCTTCTTTTGAATAACCCTAAAAAATAGTATGTATGTTCTCCTTACTTACCCTGGTATGGAATATTTAATTTGGCATTCAAAACATCTTTTCCATATTTACAAAAATGTGTCAAGAAAATAAACTTCCTGAAGTCTTTAAATTAAACCTTTACTTTCCATCAAAGTGATAGAATCACATATTCTAAGTCTGCCATTAAGTCATTAGATATGAAATTAAAGCAAAGTAAGTATCATGGAGAGGAAAGAGCAGAGAAGAGCAACAGAACCAGGCAGAGGGAACAGGCTTTTTCAACTTTTTATTTCATACCAGACATTACTAAAATTTTTAAATAACCTTAAAACTTTTTAGCAACACTTAAAATTATTGAAACGTCAGTCTTGATTACAAACTAATCTGCAATATAACCAAGTCTCAGTGTCTATATAAAAGCATTCAAATACTATTTACCTAGTTATCTGAATACAGCCATTTACTACCTTATGTTTTATATCCTCTCAGGATACAAAATTCTCAAACATTCCAGTGCACGCTTGCTCTTTTACTCCATCTTGGCATTTAAGCTGTGCTTTTTAAAACCTTACTTATAAAATTCATGGTACCTAGTTCTACACTCTACCATATAATACATTCAACTTCACATTACATCTGACAAATCTGGTAGGTAAGTATCTATACACACACACACACACACAGAGAAAAAAATTTTTACAGCAAATCAAAATTAGCAGTAATCTATAGAGTTTGTGATACTGAACTAAGCATAAAAGAGCATATTGCTAGGAAGACCAAAGAAATTAAAGAAACAGGGTAAAAAGTCACATTAGCAAGTCTGATACATTTTGATTGATGGCTCTTTACTAGTAAAATAGAAAAAAAGTAATGGAATTTATAGGAAAGAAATGCCATCTTTTAAAAAATCATGGAGCCTTATTAAAATTCAATTATATTCAGCTGAAATAGTTACAATCCGTGTTGACATAAGCAGTACCACCTGAAACTCTAGCCAAACCATTTTAGTTATTTCAACTAAGAATGTAACAGAAGAATTAACAACCTATACTAATTTCCCTCAAACTAAGATTCTATTCACACGGAGTTCACATTTCTCTAAAAATTTAATATTTTACTTTCATGTTTTTAATAGTCTAAAAAACAGTATCAGCACATTCTGAATCATCTGAATACACCTGTTAGCCATGTAATTAAATGCCTCTATTCATATTTATGGCCACACTGGCTCTAAGTTGGTCCTATTTTCTCTACGCAAGCTAAAGAGAAAAGCTGAGGTAGATCTAATACATAAATAATTCATTTGTGTGAAGCAAAGCCTAAATGCAAATGCCATCATGGTTTCCACTAAAGCACTTGTATGTCAGTGAAAAAAGTAAGATTTCATATGACCACATGATACAGGGCAATTAAGGTATGCTTAACTCAAAAAGAACCTGCCCGGTAACAGTCAATTTCGTAACCGTAAGTCAACCCCATAAGTGCAGTTTTAAGACTAAAATTCAGCCAACAGTATCCAATATTTTAGTGAATCAGTAATTTGAATTTCAATGGTTCTGTGGTTTTGTTTGTATTTAAATTGCAAGTTTTGAACTGTCAGCAACACCTGACAGAGTTGACGGATCACTGGGCCCCTGCCTAATAAACTCTATTCACCAACTTCACATACTCTTGGTTTTCCTATCTCACCAGTCACTCCTCAGCTTCCTTTTATTCCTGCTCTTCTCCCCAAATTATTGAAATTGTAGCTGCCTATAAATTACTGTAATCTCTTCCAAACCAGTCTGTTTCCATCCTTGTCTCCCACCCTTACACCCTAAGATGTTCTTTTCTTATGTACACTGGTACTTTGGTGATCTCATTCAGTCTCCTAGTTTTGAATTCCATCAACACGCTAAGGATTTCACAATTTTTATCTCCAGCCCAGATTTTAAAAATAAACACAACGCTCCAGATTTGTCTGAAACCCCAGATTTGTAAATCCAATTGCCCCTTCAGGGGAATGGCCAAAGAGAAACTCCTTATCACCTCCCGAAGTCTCTCCACTCAGAGTCTTCCTTTTTTCAATTGATAGAGACTCCATCCTTCCAGTTACTCAGGTCAAGCGCCTTCGAGTCAGCCTTGATTCTTCTCTTTCACAACATACATCTAAAACAGTCAGGAAATCTTATTACCTCCCTTCAAAATATATTCAGAATCCAACCATTCCTCCCTGCCTCTACCACTACCATCTAGTCCAAGCCACCAGTATCTCTCATCTGGATTACTGCAATATCCTCCCAACCAGTCTCATTGTTCCCAGCTATGTCTCCCACCCTCACCAGCTAATATGTTCTGAGCACAGCAATTAGATTAATTAATCCAGCTCCGTTTTATATCAGATGACGTAAATCTCTGCTCTACACCCTCCACTGGCTACCCATGTTAGAGTAAAAGCTGAAATCCTAAAAATAGCCCACAAGGGGCCATTATGTATAAGGATACAATATGGTGTTGTGTTCCCATTACTCTCTGACTTCATCTCCTACTTTGTTCCCCTCTACTCACTGCACTGACTTCCTTGCTCAGTGGCAATGCTAGGTTGCTCCTTTGGGCCTGTGTCTTAAAATACTTTTCTCCTGAATATCCATGTGGCTAACTCCCTAACTTTCAAATCTTTACGTGTTACATTCAATGACACTCACTCAGACCCTCTATTTAAAATAGCAAGCGGCACCCTGCCCACTGCCCCTCTGTGTACTCCTAAATCTTTGCCCATCTCACACCTCCTCCTCTTTTCCCAGCAAAGAATGTATTACCTTCTAACAGACTACATAATTCACTTATTATTTTTTATTTGTTGTTATAGGCACCCCCGTCCTCAATTGGAAGGTAGGATTTTTGTCTGGCTCAATTATGTATTCCAAAAACTTAATACAGTGCCTGGCACATAGTACAGGCTCCAATAAAATTTTTTTGGGTGAATAAATAAATCAGAAAACAAAAACTTTGGACTTTCGGGCAGCAACATCCAAAGTCAGAAAGCAACAGAACAATGCTTTTAAAATTCTCAAAGAAAATTATGCCCTAGAATTCTATACCCAACTATCCTGAAAGTGTTGAGGGCAGAATGATGACACAAAGTTTCAAAATACTACCTCCCCGGATATGTTCTTAGGAAGCTCCTGGAAGATAAGCTCTTCAAATACAAGGGAAATAACCAAGAAAAAGAACGGGGTTACAATAAACAGAAGACTGCATCTAGGAGAAAGGTAAAGAAACTATTGAAGATAATGACAACTTTATGCTAGAAGAGGGCAACTGAAGGCATCCAAACAATCTGATGGAACATTTAGACAAGCGGGAAGGAATGTGAGGTAGCATTAGCAGTAAGCACAGAAGAAAACAAAGCCAAAATAGGAAGGAAGAAAAAAGGTATTACCTACAAAAAATAAAAACTAAAAAATGCAGAGAAAGAAGTAATCAGTTTATTACATGGCTCAAACTGTGAATAACTTTGACAGGATACTGCAAATAAAAAAACTGCAGCGTTACTAACTAAATTAGGAATGTAGGAGTGAGAAGGGTATGCACATGTGATGGGGGCAAGAAGAGTTAAAGTCACAACCGGAAATCAACAAAGAAAGCAAAAAACTGAAATCTAGAAACAACAGAGGCGTGTTATTTAAAGACAAAGATAAATGCAAAAATAATCAGCTAAAAGAGGTCAAAGTGGTGGCTGAGGCAAGATAATCACTTGAACCCGGGCACGGAGGTTGCAGTGAGCCAAGATGGTGCCACTGAACTCCAGCTAGGGCGACACAGTGAGATTCTAAAAAGTCTATCCTCTAATGTTGGCAAAGGAGTGGGTGTGTATGGATACCTGTTTGTAATAGTAAACTGAAAACAGCCCTATCCTAAGAAAGTGGTTAAATTATGATCCATACAACAGAATACTGTGCTGCCTTTTTTAAATAAAATGGACTCACACATCAGACTTACTAACGTGTAAGAATCAACTGTTTAAACGGGGTGGGGGGAGAGAGGCCAGGAGCAGTGGCTCATGCCTGTAATCCCAGCAACTTTGGGAGGCTGAGACAGGTGGATCACTTGAGGTCAGGAGTTGGAGACCAGCCTGGCCAACATGGTGAAACTGTTTCTACTAAAAATACAAAAATTATCCAGGCATGGTGGTGGGCACCTGCAATCCCAGCTACTAGGGAGGCTGAGGCAGGAGAATTGCTTGAACGCAGGAGTTGGAGGGTACAGTGCGATGAGATCAGGCCACTACACTCCAGCCCGGGCGACAGAGCGAGACTCCGTCTCAAAAAAAAAAAAAAGCGGGGGGGGAGAAAAAAAAGCCACAGAATATACAGATTACAATTTCATTCAGGTTAAAAAAAAAAATAGGTAAGTATAATAGATGTGCACATTGATGTATCTATTTTCATGTATGTATGCATGTATATAGCATGTAATGAAACAGAAAAGAAACTGGAAGGACATCCAAACTGCAGAATGTAGTTTAATGTTTAAGATGCAGGATCAGACAAAGGGAGAGCAAGTCTGGAATCAGAAACCAGAGAGAGATGGGACCACTGAACTACAGGCACACAAAGCATCAAGAACTGCAAGAAACAGAGACTAAGCACAAATTCCATCGTTTGAAATTACAGTACCACAGTTCAAACATATATAGTTCTTAGAGATGATAATCGTGAGAAATACTACAAGAATTTAAGTCAGATCAAAGAAACTAACTTTAAAATATCTTTGGCTGAGTAAAACAAAAAAATGTGAATCACACACAGACTACACCAAAATGTCTACGATGTTTACTTTTTAGTAATCACATTATAAATAATAGTTTGGGGGTGAGGAGGGATTTCTGTATCTCTCCAATGTTTCATAAAATTATTGGCAATAAAAAATATTACACTTAAAAATTTTAATGCACATTTTATCATGTCTCCACATTTTCTATTAATGAATTGCTAGTAACTTCTACAAAATATCAAATACAGAATTCAAGAGCCGATTTTCTCCTTGCTTTCACTTTTTTTCTTAAAATTCCTCAAATAGATGGATACTTACAGGAAACTTAAAACCAGCCTATTCACAAAAAGCTACATATTTCGTAGACATTTTATTTTATACTATTAAAAAAAAAATCTTTTTTTTTTTTTTTTTCTTGAGACAGAGTCTCGCTCTGTCGCCCAGGCTGGAGTGCAGTGGTGCAATCTCAGCTCACTGCAACCTCCACCTCCCAGGTTCAAGCAATTCTCCCGTCTCAGCCTCCCGAGTAGCTGGGATTACTGGCGCCCGGCACTACATCCGGCTGAAAATATCTTAAACATTTTAAAAGTTAACAAAATTTGTGATAGCCCCCCTCCCCTCACAAACTCAAAAGAATACAGTCTACAAAAATTAACTAACATCTGTATAGACAAGATATCCAAAGTTGTTCTAATAAAGCTAAATTAGGGCCCTCGACAAGTTTTTAAAAGTAAAGCTACCTTACCCAACAAGCCTGAGCTCTGGCAAACTCAAAAGGGCAAAATTTAATGTGAAATACAAAGGAAGGAAACCAGGAAGAAGTTTTTAACAGGGAGAGGGTTACTTCATTTTGTCAAATAAATTATTGAAGTAATCTTTCCAAGGTAGAGTCTTTGCAGAGAAGCTAGTATACACTTGTATTTACTGTATCAACCATCACTAGACCAAGGTGGTCGATGTGACACTAATAAATAACTACACTAAGTACAGTGAAATATTTTCTACAAAATTCAAGACTGGCATTAAAGTCCTTAAGAAAATATTTCTCACTGGCAAGATCTGTTTTATAAATATAATTAGTTCTCCAAAGGTTTTTCTCTTTCTAGTTTATTCCATGTGCCCAGACTCACTGTTCAAAACAAAAATGAATAAGCAAAAAAAAAAAAAAACAAGTTAAGTTCAAAATGACCGGGCAACCACAAACCTAATGGAAGGTTTCTGCCAGCTTTATTCTGGTCATACCTTGTCTGTAACATTAAACCTAAAGTTCTAGAAGACTTTTTTTTTTTTTTTTTTTGAGACAGAGTCTTGCTCTGTTGCCCAGGCTGGGTGCAGTGGCACCATCTCGGCTCACTGCAACCTACGCTTCCTGGGTTAAGTGATTCTCCTGCCTCAGCCTCCAAGTAGCTGGAATTACAGGGGGATGACACCATGCCCAGCTAATTTTTTTATTTTTAGTAGAGACAAGGACAGGGCTTCACCATGTTGGCCAGGCTAGTCTTGAACTCCTGACCTCAAATGATCCACCAGCCTCGGCCTCCCCAAAGTGCTGGGATTACAGGTGTGAGCCACCATGCTGAGCCTCCTGAAGATTTAAGGAAAAAAAAATCCTTCTAGAAATACTGGTCAGAAAGTATTTGAGATGGTCAGGGAAAAGAATAAGACTTAAAAAATAAAAGAAGGGCCAGGCGTGGCGGCTCACGCCTGTAATCCCAACAATTTGGGAGGCCGAGGCGGCAGGATTGCTAAAGCCTTTGAGTTTGAGACCAGCCTGGACAACATAGTGAGATCTCGTCTCTAATAAAAATAAAAATAGTAATAAAATAAAATAAGAAGTACCGGGACACATGGCTATTCAGCTGGTAACTTTGTCATGGATAAGCAAGTAATACTCCTTAATCACACAAAAAAACATAATGTTGAGTGAAAGAAGCCAAACAGAAATGAAAGAGTACAGGCCGGGCGCAGTGGCTCACGCCTGTAATCCTAGCACCTTGGGAGGCCGAGGCAGGCGGATCACCTGAGGTCGGGAGTTCGAGACCAGCTTGACCAACATGGAGAAACCCCATCTCTACTAAAAACAAAAAATTAGCCGAGCGTGGTGGTGCATGCCTGTAATCCCAGCTACTCGGGAGGCTGAGGCAGGAGAATCGCTTGAACCCGGGAGGTGGAAGTTGCCGTGAGCCAAGATTGTGCCATTGCACTCCAGCCTGGGCAACAAGAGTGAAACTTTGTCTCAAAACAACAACAACAACAACAAAAGAATGAAAGAGTACAAACTGTACCGTTCCATTCATATAAGGCACAAAATTAGGCAAAATAAATCTATGGTGTAAAAAGTCAAGAGGTGGTTTCCTGTGAAGGGGTTGGCTCCTTGTTTCTTCGATCTGGGAGGTGGTTACAATAGCGTTCCCTTTGTGAAAATATCAAGCTGTACACATGATTTGAGCACTTTTTCCATATGTATTTAGGCTAAATGTCAGCAAAATAGTTTACATTTAGAAAATAAAAGTCCTAATATTGCTCTATTCTCCTAGAATCTCCTTGAACAACAGCCAGATGCTAGTATCAGCTAACACTTCACAGCATCTCTCCTCTCTTTCCCTCTGCACAGTTCTTCAACCGTCTCTCTCTACTACCCATTTGCTCCAGCAACACTTCTCAGGTCCTAGAGCAGTCCAAATTCATCCCTACTTCATGGGGCCTTTATCTGGCTGCACCTTCCATCTAAGACGTACTCCTTCCCCCTTCAAAGGGCTCGCTCCTTATCCTTGGACACCAGGTCTCCCTTCCACCCCACTGGTCTCTCTTCAGCACTTTGACTCCTTTACAGTACACTTCACAATTTGTAATTCTGTTTCTTTCTTTCCTCACTAGAAGGTAAGTGGTAATATTTAGAGAAGTAACTTTCTCAACAACTAATCTTTTTACAATAAACACTTGGTGTGTTAGGCAATGTGCTTTTAGATGCGACGTAGGCAGTGTCCCTGCTCTCATGGAACTTAAAGTCACAAACACAACTAATAAGTGATAGAGCCAAGAGACACATCCAGATCTGACTCTTAAGGGCTTGTCCTCTTAGCCACTTAATTATACTGACACTCTAGCATTGGGACACGGGGGCTGGCGGGGGGCGGGGGGACGGCAGGGAACAGCAATATACTTAATAACTGTTCATGTACTAATAGAACTAAGGCTTAGAGAGGTTCAGTAATCTACCCAAAGTAGCACAAATAGACATTTCAGAGGCTAAACACAATCATGACCAAAGGCACAGAGATGCTAAAGCAGTGTTCAAGGAACAAAAGAACCCAGTCGGCCTAGGTAGGGCAAAGGGGAAACATAGGCAATAAGGCTAGAGAAGTTTGTAAGAAACACTATGCCTTGGTAAAAACAAAACGAAAAGGCTAGAAGAGTTTAACAAGGACAGTGTGGAGTCAGTCACTCAATAACTTTTTACTGAGCACCACCTACGTTCCAGAAAGAGTCCTAAACTCTTGAGACACAAAGATGACCAAGTCGTCATAGAGATTACAGTCTATTTGGGGAGGCATACAACTAAAGAAAAATTATAATTCAGGAGGATATGTTACAGTGGGGCCGAGCAGAGTGCTATGGGAACACAGAGATGACATCCAATTCAATGTGCGGAGTTCACAAAGAGCTTCTCAGCTAGTGATGTCCAGGCTGAGATAATAGAGCTTAATAGGATGAGAGGAGCTTGCAAGTAAAGTCTAAAATGGCAGGGGAGTAACAAGAGAGGCCAGCTCAGGAGAGGCTATGTACTTACGAACCATATCAAGAACTTAGGACTTCACACTGAAAGCCTTTTAAGTCAGGTTCACCTATTAGAAAGCTCACTTCAACTGCAGTAGGAAAACTGACTGTAAGGCTGGAGACCAAAAGGAGACCTCTTAAAGGTAGAAGGAATGAATGTAAATGTGAAAAAGAAAGGCAATGCCAGCTTTGAGATAGAGAACAGAAAAAATATCTGCAAAAGACGTATCTAAAAAAGAAATGTTATCCAAAATATGCAAACCTGGCCGAACACGGTGGCTCACGCCTGTAATCCCAGCACTTTGGGAGGCTGAGGCAGGCAGATCACTTGAGGCCTGGAGTTCACCAGGCTGGCCAACATGGCGAAACTCCGTCTCTACTAAAAATACAAAAATTAGCCGGGCACGGTGGCTCATTTCTCTAATCTCAGCTACTCAGGAGATACTCAGGAGGCTGAGCACGAGAACAACTGCTTGAGCCTGGGAGGCGGAGGTTGCAGTTAGCTGAGATGGTGCCACCGCACTCCAGTCTGGACAAGAGTAAGACTCTGTCTCCAAAACAAACAAACAAACAAACAAAAAATAATAAAAACTCACCAATAACAAAACAACCCAACCTAAAAAAAAGAGTCAAAAAGACCTTAACTAACTCCCCCCCAAAGAGATATACAGATAACAACTAGCATATGAAATGATGCTCCACATCACATGTCATCACCGAAATGCAAATTTAAAACAGTAAGATACCACTACAGGCCAGGCGCAGTGGCTCACACCTGTAATCCCCCCACTTTGGGAGGCCGAGGTGGGCAAATCACTTGAGGTCAGGAGCTCGAGACTGACCTGACCAGCATGCAAAACCCCGTCTCTACTAAAAGTAAAAAAAAAATTAGCCGGGCGTGGTGGTGTACACCTCTAATTCCAGCTACTCGGGAGGCTGAGGCAGGAGAAATCACTTGAACCTGGGATGTGGAGGTTGCAATGAGCCGAGATCACGCCATTGTTGCACTCCAGCCTGGGCGACAGAGTGAGACTCCGTCTCAAAAAAAAAAAAAAAAAGAACGGCTAAAATCCAGAACAGTGGTAACTCCAAATCCGGCCGAGGATACAGAGCAACAGGAACCCTCATTCATTGCTTGTAGGAATGCAAAATGGTACAACCAATCTGGAAGACAGTTTGGCAATTTCTTACAAAACTAAAGATACTCTTCACTTTGGGAGGCTAAGACAGGCAGATCACTTGAGATCAGGAGATCAAGACCAGCCTGGCCGACATGTTGAAACCCTGCCTCTACTAAAAATCCAAAAATTAGCTGGGCATGATGGCAGGCGCCTGTAATCCCAGCTACTCAGGAGGCTGAGGCACGAGAATCACTTGAACCCAGGAGGTGGAAGTTGCAGTGAGCTGAGATTGTGCCACTGTACTCCATCCCAGGGGACAGAGTGAGACTCCGTCTCAAAAAAACAGCAGCAAAACAACTAAACATACTCTTACTACCTGATCCAGCAATCACATTCCTTGGCATTTACCCAAAGGAGTTACAAACTCATGGCCACACAAAAACCTGCAAATGGACGTTTATAGCAGCTTTATTCAGAATTGCCAAGACTTGGAATCCAACCAAGACATCCTTCAGTAGGTGAATGGATAAACCAATTGTGGTACATCTAGACAACAGTATATTATGCAGCCCTAAAGAAATGAGTTACCAAGCCATAAAGACGTGGAGGAAACCTAAATGCATATTACTAAGTGAAAGAAGCCAATGTGAAAAGGCTACATATTTTAAAAGCCCAGCTACACATATGACATTCTGGAAAAGGCAAAACTATGGAGACAATAAAACAAAGATGATTAAGTTGGTTGGGGGTGTGGGGACAAATAGGTGGAGAACAGAGGATTTCTAGGGTGGTGAAAGCATTCATGTATGTCATTATGTATTTGTCTAAACCCATAAAATGTACGCCACTATAATCTTTGGGTAACAATGGTGTGTCAATGTAGGTTCCTCAATTGTAACAAACGTACCACTTTGGCCGGGAATGTTGATAATGAAGGAGGTTACACGTGTGGGGGCAGGGGCTACATGCGAAATCTCGTCTCTTCTACTCAATTTGCTATGAATCTAATGCTGCTCTAAAAAATAAAGTCAAATAAAAAAATCTGCACAAGGGGATATACGGGTCTACATCTCAGCAGGCAAAAAGATTGGAGGCCAGGCACAGCAGCTCACACCTGTAATCCCAGCACTTTGGGAGGCCGAGGTGAGCGGATTACTTGAGCCCAGGAGTTTGTCACCAGCCTAGGCAAGATGGCGAGACCTGACCTGGTCTCTACAAAATAACTTTTTAAAAAATTAGCCCAGTGTGGTGGCACATGCTCCTAGTCCCAGCCACTTATGAGGCTAAGGCGGGGGGATCCTTTGAGCCCAGGAGTTGAAGGCCACAATAAGCTATGACATCACCACTGCACTCCAGCCTGGGCAACAGAGCAACTCTATCTCAAAAAAAATAAAAATAAAAATAAAGCTCTGAATGTCATTAGAATATGCACAGTAGTAGGTGAGTAAACAAATACTTACTGAGCACTAGGTACTGAGGATATATATTAAAAACACAATTCTTGCCCTTATGCAGCAAATATTCTAGTAATTATAGCCATGGGAACTAAATCATTTAAAGTGCATTAGAAATCCTGCTATTTTGAAGAATACTATTAAGGATACTTATTGTAAAAAGGAAAATTTCCCTTTTTTGGGGGGGGATGGAAGGTTCTGGGGATTTCATATAGATTTTGTTGAAAGAGAGGGCTGTACCAAAAATATCTAGATTTTAACATTCCACAAGGCGAATATGGAAATTCCACAAAATTCTGTAATAAATCTCTTTAAACAAAGAACCTCCAACCTTTAAAAATTTTGTAAATGAACTGCTTAAAAATACAATTTAAGCAGTCATCTAAAACTTTGCAAATTACTAAACTTTGTTACCCTAGTTAAACTTTGTTACCTGTTTTCAAAACACCATACTCACTGAAAATCCTATTTGTTATGCTATGTCATTACTGACATAGCTAGATAATTCCTTCATAACTCCAAATTAACCTAATTATGCTTTTTAATTACAGATATTAAGAAAGAATATTTTTCTACAGCAATTTCGTAAGAACTTCCCGAAGCTTAGAAGGAATAGATTAATATTTAACAGATGTAAAATGCATTAAAATTGTTTCTGAATTTGTACTTTGTGGAATACTTATCCTGAAAAGTTATCAGTTTCACATCTATTATATGTATTTGTTTAAAATATTAAATGTTAGTAAATTATGTTGGAAAGATGCCAATAACGAAAAAAAAACTGGCATAAACTTTGGGGAACAAATTCTGGACATAATTGCAACTAACCATCCAAGATTACAGAAATCTGTATCTTTATTTAAATTTTCAGAATGAAACACTACACAACCAATTTGTGTAATCTACTTTGAGTCTCAAGATCTACCAGTCTAAAGTCCTCCTAACAACTAATTAAAATCCTCTCCACCATAATTTGAGCCAACAACTCCCAGATAAAATTACCAGACCATTACATTTGCCACCACACTACATTCTGCTCTTCAGTAACTTCTAAAAGTGATGGTAACACCATAGATACCATCATAGATACACACTCAAGTATTCACTGTCCCACTTTTCCAAGTTGGTTAACTCAAGTCCTTGAAAGTGAACTGATCAATAAATCTAAACTAGCTAAAAGGAGACCTCATTTTAATCAATTTGATTTTTTTTAATCACAAAGATATAGCCATTCAAATCCCCGGCCATAGCAATTTCCAAAATGCCACCATCTCAGAAAGTCTGTTAATTTATCATACAGATCTCCTTGTCCTTTTTAACAACAAAACGCATTGAAAGAAAAAAACCAGCACTAAAGATCTGTGACCTGATTTCACAGATTCTGGTCTATGCACTTTCATCATACCAACACATCATGCCAAGAAAACCTCCTAAGTTTAGCTATTAAACAACAGTCTTAACAGTAAGCATTTGTCGAGAACTTAGTATGGGCCTGCCACTGCTTTCAGTCCACCTATTGTCATCTCATCAATTCTCAACAGGGCTTGAAGTAGATACTGTCGTTACACCCATTTTGCAGATAAGGAAAGCGAAGCACAGAGAAGTATCTGCCCAAGGTCACAAACCGGTGGAACAGGATTTGACCCAAAGCAGACAGTCGGACTTCACAGCCCGTGCTCTCAACATCCAACTGCTGAAGAGTTAACAATTTACCCTTGACAGCCGCTATAAGCAAAGGTGGGGACAGTCAGAACACCGTCCTATATCCAGTATCCATGGTCTCTCTGCTTGTTCATGGCCTCTATGACTTCGGCAAAAGAGCTACACACAATCTGATTTTCCGAACACCCAAGCTGGACTTTTCTGAATGTCCGAGCAAACAAATTATGTATCTTTCCAGGAACCGGCAGACAACGAAAAAGAACCTACGCATCGGAGTGGCCCTGGTTATTCACTTTCTTAAGTTATAAATTTGGGAGAGTTAAGAAAGGACCCCAAACTACCCGGCAAATGAACCCTAGGAAATGCCAGGTTTATAATAAGCGAGAGCTCCCCCGGCACGCCGTTCACGCGCTCTCTTCTCTAACGACATAAACAAGGGAGGAGGCTGCATTCTTCCCACTGCACAATGAAGCCTCCGGCCGAAGCGGCAGGAAGAGGGCAGCCCCGTCCGGGACGGCTCCAGCCGGGGTTCGGGGGCAGAGAGTGGAGGCAGAGGCCCGCCGAGCGGCGCGGTGCGGCCCGGGCCTCCGGGCGCAGCGGGGAGAGGAGGGAGGGCAGGGCCCCGGCAGTTGCCCGCACTCAGCTGACCTCCGCCATGTTGGCCGCACACCCCGGGACCCTCCACAACAAAGGCCGGCACGAGGGCGCGGGGCGCGCCGGACGCCACCCCCGGCCGGGCCCGCCTCCCGGGCGCGCGGGGGCTGGGCCGCCGCCGAGGCCCTTCCCCCGCCCTCGGCCCGGCCGCGCGGGGCCGACCCCCGCCGCCACCCCGCCGGGCCCGGGGCTCCGGGGGCGGGGGCGAGCCGGCTTGCGAAGGCTGAGGGCAGGGGAGGGGCGGGGGGCGGCGCTCGACCGGGCGGCCCGGCTCCGGCCGAGACAAAGGCGCCGCCGCGCCGACGACTGCCCGCGCCCCGGCCGGGCCGCCCTTCCCGCCCTCCGCCATTACCGGGCCTGGGCGCCCGCCTGTCGGAGAGCCCCTCGCCGCCGGCTCCTCCCTCAGGCCGGGCCCCACTTACCTGTGGGCGGAGAGCGCGCCTCGGACCCCGGTCCTGGCACCAACGCGCTCCGTCGCCAACCCCCGCCGCCGCGGGCAGCGCCACCGCCTCTTCCCGGCGCCGAGACCGACGGGACACCCTGGGCCGCCGCCGCCTCTCGAGAGCGCGCCCCGCAACGGCCGCCCCGGCTCCCCCCTGGCCGCCGCCGCCGCCGCCGTTTCGCGCGTCCTCGAGCCCGCCGCGCGCCCCCGCTAAATACCACACACTGCGGCGGCGGCCATGAGGAGGCGCGGCCCCGCGCGCCGGGAGCCGGGGGGGGCGGGGCTTTCGCGGGCGCGCAGGCGCACAGGCGTTGGCGCGGCCGGCGGCGGCCTCCGCGGGCGTAGCTGTGTGGGTCTCTAAGGGCGGCAGTAGGTGCGGGGGCTACTCGGCTACCGTTGCTGCGCCCGTGCACTGCGCGTTCAACAGATCCTGGCACGTGGCGCTCTGGCCCGCGAGAAGCTAGCGCTTGCCCGCCGGGTCAGGGCGGCTCCTCCCGCGACGCTTTGTTCCGGGGCCGCGTGACCCCCCGGCTCCGGCCGGAGGGGTCGCCCAGCGGGATGCGAGCCCCAGGCTGGCAGCCACCGCGGCCTTGTGCCTTCCCCCTTGATTTGTCTGCTGATTTAGCCCAGCGCCTCCACGGATCCTTCCCAACTCCACTCAGTCCCAAAGAAAAAGCGGCTGCCCTGTCCGCCGACCGGGACCCCACCCCTAAGGAGAGTCCCAGCCTCTCCCGAGTTTGAGCCGATCCTCAGCAACAGCGGGACGAGCTTCAAAAGCTTGTTTCAGCTGAAAAGTGGCTAATGGGGAAGCACGCCTTTTCCTGTGTCCATGCTCATCTAGAAAGTCCCTAATTAGGGACTATGCATTCCACTTCTTGAAATAATAAATAAAAGGAAAACATCACTTCCAATTCTTTGATGGGTGCTATGAGCAGAAAGAAGCAAGCATCTGAGACATTTACAAGCCCTGACTGGAATTCCATGTAAGATCTATTAAAATGGTGTTGCGGCCGGACGCAGTGGCTCACGCCTGTAATCCCAGCACTTAGGGAAGCCGAGGCCGAAGGATTATCTGAGGTCAGGAGTTCGAGACCGGCCTGGCCAACATGGTGAAACCCTATCTCTACTAAAAATACAAAAATTAGCCGGGCGTGGTGGTGCACGCCTGTAGTCCCAGCTACTCGGGAGGCTGAGGCAGGAGAATGGCTTGAACCCGGGAGGCAGAGGTTGTAGTGAGCCAAGATCGCGCCACTGCACTCCAGCCTGGCGACAGAGCGAGACTCCGTCTCAAAAAAAAAAAAAAAAAAAAAAAATGGTGTTCTGTATGAAAACCAAAAAACAGTTACTCTTTATATGGGATTTTAGAAACCAGGGACTCGTCTCCTCATCACCTCCAAGCTCCCCACCATCAGCAAATCTCTTTCGGTAGGAAGTTTTTAAGCAAGTGATCCACTGAGAACATAAGTTTCAGCAGAAAAAATTATCTTAGGTACTAACACAAGCTGTTAATTTCCGGCTTCCCTCAGCAAATTTGTAGTCTGCAACTCTGTTGATACTTCTGATCTCTTCTCAGCCTAATAATACTTTGCTTATTGTGGCTGCTCTTTTCCTCTGGGACCATTAGCAAATCCAAACAATGTTTCTTGAAGTTGGGAAAGTAAAGAAACGCTCTTAGCCGCAAGCGTTATATATTACTAATATGCTGGTCCCCAAAGCCCAAAAGTCAAAGAACTTGGGTGAGTTATATAGGTCCATATAGTTTTTGATCGCGCTATCATTCATTTTTGCAACGACCAGTATTTTCAGAGGGAGCCTAAGACGTTCTGTATACACTGTGCCGGTCATGGAGCTTACCAAAATGAGGGAGACATTTATGTACTTGTTCGTTTATTCAGGCAGACAAAATGCTAGGTTCTGGAAATACGGAGCTGCTAGCTCTGAACTCAAAACATATACAGTACAACCCAGTGGTGGACTCAAACAATCTCATAAGTAAATGTGCCACCACAGTGTGAAAAAAATTGCAAAAGAAAAAAAGGTGTCTGGTACTAAGAAGGTGCATATTAGGACAGGTATATAATAGAATAAGTGACTGAGTAAGGACGTGAAGGATTAGGGATTAGAAGGAATGAACTGGTTCAGGCCAGGCATGGTAGTTCATGCCAATAATCCCAACACTTTGGGAGGCCAATGAGTCGCTGGACACCAAGAGTTTGAGAACAACCTGGGCAACACAGCAAGACCCAATTTCTGCAAAAAATAAAAATATTAGGGAGCTGGGCATGGTGGCTCACGCCTGTAATCCCAGCATTTTGGGAGGCCAAGGTGGGCAAATCACCTGAGGTCAGGAGTTCGAGACCAGCCTGACCAACATGGTGAATCCCCATTTCTACTAAAAATACAAAAAATTAGCTGGGTGTGGTGGCAGGCGCCCTATAATCCCAGCTACTTGGAAGGCCGAGGCAGGAGAATCACTTGAACCCAGGAGGCAGAGGTTGCAGTGAGCTGAGATGGCACCATTGCACTCCAGCCTGGGCAACAAGAGCAAAACTCCATCTCAAAAAAAAGAAAAAAAAAAAAAATATATATATATATATATATGCCAGGCACGGTGGTACACACCTGTAGTCCCAGCACTCAGGAGGCTTAAGTGGGAGGGTCACTTGAACCTAGGAGTTGGAGGCTGTTATGAACTGTGATTACATCACGGTACTCAGCCTGGGCCACAGAGCCAGATTCTATCTCTAAAAAAGAAAGAAAGGAAAATAACTTTCCTTTTGAGGGGGTAGTAGAAAGTGGAGTACCTGAATAAGGCGAAAAGCATTTCAGAAGAAAACTTGGTGTGGTAAGAAGCCTACTCAATTCTATAAACAAAAAAAATCACCCTCTTGCAGAGTTTTTTCTTGGGGAGAAGGGTTGGGGAAGGGATTGAGAGGGCTAAGGCACTGGGATGTGGTGTAGACCATGGTGCTGAAGAAGCCAGTGGGGTTTGGAGTGCTGGGCTTTTCTATAGATAAACTGTCAAGGAAGCAGAGTCACCTCCCTGAGGGCCAAGTTACAGAATGGAGCATCTGTATCTGGCTGGTGAAGCCAAGAAACGATTTGTTGAAGCAATAAAGTTTGAACTGGGTCCTGGCTAAGGAGTGGGAGTTTTCCAGATGAAGGTGGAAAGGTTTTCCAAGCAGAAGGGATAGTCACTAAAGAGAATGGTGTGTCCAAGACTGAATGGACATGGGAGGGAGGAAAGACTGGCCACAGCTGGAAGCAGGATCCTGCAACTCAGGAAGGAGGTCACAGGTCACTGCCCTTTGGGGGCTGGCTATGTGCTCCATGCAGGCAGGTTTTGTGGAGTCATATGGAGCACAGAGTGCCTAATGTAAGTAAATGCCTTAAGAAAAAACAAGGTCATTTTATTTTTATCTTAGAGATAGGATTTTGCTCTGTTGCCCAAGCTGGAGTGCCGTGACACAATCAAAGCTCACTACAAGGCTGGGAGCAGTGGCTCACACCTGCAATCCCAGCACTTTGGGAGGCCAAGGTGGGCAGATTACTTGAGGTCAGGAGTTCAGGACCAGCCTGGCCAACATGGCCAAACCCCGTGTCTTCTAAAATACAAAAATTACCCGGGCATGTTGGTGCATGCCTATAATCCCAGCTACTCAGGTGGCTGAGGCACGAGAATCGCTTGAACCCAGGAGGCAGAGGTTGCAGTGAGCCGATACTGTGCCACTGCACTCCAGCCTGGGCGACAGAGCAGACTGTCTCAAAAAAAATTTTTTTTGAAAGCTTACTGCATGCAGCCTTGAACTCCTGGACTGAAGCGATTCTCCCACCTCAGCCTTCCAAGTAGCTGGGACTGCGGGCATGTGCCATGACACCAGGATAACTTTCAACTTTTTGTAGAGATGGGGGGGTCTTGCTATATTGTCCAGGCTGGTCTCAAACTCCTGGCTTCAAGTGATCCTCCTGCCTTGGCCTCCCAAAGTCAAAGTGACGGGATTATAGGCGTGAGCCAACGTGCCTGGTCCCCAGGGTTCATTTTAGAGCTAGCATTTTGAGCTCTTGTCAATTTCAATTAAGGCATAACCAGACTTTACAAGATGGAATTGTGTGACATACTTTTAAGCAACAAGATAGACTCTGATCTGAACAAACTGCCAGGCAAAATTTAGAAATTTAGGCAGGTGTGGTGGTGCATGCCTGTTGTCCTAGCCATCCTGAAGGCTGCGGCAAGAGGATCACTTGAGCCCAGGAGTTTGAGGCTGCAGTGAGCTATGATCACGCCACTACACTCCAGCCTAGGCAACAGAATGAGAACTTATCTCTTAAATAAATAGGCTGAGTGTGGTGGCTCATGCCTGTAATCCCAGCACTTTGGGAGGCCAAGGCAGGCAGATCACTGGAGGCCAGGAGTTCGAGACCAGCCTGACCATCATGGGGAAACCCCATCTCTACTAAAAATACAAAAATTAGCTGGGCGTGGTGGCGCACACTTGTAATCCTTCGGAGACTACTTGGGAGACTGAGGCAAGAGAATCACCTGAACCCAAGAGGCAGAGGTTGCAGAGAGCCAAGATCAAGCCACTGCACTCCAGCCTGGGCAACAGAGCGAGACTCTGTCTCAAAATAAATAAATAAATAGGCATGAAGCAAACACGTGACACATACAAAAGTGTAGATAAACTTAACATTTAGTGGCATCTCCTCTTACCGGTTAGGTTCTAAACCTTACCCAAAGAATGAAAAAATAGGCTGGGTGCGGTGGCTCACGCCTATAATCCCAGCAGTTTGGGAGGCCAAGGTGGCAGATCACCTGAGGTCAGGAGTTCAAGACTAGCCTGACCAACACAGTGAAACGCTGTCTCTTCTAAAAATACAAAAATTAGCCGGGCATGCTGGCAGGCACCTGTAATCCCAGCTACTCAGAAAGCTGAGGCAGGAGAATCACTTGAACTCAGGAGGCGGGGGTTGCAGTGAGCCGAGATGGTGCCATTGCACTCCAGTCTGGGTGACGAGTGAAACTCTGTCTCAAAAAAAGAAAAAAAAATCACCTTTGAAAATATTTTCAATTGCCCATAAATTACAGTATACATAATTTTGTTTATAAAATCCCATACTGGGCTGGGTACGGTGGCTCACACCTGTAATCCCAGCACTTTGGGAGGCCAAGAGGGTGGATCACCTGAGGTCAGGAGTTCGAGAGTAGCCTGGCCAACATGGTGAAACCCTGTCTCTACTAAAAATGCAAAAATTAGCTGAGCGTGGTGGCACGCGCCTGTAATCCCAGCTATCTCAGAGGCTGAGGCAGGAGAATCGCTTGAACCCGGGAGGCAGAGGTTGCAGTGAGGCAGAGATCAGGCCATTGCACTCCAGCCTGGGCAACAGAGCGAGTCTCTGTCTCAAAAAAATAAAAATAAAAATAGAAAAATCCCATACTGGGCACGTATGTACAAATTCGCAGTGTATGATAAAGTTTATATGTGCAAAACACTAGTTTACAGTATTCCTAATTACATGATTTAAACTGCAATTTTACTTTCACATTTTTGGGGAGAAGTTATAGCTCCTCAATACACGGGAAGGTCAATAGAGTTCGGTTCACTTCAGTTTAGAGGTAAATTTTCCATTTTTACAGACTATGTGCTGGGCATAGCCATGTGGCCTTGACCTGGTTGTGAAGAGCAGAGTTCTGTCCTGGCCGAGGAGCAGCTCTGGGGTGAGATGTGTTTCTCGCCCCCAGAACCCCTGGGCCGCTCTGCAAGCAGTAAAATGGATACGGACTAAGAGAGAACTTGCCAACGTGGCGATTAAAGTTCTAAACACCCGGCTTTGCCAAAGTCAGATTTTGTCCTCCTTATCCCCCATCCCTTCCTCTACCCAACAGCATTTGTCCATCTGAAAATAACAGTCTGTCTCTGGCCCACTGTTGACAGTCGAGGACTTACCTTATAAACTAGTGGATTCTCTTAAACTGCAGGGGTGCCCAGGACACCGTGTCCCCTGAGGATGCCACACGCCAGTCGTGAAGTGCTGGATCATTGACGTCAGGCACCCAGAAGCAACTTCTGCCTCTGAAATTCTCAAACTTGCTTTTCTTGGCTTAGTTTGTGCCTGCTCTCCTCTAGAAGAGTCCAAATTACTTCTTACTTTCCCCACTTCCCTTTTATACAAAACAAATCTAATCGGGTTAATTCTATCTCTGAGAATTCCTACCTAGATTTGGGCGGGGCTCAATCTGATTTGGTTAATTCTGGGTGGTAGCTATGGGTGGGACATGAAGATCACCATTATAAATTTAATTTATTCCCCCTCTCAAAAAAATGTACCTTCCATTTGAAAGAAAATAGCTCCCCTGTGGGGATAACTAAGCACCTTTTCTGAACAGGGAGGTGACTCTGCTTCCTTGATAGTTTATCTATAGAAAAGCATTTTGTAAACTGTAAAGCCTATCCAAATAATCCTCCAATTGATGGGATTTCAGTAACGGTGACAAATATTTTCAGGCCACATCTGGATAGGGAGCCTTCCTGGTCCCCTCAAATCACATCAAATGGTAATTCCATCTATTGCAATGGAACATAACGCTCTGGTCCTGCGTCTGGCCCGTAGTTAAGGTACCAGTGATGTAAATTACTTTCCTCTTATGAATAAAACAGGCACTGGCCAGGCAAGGTGGCTCACACCTGTAATCCTAGCACTTTGGGAGGCCAAGGCAAGAGGATCACTTGAGGCCCAGAAGTTCCAGACCAACCTAAGAACATAGCAAGACCCCGTCCCTATAAAAAGTTTAAAAATTAGTCCGGCATGGTGGTGTGGGCCTGTAATCTCAGCTAATCAGGAGGCCAAAATGAGAGGATTGCTTGAACCTGGGAATTTGAGGCCATAGTGAGCCGCGACTGTGCCCCTGCCCTCCCATCTGGGTGACAGAGGGACACTCCATCTCTAAAAACATAAAAATAAATGAATAAATAAAACAGGCACTGATGAGAGTATCTTTATTTGGGGGTTTTGGTATGAATTTATATTAAATTGATATTTATTTATTTATTTTGCAATCTCGGCTCACTGCAACCTCCACCTCCTGGGTTCAAGCGATTCTTGTGCCTCAGCCTCTCAGATAATGCTGTCAAAGTTGGCTAAACTAGTTAAGACTGTACAGATGATTTCCAAGTGTCTTCACGTCAATACAGTTATTTTACAATAGACCAATTCACAAGACCAAACCCATCTATTGAATCACCGATGGGCTGTGTTTGTTTCCAGGCAATCATAGATGTCGCTTGCGCAGGAAACTATAGCTATCTCCTCTTACATTAAACCACTGATACCCATTTGTCATTCAGCTTAGGTGGATAGGTCTGGAAACACATTAGCATTCCCTTCCAAGCCTGGCTCTGCTGGTAGCCAAACACAGAATCTTTTTCAGCCTGGAAACTGGAAGGCGGTTCCTCCCTCCCAAATAGACTTCTATAAGCTTTGCAAAGGAAAGCAGGTCCCCAACTTGTCAGACATGCCTAAAGCAGAGCAGAAACATGTTTTCTTTATCAGACACACCTGTTGCCAGTCACTGTCTGAGGTTGGTGAATGTGTTCAACAGTATCCCAAACAAATTTTTCTGGACATGGTGGAGAAGTTAGAGATATAACATGAGCATCCAAGAATGAAACTGGAAGTAGCTGAAGGAAGTTCCCAAAAGCCCAAGTGGTTGGGAAATGCATTCGCCCATAACTGTAGTTTTCCTTCAATATAATCAAGTTTCTTTAGGAAAAAGGTTACATGCTAGGCATCACATTTCTCAAGAAGTTAGAGCCGGGCACGGTGGCTCACACCTGTAATCCCAGCACTTTAGGAGGCCAGTGCCTGCAGATCACCTGAGGTAAGGAGTTCGAGACCAGCCTGGCCAACATGGTGAAACTCCGTCTCTACTAAAACTACAAAAATTAGCCAGGTGTGGTGGTGGATGCATGTAATCTCAGCTGCTCGGGAGGCTGAGGCAGGACAATCACTTGAACCCAGGAGGTGGAGGTTGCAGTGAGCAGAGATCATACCACTGCACTCCAGCCTGGGCAACAGAGCAAGACCCTTGTATCAAAAAAAAAAAAAAAATTAGAAAATCATTGAGGTTTTTATGTAGCTGGTGGAAATAGGTGATACTGACAATTACTTTACAGTAATTTTTTGTATTTTTAGTAGAGATGGGGTTTCACTGTGTTAGCCAGGTTGGTCTCGATCTCTTGACCTCGTGATCTGCCCGCCTCTGCCTCCCAAAGTGCTGGGATTACAGGCGTGAGCCACCGTGCCCAGCGGGTTACTTAATTTAATACTAACAAATATATGAAGTGAGCACTGGTATCCCATTTTATAGATGAGGAAATGGAAACTCAGAAAGGATAAAGAACTTTCCCATGGCATGTACTAATAAGTGGAGGTGTGGAAGTTAACATCCAGGTCCGTCTGGCCCCAGAGCCTTTGCTCCTTGCTCATTCATCGTGTCTTACAGCTGAGGAGAAACATGATCTGTGATTCATATTCATCCAGGAGGGCTTACACATGAATCTGCAGGGCCCTCAAGTCCTTTATGAGAATTTGTCAATTCAGGGTTTTCATTTTAATGAATTTTAGAAGGATGAATTAAAGTATATTTTACATTATCTAAACAACTACCTACAACTCACTATGTTAATGAAAAAATGGCCAGGTGCGGTGGCTCATGCCTGTAATCCCAGCACTTTGGGAGGCTGAGGCAGGTGGATCACCTGAGGTGAGGAGTTCGAGACCGGCCTGGCCAACATGGCGAAACCCCATCTCTACTAAAAATACAAAAATTAGCCAGGTATGGTGGAGGCAGGCATCTGTAATCCCAGCTACTTGGGAGGCTGAGGCAGGAGAATCGCTTGAATCCAGGGGGCGGAGGTTGCAGTGAGCCGAGATCATGCCACTTTACTCCAGCCTGGGCGAAAGAGCAAAACTCCGTCTCAAAACACACACACACACAAAAGTTATAACACTTAGGGTACAGTGGTGACCACTAGAAGCATTAAAGCTGCAATGGTTAAAGGGGTTATTTCTGGCAAAAAGTACTAGGAAAGGGGAACTAGGTGGAGTTGGGGTAGAGAAAAGGGAGAAATATTTTTTTTCTTGTTTTTTTTTTTTTTTTTTTTTGAGACAGAGTCTTGCCCCATCACTCAGGCTGGAGTGCAGTGGTGTGATCAGAGCTCACTGCTGCATCGACCTCCTGGGCTCAAGCGATCCTCCTGCCTCAGCTTTCAAAATAACCACCACACCCAGGTAATTTTTGCATTTTTTGTAGAGATGGGGTTTCACCATATTGCCCAGGCTGGTCTCAAACTCCTAGGCTCAAGCAATCCATCCACCTAGGCCTCCCTAAATGCTGGGATTACAGGCATGAGCCACCGCGGCCAGTATAAAGTCTATGTGATATTTGAATAAGAAAGCAGGCTCAAGGCTGGGCAAGGTGGCTCATGCCTGTAATACCAGGACTTTGGGAGGCCTAGGTGGGCGGATCACTTGAGGTCAGGAGAAACCCTGTCTCTACTAAAAATACAACAATAACAAAAAAAATTAGCTGGGCGTGGTGGCACACTTCTGTAGTCCCA
This sequence comes from Pongo abelii, assembly GCF_028885655.2. Lineage (NCBI taxonomy): Eukaryota > Metazoa > Chordata > Mammalia > Primates > Hominidae > Pongo > Pongo abelii. The sequence goes on from NC_072003.2 coordinate 47,603,427, forward strand.
GCTACTTGGAAGGCTAAGGCAGGAGAATCGCTTGAACCTGGGAGGTGGAGAGGTTGCTGACCTGAGATTGCACCACTGCACTCCAGACAGGTTGACAAAGCAAGACTTTGTCTTAAAAAGAAAAAAAAAATGCCTGGCTGTGCACGGTGGCTCATGCCTGTAATCCCAGCACTTTGGGAGACAGAGGCGGGCAGATTACCTGAGGTCGAGAGTTTGAGACCAGCCTGACCAACATGGAGAAACCCCATCTCTACTAAAACTACAAAATTAGCCGGGCATGGTGGTACATGCCTGTAATCCCAGCTACTCGGGAGGCTGAGACAGGAGAATTGCTTGAACCTGGGAAGTGGAGGTTTCAGTGAGCCACTGCTCTCCAGCCTGGGCAACAAGAGGGAGACTCTGTCTCAAAAAAAAAAAAAAGTCTACAACCTAATCCCCAGAACCTGTGAATAAATTACTTTATGTGGCAAAAAGGACTTAGCATATGTGATTGAGTTAAGGATTTTGAGATGAAGACATTATCCTGGACTACCCATGGGCCAAGAGATAGAAGATGTGATAACAAGAGGTCTGAGCCAGGCTCAGTGGCTCACACCTGTAATCCCTTTGGAGGCCAAGGCAGGAGAAGCACTTGAGCCCAGGAGTTTGAGACCAGCCTGGGCAACATAGCAAGACTCTATCTCAACAAACAACAACAACAAAAGCAGAGGTCAGAGAGACCCAGAAAGGGGCCATGAGCCATGGAATGCCGGAGGCCTCTAGAAAACTGAAAAGGCAAGGAAACAGATTCTTTCCCTGGAGTATCCACATGGGGTCAGCCCGGCTGACACCTTGATGTTAGCCCCATAAGACTAATTTTAGACTTCTGACCTCTGGAACTGTAATATAATACATCTATGTTGTATTAACCCACTAAGTTTGTGGTAATTTGTTACAGCAGCGATAGGAAACTAGTACAGACACAAAACAAAGTGTAAATCCTCAGTCAATGTAGAGTGAAAGAGAGGTGAGGGGCAGCTGTGGATAGCACCCTTCCAAATGTCACCGAATATCTGCAAACAAAGCCAAAATATCCCTGGGTAAATCAACAAAGTGGAGGCAGAAATCTGTCTAGATTGTTTGGTAAGTTGTATTAAGACAGAAGAGGCCATGGAAACTCACTGAACTTGGTATTTACATGTATACAATCTCAGTCTTTTCATCCCTTGATCCTGTTGAAAGAAAACAAATACCTGTCTGCTAGTTTTAGTGAAACTGTCCCTACACAGTTAAGCAACTGATTCTTAATAACTGTCTCCACTGATTGTGGTAATCAATAAGAAACAGTTTCTCCCAGTTCATTCATTTCTTTTTTTTTTTTTTTTTTTTGAGATGGAGTCTCACTCTGTTGCCCAGGCTGGAGTGCAGTGGCCCAATCTTGGCTCACTGCGACCTTGGCCTCCCAGGTTCTAGTGATTCTCCTGCCTCAGCTTCCTGAGTAGCTGGGACTACAGGCACCCATCGCCACACCCAGCTAATTTTTGTGTCTTTAGTAGAGACAGGGTTTCGCCATGGTGGCCAGGCCAGTCAGTCTCCAACTCCTGACCTCAGGTGATCCACCTGCCTTGGCCTCCCAAAGTGTTGGGATTACAGGCGTGAGCCACTGCCCCCAGCCTTTCTTTTTTTTATTTAGAGACAAAGTCTCACTCTGTTGCTCAGGCTGGACTCAAACTCAGTGGCTCAAGTGATACTCCTGCCTCAGCCTCCCTAAATGCTGGGATTATAGGCATGAGCCACCACACCCAGCCTCCAGTTCATTTCTTAATCAAGAGACATACTGATTAACCCAACTGACTTTCCAGCATGTATACTGTATATCTGTATTCATAGACACATTTCTCTTTTCTTCCTCTTAATAAAAATGTAGCTCTCAAAGATATCCTGAAAATAGTGCTCAGGCTTGCAACATTACAGCTTTAATGAGCCAAGAACTCTATTTTTTCCCTATTACACAGAACAATAATTCTCAACAGCTTAAATTTTCAAAGCACTTCACAGGCATTTAATTAATCCTCTCCATTGCCAGAGAGAAGGAAACTGATATTCATAGCATCTCATCCTGACATCCTTTAATTTGGCAAGACTTCTGCTGGCTTTGAAAAACAGCGTCTGAACCACTGAGGTTATTTGGGCCACCGTTGCTTAATCGGGCCTTCTTACCTAACGAAACCTGGTCATCAAAGCAGTTTAAATTGCCATCTCATCAGCGCTTTACACGGGGCAGGGGGAGCTGCTTTGAGCCTGGAAGAGAAATGACAGTGATTCCCTCAGAGAAATGACAAAGCTCGTCTGTGCGGAGCCTGTGAGATGAAGCTTGTGATTAAGGCCTATTGCCAATTGCATCAGAGCCTGATTCACTCGGTGTAACTGGGGCACGATGTGTATCGCAAGGCCCTTCTCAAAACCCTGCTCTCCTGAGGCCCGGAGAGAATCAGCAGTTGAATTTCACTGTGTTCTTTGCTGAGCCTCTCCTGTGTGTGGGAAGCTCTAAGAAGCCCTACTTTTCTCTCTTTTCAGACCTGCTTCCTGTGGAAGGCATAACTAAGACAGACTAGTCATGCCACCTCAATCACCAAACAGGATTCTCCTCCAGCTGTGCCCCAGAGGCACAGCCTTTCCCTTCACTGCCTCCCAACACCCCCATCCAGACCTACTCCATTTGTTTTTTATTTTGGTGGGGGGTGGGGGCAATACTTCATTCCGTTAACTAGAACGAGTAACGCGCCAGACCCATTCCATTTACTGCAATTTCAACTAGCCAATCTCTTCCCACTTCATTATGTCAGTTACACAGTGGCCGGAGTGACATCATACCCTGTGTTCAATTCCAAGAAACAACCTCGAGAGATGCTTCCTGAGTGCTTGCTATATGCCAGGCACTGAAGGATCCTGAGTGAAGGCCCCACACCTCAAGAAGCTTGGTTTTAAGTAAGATAAATAGCAAAAAATAACTAGAATATAAGTACAATGATGGAGGCACAAACAAGCTATTACTGAGAGAACAGGGCACAAGGAGAAGGGAGAGAGAAGGGAAAATACCATTTATGAGGGGTAGGGAAGAATCATTGAATATTTTTTTTCTTTTTTTTTTTTTTTTTTTTTTGAGACAAGCTCTTGCTCTGTTGCCCAGGCTGGAGTGCAATGGCATAATCTTGGCCCACTGCAACCTCCGCCTTCCGGGTTCAAGTGCTTCTCGTGACTCAGCTTCCCAAGTAGCTGGGATTACAGGCATGTGCCGTGACTCCTGGCCAATTTTTGTATTTTTTATAGAGATGGGGGTTTCGCTATGTTGGCTAGGCTGGTCTCGAACTCCTGACCTCAAGTGATCTGCCTGCATCGGTCTCCCAAAGTGCTGGGATTACAGGCATGAGCCACCGTGCCTGGCCTTAGAATTTTTAAGAGGTGGCATTTGATATGGCCCTTCGAGGATGTGGTTTGTTTCTTTTTATTATTTTTCAAATTTTAAATTCTTTTTTTGAGACAGGGTCTCGCTCTGACATCTAGGCTGGAGTGCAGTGGTACTGTCTCAGCCCATTGTAACCTCTGCCTCCCAGGCTTAAGAGACTCTCTCACCTCAGCCTCCGAGTAGCTGAGGTTACAGGCGCGCGCCACCACGCATGGCTAATTTTTTTGTTTTTGGTGGAGACAGGGTTTTGCCATGTTACCCAGGCTGGTCTAGAACTCCTGACCTCAAGCGATCCTCTTGCCTCAGCCTCCCAAAGTGCTGGATTACAGGAATGAGCCACTGTGCCCAGCCAGGATATGCTTTTAATGAGCACAACGGGAGGGTGTATTCTAGACAGAGGAACTAGGGAACGTGCAGGGTCTGTGTTTGGGGAAATGGAAGCCCGCTTTGACTGGGGCCTGGAGGAGACACAGCTGGACAGCTAGGTTGAACCAGACTGTAGGGTTTTATGCACAGTAAACGTTTGTGACTGCATTGCCCAACTTGGTTATTGTTGAGCCACTATTAGACTATTCTATTGGCCCACAAATCATTTGTACTCTCCTTTACTTCATATTATTCTTAACTGTTGTTCTGTTTAAATTAAAAGAACACTCTATAGAGCCCGGCCTTACATGTTTAAATGGTTGGAAAAAATCAAAAGAAGAATATTTCATGACACATGAAAATTACAGAGCTCGGCACCGCGGCTCATGCCTGTAATCCCAGCACTTTGGGAGGCTGAGGCGGGTGGATCACCTAAGGTCAGGAGTTCAAAACCAGCCTGGCCAACATGGTGAAACCCTGTCTCTACTAAAAATACAAAAATTAGCTGGGCATGATGGTGAGCGCCTGTAGTCCCAGCTACTTCAGAGGCTGAGGCAGGAGAATCGCTTGAACCTGGGAGGTGGAGGTTGCAGTGAGTCGAGATTCGGCCACTGCATTCCAGACTGGGTGACAGAGTGACATTCCATCTCAAAAAATAAATAAATAAATACAAAAGTAAAAAATTATCTGGCCGTAGTGGTGTGCTACTCGGGAGTCTGAGGCAGGAGGATTGCTTGAGCCCAGGAGGTCCAGGCTGCAGTGAGCCATGATTGTGCCACTGCACTCCAGCCTGAGCAACAGAGTGAGATACTATCTTGAAAGAAAAAGAAGAGGAAAGGGAAAGGGAAATGGAAGGGGACGGGGAAGAGAGAAAAAAATAAAAGAAAGAAAGAAAGGAGAGAACAAAAGAAAATTATATGAAATTCAAAGTTTAGCATTCATTAATAAAGTTTTTTTTTAACTCGCATTCCCTGAATTATCTAGTAACATTAATAAAGTTTTATTGAGACACAGCCATACCCCTTCAGTTACATTTTGTCTATGGTGGCTAACAGCAGAGTTGAAAAGTTACATCATAGTATGGCCTGCCTTAGTTGACATATTTATTATCTGGCCCTTTACAGAAAAAGTTTGCCAACCTGTGATATAGAGTAAATGTATTAGCATATGCATTTGGATGTCATGTCATCTTCCATAAATGAGAAGTAATGGCTGGGCGTGGTGGCTCAAGCCTGTAATCCCATCATTTTGGGAGGCCAAGGTGAATGGATCACTTGAGATCAGGAGTGCGAGACCAGCCTGGCCAACATGGAGAAACCCTGTCTCTACTGAAAATACAAAGTTAGCTGGGCGTGGTGGTGGGTTTCTGTAATCCCAGCTACTCAGGAGGCTGAGGCAGGAGGATCGCTTGAACCTGGGAGGTGTAGGTTGCAGTGAGCCAAGATCACGTCACTGCACTCCAGCCTGGGGCCTGGGAGACAGATCAAGACTCTGTCTCAAAAAATAAATAAAACGTAATGGGAAAAAACAGTTTTGAAATACAAGTAACACCAGAGATACAGACTCAAGTAACATCTTGGGAAAGCACTGATTGCTTGAGTACCTTAGTGGCAGGCACTTTTTGCTAAGCACCTTTATATGAGCTAATAATGATAGCAGCTACAATATAGTCATGGCTTAATGTGAACAAGGATAAATATTTTGTATGCATTATCTAATTCCATCCTCAAGACACTTGATTGGAGAATTCTCCCTGACAGAGGTTCACAGAGTTGGCACAACTTGCCCAGAGTTACACGAGACAGGAGGATCACTTGAGGCCCAGAGTTTGAAACCAACCTGGGCACATCCAGGATTTTGTCTCAGGTCTTGGGATTTCAAGCCTCTTGCGGGTTAAATATTAAACTACCGTAATCTCACATGCTGTGAGATCTGGAGTGCCAAGATGGAAAAGTTCATTCCTCTGTTCCCAGGAAGAGCCACTGAAAGTTTTTGAAGAGGAAGGGTAACATACTCAGAGCCCCGGCTGTACTGGATTAATCAGGTATGCAAAGCAGGAAGAACTGGACTGGGAACTCTGAGAGGCTCTTTTTTTTTTTGTTTGAGACAGAGTCTCGCGCCATCACCCAGGCTGGAGTACAGTGGTGTGATTATGGCTCACTGCACCCTCAACCTCTTGGGATCAAGTGATCCTCCCACCTCAGCCTCCCAAGCAGCTGAGACTACAGACATGTGCCACCATGCCCGGCTAATTTTTAAAATTTTTTGTAGACACAGGGAGGATCTCACTCTATTTTCTGGGCTGTTCTCAAACTTCTGAGCTCAAGTGATCCTCGTGCTTCAGCCTCCTAAAGTGCTGGAATTATAAGCATGAGCCACCGTGCCTGGCCTGTAGGACACACTTGGATTAGTGAAGCTGTGGTGGTAGTAAAATCCAGAGGGCTTGTTGGTGGAATGGTTGTCTGAGGTGAGGAAGAGGGAAGGGTCAGAGCGCCCATGGTTCTGAATCTCAGAAATGGTAGGAAATGGTGGGTGGATTGGGGAGGGGGTTAAGTTTAGACACGGAATGCTGAGTGGTCTCTGGGATATCTAGATGGAGAAGTGCAGCAGACAAGATAAAATTTGGAAATGAAATTTGAGAAAATACTGTGCTTTGGGGTATCATGTTCCTACAGGGGATGGTTAAAATCACAGGAGCCAACGAGATTCTCAAGGACAAGGCTGTGTAGTGAAAGGAAAGGGAAGGGCAGGGTTGGGCACAGTGGTTCACTCTTGTAATCCCAGCACTTTGGGAGGCTGAGATGGGAGGATTGCTTGAGGCCAGAAGTTCGAGACCAGCCTGAGCAACGTAGCAAGACCCCATCTCTATTAAAAAATATGAAAATTAGCTCAGTGTGATGGCTCACGCCTGTAGTCCCAGATACTTGGGAGGCTGAGGTGGGAGGATCACTTGAGCCTGAGAGGTCAAGGCTGCCATGAGCTGAGATCATGTCACTGCACTCCAACCTGGACAACAGAGCAAGATCCTGTCTCTAAAAAAAGAGAGAAAAATATATTCTATTCTCCTTCATATACCCTCACAAACACCTGGGAGATCTGGCTTGAATTTAAAATCCACAGACTGGCCAGGTGATCCCAACCTTTTGGGAGGCCAAGGCAGGAGGATCACGTGAGCCCAGGAGTTCTAGACCAACCTGGGCAACATAGTGAGACCCCATCTCTATTTTCAAAAATAAATTATAAATTAATTTTTTAAAAAATAAAATCCACAGCCTTCCCAGAGTTCCACCCGGCAGCCCAGAGAGGGTCAGAGGCCGACCCTGAGCCCCGCTCCTGAGCTACTTTTCTTGCCAGCACTCCTCTGCCTTGCTGTGTCTCATATATCAAAGGGACTCGCATGTGCCCTTGTGAACACTGAAGCCCAGTGTCCCCAGCTCAGGCCTCACCTGTTCCCGCACAGACACCCATTGATGTGTTTCCCCTCAGGCCTGGGAGTGCTCATCTGAGGCCTGTTCACCCACTGGAGGACAGAACGAGAGAGGAGGTACATGTGGGCCATGATCGCAGGGCCAGGGCCATGGAGCAGCTCACTGATGTTAGAAGGGGCCTCCATGGGGGCACCTCTCCTTGGGTCCTTAGACTCCTCACTCCTTAGGGGCCCCACCAGGGTGGGCCTAGAGCCAGTCTAGGGTGGAGTATTAGTTTCCCATTGCTGCCGAAAAAAATGACCACAAATTTTTATTTATTTAGAGATGGGGTCTCACTCTGCCACCCAGGCTGGAGTGCAGTGGCGTGATCTCAGCTCACTGCAGCCTCGACCTCCTAGGCTCAAATGATCCTCCCACCTCAGCCTCCCAAGTGTTTGGGACTATAAACGTGAGCCACCACACCTAGCTAAGTTTTGTATTTTTGTTTTGAGATGGAGTTTCACTCTTGTTGCCCAGGCTGCAGTTCAGTGGCGTGATCTCAGCTCGTTGCAACCTCTGCCTCCTGGGTTCAAGTGATTCTCCTGCCTCAGCCTCCCAAGTAGCTGGGATTATAGGCGCATGCCACCACACCTGGCTAATTTTTTTTTTTTTTTTTTTTTTGAGACGGAGTTTCGCTCTTGTTGCCTAGGCTGGAGTTCAATGGCATGATATCGGCTCACTGCAAGCTCTGCCTCCCGGGTTTAAACAATTCTCCTGCCTCAGCCTCCTGAGTAGCTGGGATTACAGGCATGCGCCACCACGCCCAGCTAATTTTTTATTTTTAGTAGAGATGGGGTTTCTCCATGTTGGTCAGGCTAGTCTCGAACTCCTGATCTCAGGTGATCCGCCCACCTTGACCTCCCAAAGTGCTGGGATTACAGGCATGAGCCACCACACCTGGCCCTAATTTTTGTATTTGTTTGTAGAGATGGGGTCCTGCTGTGTTGCCCAGGCTGGTCTTGAACTCCTGGCCTCAAGCTATTCTCCCACCTCAGCCTCCCAAAGCGCTGGGATTACAGACGTGAGCCGCCACACCCGGCCCAAATGACCACAGATTTAGTGGCTTTAAACAACACAAATGTATTGTCTTACAGCTGTGTAGGTCAGAAGTCTGGTGTGGGTCTCATGGGACTAAGATCAAGGTGTTAGCAGACCATGCTCCTTTCTGGAGGTTCTCAAGGAGAATCTATTTCTGTGCTCATTCAAGTTTTTGGCAAAATTCAGTTTTTTGCAGTTGTAGGACTGAGGCCCAGTTTGCCTGCTGGCTGTCCATGGAGGGCCTGTTCTCACCTCCTAGAGGCCACTGCACTTGGTTGGCGGAGCCTGCCTGTCTCCATCTTCAAAGCCAACCATGGAGGGTGATTCCCCCTCACACTTCTTGGGTTTTTTTTGAGACAGAGTCCCACTCTGTCACCCAGGCTAGAGTACAGTGGTGCAATCTCTGCTCACTGCAACCTCCGCCTCCCGAGTTCAAGTGATCAAGTGATTCTCTCGCCTCAGCCTCCTGAGTATCTGGGACTACCGGCGCCCACCACCACGCCTGGCTTATTTTTGTATTTTTAGTAGAGACGGGGTTTTACCATGTTGGTCAAGCTGGTCTCGAACTCCTGACCTCAGGTGACCTGACCACCTAGGCCTCCCAAAGTGTTGGGATTAAAGGCGTGAGTTACTGCACCTGGCCCGCCTCACACTTCTAATCTTTCTCCTTTTTCATCTCTCTCATCTCTATAGCTCATCTACTTCTCTATCTACTTCTTTTTCCCTTTTAAGGACTCATAAGATTAGATGGGCTACTCCAGAAAATTCAGGAGAACTTTCCCATTTCAGGGTCAGCTCAGCAGCAATTTGATGTCATCTGCAACCTTAATACCCCTTTGGCAGGTAAGGTAACAGGTTCCAGGGATTCAGATGTGTATGTTTTTGGCAGGGGTTGGGGGGGCATTCTGCCTTCCACAGGTGGCAATCCTAAGGAACAGCCTCTCCGAGAAGATGATTGATAGCTGAACATTGCAAAGGAGCAAACCATGAGCCATGCCGCCCATTAGGTGCCACTAGCCCCCGTGACTATTTAAATAAATTAGACTTGGCCTGGCAAGGTGGCTCATGCCTGTAATCCCAGCACTTTGGGAGGCCAAGGCAGGCAGATCACCTGAGGTCGGGAGTTTGAGACCAGCCTGATCAACATGGAGAAACACCGTCTCTACTAAAAATACAAAATTAGCCGAGTGTGGTGGCGCATGCCTGTAATCCCAGGCAGGAGAATCACTTGAACCTGGGAGGCAGAGGTTGCGGTGAGCTGAGATCTCGCTATTGCACTCCAGCCTGGGCAACAAGAGTGAAACTCCATTTCAAAAATAAATAAATAAATAAATGAGACTTAAATACAGTGGGTTGCAGTGGCTTGTGCCTATAATCCCAGCACTTTGGGAGGTTGAGGCAGGAAGATCGCTTGAGCCCAGGAGTTCTAGACTAGCCTGGGCAACATAACAAGACCCTGTCTCAAAACAACAAGAACAACAGCAAAAAACTCAAAAGCAAAAATGAATAAATAAATACAATTAAAAATTCATTCCATTCCTCAGTCACACTAGCCGCATTTCAAAGGTTCAATCCCCACATTTAACTAGTGGTTACTGTACTGGACAATGCAGGTTAATAGAACATTTCTATCATCCCAGAAGGTTCTACTGAACAGAGTTTGATTCAGAGGAGATGAGTTCCAGGCAGAGGAAGGGGCACACGCAAAGGTTCGATCCCATTGACACTGTCCCACTAGGGTGCGGAAGGACATAACACACACAAGGAGCACAAGCCTGGCAGATCTGTATTCCAACCCCATCACAGAATCATAAGTTAACCATCGACTATAAGTATCAGAAAATGACCTCGCAGACCCTGGGCCACTCCATGCCCTAGATGCAGACCCCAATTCAAGATAGCTCAGATGCACCCCAAGCTCTCCTAACTCTCCATACATTATTCCTTCCTTTATACCCTGCTGCTTTCCCTACTAGGAAGGCCGTCCTTCCCCCAGTCTACCTCCTCATTGCTTTCTTCTTCTTCTTTTTTTTTTTAGACAGAGTTTCACTCTTGTTGCCCAGGCTGGAGTGCAATGGTGCGATCTTGGCTCACTGCAACCTCTGGCTCCGGGTTCAAGTGATTCTCACTGCCTCAGCCTCCCGAGTAGCTGGGATTGCAGGCGCATGCCACCAAACCTGGCTAATTTTGTGTTTTTATTAGAGACGTGGTTTTTTCCTGTTGGTCAGGCTGGTCTCGAACTCCTGACCTCAGGTGATCCGCCCGCCTTGGCCTCCCAAAGTGCTGGTATTACAGGCGTGAGCCACCGTGCCCAGCCACTTTCTTGTTTATTTATTTATTTTTGAGATGGAGTCTCACTCTGTCACCCAGGCTGAAGTGCAGTGGCACAATCTTGGCTCACTGCAATCTCTGCCCCCCAGGTTCAAGTGATTCTCCTGCCTCAGCCTTCTGAGTAGCAAGACTACTGCCACCAAGCTCAGCTACTTTTTTTGTATTTTTAGTAGAGACAGGGTTTCGTTGTGTTGGCCAGGCTAGTCTCGAACTCCTGACCTTAAGTGATCTGCCTATCTCAGCTTCCCAAAGTGTTGGGATTACAGGCGTGAGCCACCATGGCCAGCCCTCATTTCTTTCAAGAGCCAATCTAAAGAGTACACTTTCAGAAAATCTCAGGTTTTTTTTTTTTTTTTGCAAGAGACCTTATGCTAATTTCCCCTTTACTTTTATTTTCTTATTTTCTTTTTGTTTCAATCCACTCATCTACACACTGATCCCCTTTATTTTTAGATATGCACAAGGGATACAGTTGGGCCAGCATCCCCTCATTTTTATTCTTTGTTAGAGGTCTCCCTGTCTTGTCTCCATAACTAAATTGCACAGCAACTGTGACTTCTCTGTGTTTGGTTTCCCCACAGCAGATGGCAAAGGTTATTGAGAAGTTTTTACTGAAGAAAGGTAGAAAGTAGGTATGGTGGAGAATAGAAGGAGATAGGACAATTCCAAAGTCATAAAGGTCATTCCAGACTGATTGGTGATGGCAAAATGTCTCTGTTTTGTTTGTGATGTGGCTGGGATGAAAGAGGTTTTTTTTTGTGACCAGGGCTGGGCAGGGACAACTTCCTCTCTAGCACCTTCACACATACCTTCAGAGACCATTTCCTCCATCTTCCTTTTGTCTTGGGGAGCTCCCTTAGAATATGTGTCCACTTCTTGTCACTTTGAGTTGATGCTTTATAGACTCCTTGAAGGAAAGTTATAGGATGAAAATAGAAATAGAGCATCAGGGATCATTGTGTTGGGGATATCTTTAAGAGATTCTAGAGTTTTAAAAGGTTCCATTTTGTAGATACCTCTTTGATCCTTTTTTTTTTTTTTTTTTTTGCAACAGAGTCTCGCTGTGTCACCAGGCTGGGGTGCAATGGCACAATATTGGCTCATAACAACTTCCACCTCCCGGGTTCAAGCAATTCTCCTCCCTCGGCCTCCCGAGTAGCTGGGACTACAGGCACAGGCTATCATGCCTAGCTAATTTTTGTATTTTTAGTAGAGACGGGGTTTCACCATGTTGGCCAGGATGGTCTCGATCTCTTGACCTTGTGATCTGCCCTCCTCGGCCACCCAAAGTGCTGGGATTACGGGTGTGAGCCACTGCGCCTGATGATCCTCTCTTTCTTGCTGGCTGAATATGCCAACCAAGGTGATTTTCTAAATGCAAAGAGAAAAAATGCTGGGTTCCCCTGCCCAGGTTACCTGTTTCTTTCTCTAGTTATTAATGGTGCAAGCTTCTGTTCATCCTCACCTGATAGAATACAATGTAGTGGAAAAGCACAGGATATTTACATGAAAATAGATTTGTGGTGTTCAGTCCCCTGCAAGATGCTTGGTCCAAGAGAATGAGTTATTCACGTAGTAAACAACTAAGCCAGGCCGGGCACAGTGGCTCATACCTGTAATCTCAGCACTTTGGGAGGCTGAGGCAGGTGGATCACCTGAGTTCAGGAGTTTGAGACCAGCCTGGCCAACGTAGCGAAACCCCATCTCTACTAAAAATACAAAAATTAGCCAGGCGTGGTGGCACACGCCTGTAATCCCAGCTACTTGGGAGGCTGAGGCAGAGGATCACTCGAGCCTGGGAGGCGGAGGTTGCAGTGAGCCGAGATAGTGCCACTGCACTCTAGACTGGGCAACAGAGTGAGACTACGTCTCAAAAAAACAAAACCAAACAAAATGAAAACTAAGCCCTTGCCACTAATCCTGAACACTGGGTACTGAGGGGAGTCAGGGTGTGAGGAGGATCTGACAGATTTCTAGAATTCCTTTGGGAGCTTGAGCTTGACAAGTGTTGCAAGACCCAAAAGCCATGACTGAGAGTGCCCAGAGCTGAGACATGAAGCAAAACCCGGGGTAAGTAGGCATCTCATTAGGCAAATCTAATTTAGCATCTTTCACATAATTTTTTGTGTGATTTTTTTAAAAACTATGTTAGAGAATTACAGTGCTGCTGCTGCTGCTGTTGTTTTTCTTGGAAGGAGTATAAGATGTTGCCTTGGTTGAATTTGGAGGAAAAGGCAGAAAAAAATATGAGTGCAGGATCTGAGTGGTCACATTTTTTTTCCTCTGGGTATTAAGAAACAAGGCAGGGCAGGGTGTGGTGGCTCGTGCCTGTAATCCCAGCACTTTAGGAAGCCAAGATAGGCAGATACCTTGAGCCCAGGGATTTGAGACCAGCCTGAGCAACATGGTGAGACCCTACCTCTACAAAAAAATACAAAAATTAGGCAGGTGTGGAGGTACATGCCTGCAGTCCCAGCTCCTTAGGAGGCTGAGGTGGGAGGATCATTTGAACCCAGCAGCTGGAGACTGCAGTGAGTCATGATTGCACCCTTGCCCTTTAGCCTGGGTGACAGAGTGAGACTCTGCCTAAAAAAAAAAGAGATAGAGAAAGACACAAGGCAGGACATTATGCACCTGGCATCCTTCAAAACCTTGTTGCGGCAACAGCGGTGGGCAAGCGTAGATGTCCTGACACTGAGGGCCTCAAAGTCAACATAAGGGTGCGCATTTGGGAAGCCCAGGTAGTGAAAGGAAAAGGCAAATAAATCCTGTCCCCTCCTGCTCCCTTGGCCAGGTCCACACAAAAGAGTCCATTAAACTAATTGGTGACAAAACTCCCAGCAGGGTTAGGTTTCTCCAACTTTCCCTAGAGGAGGATCTCAGATGGCCTCCTTCTGGCTCAGGGGAGCCAGGTCACAGTGGCCCCTGGGGATGGGGGCCAGACCACGGCCTGGGAGCTGGAAAACAGCTCAGGCAAGTCATGCACCTTCTTTCTGAGTTTCCCCATCTGGGAACTGAAGGTCTTGGCCTAGAAACTCCTTTCAGCTCTAATTCTGTGTGTTTACACAAACTTTACAAAACAAAACAAAAAAATGAAAGCTCGCTCTAGGAAAACTGTTAGCATTTATTAGATATCTACTACCATGTGCCAGCCACTTTACACTAACTCATTGAATCCTCACAACCTAGGTATACTGGTATACAGGTATACTGTTTGCCCATTTTATAAATGAGGAAATAAGGTTCAGGAAATGCAACCAAAGTCATTACAAATAGGCAGTCATGTAGTTGGCCTTCACACTGAGGTCTGTCTGGGTCCGAAGTTCATTTCTTTCCACCACTCGGCCTCCCTATCTCCTTTATTTCTTTACCACTTTCAATTACAAGTCACTGACTCTGTCAAACATGCTAGGAAGGACAGTTGAAGCCATGCTGTGCTCCCCTCAGCCTTCAGTCTCTGCTCTCCAACCTTTTTTTTCTTTTTTCTCGCTATCTCCCCCAGGCTGGAGTGCAGTGGTGTGATCTCAACTCACTGTAACCTCTGCCTCCTGGGTTCAAGTGGTTCTCCTGCCTCAGCCTCCGGAGTTGCTGTGACTATAGGCGTGAGCCACCACACCTGGCTAATTTTTGTATTTTTAGTAGAGATGGGGTTTCACCATGTTGGCCAGGCTGGTCTTGAACTCCTGACCTCAGGTGATCCACCTGCCTCGGCCTCCCAAAGTGCTGGGATTACAGGTGTCCAAACAACCTTGTTCTCTGGGCCATGCTGTATTTTGACTGCAAACATGGGTTGAACCCTTGCTTTGGGCCAGATGCTGTGCTGAGCAACTCCATGGTCCTGCAGCATCATTACCACCCTATGGGATAGTCACCATGGTCAGCCCCACTGCACAGAGAATAGAACAGATCCAGCGAGGTCAGAAGCTGCACAAGTCAGATGGATTTCTTAGGCTCAGGGAACTTCCATCTGGGAAGTGAAGGTCTTGCCATATGTACTCATAGTGGGTAGTACCTTTTGTACGCTAATGTAGACCGATATCCCCCCTAATCCATGTCTCTGGGCAGCATCATGGAGTTTCTCTTTCATAATCCTGAAAGAGCAACCTGGAGTGGGGGAGTTTTGTTCCCACACAACACGCTTGTGTATTGTTATAATTTATTAAATAATTTGTTGTATGACTTTATAATAAAAAGTTATTTATTTACTTGAGACAGGGTCTTGCTCTGTTGCTAAGGCTGCAGTGCAGTGCTGTGATCTTAGCTCACTGTAGTCTCAAACTCCTGGACTCAAACAATCTTCCCTCCTCAGCATCCCAAGTAACTAGGACAACAGGCGTGCACCACCACACCCAGCTAATTTTTAAATTTTTTGTACAGATGGGGGTCTCACTATGTTGCCCAGGCTGGTCTAGAACTCCTGGGCTCAAGCCATCCACCCACCTCATTCCCCCAGAGTGCTGGGATTACAGGTGTCAGCACCACGCCTGGCCTATAATGAGAAGGTTTTATTTTTATTTTTATTTTATTTTTGAGACGGAGTCTCACTGTGTCACCAAGACTGGAGTGCAATGGCACCATCTCGGCTCACTGCAACCTCTGCCTCCCGGGTTCAAGTGATTCTCCTGCCTCAGCCTCCTGAGTAGCTGGGATTACAGGTACCTGCCATCATGCCCAGCTAATTTTTGTATTTTTGTAGAGACGGGGTTTCACCATGTTGGCCAGGCTGGTCTTAAACTCCTGACTTCAGGTGATCTGCCCGCCTCAGCCTCCCAAGTGCTGGGATTACAGGCGTGAGTCACAGAGCCCAGCTGAGAAGATTTTTTAATACTAAAAATAGATATAATTTACTATAAAGACAAAGATAAGTTCTCATATCAAATAAAAGCAGAGAAAATTTCAGGGCCAGGTAAACATTTCAGATATTAGTCCCTCCTCTTCCTCCTGTGTTATAAAAAAATAGTTTGTTTTGTGAGAGGGGGAAAATCAGTAACTGGACCAAATAAAAAGTTTTTACAAATTCATTCACCCATTAAAAAAAATATATTGTTTTCCTTCCTGTACTAAGTTCAGTGGAGAACAGAAAAATGCATGAGCTTTCATCCCCACCCTCAAGGAATCTACCATCTCACCAGGGAGGTGACTAGAACACGATCATTTGAATAAATGTAGAAGTAAGGCTAGGCACAGTGGCTCACCCCTGTAATCCCAGCAGTTTGGGAGGCTGAGGCTGGAGAATGGTTTGAGTTTAAGAGTTCAAGACCAGCCTGAGCAACATAGTGAGACCACTGTCTCTCCAAAAAAAAAAAAAAAAAAAAAAATTAGCTGGACTTGGTGGTGCACACCTAGAGTCCCAGCTACTCGGGAGGCTGAGGTGGGAGGATCATCTGAGCCCAGGAGGTTGAGACTGCAGTGAGCTGTGATAACACCACTGTGAGATTCTGTCTCAAAAAAAAAAAAAAGCATGCATGGAAAAATTGAGACTCGGTGTAGGGGCACATCAGAAAGAGAAGGCAGTGCTTCAACTGGATGCCGGAGATGGGAGGAGAAGGGGAGTATGGAGAGGGGAGGAGAGGGGGCATGCATGCTAAAGGGGCACAGGGAAATGGAGGCTGGATAAGGGGATTGTGCTGAAGAGGTAAATCTGGACACATCAACTGGAGTCAGATTGGGTCTTTTTTTTTGAGACAGAGTCTCGCTCTGTCACCCAGGCCGGAGAGCAATGGCACCATCTTGGCTCACTGCAACCTTGGCTTCCCAGGTTCAAACAATTCACCTGCCTCAGCCTCCTGAGTAACTGGAATTACAGGCATGTGCCACCATGCCTGGATAATTTTTTCATTTTTAGTAGAGATGGGGTTTCACCATATTGGCCAGACTGGTCTCAAACTCCTAGCCTAAGGTGATCCGCCCACCTCAGCCTTCCAAAGTGCTGGGATTACAGGCATGAGCCACCATGCCCAGCCCAGATTGGGTCTTGAATGCCTAAGAAATGTGGACTAAACTGATGGCTGCTGTGTGTTTGTGGGTGTGTGGAGTCATGGTGCTAAGCAGCTAAGGAAGGCCACACAAGGGAGACAACAGGAAGAGTGCAGAAGTGTTGGATGGCTGCCAGTCCCACTGCAGGGAAAGGCAACTGTAGAGGAAGAAAGAGAACAGGGTGAGGGGAGGCTGGGTGCCTGTGAAATGACTCCACTTCACTCCTCCTCAGGAAGCCTGCTCTCCTTTCCCTCGTCGCAGAGAGGCAGCTGCAAGATGTGGGTATTTACTGGAGAGATGAACAGAAATGCTTTACCTGTCCTGTAAAGCTATTTCAGGACATGGATTCAGCAAAGATACAGCTTCTATCTTTTCATTTTAGTGAATTTCAAAGTCATATTTCATTCTACTTTACTGGACATATTGGAGTGATATAAATCTGAGATTCATAGAATTTTAAAATGTTAGAGCTGGAGAAACTTTTATGTTTATAGGATATCTCTACAAACCCTTATTTCTTTTTTATTTTTTTTTTTGAGACAGAGTCTTACTCTGTCACCCAGGCTGGAGTGCAGCGGTGTGATCTTGGCTCACTGCAACCTCCACCTCCCGGATTCAAGTGATTCTCCTGCCTCAGCCTCCTGAGTAGCTGAGACTTCAGGTGTGCGCCACCATGTCTGGCTAATTTTTGTATTTTTAGTAGTGATAGAGTTTCACCATGTTGGCCAGGCTGGTCTCAAACTCCTGACCTCAGGGATCTGCCCACCTTGGTCTCCCAAAGTGCTGAAATTATAGGCGTGAGCCACCAAGCCCAGCCTACAAACCCTTATTTAACATCTGACTTTCAACATTTGAATTCGAAGTCCTTTAAAATTGGGTAATGTTTCTTATAATCCTGGGAGGGAAAAGTAAGAGCTTTCTTTTCTCTTTGTTTTCTTCCTCCTTTTAATAAAAACAAATAGACAAAACTGTTTGTTAGATGGAACTTAAGAGAACTTTGTCAAGAGAGGACTTCAAGACAACCTGGAATATCCTTTTTTTTTTAAGACAGTATCTCCTTCTGTTGCCCAGGCTGGAGTGCAGTGGCTTGATCTTAGCTCACTGCAAACTGCAACCTTCTCCTCCGGGGCTCAAGCGATCCTCCCACCTCAGCCTCCCAAGTAGCTGGGACTACAGACACGAGCCACCACACCAAGCTATTTTTTTTGTAAAGAAGGGGTTTCTCCATGTTGCCTCGGCTGGTCTTGAACTTCTGAGCTCAACCCATCCACCCGCCTCGGCCTCCCTAAATGCTGGGATTATAGGCATGGGTCAACCATGCCTGGCTAGCCTGGAATATTCTACGTTGACCTCACACACCACCCTTCCCAAAGTGGACTCAAATGCTAGAATCTGCCCTTACTGCAAAGAGAGAGAGGGCTTATCAGTCACTTTCATGAGTCACCCAGGCTGCTGCACATACTAACTATCCAACACGCAGCAACAACTCAGAAGTAGGCCGAGGTTCATGGCATACACACTTGAGCAATCCTCAGAGAGAGGCTGCCAGAAGCCACATGCATTCTATCCCCTCAGCGTTCCTCTCATCCGCCCTTCCTCATCAGCGAGGTGGCTTCCTTGGGGTCTTTCAGAGCTCAAGCGTGGGTGACATCCAGGAAGTGGGCCCTGCCCTTGAGCTCCCAGTGCAGGCCAGGAGCCTCCCTTCTCTAGTCCTGTCCCTTCCTTGGCACTCACACAAGGATTTTGTGACCTCCCTCTGCACCTCCTGAACACTAATTACAGGTGTGTGTCTACACACATGACTACCCCAGAAGCTACAGGACAGCCTCTGTGCACGGAATTCCTTAGGTAAGGGCGAGGGCACAATTGCACAAGCCTTGCCTCGGCCAAGTTTTCCACTAAAAACAAATTGTTACTTGGCAGCCAAAGCAGTTAGGCCCAGTTCAGGAAATTATCTACTCCCGAATAGAGCACCAAAACAGTCTGGGACCACCAGCCTTCCCCACTGTTTTCACATGTGGTTCAATAGAACTGAGCAACGCATGTATTTGTTCACAACAATTTATGCAAGAGTTGGATTCAGGAATAAGCAGCTCAAAAATGTATTTATGGCTAACAAAATTAGATGGTTAGAGAAAGATGGGTGGTAGATGTGATGTTCTCAGAGTTAGTTAATTAGCATTACTAGTTTTCGAGCCCTACACTCTTCTTTTTTTTTTTTTTTTTGAGACGGAAGTCTCCCTCTGCCACCCAGGCTGGAGTGCAGTGGCACGATCTTGGCTCACTGCAACCTCTGCCTCCTGGGTTGAAGCGATTCTTATGCCTCAGCCTACCAAGTAGCTGGGACTACAGGCATGCACCACTACACCTGGCTAATTTTTGTATTTTTAGTAGAGATGGGGTTTCACCATGTTAGCCAGGCTGGTCTTGAACTCTTGACTTCAAGTGACTCACCAGCCTCAGCCTCCCAAAGTGCTGGATTATAGGCATGCACCACCACACCCAGCCTTCTTCTTATTATTATTTATAAGAATCCCCACCTTTACTAAGAGTACAAAAATTAGCTGGGCATGGTGGTGCACACCTGTAATCCCAGCTACAGGGAGGTTGAATCCGGGAGGCAGAGGCTGCAGTGAGCCAAGATTGTACCACTATACTCCAGCCTGGGCAACAGAGTGAGACTCTGTGTAAAAACAACAACAACAACAAAAATTCTGAGAGAAGGTGAGGGGACAAAAAGGGAGATGAAATTCAGATCCCAGAAGTACAAGCACATGCAGATGTGGAAGCGTGACAGTGCCGATATGAATCCCTGTGGAGAGTGCCCATGGATGCATATGGGGAATAATAAGAGGTGAGTTCAGGGACAGTCCTGCAGACCATGCTACAGAGCTCCTGTTTTATCTTATGGGTGGGGAGCCATCCAAGAGTGTAAGCAGACAAGCAGGTTTGTGTCTGGGCAAGAGCATTCTGGATGCTAAATCCACAAGGGGTTGGAGAGGGGCACCATCAGCGTCAGGGAGACCAGACAGGCTGTAGCAGTGACCTGGTGAGGGATGATTCGGGCTTTGGTTGTAGCTTGGGTGTAGACAGAAGAAGATAACCTAGAGATACATTGTGGGGATAAAATCCATAGGACTAGCTATGGACTGGGTATAGGAGGTGAGCAAAAAGGAAGAATTAAAATACTTAAGTGGGCCAGGTGCAGTGGCTTACACCTGTAATCCTAGCACTTTGGGAGGCCGAGTTGGGTGGATTGCTTGAGGTCAGGAGTTTGAGACCAGCCTGGCCAACATGGCGAAACCCCATCTCTATTAAAAATACAAAAATTAGCTGGGTGCGTTGGCGCATGCCTGTAACCCCACCCTTTTGGGAGGCTGAGGCAGGAGAACTGCTTGAACCCGGAAGGCAGAAGTTGCAGTGAGCCGAGATCATGCCACTGCACTTCAGCCTGGGTGACAGAGCACGGCTCCATCTCAAAAACAAATAAAAAAACCAAAAAAACCCAAAAAAACCACTGAAGTGTCTTGCTTGGGCACTAGGTAGATGCCATTTATGGAGATGGTGCAGTGGACTTCATGTTTGCATCCACCCCCCAAAATTCCCAATATGATGGTAATAGGAGGTGGGGCCTTTGAGAGGTAATTAGGTCATGAGGGTGGAGCCCCCACGAGTGAGATTAGTGTCATAAAAGAGACTCCAGAGAGCTCCCTTCAGCCCTCTTCCCACCTTGTGAGGACACGATGAGAAGCCGGCAGTCTGCAACCTGGATGAAAGCCTTCACCAGAATCCTATGTGCTTGGACCCTGATCTCAGACTTCTAGCCCCTAGAACTGTGAGAAATACATTGCTGCTGTTTATAAGCCACCCAGTCTAAGGTACTTAGCCATAATAGCCCAAACTAAGACAGATATAAAGACTGGGGAGAGAAGGGTGGAGGGTGTGCTCAGGATGAATTAGGAAAAATCCATTGTTAAGCCCGGAATGCTTACAGGAAACTTAAAATATGCCTAGGGGAAAGCCTAGAGAACAATTTAGGAACACTCATGCTTGCCCAGGACCAGACACTGTATTATCCACCTCAAAACTCTGTGTCCTGCGTTTTCCTTTTAGATAGAAAACAAAACCAAAACCCCCCAAAATCCTTTGTGGTTCCCTTTTGCCTAAGCATGGGTTTTAACCTGGATGTGCCCCTGAATCACATTTGAGCTCTCTGGATGCATATCACTTCTTATCTTTTTTTTTTTTTATACAAGGTCTTGCTCTGCCACCCAGGCTGGAGTGCTGAGGCGCTATCATGGGCAGGCTAGAGTGCAGTGGCGCGATCTCGGCTCACTGCAACCTCTGCCTCCTGGGTTCAAGTGATTCTTCTGCCTCAGCCCCCCGAGTAGCTGGGATTACAGCCGTGCACCGGTATGTCCAGCTAATTTTTGTATTTTTAGTACAGGCAGGGTTTTACCATGTTGGCCAGGCTGGTCTCGAACTCCTGCTTTCAAGTGGTCTGCCTGCTTCAGTCTCCCAAAGTGCTGGGATTACAGGCAAGAGCCACTGCACCTGGCCAATTAAAAAATTTTTGTTTCCTAGAGATGGGGTCCCTATGTTGCCCATGCTGGTCTTTTAACTCCTGGGCTCAAGTAATCCTCCTTCCTCGGCCTCCAAAGTACTGGGATTATAGATGCGGGACACTGTGTCTGGCCACACCTTTTATCTAAAGGGCTGGGCCCTCTTCTACATGTAGGACACAGAATCGGCCCTGGGTAGGCTGGTTGCACCTGGCAGTTTTTCAAGTACTGTTTATATATTTAAAATTTTCTGTTTGCAAAAGCAATGTATACACATTGTAAAAATTCAAATCATGTGGAAATGTAAACACACACACACACTCCAAAAAACAAAGAACAACAAAACAGAAACCAGGAGTCCCTCCTAAGCCCCACTCGCCTGCCCCCACACCTCCCATCAAGATTTGTTCTTCTTTTTTTTTTTTTTTTTCAGTTGAGACCGTCTCACTCTGTTGCCCAGGCTGGAGTGCAGTGGCATGATCTCAGCTCACTGCAACCTCTGCTTCCCAGGTTCAAGCAATTATCCTGCCTCAGACTCCCCAGTAGCTGGGATTATAGGCATGCACCACCACGCCCAGCTAATTTTCGTATTTTTATTAGAGACGGAGTTTTGTCATGTTGGCCAGGCTGGTCTCGAACCCCTGACCTCAGGTGATCTGCCTGCCTCGGATTCCCAAAGTGCTGGGATTACAGGCATGAGCCACCGCGCCCGGCCTAAGATTTGTTCTTAATATGATGGTGTAATTGGCCAGATCTGGGATCTGAAATTGTTGCATCCTTCCCGAATCATACTTGTGGGTTGCCAGCAAACAGCCTTGCATGGGAAACTCCCCTTCCTGAGTCACTTGGGGGAAAGCTGAGATGGCCTGAAATTCTAAGAAGGTGTAGGAACTGCAGTGTCGGGAGGGTAAGACTGCAAGCCTGCCAACTCGCTGAAATGTGCACAGGGCCAGCCGCCAGGACAATCCCCTCAGTACGCCGAGCCAGTTAGGAAGTCTGCAACTACGCTACTTTTCATTTTTAAAAATCAACACTTCAATTATTTTTATATATGTAAAATTTTTTTTTAGACACAGAGTCTTGCTCTGTTGTCCAGGTGAATGCAGTGGTGTGATCATAGTTTACTGAAGCCTCAAACTCTTGGGCTCAAGCAAGCCTCCTGTCTGAGCCTCCTGAGTAGCTGGAATTACATTCATATGCCGCCATGCCCAGCTAATTTTTTAAACTTTTGTAGAGATGGAGTCTGGCTATGTTGCCCAGGCTAGTCTCAAACTCTTGGGCTCAAGTGATCCTCCTGCCTTGGCCTTCCAAAGCTCTGGGATGACAGACATGAGTCAATGTGTCCAGTTGTCAATTATTTTAAAATATACAATGGCCGGGCGCGGTGGCTCACGCCTGTAAGCCCAGCACTTTGGGAGGCCAAGGTGGGTGGATCGCCTGAGGTTGGGAGTTCGAGACCAGCCTGACCAACATGGAGAAACCCCCATCTCTGCTAAAACTACAAAAAAAAAAAAAAAAGAAAACTAGCTGGGCACAGTGGTGCAAGCCTGTAATCCCAGCTACTCGGGAGGCTGAAGCAGGAGAATCACTTGAACCTGGGAGGCGGAGGTTGCGGTGAGCCGAGATTGTGCCACTGCACTCCAGCCTGGGCAACAAGAGCGAAACTCCATCTAAAAAATATATATATATACACAAACAATACATGCTCATAGAGTATTGTATATTTTGGGCTCTGTCGCCCAGGCTGGAATGCATTGTCACGATCTTGGCTCACTGCAACCTCTGCCTCCTGGGTTCAAGCGATTTTCCCGCCTCAGCCTCCCCAGTAGCTGGGATTACAGGCACCCTCATCGTGCCCAGCTAATCTTCATATTTTTGTAGAGACAGGGTTTCACTATGTTGGCCAGGCTAGTCTTGAACTCCTGACCTCAGGTGATCTGCCCACCTCGGTCTCCCAAAGTGTTGGGATTACAGGCGTAAGCCAACGTGCCCAGCCTAGAGGTGCTATCTTAGCTGAAATCTGAACAATGAGTAGGGTTAATCAGGCAAGATGGAGAGTGTATTAGGAACAGGAAACTATAAAGTGCAAAGACTGGAAGGCAGATAGAGGATGGCCCACTGAAAAAATGGAAAGAAATAGTATTTGCAAGAGTTGAAGGACATATCAGCTAAGCCTTTATACTTTCTCAAGTCAGACTGCCTGGGTGCAAATTCTAACCCTGCTACTCACTGACTGTATGACCTCAGGCAAATTTCATAACCCCTCCGGGCTCAGCTCCCTCATCTATAAAATGGGCTGGGTTATTTAATCTCTTTCATAGAATATATATATATATATATATTTTTTTTCTTTTTCTTTTTTTTTTCTTTTTGAGACGGAGTCTCGCTCTGTCACCCAGGCTGGAGTGCAGTGGTGCAATCTTGGCTCACTGCAGCCTCCACCTCCTGGGTTCATGTGATTCTCCTGCTTCAGCATCTCAAGTAGCTGGGATTACAGGTGTGCGCTACCATGCCCAACTAATTTTTGTATTTTTAGTACAGACGGGGTTTCACCATGTTGACCAGACTGGTGTTGAACTCCTGACCTCAGGCAGTCCTCCCACCTCGGCCTCCCAAAGCGTTGGGATTACAGGAGTGAGCCACTGCACCTGGCTTTCATAGAATTTTAAATGAGACAGTGTAGGTGAAACTGCTTAGAATAGTGCCTGGCTCATGGTAAGCACAAAATAAGTCTTTGTTGTTTTTTCTTCAAGTTTTATTAAACTTGAACTGACGTGAAAGTCTAGGGTTGGGGGCATAAGGTGAAACTAGAAGGCAAAGCTGAAGAGGGAAGCACAGGGCAGTTCTTGAAGGGCCTTCTAATTCATGGTAAGAGGTTGGGACTTTTCTCCTGCAGGGGAATAAATCAATTTCAGGAAACCAAAGAGAAACTAGGAGTGAGGAAAGGCCCATGAAAGTCCTTGTTGAAAGAGCAAGCTCTTGGTGGTAAGTGTTCACCAAGTGCCTATGGTAGACAGACAGGTACAGGCTGGGAGACCTGAGCTTGAATAACTGCTCTGCCAAGGCAGGTGGGGACAAGTGGCGTCACTTCTCTGGGCCTGTGCCCTCAACTGAGATGGATTTTTTCGGGGACTGAAAGAGAGGAGGAAAGCCAGATGCCTCCTTTCTGCGGTACCCAGAGAAAGCATGGGTTTGATGTTGGCTGGTGCCTGTGCCCTCAGTCCACACATACATCTTGAGTGTAACAGCTTTAGAATTCTTATTCTACTGCCTTCTCAGCCCTCTTTTTTACTGATATCTGGTGATTATGCAGGATGAACCTCCCCACATTCACCTACCCTAGTTAGAACCATGTTCTGGAGACTGGACTCCCAACTGCAACTCCGTGCAGCCTGAGCTGTGCCTGGTCGGTGAGTGGTCTGTACATCTCCAGCATCTTACCCCAACCATAGTGATTCTAACTTGATTTACTGAAATATGCCAATTAGCACTTGTCTGGGAGAAAAGAGGTTCAAATCAAACAAGTTATGCTGGAGTGTGAGACCAGTCTGGGCAATGCTGCAAGACCCTGTCTCTACAAAAAAATAGAAAAACTTAGCAAGGTGTGGTGTTGCACAGCTGTACTCCCAGCTATTTGGGAGGCTTAGTTGAAAGGATCACTTGTGCTGCAGGAGTTAGAGGCTACAGTGAGCTAAAAAAGAATCTAGTCTGAGTCAGTTCAAGTGAGATCCCTGTCTCAAAAATAAATAAATAAAATAAAATAGGCCGGGTGTGGTGGCTCATGCCTGTAATCCCAGCACTTTGGGAGGCCGAGGTGGGTGGCTCACCTTAGGTCAGGATTTTGAGACCAGCCTGGCCAACATGCTGAAACCCTGTCTCTACTAAAATACAAAAATTAGCCAGGAGTGGTGCTGGGTACCTATAATCTCAGCTACTTGGGACGCTGAGGCAGGACAATTGCTTGAACCCGGGAGGCAAAGTTTGCAGTGAGCCGAGATCATACCACTTCACTCCAGCCTGGGCAAAAGAGCGAAACTCTGTCTCATAAAAAAATAAATAAATAAAAATAAAATAAAGTCAGAAACAATAGATCTATGATTTTTGCTAGTCATAGTACTGCCGTTTTTACTTATGAGTTAAGTAATCCTGAAATAGTAATCGTGTTTTATTATTAGTTCATCTTCAGTGTCTGGGAAATAGTTAATTGAGTGGAGTAACACAGACATTTATTGAGGTCCTTCTCTGTGCCAGACCTTGGTCTATCCACTGAGGATACAAAGATAAGCAGGACTCAGAGAGTCAGTCTCAGTTATTTGAGTACAAGGTCTGTAGGGGAAGAGGACAAATTATTGTATTATATACTAAATACTAGAGTAGAGGTTATGAACAGTTCCAGGAGAGCCTGCAGGCAAAGCTGCTGGTGTACATCTGTATAGGTTGTACACTGCACAACTCCAGGGTACCACTAACATAGACCAGGCTTTGGTAAACTTGTTTTGTAAATGGCCGGATAATATATATATATATATATTATATATATATATATAAAATATTATTTTATTTTATTTTTTTTTCCAGACGGAGTCTTGCTCTCTCGCCCAGGCTGGAGTGCAGTGGCACCATCTTGGCTCACTGCAACCTCTGCCTCCTGGGTTCAAGCAATTCTCCTGCCTCAGCCTCTGGAGTGGCTGGGATTACAGGCGTGCGCCATCATGCCTGGCTAATTTTTGTATTTTTAATAGATACAGGGTTTCACCACGTTGCCCAGGCTGGTCTCGAACCCCTGACCTCGAGATCCTCCTGCCTTGGCCTCCCAAAATGATGGGATTACAGGTGTGAGCTACTGCACCCAGCCAATAGTAAATATTTTATGCTTTGTGGGCCACCATCTCTGCTCTTGTAGCACGAAAGTAGCAATAGACAATATGTAAACAAATAAGCATGGCTGTATTCCACTTTTCATTTTACTTTTTAATTATTTACATCTGTTCAAAAATGAAAATCATTCTTAGTTCATGCAACACACAAAAACAGGTGGTGGGCTGGATTTGTGGATTTGGCCTATGGGCTGGACTTTGCTGATCCTGACATAGATGACCATGAGAATCACCTTCCCTGGAGTTGTACAGCAGAAGGGCCCTGTCTGGAGGTGATCTTAGACAGGCTTCACTCAGAAGTTTCTGTTTGAGCCAGGGTTCTTTTTTTTTTTTTTTTTAAGACAGAGTCTCACTCTGCTGCCCAGTCTAAAATGCAATGATACAATCACAGCTCACTGCAGCCTCAGCCTCCTGGGCTCAAGTGATCCTCCCACCTCAGCCTCCCAAGTAGCTGGGATTACAGGCACACAGCACCATGCCCGGCTAATTTTTGTATTTTTCATAGGGACAGGGTTTCACCATGTTGCCCAGGCTGGTCTCGAACTCCTGAACTCAAGCCATCTTCCCACATTGTCCTCCCAAAGTGCTGGAATTAAAGGCGTGAGCCACTGCACCCTGCCTGAGCTAGGTTTTAAAGGATAAGTAGGTACTGACTAGGGACACTTCAGGGAAGGGATTATAAGAGAGAACAGCATGGGCAAAGGCACAGGATGGCTGCACTGGAGGGGACAGAGGGAAATGGCACCCAGAAAGACAGGGTGGAGATTGACTGTGAAGGGTCTTGAATGCCATACTTCAAAGTTCAGGCTCTGTCCTGTGGGCATAGGAAGTCATTCAAGGTTTTAAACAGAAAGTGACATGGTCCAGGATTGCAACATAGGGAGTGAAATGGAAAATGGAAAGCCCAGTTAGGAGGCATGCAAATCAGTCAGAGAGGAGACGGTGAGTGCCAGGTGCAGTGAGTGCCAGGTGCAGTGGCTGGAGCCTGTAATTGCAACTACTCAGGAGGCTGAGGTGGGAGGATGGCTTGAGCCCAGGAGTTTGAGACCAGCCTGGCCAACATAGCAAGACCCTCTCTTTACAAAAAATAGTGCCATAGTGCCAGCTACTCAGGAGGTTGAAGGAGGAGGATGGCTTGAGTCCAGGAGTTTGAGGCTGCAGTGAGCTGTGATTGTGCCACTGCACTCCAGCCTGGGCCACAGAGCAAGACCTTGTCCCTTGAAAAAAAAAAAAAAAGAAAGAAAAGAGATGGCTAGGACCTAAATAAGCAGGCACAGGGGAGTTAGAGAGAATTCAAAAGTAAACTGGAAAAAAAGGTCAACATCCTTAGCCATTAGGAATTATAACCACATAAGATACCACTTGACATCCACTGCAATGGCTATACTGAAAAAGATAATGAAAAGTGTCGGCAAGGATGCGGAGAAATTGGAACCCTCACTACTGCTGGTGAGAATGTGAAGTGGTGCAGCTGCTTTGGGAAACAGTCTGACAGTTCCTCGAAGAAAGCTGCCATATGACCCAGCAATTCCACTCCTGAGCATATACCAAGAAAATTGAAAACACATGTTCACGTGAAAACTTGAGCACGAATATTCATGAAAGCATTCATACGGCTATTCATAATAGCCATGAAGTAGTAATGACCTAAATGTCCACCAAATGATGCATGGAGAAATAAAATGTGGTCTATTTATACAACGGAATATTACTCATCAACAAAAAAGAATAGCCGGGCATGGTGGCTCATGCCTGTAATCCCAGCACTTTAGGAGGCTGAGGCAGGTGGATAACTTGAGGTCAGGAGTTCGAGACCAGCCTGGCCAACATGGTGAAACCCTGTCTCTACTAAACATACAAAAATTAGCCGGGTGTGGTGGTATGCGCCTGTAGTCCCAGCTACTAGGGAGGCTGAGGCAGGAGAATTACTTGAACCCTGGAGGCAGAGGTTGCAGTGAGCCGTGATCACGCCACTGCACTCCAGACTGGGTTACAGAGAGAGATTCCATTTCAAAAAAAAAAAAAAAAACCATAAAACAAAAAAACAAAAAATAAGAATATATCCTGCAACATAAATGAACCTTGAAAACATGATATGCCAGGTACAGTAGCTCACAGCTGTAATCTCAGCACTTTGGAGGGCATAGGTAGGAGGACTGAGACCAGCCTGAGCAACAGAGTGGGACTCTGTCTCTATAAAACAAAACAAAACAAACAAACAAAAAAAACCCATTATGCTAACGAAAGAAGCCAGTCACAAAAGACCAAAGATATGATTCCATTTGTGGGAAATGTCCAGAATAAACAAATCTATATAAAGATAAGTGGTTTCCCAGGGCTGGGGAAGTGGGTGGGGTAATAAAGGATGATTGCCAAAGGTTATACAGTTCCTTTTGGGGTTAAATAAAATGTCCTAAAATTGGTTGTGTTGATGGTTGCACACCTGTGGAAGAAATGAAAAATGATTGAATTGAATATTTTAACTGTGTGAAATGTATAATATGTGAATTATATCTCAATATTTAAAAGATTACATGAGGCTGGGCGTGGTGGCTCATGCCTGTAATCCCATCACTTTGGGAGGCCGAGGCAGGTGGATCACGAGGTCAGGAGTTCGAGACCAGCCTGACCAACATGGTGAAACCCCTTCTCTACTAAAAATACAAAAATTAGCCTGGTGTGGTGGCGTGCATCTGTAATTCCAGATACTCAGGAGGTTGAGGCAGGAGAATCACTTGAACCCGGGAGGTGGAGGTTACCATGAGCTGAGATCACGCCACTGTACTCCGGCCTAGGTGACAAAGCAAGACTCCATTTCAAAAAAAAAAATTACATGAATGCAACTCAAGAAGCGTAATTATCTCTCTGCGTCTCTAAATAAATGATCTGTCAAATGCAATTTAAACCACTTATCGTTGGTTTTAAAATACATGCAGGTTTTGTAATTTAGATTTCTGCATTTTGTTTAATTTAATGCAATGCATATGTGTTCATCTTAGCAATGATATTCCAAAAATCACAAAAACTAGAACATTGTAGCCCATAGGGAATTATGCACGTGGCAGATCAGATTCAGACTGTGTGGACCTTGCTCTGACTTAGTCCTCACATCTAGTCAGCCAGCCATGCAGACCTTTTCATTTTATTCTGTGTGTGGGGGTTTTGGGGGGAATGGGAATGGAGGGGGTATTCTACAATAACACCTTTATTGATATATAATTCACATACCATACAGTTCACTCTTTTTAAGTATAAAATTCAGGCTGGACACAGATGCTCATGGGTAATCCCAGCACTTTGGGAGGCCAAGGCAGGCAGCTTGCCTGAGCCCAGGAGTTCGAGACCAGCCTGGTAACGTGGTGAAACTCCACATCTACAAATAATACAAAAATTAGCCAGGCATAGTGGCATGTGCTTATAGTCACAGCTACTCGGGAGGCTGGGAGGTGGGAGGATTGCTTGAGCCTGGGGGATTGCGGCTGCAGTGAGCTGTGATCGTGCCACTGTACTCCAGCCTGAGTGACAGAGTCACTAACAATAATAAAGTATACAATTCAATTTTTTTAGTATATTCATAGAATTGTTCGATGGTCATCACAAATTATTTTTAAAACATTTCGTCATTAAAAAGAAACCCCATATCCATTAGCTATCACCCTTCAGTCCCTGATCCCCCAGCCCCCCACCCCTAGGCAACCATTAATCTACTTTCTGTCTGTATAGATTTATCCATTCTGGACATTTCAAATAAGTGGAGTCAATATAATAAATAGCCTTTCGTGACTGGCTTCTTTTACTTAACATGTTTTCTTTTCTTTTTCTTATTTATTTATTTATTTTTTTTTTGAGACAGAGTCTTGCTCTGTTGCCCAGGCTGGAGTGCAATAGCATGATCTTGGCTCACCACAACCTCCACCTCCTGCCTCAGCCTCCCGAGTAGCTGAGATTACAGGCATGTACCACCGTGCTTGGCTAATTCTGTAGTTTTAGTAGAGACAGGGTCTTTCCATGTTGGTCAGGCTGGTCTCAAACTCACGAACTCAGGTGATCTGCCCACCTCAGCCTCCCAAAGTGCTGGGATTACAGGCGTGAGCCACCGTGCCCAGCCTAATCTTTGTATTTTTAGTAGAGATAAGGTTTCACCATGTTGGCTACACTGGTCTCAAACTCCTGACCTCAGGTGATCTGCCCACCTTGGCCTCCGAAAGTGCTGGAATGACAGGCATGGGCCACCGCATCTGGCCCTAACATAATGTTTTCAAAGTTCATAAATGTAGCATGTATTAGTTCTTCGTTCCTTTTTTTGGTGAATAATAATCCATTGTATGGTTATCTTGCATGTTATCTATCCATTTATTAGTTGATGGACATTTGGTTGTTTCTACTTTTTGGTTATTATGAATAAAACTTCTATGAACATGTAAAAAATTTTTCTGTGGATGCACATTTTCATTTTTGGGGGGTACATAACCAGAATTGAAATTGCTGGATCAAACATAATTGTTTTATAACAGCATAGTAGTATTACTTTAGATATTTGACAGAAATAGATTTCAGAGTCTGTTGACTCCAGTTGTCATATGGTGAATTTCTTTCGGTAAAGGGTACTCAACCACGCAAATAACCACACTTTTAGATATGGATACACACGTGGCGAAAGACTGCTTAACTACCATAATGCACGAATGCAGCTCTCATTTTTAACCAGAGATAAGCACCTAATAGCATTATGATGCCTCAAAGGGGAACCTTGCCATGCAGTCATCTCCCCATACCTTTTAATTACAACTCATGACAATTACAATGTGGCATTTCCCCTTCCAAATCAAGATGAGAGAGGGTACAGATAACCATGTCCCTTTTTCTTTCTTCTTACATGCCTGTTTGTTTTTGTCAAAGGAAACGAACAGAACTAATGATGTAGTAATTTCAGCAGGCCTGGCTCCCATGTTTGGGGAATTTGGTGCAGCCCTGCACCAGTAGTACTGAAAATTTTCACTCAGCATTCTAATTGTTTCTTTTCTCTTAATTATGGTAAAATATATGCAATATAAAATATGTGATTTTGACTCTTTTTAAGTGCACCATTTAGTGGCATTAATGACATTCACAATATTGCAGAGCCGTCACCACTATGTCTAAAATTTTTCCATTACCAAGAACAGAAATTCTGTACCCCTTAGGAAGAACCTCGGCTCAAGT
Source organism: Pongo abelii (assembly GCF_028885655.2). Classification (NCBI taxonomy): domain Eukaryota; kingdom Metazoa; phylum Chordata; class Mammalia; order Primates; family Hominidae; genus Pongo; species Pongo abelii. Next base: position 47,634,691 of record NC_072003.2, read on the forward strand.
GATCCTCCTGCCTTGGCCTTCTGAGTAGCTGGGATTACAGGCTTGCACCACCATGCCTTGCTACCCTGTATCTTTTTAACAAAAAGTTCTTACTTTCAAGTGTACCTGGGTTCATTTTGTACCAGTTTGAGACAGGGTCTCACCCTGTCACCCAAGCTGGAGTGACACCATCACAGTGGCTCACACCTGTAATCCCAGCACTTTGGGAAGCCGAGGTGGGTGGATCACTTGAGGTCAGGAGTTCGAGATCAGCCTGGCCAACATGACGAAACCTGGTCTCTACAAAAATACAAAAATTAGCTGGGTATGGTTGCACCTGTAATCCCAGCTACTCGGGAGGCTGAGGTAGGAGAATTGCTTGAATCTAGGAGGCAGAGGTTTCAGTGAGCCGAGATCATGCCACTGCACTCCAGCCTGGGTGACAGAGTAAGACCCTGTCTCAAAAAAAAAAAAAAAAATAAATAAATAAATAAAATAAAATAAAAATAAAGTAATTTTTAAAAAGCTTTACATTTTCACAAAGTCCAATTTATCTACGTTTTTGTTGCTTTTACTTTTGGTGTCAGATCTTAGAGTCCATGGTCACCTCATCACTCTTTTTTTCCTTTAACACCTACAAAGCTTCTGGACCTCATGACTCCTATGCAGGAGAGGCAGGACGTGTAAATGTCCTACAAAATAATTAACAGTGGTGGAAGTGGCAAGTCAACTATCTTTCTAATACAGAAAATATTTAGAAAGCCACATATTTACACTGAATATGGGCTAAAACAGCATTTGTATTTTCTTTGACAAAGCTCATATTTAATGAAGTATGTTTATGTTGCTCTGAGAACCTAAGTTCATTTTCATCAATTATTTGTTTGGGTCTCTATCAAAGTGGACAATATGAAAGGTGTCTGCCTAGCCCGGAAACCATTGTTCCTCCTAAGGAAACTGCCCCCACAATGTCGTCTCCCACCTTGGTGGCTCCCTGGAAGCCACATTTGTACCACATGATCCCACTCCCTGGTCAGGACCCAGACCGGCCAACTGATTCTGTCCTGAGAATCTGTCTTTGAGACTGAGAAATGACGTGTTCATTACTGCAGGGGACCGTGGGACTGCCTCATCCTGCCATTTGATTTGAATTAAGTAGACTTCATTACCTGCCTTGAGATCCATGTGAGAGATCCCTGTATTTATCTATTTTCTTGAAACAGGGTCTTGCTCTGTTGCCCAAGCTGGAGCACAGTGGTGCGATCTCGGCTCACTGCAACTTCTGCCTCCTGGGCACAAGTTATTCTCCTGCCTTGGCCTTCTGAGTAGCTGGGATTACAAGCATGCACCACCGTGCCTGGCTACCCTGTATTTTTTAGTAAAAAGTTCTTATTTTCAAGTGTATCTGGGTTCATTTTGTACCAGTATTTTTTTTTTTTTTTTTTTTTTTTTGAGAACAGGGTCTCACTCTGTCACCCAGGCTGGAGTGCAGGTCTGTCACTGTAGCCTTGACCTCCCAGGCTCAAGCCATCCTCCCACCCAACCTCAGCCTCCTGAGCAGCTGGGACTACAGTCACATGCCACCACGCCTGGCTAACTTTTGTATTATTTATGGAGACGGGGTTTTATCATGTTGCCCAGGCTGATCTCAAACTCCTGAGCTCAAGTGCTCCTCCTTCCTTGGCCTCCCTAAGTGCTGGGATTACAAGTGTGAGCCACTGTGCCCAGCCTGATATTTTGAAATAATGCTCATGTTCCCATACTGGTGGGCTGGCTTCTCTCCCTGCAGGTACCCCATCTGCAACCAGAGTTGAGCTGTGAAACTGCAGTCAGAGAGGAGGGTGTGGCTTAGTGCAAATGTGGAAGTCTCAGTCATACAGAGGAAAACATGAAAGGCCTGTTCTTTCCTCCTCACAGGATTGTGAGAAGCAGGGATCTTGAGGTAGGTGAGATGGTTGGGCCCTTCATGTTCGTTGCTCTTTGGGGCTCTGCCTAGGTGAGAAGGGGATTCAGGCTCACCCAGTTGGGAGCAATGAAGCCTGAAGACATGAAGGCTCATGATCTGCTTCCCTGGACACTGTCTGGGGGAGGCTGCCAGCCCTGGGAAGCCTATCCTGTGGTTTGGTAACATTTTTAACAAAAGACTGAAGAGATGGTGAGAACATGGTGTCAAACAAAGCTACAAAAATGAGTCTAGGGCAGAACCCCTTGGCTCTTCAAGGTGTGGCATTCAGGGACCTGGAGGTTTCCCCAGGTCCCAGCAAGGAGACGCAGAGAGCCTGAGAGAGCCTGTGGACCCTCAGAGGCCTGGCTGGGTGCTGAGGCCTCTACGGCCCAGAGCACGGATGGTGCCAGACGTACACTCACACTTCAGCATCGCCAGTCCCAGGGGCAGGGCAGAGGAGATGCTCAGCTTCAGAGACCAATGCACGTCCATAGGACCCTACCTAGATGGGAATGACCCTTCTGTCATCTCCAGGACTCAGTGACCCTCTGTACCAAGGCACCATCCTGGGGAAGAGAAGGGGTGGGCCTTAAAGGAGCTGAGAAATCATTGCCCTGGGCTCCTGTTTGCCAGACACAGACACAGCTGGAGCAGACGCAGCTCTCCTTTCTCACCCTCACCTCTCTGCAATGTAAAGAGCTCATTGGACACTGAAAAACTAAAGAAGCCATGTTCGCTTTGCATTCTGGGTGTTCTATGAACTCCAATTTAGACCAGACTATACTAAAAGCTCCAGAATCCAAAATCAACAGACATTGTTCTCAGGGGCCAGAAAAGTTAATCCAAAAGATACTAATGACTCCCTTGTTTCTCCTGCCTATCCTGCCTCCCTCCACCTCTCCCTCTCTCCTGTCTTTCCCTCATTCCTCAGTAGGTCTCAAATGCCCTATTGGAGGTCAGGCTCTGGAGATTCTAAGATGACCACACAATCCCTCCTGCGTGGAATTCACAGTCCTGAGACAAGACAGAGACCAAGCAGCTCCAAGCTGGGTAATTAACACCAACACTGAGGAGTCCACGGGGGCTCTGGGAGCAGAGAGGGGAGCCTCTTCTCTCTGCTTGGGCAGGTGTGGGGGTGAGCGTGTGAGTTTCACAGGAATGTGTGTACCTCTGGTATAGATGTGGGTGTCTGTGGTAGATGCAAACAGTTACCTACCCCTAAACGATTCTCTCCCTTCTTTTTTCCTCATGGAACCAGATTTTATTTGAGGCTGCCTGTGTGCCATCTTAAGGGGCTGATGCATGAATGATGAATGATTCTGTTTCCATTGCAGACTCTGTTTCCAGGCCCCCTTCCCTTGTAGCCATGGCTCATGATCCAGATTTTTTTGTTGTTTTTTTTTGAGATGGAGTCTCATTTTGTTGCCCAGGCTAGAGTGCAGTGGCGCCATCTCGGCTCACTGCAACCTCCACCCCCTGGGTTCAAGCAATTCTCCTGCCTCAGCCTCCCGAGTAGCTGGTATTACAGGGGCCTGTCACCATGCTCAACTAATTTTTTGTATTTTTAGTAGAGACAGGGTTTCACCATGTTGGCCAGCTGGTCTCAAACTCCTGACCTCAGGTGATCCACCCGCCTCAGCCTCCCAAAGTGCTGGGATTACAGGCGTGAGCCCCTGTGCCTGGCCAATTTTTGTATTTTTAGCAGAAATGGGGTTTCACCATGTTGGCCAGGCTGGTCTCGAACTCCTTGGCCTCAAGTGAACTGCCTGCCTCGGCCTCCCAAAATGCTGGGATTACAGGCATGAGCCACCGTGCTCAGCCTATTAAAAAGTTTTAGAGCAGGAATGAAAGGAAGTAAAAGTACACTTGGAATAGGGCCAAGTGGGTGACTTGAGAGATCAAATACACTGTTTTGACCTTTGACTTGGGGTTTTATATATTGGCATGTTTCTGGGGGTGTTGGTTCCCTTCTCCCTGATTCTTCCCTTGGGGTGGGCTGTCCGCAAGTGCAGTGGCCTGCCAGCACTTGGGAAAGGAGTATGCACAGTGTGTTTCCTGGAGTTGTGCGCATGCTCACTTGAGGCTTCTTCCCTCACCAGTTGAGTGTTCCTATAAGGAACCAGTTAAACTCTAATTTTGCCTCTTAGTGTGCCTGTGTGAGCCCACTCACCCAGCTTCTGAGATCTTATTAGGAAGCTAATCACCAGCTTCAGGGTTTTTCTATCTGTTGGGAGACTACCTTTGCCTGGTGCTGGCTGTGACCAATAATGATCTCAGAGAGAGTGTAACAACTGCCTGACCATCACCTGACAGATGCCTGACAGTCATGGTGGGAGATGGCCTCTTCTGCCTGCTCATGTCTAGCTACCTACTGTAACAGTTCTATTTATGAAACCAGTTCCATTTATGAAAATTCATCAATCTGTTCTCATGATATGTGCACTTTTCTTTATGTTGTACTATAAGTGTAGCTGAGAAAAGAAGTATGGGAAGTGGAGGAAAAAGTGTGGAGAAAATGCTAATGGGTTCTGTCTTACAAAGTGAGGAGTGAAGAGAGTATGTCAGGTTGATGGAGAAGATATAAAATCCTGAATATGTAAATGAACAATAGTAACCAATAGATGAAGTAAAAGTAATACTAGAAGTGTCAAACATGGAGGAAACTAGGGAGGTAAAGTGAGAGTTAAATTCTCATGTTTCATTGTATGAGTCAATAGATGTCTTCCAAGGTGGAATTAGCCACCTAAAGAATTCAAATCCAGGCCAGGCACAGTGGCTCACACCTGTAATCCCAGCACTTTGGGAGGCTGAGGCAGGAGGATCACCTGAGGTTAGGAGGTCAAGACCAGCCTGGCCAACATGGCAAAACCCTGTCTCTACTAAAAATACAAAAAGTAGCTGGGCATGGTGGCACACGCCTGTAATCCCAGCTACTTGGGAGGCTGAGGCAGGAGAATCGCTTGAACCTGGGAGGCAGAGGTTGCAGTGAGCCGAGATGGCGCCACTGCACTTCAGCCTGGGCAATAGAGTGAGACTCCATCTCAAAAAAAAAAAAAGAATTCAGATCCTAAGCTGGGTGCAGTGGCTCACGCCTGCAATCCCAGCACTTTGGGAGGCTGAGGCAGAAGGATCACTTGAGCCCAGGAGTTCAAGACCAGCCTGGGCAACATAGAGAGACCTCATCTCAAAAAAAAAAAAAAAAAAAAAGACTCAGATTCTCAGATTTCTAGTGGTGAAAAGACGACTTCTGAGGTTGGGAGGCATGGGATGAAAGACTGTTGTCATCAGTAATGCTGAGCTATTTAATTTATTACCATGTAGGCCAGGTGCAGTGGCTCACACCTGTAATACTAGCACTTTGGGAGGCCAAGGCGGGCTGATTGCCTGAGCTCAGGAGTTTGAGACCAGGCTGGGCAACATGGCAAAACCCCGTCTCTACTAAAAATACAAAAGTGTAGCTGGACATGGTGGTGCACACCTGTAGTTGGGCGGCTGAGGCAGGAGAATTGCTTGAACCCGGGAGGCAGACAGAGGTTGCAGTGAGCCGAGATTGCACCACTGCACTCCATCCAGCCTGGGCACAGAGCAAGACTCTGTCTCAAAATAATAATAATAATAATTTATTACCTTGTGCATCTATTATTTTAATAATACAGACCTTAAAAACAATGCAATTGACCAGGATGGAAGGAAACTAAAAAAAAAAAAAAAAATTAAAATAATACAAGACAATAAACAAGCGCTACATTGTATGATATAGTCAAGCAGTGCTGAGAAGGGCCTTCTGATGTTTTGAGGCCAGAGCACCTCTTTGCCCTGGCTACCAAACCATGTCACCAAGACCCACAGAATGTCTAAAAGACCTTTTGGCTTTGAAATGTTTCTAGGACACAGGCTATAACCCGCATTTTCCCTTTAACTATATTTCCTAAAGTAGGCAATGGTATTTCTAAATCTCAGTTTTTCAGTACCATGGGGGAAGCACCAACAACTTTCAATGGTGCTAGGAGAGTCTTAAAGATGTTCCAACAAAATTATTTTTAATATATTTTATGCTTTAAGCAGTTTATACTCATCAGCATTTGTAGACATTATGAGGCAAGGGGAATACAGAGGAGTATAGGAAACTGCATAAAATTTGATAAACAGTAGGATGTTGTAATCTAAAAATTATTGGGGTATGAAATAAGATTTTTAGGAGGCCATTGGTTTGGACCGAGCTCCTGCACCAGGCTCAACAGACCAAACCAGAATGGAGTCACTCATGTGAAGTTCCACACCACCAAACAGAAAGTAAGTTGTTTATCTGACCTTCCAAGAAATCAGGACAGAGAGAGAGTGATAATAGCCAAATCCCCAAACAGTCTGGTTTTAGCTGGCATGATAAAAAAAAGTCCCCTCTGCTTTAACTTTTACAAGCAAAGTGGCTTTGAAATGACCTATTCACTTTCTGTTTTCTCTTTCTGCTTCCCTCAGCCCCTCTGTTTATAAAACCAAGTTCCGGGCCGGGTGCGGTGGCTCACGCCTGTAATCCCAGCACTTTGGGAGGCCAAGGTGGCCGGATTACCTGAGGTCAGATGTTCAAGATCATCTTGGGCAATGTGGTGAAACCCCATCTCTACTAAAAATACAAAAATTAGCCGGGCGCAGTGGTGCATGCCTCTAATTCCAGCTACTCGTGAGTCTGAGGCAGGAGAATCACTTGAACCCGGGAAGTGGAGGTTGCAGTGAGCTGAGATGGTGCCACTACACTCCAGCCTAAGAGACAGATCGAGACTCCATCTCAAAAAAAAAAAATTAATTAATTAAAAAAATAAATAAAATAAAACCAAGCTCCTCTGCTCAGCTTACCAGAGCACTCATCTGTCTTATGAAATAAGTGTTGCCTGATTCTGGAATCACAAATAAAAGCCAATTAAGATCTTTAAACTAAATTTGTTGTAATTTTGTCTGTTGAAAGAGGTTTGCCATGGAATTAACAGAAGTCACCTTAAATTCAGGTCTTTTTCACACCTTGGACAAAACACACAGCTGAAGCAGGATGTCAGTTCACAAATGTTCATTTACTTCACTCCACAAAAATATACACTAGACTGAGTCCTGGAGATTCAGTGCACACCTTCAAGGACCCTTTAGGAGAGTAGACAGGTTTTGTGAATTAAAATGGCAATTAATAGAGCCTTCTCCCTATTAAATGTACTCATAACATTTTGCACCCAATTTAGGAGGCTCCTGGCCCACCCCTAAAGCGCATCCATGGAAGGATTCATGAACTTTTTGCTCTAAGAGTCTAAGAACTTAGGACCACCATGTTTCTTATCACTTCCATGGATCCTAGGGCAAGGGTGCTTCTTGGGAAGCCAGCAGCCAGGAGAATCCTCTTGCAAGAAGATCCTGGAACATCTCTTCTGGTCACAGAGATGTTCCAAGTGGAACCAAAGACAAGTCGAGCACCTTTGTTTATAGCTGAAGAAACTGGAAACCCAGAAAGGGGAAGTCTCACCCAAGGTCTACTTCCTCATCCACTTAGAGATCACAATAACAATAGTCACAATTGCTGCCTCAATGGAGTGCAGGGGAGTGGGAATCACTCAAAGATCCTTCCAACACTCTGGCCTGGGCTTGATCATCCCTGTTCTCCAGAGTCAGAGAGGACGAGTGGCTTGTCACGTCACATAGCAGGAAGTAGCCCAGCTTGGCACAGAACTCAGTTCTGTGGAACTTCAAAGCAGGAGGCCAACAGTTAAGAGGGCTATAAAGGTGGCAGAGACACTGTCTTTGCCCTCATGAAGCTGGTAATCTTATTGGCTCTGGGGATGGGGCATTAATATGTAAAGAAGTTAACATTTTGGCATGGGGCAGTGGCTGATCCCTGTAATCCCAGCGCTTTGAGAGGCCGAAACGGGAGGATTACTTGAGGCCAGGAGTTCAAGACCAGTCTGGGCAACATAGCGAGGCCCTGTTCCCTACAAAAATAAACAAACAAAATAAAGAGTAAATAAAAAGTTAACATATTTATTGAATGCTTACACCTGGCCTGGAGAGATGCGCCCTGGGATAGAGCCCTGAGTCCTGAATCCATGCTGCCGGATTTTGCATTCTCTTTGGCTCAGATGATAGTTGTTTTTGTTTTTTTGAGACGGAGTCTCACTCTGTTGCCCAGGCTGGAGTGCAGTGGCGCCATCTCAGCTCACTGCAACCTCCACCTCCCAGGTTCAAGTGCTTCTCATGCCTCAGACTCCCGAGTAGCAGGGATTACAGGCATGTGCCACCATGCCCGACTAATTTTTGCAGTTTTAGTAGAGACAGGGTTTTGCCATGTTGCCCAGGCTGGTCTCGAACTCCTGGCCTCAAGTGATCCACCCACCTCGGCCTCCCAAAGTGGTGGCATGCGCCACCGTGCCCGGCCTGAAATCACAGTTTTAATGCTGTGCACACTCAGGCTGCAGTTTGCAGAGTTCTGTCAGGCAGAGAGCAGGTGTCCTAGTTTCCTCAATTTTGCACCAACCAAGGGCCTCTGTGACTCCCACCTGGAGCCCTGCTCTTCTCCTCCAGCCTGCACATAAGAGGCAGCTGTGCTGAGTCTTTCTGCCTTGGTGGGGAGGTGAGAACTGCACAGGGGGACAGGGAGCCTCTTCGGGGGTGGGAGGTCCTCTAATCAGCCTGCCATCAGTTATTGATCAGACCCCCGGGTCAGAACTTCTCCCTGGCCACGAGGCCTGGTTGACCTCTCCAGCCCGATCTGTTTCTCCAGGGTCCTCCTTACCCCACTACCAATCCATATTTGCACCTGCGTGAACACACACGCAGTTGCCTCCTTCCTTGCGTCGTCCACACAGCTCCCCTGCCTGGAAGGCCCTGGCCGTCCTGATCGCTGGGCAGTGAGTTCCTGTCCTTCCTTCACAGGCTGCTCATGCTCCAGTTCTGCGAGGCCCTCCCTGATCTCCAGCCTGACTTTGAGCCCTGCTGTTTTCAATGCCTCTGTTTCTGTCATTTCACTTGTCTTTCTCCTTCTTAGGGAGCCATATTCTTTCCTATGTCCCTGTCCTTTGCATGAGGCATAGTGTCCAGGACACACTCAAAAATACCAAAAAATGAAGGCACGCTCCTCCCCTTCTCTCCCTCTACACCCGGGCCTCATTTAATTATGCACAGACTCTGGGAGTTGGTGAGTATTCACTTCAATTCCTCACTTTACAGATGAGGAAACCAAGACCCAGAGAGAGGAAGTGACTTCCCCAAGGTCACAGGCTGTTGACAGAATCCAGACTGAACCCAGGTTTCTTTCCTCCCTGTCTTGTGCCCTGTTCCCTTCCCCATGCTTCTCGGAGTAGCCTTTCTCTTGGGGAAATGATAATTTTATTTAGCCACAAGGACCCTGTGGTTGGATTAGGTTGTCCTCAAGACAACAGAGGGGACCTCCAAGAAAGACCTCTTTAATGGTGGAGGAGGAAGGAAGTGTAGAGTAAGAATTGCTACAAACTTTGGTTTCCTCCTGTGTAAAATTGGGAGCCTGACCCCTGTCCTGCAGCAGTGTTCTGAGGATAGGTGTTGATGTAAGAGCCGAGGTTCTCATTCATGAAGAGCTTATATCACGTTTCTCTTGCTGGGGGAATATCGCCTCTTCAGTCAAGAGCTTTTATAATCTGTCCCAAATTACCTTTCCAGACTCATCTTATCCTATTCTAGCCCAACAGCTCACACTCCAGCTACATCTGGCTCCTCCCCTGTCCTAACCATTTCCTACCCTTTCCTTCTCTGTACCTATTTCCTCAGCCTGGACTAGCCTTTCCTCTCAATCCAACCATTGCATCCCCGGTCCATTTCTGGGTCCAGCTCAAAGACCACTTCCTCTGAAAAGTCTTCCCTGATAGCCCTCCTTTCTGTGTCTCTGACAGTTTGCTCACTCTTCTCCTTAGGCATGGCTTGGTCATTTCTATTTGGATAAATGTCCCTCTTCCTTTTACCCTATGGGTTTCTTGAGAGCAGAGTTCCTGTGCTGTCAATATCTGTGTTTCCTGCAGCCCTTAGGAAGCTCTAGTACAGAGCAGTTGCTCCATCCTGTCTGTGGTAAGCAAGAAATAAAGGCTTCCTGGGACAGAGTCAATGTTAAGAAAGATAACACCAGGCAGAGCCTTCAGGTGAAGCAGGAACACGGCTTCCAAGAACACCGATCATTGGTTTTGCAGAGCAAACCCCTAGCTGGCTCTTTTGTGTGCCTATTTTGGCCCAGCTTTCACGTCAGCACATTTCCACCAGCCCCAAGCTGGAACTTCCCTCTGCCTCTCAGTGACTGACCCTTGCCTCACCAGATGTTTATTTTGCCTCCCAGGCTGAGGAGTTTAGACACTGCTCTTGCAATAGGGGCCCCAGGCAGCTGTGTGACCTTGGCATGTTACTTTACATCTCTGAGCCTTGGTGCACCTCCTCTGCAAAACGGCAATTTAAAATAGCTCCTGACTCCTGGGTTGCTGTGTTGATTAGATGAGCCAAGGCATGGGAGGTGCCTAGCCCAGTGCCTGACACGAAGTAAATACTCAATTAAAGATGGAAAAAACAAAAATAAACTCACTTAGTATGTGTTTCCCTCTGTGTTGCCAAAACCTGTTCCTGGACCCTTGCCACCCATCTTGCTGTTTGGTGAGTCTTGCTTGGGGCAATTTCCAGCTGCCCCCTGCCAGGAGCACCCCTGTTGGAAACCTGGGACCCAGGAAGGAGGAGGTGCTGGCACTACTGTGAATCCACGGTCACCAAGCTGCCCTTGCCCAGACTGTGGGTAAAACCTGCATAAGTAACAGATCTACAAAGTATTAATTTTTGTTTTTTGTTTTTTTGAGATGAAGTCTCACTCTGTCGCCCAGGCTGGAGTTCAGTTCGTGCGATCTCTGCTCACTGCAACCTCCACCTCCTGGGTTTAAGTGATTCTCCTGCTTCGGCCTCCTGAGTAGCTGAGATTACAGGCACACACCACCACGCCAGGCTAATTTTTGTATTTTTAGTAGAGACGCAGTTTCACTATGTTGGCCAGGCTGGTCTCAAACTCCTGACCTCAAGTGATCCACCTGCCTCGGCCCCCCAAAGTGCTGGGATTACAGGCACGAGCCACTGCGCCCGGCTTTTTTACTTTTTAAAGATCTAATGTCACAAATGGGAAGACTCCTGCCTTCTGGGAGGCCCTCATGTGTGCCTGGCCCGGGATCAGTCCCATCCAGCAAGGGCATTGATGAAAAGTCTCAGGACATCTAACACAAAGTGGTGCTCCCTGGCACTTGTGGCTGCACCAGTACAAGGCTGATCTGCTGCTTGGCTCACCTCCCCAGAGCAGCGCTCCTTTCCGGCCCTCTCTAATCATGGCCCATTTCCAAGGAGAAAATGACAACAAGTCCTAGGCAAAGCACTAGAGTCCTGGCCTTGGCCTTAGCCTCCTGGGACTGATTGCATCCCTCTCTGGCTCTCCCACCTGGAGGGCAATTCCCACCTGCAGTGGAAAGCAGTAGCTGTGTGCAAGTCTTAAAATTCTCAGTGGCACACTTAGAAATAAAAGAGGGAATTAGGTTTCACAAAACCATCTATTTAAGTGGCTCCAAATTAAGCCCCATTGTGATCTGTCTATCTCTCTCTCTCTGGTTCCTTATATCCTGATTGTTCATGAGAGGCCCCACAGGACATGTGAGAACACTCCCCTTTTTTTTTTGAGACAGAGTCTCACTCTGTCACCCAGGCTGGAGGGCAATGGCACAATCTCGGCTCACTGCAACCTCCACCTTCCAGGTTCAAGCAATTCTCATGCCTCAGCCTCCGGAGTAGCTGGGATTATAGGCGTGTGCCACCACACCCAGCTAATTTTTTGTATTAGAAACGCTTTTTTTCTGATAAACCAGCAGAAAGGCATTAGTCCTGGTAACTAATCAAGTCAGGAATTGCCAAGAAGAGGGAGAAGGGGAGGTGCAGGGCCAAGGCTGGGACTATTACACATCTGGATTTTTGGAGGAATAGTTTATTACTCCTCCTCCTCCAACTCCTTCTATATTCAAGGATTTTCAAGTGGGAAAAATTGAGGTCTTGGCCTTGGGTGACTTTCATAGCCAAATGACCTTAGCAATGGATTGGTTGATGCAGAACTTCTCATTGATGACTTTGTAAATCCTTGGTTAGCTCACTGCTGTCTTGCTGCTTCTCTGTGTCAGAATTAAGAAACTACTCTAGGTCTTTCAACAGAGGGGGTTTAACACAGAGAATTGCTTACATAGATAATGGAAGGATGAAAAGCTGAACAGGGGATAGTGAGGAACACAGCTTAGCACCAGCAGGAAGCTTCTTATTCCAAGGTTGAGGAGGTGAAGCCCAGAAGCCAGTGTTGGTGGCAGCAGCTAGAACCATGGCAGGGCTGCCCGTGAGAGCTCGCCCCATGGAGGTGAGGGTTGTCTGGCAGGAGTCAGAGCTACAGAAGGGCTTGGAACCATAGATGATACACAGCCACTGTGGAAGGTGCAGAGCAAGAGGGGGGAAATGGTTGATACCCACATCTCACCCCACCGTACTCTGGTCTTGTACCATTTTCTCCCAACACACAAAGCTATGTGAAAGCCACTTGGCAAGGGAGCCTGGGAAACACAGCTTCCTGCAATATAGAGCAGAACAATGGAAAGGCAGGGAATAAGCTGGGAGCAAACAGTGGGCCATCTGTGTAACATGAGGCTGCTGGATGAAATGGCTGGGAAGTAAGAAAGCACTGCAGAGAGGCGCTGAGGGGGCCATGGCAGGCTGGATCCCATTGAAAGCCTTACAGCAGTGTTTCCCAAAGTGTGGGATGCACTGGGCCACCTGAGCTGGCAAAAAGACCAGGCAGAGCATGAAGGAACAGTGTATCAGTAAGAAAGCTAGTCCATTTTCAATTCTCTTTCCCATCATCTGATGACATTAAGGAGAAAGTCTCCATTTGGTGCTAACCTGTCTTTAACATCACTCTAACATTTTCTAATTTCTTTTTTCTTTCTTTGTTTTTTTGAGACAGAGCTCTGTTGCCCAGGCTGGAGTGCAGTGGTGTGATGTAGGCTCACTGTAACCTGCAACCTCCATCTCCTGGGTTCAAGCAATTCTCCTGCCTCAGCCTCCTAAGTAGCTGGGACTACAGGCATGCACCACCACTCCCAGCTAATTTTTGTATTTCTAGTAGAGACGGGGCTTTGCCATGTTAGCCAGGCTGGTCTCAAACTCCTGACCTCAAGTGATCCACCAGCCTCGGCCTCCCAAAGTGCTGGGATTACAGGCGTGAGCCACCGTGCCTGGCCACGTTTTCTCATTTCTTTTTAACTCTAAAAGATAGCAAACCAGACAGGTGTGGTGGTTCACGCCTGTAATCTCAGCACTTTGGGAGGCCTATGCGGGAGGATTGCTTGAGTCCAGGAGTTCAAGACCAGCCTGAGCATCATAGTGATGATCCCCATCTCTACAAAGAATAAAAAATTAGCTGGGCATAGTGGTGTGTGCTTGTAGTCTTAGCTACTTGGGAGGCTGAGGCAGGAGGATCCCTTGAGCCTGGGAGGTTGAGGTTGCAGTGAGCCATGACTGTACCACTGCACATTCCAGCCTGGATGACAGAGTGACACCCTGTCTAAAGAAAAAAGAGAGGAAAGCTTAGGTTAAAGCCTTTGGCTGGTACTGGTATAATAGATGCTGCTGGTCCTGCCTAATCCCCTTCGCCTAGTTGATACATTCACCTCCCAGCTGCTGTGAATGTTGGCAGCTAGCAGTTTACAGCCACACCCTTCTTTTGGAAATTGCCTCACTGGAAATAGGTGGGAGATTATACCATCATCCCAAGGGGAAGTATGCGGCAATGAGTGATTGATGCAAGGCACAAAAGCCCAGCCCTCATGCCTTGAGGTGGTTCAACTCTGGTCCCATTCCTGTTCCAGAGCTTCAGCTGGCCCCATGCCTTTGCTTAGCCTCTTTCTGTTTCCCTCCCTCCTTCACCAGGAGTCCCCCCTGTAAATCACTTGCACAAGAATCCCCACCTTATACTCAAGCCCTGGCTTGACTTCTAGAGAATCTAAGATAGCAGGCAACAGGAGCTAGCTGGAATTGTGTAACTTTAAAAATTATCCTTTTTAATATTTTTGCCTGTGTTGATTTATGATAAGGTATAAAGGTTTTCCATTTATAGTAGCGCTACTAAGTTTTGTGTAAGTGTAATATTATTTTTAATTTATATATATATAATTAAATTATAAAGACCATGGGCAACATAGTGAGACCCATCTCTACAAAAATTAGCAGGTCATAGTGGCATGTGCCTGTAGTCCTAGCTACTTGGGAGGCTAAGGCAGGAGGATCCCTTGAGCCTGGGAGGTCAAGGCTGCAGTGAGCTAGGACTACACCACTGCACTCCAGCCTAGGCAACAAAGTAAGACCCTATCTCAAAAAAAAAAGGCAGGGGTTGGTAGAAAAAAGAAAAATAAAAAATAATTACCTGGGCATGGTGGCATATGCCTATACTACACTACTCAGGAGGCTGAGCTGCGAGGATCCCTTGAGTCTCAGGAATTCGAGGCTGAAATGAGCTATGATTGCACCACTGCACTCCAGCCTGGGAAACAGAGCAAGTCCCTTTCTCTAATAATATATATGTTATTTTTATTTTTGTATTTTAATTTATATATAAATATATATAGGTTGAGCTCTATGGCTCATGCCTGTAATCCCAGCATTTTGGGAGGCTGAGGCGGGCAGATCACCTAGGTTAGGAGTTTGAGACCAACCTGGCCAACATGGGGAAACCCTGTCTCTACTAAAAATTCAAAAATTAGCTGGGCGTAGTGGTGCATGCCTGTAATCCCAGCTACTCAGGAGGCTGAGGCAGGAGAATTGCTTGAACCTGGGAGGCGGAGGTTGCAGTGAGCCGAGATCTCGCCACTGCACTCCAGCCTGGGTGATAGAGTGAGACTCCAGCTAAAAAAAAATATATATATAAAAAATATTTTTATAATCTTTATACTACTTATTTTATATATTTTATAATAGTTATTTTTATTCTATTTTTATAATAGTTATTTATACTATGTATTTTTATAATATTTAATATATACATATATATAATTTTATATATGTAATAAAATAAAATGAAAATAAATAACTTTTTTTTTTAGATGGAATCTCGCTCTGTTGCCCAGGCTGGAGTGCAGTGTCGCGATCTCTCTGCAGCCTCTGCCTCCCGATGTTGCTCACTGCAACCTCTGCCTCCTAAGTTCAAGTGATTCTTGTGCCTCAGCCTTCTGAGTAGCTGGGATTACAGGCATACGCCACATCTGGCTAATTTTTGTATTTTTAGTAGAGACGGGGTTTCACCATGTTGGCCAAGCTGGTCTCAAACTCCTAGCTTCAAGTGATCCACCCGTCTCGGTCTCCCAAAGTGCCGGGATTACAGGAGAGTGCACCCAGCAGAAATGGACTATTAATACATTCAAAAATTTGGATGGACCTCAAAAGCATCACGCTAAGAAACCCACAAAACTAGGTGCTGTGTGATTCTTCTTCTATGAAACTTTAAAAAGGCAAAATTACAAGGACAGAAGGAAGATCAGCATTCCCAGGGGCTGGGAGGGGAGGGGAGTGACT
Source organism: Pongo abelii (assembly GCF_028885655.2). Lineage (NCBI taxonomy): Eukaryota > Metazoa > Chordata > Mammalia > Primates > Hominidae > Pongo > Pongo abelii. The sequence continues at coordinate 47,650,232 of NC_072003.2, forward strand.
GCCAAAGGGCATGGAGGACCTTTTTGGGTAACGGAAATATTCTATATATTGTAGTTGTAGTGGAGGCTATAGACTACATATATTTATCAAAAGGTATCAAACTATACACTTGAAATGGTAAATTTTAATGTACATAAATTATACCTTATAAAGCTGATTTTTTTTTTGAGATGGAGTCTTGCTCTGTTGCCCAAGCTGGAGTGCAGTGGCATAATCTCAGCTCACTGCAACCTCTGCCTCCCGGGTTCAAGTGATTCTCCTGCCTCAGCCTCTTGAGTAGCTGGGACTACAGGTGCACGCCACTACGCCCAGCTAATTTTTGTATTTTTAGTAGAAATGGGGATTCACTACGTTGGCCAGGCTGGTCTGGAACTCCTGACCTCATGATCCACCCGCCTCGGTCTCCCATAGTGCTGGGATTACAGGCATGAGCCACCGCACCCGGCCATAAAGCTGGTTTTTTAAAAATAGAGGCAGAGCATGGCGGCTCACACCTGTAGCCCCTGCTACTTAGAAGACTGAGGTTGGAGGATCACTTGAGCCCAGGAATTTGAGGCTGCTGTGAGCCATTATCGTACCACTGCACTCCAGCCTGGGTGACAGAGGGAGACCCTATCTTCAAAAAAAAAAAAAAGAAATAAATAAAATGAAATAATAATACGGTTGCATGTGGGTATAGGAGAAATTGCAATGATGATAGGGGGAAGAGCCCAAGTGGGAAGAATATTTCAGAGGGAGGTGCCAAGCCTTTACCGAGTAGGTAAAGTGGACTCCTGGAGTCCGCTCTAGGAACTGGGCAAGTTTGATGGCTCTGGGCCGGTTGGGGTGAGTGGGGAGGAAGTGAAATGTGGCTCCTTCACACAGCCTCAGGCCTGATGCTTACGACAGATGCAGCCCTCTAGGGAGAGTGGTGGGCAGAAGCCCAGCATCCCTCTCTCTCCTTCCCCCAGGGACCGGTTGAGGAGAAAGCAAGGACCCCCTGCCTCTGCACAGCAACACCTTTCCTGGTCTTTGGGTCCTTTTTTTTTTTTTTTTTTTAAAGAGACAGGGGCTCCCTCTCTCACCCAGGCTGGAGTGCAGTGGTACACTCATAGCTCACTGTAGCCTCAACCTCCTGGGCTCAAGTGATCTTCCTGCCTTGGCCTCCCAAAGCGCTGGGATTACAGGCACGAGGAGCCACCACACCTAGCCAAGTTTCTTTCTTTCTTTCTTTTCTTTTCTTTTTTTTTTTTTTTTAAAGCAAATATCCCTGGAAAAGAGGAAGAATGAAGAAAAAAGAGGGTATCGAGGAAGCGGGCAAAGAAAAGAGCTTTCCCCAGCCTCCCTTTGAGGCAAGGTGGGGAGAAAGAAGAGTGCTTGGTGACAGAGGTGAGCTCCAAGAGACCACTTCAGAGGACAGAATGGGCCCTGGAAGCCCCCAAGGGTACTCGGCCAGGAGCCTTTCCTCTCAGCCTTGGTCTTTCGGCTTCCGGGTCTCTCTCAGTCTCCCATCTTTGTCTCTGACTCTTTCTGAAGGAGGATCACGCTGAGCCAAGGTGGGATGCTTACATAAATTCTGCATGAGAGCCAGCTCTGACAGTCCCCTCAATGTTGACTTAGTATGAAGTCAGCTTGTCCAAACATCACCATGGACAGTACTTCATTAGATTAAATGGCTTCTTTTTGCAAAGAAGAACGTGTACTAATAATATTTGCTTTGCATCTTGTAAAATCATATGGAAATAGGATAATGATGTTGAAAATAGAAAAAGGAGTGAATTCCCAGAGAGAGTGTGACTGAGATAACTGTACTTTTCCAAGCAGCCCCTCCTCCCCCGTCCGCAGCCTCTCACTCTGAGCAGCCCCAACCTCAGCCAAAGGTGACTGTCAGGCTCTGGAGTTTATTCAGATGCTCACATGGAGAGTTTTTTAAATTTAGACTCAAACCACCTTTCCCTTGGTGGATCAGGGGTCTGTTGTTTTTGTTGTTGTTTAAAAATTTGCTAAGAAGTTCAAGAAAAGGGAGTAAACAGTTGTATGGTTGTAAAAAAATCTATCACCAGTAAATATTAATGAAAACAATTCTTTTTTCTTTTCTTTTTCTGTTTTCTTTTCTTCTTCTCTACTTTTATTTTTTATTTTATTTATTTTTATTTTTTTTAGAGACAGGGTCTTGCTCTGGTTGCCCAGGCTGGAGTACAGTGGTGGGTATCATAGCTCACGGTAACCCTCAAACTCCTGGGCTCAAGCGATCCTTTAACTTCAGCCTCCCAAGTGGCTGAGACTACATGCAAGTACCACCATGCCCAGCTAATTTTTTAAATTTTTCATAGAAATGGGAGCCTCACTATATTGCCCAGGCTGGTCTGGAACTCCTGATCTCAAGCAATCCTCCTGCCTTGGCTTCCCAAAGTCCTAAGATTACAGGTGTGAGCCACTGTGCCTGGCTTTTTTTGATCATTTCCTTAGTGAAATGCATATTGTTAATAATGTGATTCACTAATGTGTCAAACATTTGCAGAGTCCTATGCACTGCATTCCCTGCACTATGACAGACACCAGGGTTGTGCTAATTCATGTTTGCATCCATTTGTTTTTCAACAAGTATTGAGTTCTTTCTGTGAGCGAAGCACTGAGTGAGGCTTCGAAGGACAGGAAGGAATGTGAAATAGCTTAAGTTCCCTTACAATTTTGCCTTACAGGAGGCAATGAAGGATTCATCTATTCAATTGCTCCTTCCTGTATTAATTGACTCCACGTTTACTCCTGAACATCCACTACTGGGCACTAAGATGCGGGGTGAGTGTAGCCCTGTCCTTTCAGAGTTCAAGGCTGGACACACCCTAGAATCCCTTCCCAACTCTGTCGCCATTAAGTCATTCAACCAGACATCCACTGGACAGAATGAGGGGCACACATAAACGTGAAACAATGGCCAGCTGACCAGTGAGGTGTCAGTGGCTGGCCCGGGCTCTGGCCCAGGGGACCTCGGGGAAGGCCAGCACCCTTCTTGGTGGCAACCAGTACTTCCCCTTTGCTCACCTTCATTGTATTTGCAATGTTATTTAGCAGCAGTGGCAGTGTGTCTTGTTCAGATCAGTGTCTGGCACATAGTAGGTGCCCAGAAATATTTGTGGCCTGACTTCAGCCAGCTTCCCAGAGCAACCGAGTTTCTGGAGGAGGAGGACTTTGGGGCAGGATTTTGGGGGAAGTCTGGGGGGCCTTGGTGTGCTGGCATGCAGAGGCACCAATATTTAGAAAAGTGTCACCCACATAGGCTTGACGCCATGGCGTATGCCTGTAATCCCAGCACTTTAGGAGGCTGAGATGGGAGGATCGCTTGAGGCCAGGAGTTCAAGACCAGTCAGGGTAACATAGTGAGATCCTGTCTCTACAAAAAATTTACCAAAAATAGGGCCGGGCACAGTGGCTCACACCTATAATCCCAGCACTTTGGGAGGCCCAGGAGGGCGGATCACTTGAGATCAGGAGTTCAAGACCAGCCTGGCTAACATAGCAAAACCCCGTCTCTACTAAAAATACAAAAATTAGCCAGGCGTGGTGGCGGGGACCTGTAATCCCAGCTACTCAGGAGGCTGAGGCAGGACGAATAGACTGAACCTGGGAGGCGGAGGTTGCAGTGAGCCAAGATCACGCCATTGCACTCCAGCCTGGGTGACAGAGTGAGACTCCATCTCAAAAAACAAACAAACAAACAAACAAAAAACAATTACAAAAAAGAATTAGCCAAATGTGGTGGTGTGCACCTGTAGTTCCAGCTACTCAGGAGGCTGAGGTGGGAGGATCGTTTGGGCCCAGGAGGTGAAGGCTGGGTCTTGTATAGTATCTTGCATAGTACTCTGTAAATGTTTGACAAATTAGTGAATCACATTATTAACAACATGCATTTCACTAAGGAAATGATCAAAAAAAGCCAGGCACAGTGGCTCACGAAAACAAGGCAAAATGATAACATTTCAACTATAAATAGCAGAGAAAGCAATTCCTCTGTCATCCTGCAAAACAATGAGGTTGCAGTGATCCCAGATCGTGCCACTGGACTCCAGCCTGGGCCACAGAGCAAGACCCTGGCTCAATCAATTTAATTTAATTTAAACAAAAAATAAAATCTTGAACCCTGTGATGCCAGGACTCCCAAGAGTCACAGTCACCTAATAATTCCAGCCAACATCTATTGAAGGCTGACTGTGTGCCGGGCACGGGTCTAAGCACTTTACATGGATTCATGCAATCCTCACAGTGGCTCACGCCTGTAATCCCGGGACTTTGGGAGGCCAAAGCAGGAGCTATGATTGTGCCTCTGCACTCCAGTCTGCAGGACAGAGCAAGATCCTGTCTCTTTAAAAAAAAAAAAAAAAAGTGCCACAATGTAATAAATGCTCCAAAGAAACATTAGAGGTGACGTTGTTGATGGCGAGGTGATTAGTCATGAGTGACCAAGAAGCCAAAGGCAGAGGCTGGAGCCAGTTCCTGCTGATGCGTCCAACTCTGGAATCCTTGGAGATGTTTCTTTTTTCTTTCCTTTTTTCTTTTTTTGAGAGAGGGTCACCCAGGCTGGAGTGCAGTGGCACAATCACAGCTCATTGCAGCCTCAAGCTCCCTGAGGGATGTTTTTGAAATCAATGGATAAAGATGTTTCTCTGCCTTTCCCTTGTTAGAGAAGCCTGGGGCCCAGCAGCTGGCAGGTCCCTATATCCCCTCCTGGAAGTTCACACTGCAGGCTTGTCCAGGAGCTTGCCTGGGTAGGACTTCGCCGGGCTGGGCACAGCAGGCCTCCCAGTCAGACTCCAAGGGGGCCAGAGCTGAAGAATCAGCCCCCACCAGCACACTCCCAGTTCCTCCTCTGCTGTTGGACACGGCTCTCAAGTTACTTCCCTGTGTGTGTGCTGGGGGAGTGAAGGGGACTCTATTTATCCTTCAAGCGACATGAAGGAAGAGGCTCATTGTTTTGCAGGATGACAGAGGAATTGCTTGCTCTGCTATTTATAGTTGAAATGTTATCATTTTGCCTTGTTTTCGTGGCCTGAAGTCCCCAGCGCTTCCTGTCTAGCAGTCCTCATTCTCTCCCTTTGCACAGTCTGCCTTTAGTTTAAAACCATGGGGCTGGGCGCGGTGGCTCACTCCTGTACTCCCAGCACTTTGGGAGGCAGAGGCGGGTGGATTGCTTGAGCTCAGGAGTTTGAGACCAGCCTGGGCAAAATGGTGAAACCCCGTCTCTACTAAAAATACAAAAATTAGCTGGGTATGGTGGGAGCCGGGCCGGCTATTTGGGAGGATGAGGTGGGAGGATGGCTTGAGCCTGGAAGGCGGAGGTTGCAGTGATCCCAGATCGTGCCACTGGACTCCAGCCTGGGCCACAGAGCAAGACCCTGGCTCAAAAAATTTAATTTAATTTAAACAAAAAATAAAATCTTGAACCCTGTGATGCCAGGACTCTCATAAGTTCCCAAGAGCCACAGTCACCTAATAATTCCAGCCAACATCTATTGAAGGCTGACTGTGTGCCAAGCACGGGTCTAAGCACTTTACATGGATTCATCCAACCCTCACAGCAATGCTTTGAGGCAGATGCACTATCATCCCCACTTTACAGAGGAGAAAACTGAGGCACGGGGTTTGTAAATTACCTCTCCAAAGTTGTCAGGTGGTAAGCGGGAAAAACAGACCCCAATCTCTTAACCGCGAACACCTATATCTCGAAGAAAGGCAGCTCCTGTTTCTGGAACTTGGATTGGAAGAAAAGTAAAGACCAGTCCGGCACCGTGGCACGTGCCTGTAATCCCAACACTTTGGGAGGCCAAGACGGGAGGATCGCTTGAACATAGGGGTTCAAGACCAGCCTGGGCAACATAGGGAGACCCCGTCTCTACAAAACATAGAATTAAATTAGCCAGGCATGGTGGTGTGTGCCTGGGGTCCCAGCTACTTGGGAGGCTGAGGTAGGAGGATCACTTGAGTCTGGGAGGTCAAGGCTGCAGTGAGCAGTTGATCGCACCACTGCACTCCAGCCTGGGCGACAGAGTAAGACCCTGTCTCAAAAAAAACCAACCAACCAAACAAACGACAAAAAAACTAGACCTTAAACACTGCTTCAATTTTAGCTCCAGTTACAAGCAAGACAGTTTTTTCTGTTTGAATCTTCCATCATCCCAGGGTACAGAAGCCAGATAGTGGCCAAAGAAATGCAGTCTCTGAGCCCTGCGGTGACAGCTGAAGGAATAGTGACTGACAGCAACTGACCCGTGACCATTTCCTGATTTCCAGCTTCCCCAACCCATTGGTCAGCTTTCCATCCCATGGAGGAGCAGCTTGGGGCAAAAAAGGCCACCGGCAGAGAGCACCAATGCCTTGTGCCAGAGACCACGCTAGGGAGGGGCTGCAGCACAGGATTAGAGGTGCTTTGGTTTGCTTGCTTGTTTTATTTTGGTTTAATAATTAGCGAGGTATCCAGACCCAACCATGGTTCTTTTTACCCCATTTAGGCAGTGAAGCCCAGAGTCGCTTGATGCCTCAAAGGAGGTGATTAAAGTGGAAGAGAAAATATTCTTTTCCTGGCTTTTGAGTTTCAAGTGCCTATGCCTTTAGGCAAATAGAAAGGACTAATCTAGGCTGGGCATGGTGGCTCACACTTTTAATCCCAGCATTTTGGCAGGCCAAGGTGGGAGGATCACTTGAAGCCAGGAGGATCCCTTGAGACCAACCTGGGCATAGTGAGACCCAGTGTCTACAAGAAATTTAAAAATTTGCTGGGTGTGGTGGCCCGTGCCTGTAGTCCCAGCTACTTGGGAGGCCAGGATGGGAGGATCACTTGAGCCTAGGAGGTTGAGGCTGCAGTGAGCTATGATTGTTCCACTGCACTCCAGCCTGGATGAGAGAGGGAGACCCTGTCTCAATAATAATAATAATAATAATAATAATAATAATAATAATGAAATTAAAAAGGACTAATGAACTCACCTAAAGATGGGGGGTGCATAATGAAGAAAACCAGCATCCTTCCCCAGGTGGGGGAATACAGATGTTGATGGGTCCCGAGAGGGGATCCTTGACCCTCGTGCCTTGTCTAAGCTTCAGATTGGAGGCAAAACATCCATCCAGACTGTGGAGCCGATGACCAGAGAGCACCCAGTACCATTTAATGGGAAAGGCCCTGGGCAGGCACCAGACACAGAGAAAGAGGAATGAGCTGGAGCCAAGGAGGCCTCCCCAGTGAAACGCTGCCAGGCGCCAGACACCAGCAGAGACTCTAGACCTGGGGCATGGAAGAGTAGGTGTCCCAGCAGCAAGCTGTGAGGACAGGTGGGACCCCAGCCCTCGATCGCAAGCCCTCGATGACTTCCTCGATAGCAAGCCCTGAGGAAAGGGGCAGGCCCCCCACATTGTCTGAGATGACATTTCTGTCACCTAGCATAACAGGGGCTCAGAATAAAATTGAGTTATAAAAAAAAAAGGAAGTCCCATTTTACTCTAGTGAGGCATCCTTTAAAGACCCCAAGTTTGCAGCCTGGAGCTTGGCTTGCTGTGTCATGTGGAAACAGTATACACCGCTCTCCTTACGGGGCACGGGCAGCACCACTCAGCAAACCTGTTGCTTTTGTGCCTTCAGGAGTGGTCTACACAGCAGGTCTCTCGTCACTCTGGGGAGCCCAGTGGCTCAGAAGCCCCTTGTAGTCTGGGGAGGTCCTGCTAAAGTACATCCAGCACAAACAAGCTTCCAACTCACCCACCTCCCTGTGTTCAGCTTGGAATAGCAAATACCAAAAAGTAAACATTTGAAACTAATGGCCTCAATGTATAGTCTGGAGTTCATGGGTCTAAGTTTCCCACTGGCGTTCCCCTCAAGGTCTGCCATTACCTGGGCTCCACTGCCTGCTAGGCTTCATGACCCCTCTCCAGGTCATGAAGAGGCAGCATCCCAAACACGGCTGGGTGGGCATGTCCTTCCTTCCTCTGGCCCCATCCTTCACCATCCCACTCCACGCCATCCACACTGCCCGGTAAGCAGCCCTGGGGACCTCAAGACTTCACTCAAACACCACCTCCTTTGTGAAGTTTTCCCAGGTAGTGCTAACCACATCCTTCCTCTGTGACCTCACCGTGACAGGTACAGATGGCTACTGGTGCCCTGGCACTGCCTTGGGAATGAGTCTGTTTTTATGTCTTTGTCTTCCACTGCAAGACTTTTGGGGTTCAGGATAAGAGAGAGAGAACAGGGGGCATCAAAGAGGGTTGCTAACTACTTTGCTATGTAAAAGGATGTTTGTGAAACAATACCCCAGCTCCTCTACCTACCATCACCATTATTTCATAAAAGCATGGTCATATTAATACAAAAAATAATAGGAAAATCATGGCCTCAGAATGAAGGATGCTCCTTCACAGAAAGAAGTCTTTACAGCTTCCACATTTATACACACACGCATTGGCCCAGGTTTCTCATTTGCCCTCAAGTCACAGAGTGGTCCTAGAATATAAGCTCTGCGGGGTGCCTGGGGGCCTGTGAGATCACAGCTCTGGCCATTGGGGATCCCTGGCAACCAGAACCTGAGGGATGCCCCTCCGATGCTGCCTGAGGCGCTCTCCATCTGGTCTCAGTTTGGGATGGTGAGTGAGACTGGAGGCCATGGGTGCCGATGATGTCACCGGGAAACTCCCAATTTGTGTGTTGATTTAAGCTTAACAAGGGTGGTTCTCAGCTGGTGAATCCTATTTGGTTGAGAAGCCTCAGCCTAAAGAGGTTCATAGGCGGGGCTTACTGGATTTGACACAACTTCTGCAGCCCAACACAAGGTCTGTGTAAGAGGAACTTTCCTGAACCCCACTCCACAACCAGGCAGGAGCCGGCTGGGTGGCATGTACCTGTAACCCTAGCAACTCCCGAGGCTGGGGCAAGAGGATCTCTTGAGCCCAGGAGTTCCAAACCAGCCTGGGAAACACAGTAAGGACTCATCTCTACAAAAAAATTAATAAAATTAGCCAGGCCTGGTGGTGTGTGCCTGTAAACCCAGCAACTTGGGAGGCTGAGAGGGAGGATTGCTTAAGCTTAGGAGGTCAAGGCTGCAGTGAGCTATGGTCACACCACTGCACTCCAGCCTGGGCAGCAGAGCAAGACCATATCTCTAAAAAAGAAAGAAAGAAAACTAGTATGTGACAATCAGGCAAGGTGCTCAACCCACAATCCCAACACCATCCTACCTTTTTAGCCCCTCCCACAATTTTATGTCATTGTCAATGTTCCCTTTTTATAACAATTACTTTAAAACCTCCCTTACTGTTACTGTATGCATAATATAACTGACCTACATATATTATGTATATGGAAGAAAAGCAATTTATAAAAACATAACTTAGGCCAGGCCCAGTGAGTGGCTCATGTGTGTAGTCCTGTCACTTTAGGAGGCCGAGGCACTTGAGGTCAGGGGTTCGAGACCAGCTACCATGGCCAACATGGTGAAACCCTGTCTCTATTAAAAATGCAAACATTAGCTGAGCATGGTAGCACACACCTGTAGTCTCAGCTACTCGGGAGGCTGAGGCACGAGAATCACTTGAACCTGGGAGTTGGAGGTTGCAGTGAGCCAAGATCATGCCACTGCACTCCAGCCTGGGCGACACAGTAAGACTCCATCTCAATAACAATAATAATAATAATAACATAACTTAAAATAATATGCTTTTAAAAGATTACATATTGGGTACAGTGTACACCGCTTAGGTGGATGGGTGCACCAAAATCTCAGAAATCACCACTAAAGAACTTATCTATGTAACCAAAAACCACCTGTACCTCAGAAACTATTGAAATAAAAGTTTAAAAATAGATATGTATGCTTTTAAATATGTAAATATGTAAATGCCCTGGCCCAAATATACTAGTAGAATTAATAAAATAGGTGCTTGCAGTTCTATATAGAATCATCATAAACATGTGTGTTATTTAGTAATGTGATGTTTTAGTTTTTCATTTTTTAGTTGACAATTATATATATTGATTGTGTACACGTTGTTTTGAAATAGGTATACATTACATATTTCAAACATAATCACTAATCAAGCGAATTAACATATTAACCTCACATGCTTTTCATTTTTGTTTTAGTGATGTTTTGGTGAGTCAAATACCATGAGCTATGTTGCCACTAGTGGTTTGAAATTCTGAAATCTCTTGGTAAAGTACAGAGCCAAACAGAACATATCTTTTCTTGATTTACATAGGAATCACAATACTAGAAAATGCAGTATAGGTTAAAACTGCAAAAATACTTGGTGTTTATATGTACACATATATACTGTATGTAAAATGGATTATTAAAGAGATAATTATTCATGGGTTTAAACTACAAGGCTGTTTGGAGAAGCAGTAGAAAGCCTGGCCATGACAAACCAAAATCGGCCCCTCCCCCAAACAAACCTCCCAATGAGAACCACTGATGTGGTTCTCAGGTGCAGAAAGAAAGTGATCCACCCAAGGCCACGCAACTTGTCAGCTCCCATGCCTGGCCTAGGCCTGTGACTTCTGACCCCAACTCAGTGCTCCCACCTGCACCAGGACATTTCAGACACTGCTGTTTGGAGTTCAAGGCTCCCTGGAGGTCCCTTTAGGGCGACCGCAGAAGCCCAGGGAAGCATCATACCCTTTTAACCAGAGCCATTCCATGTTTATATATTTGGTTAAAAAAAATGTGTAAAATAATTGCTAATAATTTGGGGGCATTTGCCATGTGCCAGACACCTCTGGAGATATTACATTGAGTTTCCGTAACCACCCTGTGGAGCAAGCTTTAGGAGCCCTTTTTACAGATAAGGAAATGGAGGCTGAGGGACCTAAGGCCATATAGCCCCAAGTCTCTCTGATCTGAGTCTGAGCCCCTTCCATTCTGCAGGCTGTCTCCCCACACCCTGTTTAGAGGTTGGGCTTCCTTGTCAGTTTTATTTGGAAAAAAAAAAAAGCTATTGGAATGGGAAAAGATGTTTGTGACTGGATGTGGTGGCTCACGCCTATAATTTCAGCACTTTGGGAGGCGGAGGCAGAAGGATCGCTTGACCTCAGAAGTTTGAGACCAGTCTGGGGAATATGGTGAAACCCCATCTCTGCAACAGCAACAAAAAAACTGTGTGTGGTGACATGTGCCTATAGTCCCAGCTACTTGAGAGGCTGAGATGGAGGATTACTTGAGCCCAAGGTGGAGGTTGCAGTGAGCTGAGACCATACCACTGCACTCCAGCCCGGGCGACAGACCTGTCTCAAAAAACAAAACAAAACAAAAAAAAAGGTTTTGCTGTGAAACAGCAGCCCCATGGAGGCGACTTCAGCAGGCCCTGGGTCATTCGGTTGGGGGTGTTTGGACACACTTGGTCTTCCCAATCTCCTAGGAGAGGCCAGTGTTGAAGTAGCCGCCTCTATAGAGCTGCAGACCAGAACCCACTTTGTTTATAAAAAGCACGCAACCAATCAGTCGTTGCAGAAAAGATAGCAAAAAGAATGAGATCAGGCCGGGTGCAGTGGCTCACGCCTGAAATCCCAGCACTTTGGGAGGCCGAAGCTGGTGGATCACTTGAGGTCAGGAGTTTGAGGCCAGCCTGGCCAACATGGTGAAACCCCGTCTCTACTAAAATTACAAAAATTAGCCAGGCATCGTGGCACGTGCCTGTAATCCCAGCTACTCGGGAGGCTGAGGCAGGAGAATCACTTGAACCCGGGAGGGGGAGGTTGCAGTGAGCCCAGATTTTGCCATTGCACTCCAGCCTGGGTGACAGAGCAAGACTCTGTCTCAAAAAAAAAAGAAAAGAATGAGATCAAAACCACCCATAATCTGCCCTCTTGATGAGGTGGCTATTAACAGACAGTGATTAACTTTCCAGACTATATATGAACAATGAATTTATTCATATAGTTCATTTATCTATTTATGGAGATTACATTTAATAAAATGTATATCATGGAAAACGTTCTATTTTATAATTTTATGTAACTTGATAATGTATATTTACATATTGCTAACAGGATGGGATAAGAGCACACTCTAGACACAATCTGATGAACCTTATTTGGCCAAGTGGAGGATGGGTGTGTCTCCTCCTTTCCCAGGTGCCAAAACCCCAGTTCTTTTATTTATAATGACAATGACTGACTTTGAACTCCACCTAACAACTCACTAAGTCCTCTCCAGCTATTCTCTCTTTTATTTTTTTTGAGATGGAGTCTTGCTCTGTTGCCCAGATTGGAGTGCAGTAGCACAATCTCGGCTCACTACAACCTGTGCCTCCCGGGTTCAAGTGATTCTCCTGACTCAGCCTCCTGAGTAGCTGGGATTACAGGCACCTGCCACTATGCCCGGCTAATTATTGTATTTTTAATGGAGACAGGATTTCGCCATGTTGGCCAGACAGGTCTCAAACTCCTAACCTCAGGTGAGCCACTTGCCTCGGCCTCCCAGCTGGGATTACAGGCGTGAACCACTGTGCCAGCCCCATTCTCTCTTTTAATCCTAGCACTCACTCTGGGAGGTCAGTCTATGTTGCCTAATTATCCTCATTTTATTGAGAAGGAAATTCAAGTTCAAAGAGGCTCCTTGACTTGCCAGCTTGATCCTGTGTCCTCCCAACCAGCCATCGCCTCCTCTTTGTAGTTTGTCGGGTACAGCCTGCATGCTCCAGGCAAGTGACTTCTCAGCACAGCCGCGGGCCTCTGGCTGACACCTCTGGCCTCTGTGCAGGGCCAGGGATGTGGGCAGAGCCGCAGGCAGCTGCCAGGAGCCAGACTCTGCCCAGCGCCCTGGGGATCCCCTCTTGCCAGCACCTGAAATGCCTGATTCGTCACTTAGCAACTGCTGGTGGCGTCAACAGTAAAGGGCTGTGATCCTGTTTCAGAGCCTCTGAGGTCTTCCAAAGGTTTTTGCTCTTTCTAATGCCAATTAGATACTCCTGAGGCCAATATCAACCTTGTAGGGCACAGGCAGGGGCTGGACCACTCAGCACCCTCCCTACTCCCCTGGCCTTGGTGGGCCCTGACTTTGCAGCTGGCCCTGAGCTCAGGGAACCCAGAGGGTAGTCTGCTCCTCCCAGGCCTCCTCCCAGGGTGTCAGGGTGTGAGGAGTCAGATCTGGGGCACTCCTAACATTCTAATCCACCCAGGATTCTGGCAGGTGCCAAGTCTCTGGTATCAGGGGAAATGACCTCAGAGCTTTGGATGTGGCTGGCAGGCCACTGTCCAGACTTAAAGGTCTCCCAGCAGGCACCTGTCACCTGAGCTGGGAGGTCTCTTGTCCCTCCCCTGCCTCAGACCTTCCAGAAGACAGCTGAGGCTCCTGGGAGAGAAGGTAGACTTCTAGCACAAGATGAGACCTTGGAATTTCAAAGCCCCTTTTATGAATTCTTGGTTCTCTAAAGTCCAGGCCGGGCACGGTGGCTCATGCCTATAATCCTAGCACTTTGGGAGGCCAAGGTGGGCAGATCACTTGAGGTCAGGAGTTTGAGACTAGCCCGGCCAACATGGTGAAACCCTGTCTCCACAAAAAACACAAAAATTACCCAGGCATGGAGGTGGGCGCCTGTAATCCCAGCTACTCAGGAGAGTGAGGCAGGAGAATCGCTTGAACCTGTGAGGTGGAGGCTGCAGTGAGCTGAGATCACGTCACTTCACTCTAGCTTGGGCAACAGAGTGAGACCCTGTCTCAAAAAATAGATATCTATATGTCTACATATAGATGTATATAATAAAGGCTGAAAACCAGCTCTCCTCTTGGGCCAGTGGAGAAGTGAACCTGCCGTGTACTGCATGGGCTTGGGGGCCCTGAGGAAGACCTTCTCTTGCTCCCAGGTATTTATCACTACACCGCACAGTGGATGGAAAGTGAAATTAGGACCACTCTTCACGCTGCCACTAGCCGTGGCCTTCACCTCCTTCCCTTCCCTCAAACCTGTGAGGAGTGCGGAACTGCTCCATCACGTCCATTTTCACACATGAGGAATCCCAGGTTCGGAAAGGTTATTTGTGATTCATCCCAAGCCAGCGACCAAAATTGGTCAGGGCAGAGCTCAATCCCAAAGGCAGGTTTTCCGTTTCCACCATAACCCAAAGCATTCAGCCATTCTCCAGCCATGCTCCTTTCATAAAGGAGTCACACGCACGTAAGTGTGTTCATTTGGAAATTCTTTGGTGGAGCTATTTATGTGCCCATTCATCACCAATATTTTTTTTTAAATTAATTACTATTTTTTTTTTTTTTGAGACAGAGTCTTGCTGCGATGCCCAGGCTGGAATGCTGTGGCGCGATCTTGGCGCACTGCAACCTCCACCTCCCTGATTCGTGATTCTCTTACCTCAGCCTCCTGAGTAGCTGGGATTACAGGCACCCGCCACCATGTCTGGCTAATTTTTGTATTTTTTAGTAGAGACGGGGTTTCACCATATTGGCCAGGCTGGTCTGGAACTCCTGACTTCAAGTGATCCACCTGCCTTGGCCTCCCAAAGTGCTGGGATTATAGGCATGAGCCACCAGGCCTAGCCCATCACCAGTATTTATTAAGCACTTTCTTTTTTTATTTTTATATTTTGACCTCTACAAAATGATGTGGGGTGTGTGTGTGTGTGTGTGTGTGTGTGTGTTTTAAGAGACAGGATCTTGCTTTCTTGCGCAGGTGGAAGTTTAGTGGTGTGGTCACAGCTCACTGCAGTCTTGACTTCCTGGGCTCAAGCGATCCTCCCGTTATAGTTCTCAGTCTCCCAAAGTAGCTGGGACCACAGATGCACACAACCATGTACAGCTAATTTTATTTTGTAAATTTTTTATAGAGACAGGGTATCACTATGTTGCCCAGGCTGTTGCTGAACTCCTGGGCTCAAGCAATCCTCTGCCTCAGCCTCCCAAAGTGCTGGGATTACAGGCGTGAGCCACTGTGCCCAGTTTATTTAGCACATTCTGTGAGCCCAGCTCTTGGCTGGAGACTGTGGGGAACTCCAAGGTGAAAACGGTCTAGTTCCTGCTTGAGAAGGAGAAGGAGGTGTGGATTAAGGAGAAAAGGAAGACAGGTCGTGAAGACAGACCTACAGGGAAAACGATGGGCTGGAGGAGGGGACGGCCAGCACATCCCAGGGGCACTGTCTGTGGGCTGGGGCTCCTGGGGGCTTCCTGGAGGAGGACTGGGGAAAAGGGGCTCTGTTTGGAAGCTGTGATGACCCTTGAGAGTCTTGATGGACGCAACAGCCAAGATCCCCCAGCTCCCAGTTGGCAGAGGTGCAGGCTGGGGCTGAGGCTGTGCTCAGAGTCCCCTCGTGCCTAGAAGGTGTGTGGAGACAGAGCCTGGAGGAAGCTGCAGTGCACACATCCCCTGCTTGGTGGAGTGGAGAACCCATCCTGGGCATCCCTGGCTCAGCTCTGAAGATCAGAGCACAGTTGGTCCCCCGTTCAGGGCCCCAGCCAAGCCCCCCGGGGAGGGACAGCCCTTCAGAAGCCCTTTCCTTCCCTGCAGGCACATGTGGGTGCTTTTCCCAAAAGCCGGGGTAGAACCACCTCTCTCTTTGGAGAAAGTTCTTCCATGGTAACTGCTAACACAGCAGGGCTCAGGGATCAGCGGACCCTCGACAAAAGTGAAGTAAGGTCACAGAGTGCAGCAGGGTTAAGCCCCCTGTGGACCAGGCTGGCCCTGCCACTTACCAGCTTTGGGGATTTTGGGCAAATCACTTAATGCTCTGAATTTCAGTTTCTCCTCTGTAAAATACAGTTGTGTCTGCCTTATAGGGTGGTTGTGAGTTTTTCTTTTTCAAATCTTTCTTTTTTTAATTTTTTTGAGACAGGGTCTTGCTCCATCACTCAGGCTGGAGGGCAGTGGTGCCGTTATGGCTCACTGTACCCTCAAATTCCTGGGCTCAAGCAATCCTCCTCTCTTAGTCTCCCAAAGGGTTGGGATTACAGGTGTGCACCACCACACCTGGCTAATTTTTAAAAATCTTTTGTAGATATAGGGTCTTGCTATATTGCCCGGGTTGCCCTCAAACTGCTAGCCTCAAGTGATCTTCCTGCCTCAGCCTCCAAAAGGTTTGGGATTACAGGTGTGAACCACCACACCCAACCAGCGAATTTTTCATGAGATGATGTCTATTAAGTGACCAGCACACAGTAGGCCCTCACAAGGCAGCAGTTACCTAGCCACGTAGATCACACATATCCAGCACTCTGGAAATGTCTTAAGAATGAGTCAAACACTTTTCCTTTTTCTTTTTGTCTGCCAATATTTATTCTTTACCTAGAAAGCTAGTAGAGATCAGAAAGCTACAATGCTTGGAAACAAGCCACCCTGGGCTGGAAGGTGGGGGCGTGACTGCTGTGTCCTTTGTGGGGTTGATCTGTCGGAGCTGAGTGTGAAGCCTGGACAGTGAGCGGCTCACCTGGAACCCCCAGGACAGCTCTCCAGGGGGACTGAGTTAATGGGCTTTTCAGTTACTTGCCCTTTCTAATTCCAGTACATTCTCATTTAAAAATACCTTAAAAGTAACAAATGATCATTAAAACAAGGGCTTATATTGAGCTTATGATATAACAAGTGCTGTTCTAATATGTCTCTTTCTCTTTTTTAAGACATAGTCTTGCTCTATAAAAGAAGACCTTCAAAAATGAAAGAATATACTATGTTGAGGATTGAAATACTCAGTATTGTTTTTGTTTTTGTTTGTTTTTTGAGCCAAAGTCTCACTCCATCAACCAGGCTGGAGGGCAGTGGTGTGATCTGGCCTCACTGCAACCTCCACCTCTTGGGTCCAAGCGATTCTCTTGCCTCAGCCTCCCACAAAGCTTGAATTACAGGCGTGTGCCACCATACCCTGCTAATTTTTGTATTTTTTAGTAGAGACAGGATTTCACCATGTTGACCAGGCTGCTCTCAAACTCCCGGCCTCAAGTGATCTGCCTGCCTCATCCTCCCAAAGTGCTGGCAGGTATGAGCCACCACGCCCAACCTAATATGTCTGAATTTGTTCATCTGCATGATAGTTTTACAACATAGGTACTATTATTTTCCACCTTTTATGGATAAGTAAACTGAGGCACAGAGAGTTTAAATAACTTGCCCAGAGTCAACCAGCTAAGAAGTAATACAGTGGGGACATGAGCACCGGCAATCTGGCTCTAGAATCCCACTCTTAATCACTAGATGATCACATCTTATTGTCTGTATATGTCTTTTTTTTAATGACTCCAGAGTGAGGGTCTCACTCTGTTGCCTTGGCTGGAGTGCAGTGGTATGATCATGGGTCACTGAAGTCTCGACCTCCTGGGATCAGGTGATCCTCCCACCTCAGCCTCGCAAATAGCTGGGACCACAGACACATGCCACCATGCCTGGCTTCCTT
The DNA here is from genome assembly GCF_028885655.2 of Pongo abelii. Taxonomy (NCBI): domain Eukaryota; kingdom Metazoa; phylum Chordata; class Mammalia; order Primates; family Hominidae; genus Pongo; species Pongo abelii. The sequence continues at coordinate 47,667,579 of NC_072003.2, forward strand.
TCTTTTTTTAAAAAAAATTTTGGAGACCGGGTCTCACTCTGTTGCCCAGACTGGAGTACGGTGGCACAGCCACAGCTCACTGCAGCTTCAACCTCCCAAGCTCAGGTGACTGCCCACCTCAGTTTCCCGAGTAGGTGGGACTACAGGTGTGTACAGTCATGCTCGTCTACTTTTTAAATTTTTTTTTTTTTTTTTTTTGCAGAGATGGGGTTTCACCATGTTGCCCAGGCTGGTCTCAGACTCCCTGCCTCGGCCTCCCAAAGTGCTGGGATTACAGGTGGGAGCCACCATGCCTGGCCTTATATATTTCTTATGGTACATATATGTAAAAATACAGGAAAGTAAAAATAAGTTAAAGATAACCTATATTCTTAATATCCAAAGATAATTGTTGTTACTAACAGTGCAATGAAAAGTTACACACATAACATTTGAAGCAAGACAAACTCATGTTTGAATTCTGGCTTCACTGTTTTTGGGCAGTGTGACCTTGGTGTAGAAAACAGATAAAAATACTTTCATAATCTTGGAGGAGGGAAGATCTTTCTTGACAATGATACCGAAGACAGACAACAGTGAAAAAAAAATGGACGGATGTTACATATGAAATTAAGAACTTCTAGATGTTATGACAGAGAACAAAACGAAATGTAAAGTCAAATGGCAAACAGAAAAAATACTTGCTTTATATGTAATAGAAACACATATATGAAGGACTATTTAAAAATCAATAAGAAGTAGACCTCACTAAAAATGACAGTTTCTGCCAAAGAACTACAAATAGCCAATAAACGTATATTCAAATGTATGAATAACCAAAAGAATAATTAAAATGATGAGATGTGATTTTCATACATCAGATTTGGCAGGGATTAAAATGACTGACAATAGCTGGGAGTGATGGTGTGCACCTGTAGTCCCAGTTGCTGGGGAGGCCAAGGTGGTCATGTCGAGGTCAGCCTGAGCAACAGAGTGAAACACCATCTCAAAACCAAAACCAAAACCAAACCAAAACAAAAGGCTGACAATAACCAGTGTTGGCAAGAATGTAGACGCTCTCCTAGACTGTGGGTGGTAGGGGTTGGGGTGGGTGTGATAAATACAGCTTTTCAGGAGACACGTTGGTAACATGTATCTAAATCCTTTTCCATGTGCCCACCACTTGGCCTAATATTTCAACTTCAAATAACTTGTTTTTTTTTTTCAGTGGAGTCTCCCTCTGTTGCCCAGGCTAGAGTGCAGTGGTTCAATCTGGGCACACTGTAACCTCTGTCTCCCGGGTTCAAGTGATTCTTCTGCCTCAGCCTCCTGTGTAGCTGGGACCACAGGCGCCTGCCACTATGCTCAGCTAATTTTTGTATTTTTAGTAGAGATGGGGTTTCACCATGTTGGTCAGGCTGGTCTCGAACTCCTGACCTCAGGTGATGATTGCCTGCATCGCCCTCCCAAAGTGCTGGGATTACAGGTGTGAGCCATTGCGCCTGGCCACAGATAACTTATTCGAATGAAAGGATAAATCATCAAATGAGAATGATGTATATGCTTGAATAGTCACTGGAACATTTTTATAAAAGCAAAAAGCTGGAAACAACCTAAATGTCCTTTAAAAGGGGATTGTTAAGTAAAATACTGTAAAGTTATAAAATAGATTATTACATAGCTGTTAAAGGAGATACGGTGGATTTAAACATGCTGATGATAAAGGGAAAAGTCCACGAAAAAATTCAAAAAACAAGTTGGGGTATGTGATCTTATTTTTGAGTAACAGAGTCTTCTGACTGAGCCCTAACTTGGATTTTGATTTTGACTCTATACAACTGGTTTTCTGGAATTTGTAGGAGTTGAAATGTTTGACAGACTATTTTGTAAATATGCATGAGGTTTCTCTTGAAAACTCTAGCACAGTGTTGAGAAGATGGTGGAGATTTGTAAGCAGGGCTAGGACTCCAGCCTGTGTAAGAAAGGGACAAAGGTAAGATTTTTTTTGGTTATTTGTGCATCTATAAGTGTATTTGTAGATTTACCAAAGACTGATGTGTATAAGCTACATTCGTTAAAAAAAAAGCTTATTTAGGCCGGGTGCAGTGGCTCACACCTGTAATCCCAGCACTTTGGAAGGCCAAGATGAGAGGATTGCTTGAGTCCAGGGGTTCAAAAGCAGCCTGGGCAACTTAATGAGACCCCATCTGTACAAAAAAAACAAAAACAAAAACAAGCAACAAAAAACCCCACACTTATTTATTGAACATAAACATAGAGAAGGTATAACTTGATGAGTTTTCTCAAAGCGAGCACCCTCATGTGACCGCCAGTCAAATGTACAAATTTGTGGGAACCCGGAAGCTGGTCTCTTGCACCCTCAGCCACTTTTCTTCTCGGGGGACCACTCTTCTGACTTTTGACACCAGAAATGAGTTTGATTGTGTTTGAACTTTACATCAGTGGAACCATAAAGCATGGCCTCTTTTATGTTTAGCTTCTTTCACTCAACATTATGAAATGCAGCTGGGTGTACTAGCTGTCACTCATATTCCTTTCTGCATAGTATTTTATTGTACGAATATACACACATTGTTGATCTATTTTTCTGTTTATGACTATTTGGATTGTTTTCATCTTTGTCTATAAAAAACGATGTCACTGTAGATATTCTCACACATGACTTTTCGTGTGTAAATGTGCCAGTTTTATTAGGTATATACCTAGCTGGTGAAAGGATTTATTTACATTTAGCCTTTTTTTTTTTCTTTTTTGAGACAGAATCTCACTCTGTTGCCCAGGCTGGAGTGCAGTGGCACAATCCTGGCTCATTGCAACCTCTGCCTCCTGGATTCAAGTGATTCTCCTGCCTCAGCCTGCAGAGTAGCTGGGACTACAGGCACCCGCCACCACGCCCAGCTAATTTTTGTATTTTTAGTAGGACGGGATTTCACCATGTTGGCCAGGCTGGTCTCAAACTCCTGACCTCAAGTGATCCACCCATCTTGGCCTCCCAAAGTGCTAGGATTACAGGCGTGAGCCACTGTGCCTGGCCACTTACATTTGGCTTTGATAGTGCCAAACCATTTTCCAAAGTTGTACCAGATTACATTTCTACCAATGGTGTTTGGGAGTTTCAGTTCCACCACATATTTGCCAGCAAGTGACGTGTCATGTCAATTTTGAGTATACTGGTGGGTGGATATCTCACTGTGGTTTTAACTTGTGATTCACTGATGACTAATGAGGATTAACACTTTTTTAAACAAGTTTCTTGGCCATTTGTCTGGAACATCCTTTGTGTTCTAGACATTTGCTTTTTTTCTGTTGAGTTGTTAATCTTTTTCTTATGAATTTGCAGTTCTTTATGTGTTTTGAATATTAGATCTTTGTCAGTTATGTGTATTGCAAAAATATTTTAAAAAATATTTATTTATCTATTTGTAGAGAAAGGGTCTTCCTATGTTGTCCAGGCTGGTCTTAAACTCCTGGGCTCAAACGATCCCTCTGCCTTGACCTCTGAAAGTGTTGGGATGATAGGCATGAGCCACCATACCCAGATGCAAGAAATCTTTTCCCATTCCAATAGCTTTCCTTTTTACTCTCTTGATAGTTTGTTTGATAAACAGATACTCTTTAATATAGTACAATTTATCTACTTTTCTTTTATGATTTGTGCTTCTTTGTGTCCTGCTTAATACATTTTGCCTAAAATAAGGACATAAATATATTTTTCTACACCAGTTTCTAAAAGCTTTATTGTTTCACCTTTCACATTCAGAGCCTATCTGGATTTGATTTTTGTGTATGGTATGAGATAAGAGTCAAGATTCACTCTTTTTCCTATATGGTTATTCAGCTGACCCAGCACCACAAATTGGAAAGACCCATCTCTTACCCGCTGTGCTAACGTGTTATTTTTTGTCTTGTCTGTATATGTGTGTGCTGTTTCTGCACACTCTGTTATTTCACATTGGCCTGTTTGCCTGTCTTTGTATTAATACTGGGCTATTTTAGTTATTGCACAGTAGTACCCCCTTGTCTGCAGTTTCTCTTTCCATGGTTTATGTTACTCAAGGTACAGAACAATGATATATTTTGAGAAGGAGAGACCACATTTGCATAACTTTCATTCCAATATATTGTTATAATTGTTCTATTTTATTATTAGTTTTTGTTGTTAATCTCTTAATGGAACTAATTTGTAAGTCAAATTTTATTATAGGTATGTAACAGAAAAAAAACCCATAATATATATAGGTTTTGCTATTATCTGTGATTTCAGGCATCCACCAGGGGTCTTGACACATATCCCTCACAGATAAGAAGAAACTACTATGGTCCAAATCCTTCAACTTTGTTTTTATTTTTCAAGACTTTCCTAATTATTCTTGGCCGTTTGTATTTTCATATAAATTCTAGAATTGGTTTGTCCATTTCAACCTCCCTCATTCCCTTTCCCCCATACCCCTGCCACCACAAAAATCCGCTGGAATTTTAATTGTGATTGCTTTCAATCTATAGATCAAGTTAGGGAGAAGTGATATCTTAACAATACTATTTCTTTTCTTTCTTTTTTTCTTTTTTCTGAAACAGGGTCTCATTCTGTTGCCCAGGCTGGAGTGCAGTGGTACAACCCTGTCTCACTGCAACCTCCACCTGCTAGGTTCAAGCGATTCTCCTGCCTCAGCCTCCTGAGTAGCTGCGATTGCAGGTGCCCGCCACTATGCCCGACTAATTTTTGTATTTTTGGTAGAGATGGGGTTTCACCATGTTGGCCAGGCTAGTATTAAACTCCTGGCCTCAAGTGATCTACCTGCCTCAGCTTCCCAAACTGCTGGGATTACAGGTGTGAGCCACTGCCCCTAGCCAATACTGAGTATTTCGATCCTGAACATATCCTGAAATGATATCCTTTCATTTTTTAGGGTCTTCTTTTATAATCCTCCATAAAGTTGTACAATTTTTTGTGTAGAGGCTCTGTACAGTTTTGTTTCATTCATCCCTGTATATTTATGTCCTTGATGCTACTGTATATGATATTTAATTTTTTTCAATTTCTAATTAGGCAGAAATGCAATGAATTTTTAAAAATTTTGACCTTGTATCTAGTGACTTGTTAAATTCATTTATTAATGGTAGCAGGTTTTTTTTTTGGAGGCAGGGTCTCACTCTGTCACCGAGGCTGGAGTGCAGTGGTACGATCTCTGCTCACTGCAACCTCTGCCTCCTGGGTTCAAGCCATTCTCGTGTCTCAGCCTCCCGAGTACCTGGGATTACAGGCACACACCACCATGCCTGGATAATTTTTGTATTTTTAGTAGAGACGGGGTTTCACCATGTTGGCCAGGCTGGTCTTGAACTCCTGACCTCAAATGATTCGCCCACCTCAGCCTCCTAAAGTGCTGGGATTACAGGCATGGGCCACTGTACCCGGCCATGGTAGCAATTAATCTGTAGATTTGTTTAGATTTTCTAGGTCTATAATAATGTCATCTGTGTATTATAGCAATTTTAATTTCTTCCTTACTGATTCTTTTTTAAAATTTTTATTTTCATTTATTTAGTTATTTATTTATTTGTTTATTATTTTATTTATTTAAAATATTTTTGAGGCAGAGTCTCACTTTGTCACCCAGGCTGGAGTGTAGTGGCGCCATCTTGGCTCACTGCAGCCTTGACCTCCCGGGTTCAAGAGATCCTCCTGTCTCAGCTCCCTAAGTCTCAGCTACTTAGGGAGCTGAGACTACAGAGGCATGCCGTCACACCTGGCTAACTTACTGATTCTCAGACGTTTTATTTATCCTCTCCCTCCCCCTGTACATCTTCTCTTTTTCCTCCTCCTCATTTCTTTTTCTTCCTCTTTTTCTTGTTTGTAATTGTTTCACTGGCTAAGACCTCTACTACCATGTTAAAAAGAAGTGGTGACAATGGTCATCATTGTTCTAAACTCAGTGGAATGCTTTCAATATTTCATCATTAAGTATGATGTTTGCTGTAGAATTTTAAAATTTGAAGTGAAATTCACCTAACGTAACATTTAGGGCACTTGGTTATTCACAACACTGTGCAGTCACTACCTCTGTCTGGTCCAAAACATTTCTGTCATTCCAAAATAAACTCTGTTCCTATTCAGCAATTACACCCCATTCCCCCAAACCTCCCACCTCTGGCCACCACCAATCTGCATTCTGTTTCTATGGATTTATGTGTTCTGGATATTTCATATAAGTAAAATCATACATCTCTGGTCTTTTGTGTCTGACTTCTCTTACTTAGCACACTGTTTTCAAGATTCACTCACGTTGTAGCGCAAATCAGTACTTCATTCCTTTTTATGGCAGAATAATATTCCACCGTGTGTATGTACCACATTTGTTTATCCATTTAGATGTTGCTGGACATTGGATTGGTTTTGTCTTTTGGCACTGCAAATAGTGTTGCTATGAACACTCATGTACAGCAGTTTCTCCCTCCTGCCATCTATGGTTTTGTTTTCCATTGTTTCAATCACCCACTGTCCAAAAATATTAAATGAAAAATTCCAGAAATAAACAATTCATAAGTTTTTTTTTTTTTTGAGAGAGAGAGTCTTACTTTGTCATCCAGGTTGGAGTGCAGTGGCATGATAGCTGACTGCAACCTCCGCCTCCCAGGTTTGAGTGATTCTTGTGCCTCAGCCTCCAGAGTAGCTAGGATTACAGGCGTCTGCCACCATGCCCAGCTAATTTCTTTTTATATTTTTCGTAGAGACGGGGTTTTACCATGTTGGTCAGGCTGGTCTCGAACTCTCGACCTCAGGGCATCTGCCCGCCTCAGCCTCCCAACGTGCTGGGATTACAGGCATGAGCCACTAGGCTCAGCCAACAATTCATAATTTTTAAATTGTGTCCTGTTCTGAGTAGGATAATGAAATCTTGTGCTGTCTGGCTCTGTCCCATCTGGGATATGAATCATTCCTTTGTTCAGTTTATCCACGCTGTATTTACTACCTGCCCATTAGTTATCAACATCATCTTGTTTGCTCCTGACATCCAACCATCAACATCATCACAGCTTGATTATCCAGGATCGCCCAAAGCATATGATCCTCCTCACACATAATCAGAAGGTCTACAGCAGCCGAATGATACATCACAATGCCTGTCATTCACCTCTCCTCATCTCCTCACATAGGCATTTTAGCCTTTCACATCATAACAAGTAGAAGGGTAAGCACAACACAGTAAGATATTATGGGAGTGGAGGGAGAAGTAAAAAAAAAAACCTGTAGTGTATATGGGATTTGGTACAATCTGAGGTTTGAGGCATCCACCCGAAACCTTGGAAAGTATCACCTGCAGATAAGGGCGGACTACTGTATGAGGATTTTTTTTTTTTTGAGCCCGTTTTAAATTCTTTTAGGTGTGTATCTAGAGGTGGACTTGCTGGGTCATATGATAATTCTATGTTTAACTTTTTGAAGAACCACCAAACTGTTAAACAACAACCTGAACCATTTTACATTCCTACCAGAAATATATGAGGGTTTGAATTTCTCCACATTGTCACCAACACTTGTTATGTTCCACTTTAAAAAATTTTAGCCATTCTCTTGAATAGATTCTTTATCAAATTAAGAAAGTTTTCTTCTGGGACAGCATTACTTTGTAATATTCTTGACAAAACTGCATAATCTCAATCTAGCTATGGGAAAACATCAGAGAAATTTGCACTGAGAGACATTTCACAAAACAAAGTACTCTTCAAAAAGTGTTAAGGTCATAAAGACAAAGAAAGACTGAGGAACTGTTCCAGATTGGAGGAAAGTAAGTAGACATGGCAATTAAATGCTAGATGGGATCTTGGACTGGATCCTGGGTCAGAAAGGAACATTAATGGAAAATCTAGCAAACTTTTAAGAAGGTGGCTGGGCACGGTGACTCATGCCTGTAATCCCAGAACTTTGGGAGGCTGAGCCAGGCAGATCACCTGAGGTCTGGAGTTTGAGACCAGCCTGGCCAACATAGTGAAGCCCGTCTCTACCAAAATACAAAAATTAGCTGGGCGTGGTGGCACATGCCTGTAGTCCCAGCTACTTGTGAAGCTGAGGCAGGAGAATCGCTTGAACCCAAAAGGCAGAGGTTGCAGTGAGCTGAGATTGTGTCACTGCACTCCAGCCTGGATGACAGAGTGAGACTCTGTCTCAAAAAATATATATATATATAAAATATTTATATATATAATATATTTTAATATATTTATATATTATATATTTATTATATATTTATTATATATTATATAAATTTATAAATATATTTATAATTTTAAAATTATATATAATATTTATATATTATATATAATTATATATATAATAAAATTATAAATATATTTATAAATTTACAAATATACAAATATATAAATATAGTATATAAGTATAGTATATATATAATTATATATAATTATAATATAGATATATATTTATAGATAAGTAGATATATAGATATATTTATATATGTAAAATATATAAATATATATTTTTTATATATAAATTTTAAGAAGGTCTGTTAGTTAATCATATTTCATCAATGTTAATTTCCCAGTTTCAAGAATTGTACTACAGTTATATAAAAGGGTAAGATCAGGGGAAGTTGGGTGAAGAATATACAGAAACTTTGCACTATTTTTGCAACTTTTTTGTAAGTCTTAATTAATATTTTAAAGTAAAAAAAAGTTCCCTTCTATTACTAGTTGCTATGTATTTGTTGTGAATGAGATTAAATTTTGGTAAATGCTTTTTCTGTATCTATTGATATTATTATGCAATTTTCTCCTTTATTCTAGTAATACACTGAGTTATTGTGATTGCTATTTTTTCTTTAGGATTTTTTTTGTCCATCTATGTTTCTCAGAAAGATTGGTGATAGTTTTCCTTTGCCATAATGTCCTTGTCAGATACGGGGATTAAGGTTATGTGATCACCTATAGTATACATTGGGAAATGTTTCTTCATCTATTTTCCAAGGGAACCTATGTACAATTGGTGTTATTTCTTCTTTAAATACTTGCCATATTCACCAAGAGAGCTATCTGGTCTTGGAATTTTGACTGAAGGAAGATTTTCCAAATATAGATTCCATTATTTTCAGTAAATATGGCACTTTTCATATCTTGTTTTTTCCTTGTGTCAATTTTGTTTAGTTGTGTTTTTCTGGAAATGTGTCTATTTCACTTAAAATTTAAAGTTCACTGTCATAGCGTTATTCATAATATTATTATCTTTCTAATATGTGGGATCTGTAATGATGCTCCCATTTGTTTCTGTTATTGGTAATTTGTGTCTTCTCTATTTTTATTCTTGATCATTCCTGCTAGGGTCTTATACATTTAAGTTTTTGATGCTATTTATTGTATATTTGTTTTCAACTTTATTATTACCTGTTGTTATCAATACTATTTTTTTCTCCCACTTTGTTTGTATTTAATTTACTATTTTCTTTTCTTTTTTTTATTATTATACTTTAAGTTCTAGGGTACATGTGCACAACGTGCAGGTTTGTTACATATGTATACATGTACCATGTTGGTGTGCTGCACCCATTAACTCGTCATTTACATTAGGTATATCTCCTAATGCTATCCCTCCCCCTCCCCCCACCCCACAACAGGCCCCAGTGTGTGATGTTCCCCTTCCTGTGTCCAAGTGTTCTCATTGTTCAGTTCCCACCTATGAGGGAGAACATGTGGTGTTTGGTTTTTTGTTCTTGCAATAGTTTGCTGAGAATGATGGTTTCCAGCTTCATCCATGTCCCTACAAAGGCCATGAACTCATCCTTTTTTATGGCTGCTTCGTATTCCATAGTGTATATGTGCCACATTTTCTTAATCCAGTCTATCACTGATGGACATTTGGGTTGGTTCCAAGTCTTTGCTATAGTGAATAGTACTGCAATAAACATATGTGTGTGTGCCTTTATAGCAACATGATTTCTAATCCTTTGGGTATATACCCAGTAATGGGATGGCTGGGTCAAATGGTATTTCTAGTTCTAGATCCTTGAGGAATTGCCACACTGTCTTCCACAATGGTTGAACTAGTTTACAGTCCCACCAACAGTGTAAAAGTTTTCCTATTTCTCCACATCCTCTCCAGCACCTGTTGTTTCCTGACTTTCTAATGATCGCCATTCTAACTGGTGTGAGATGGTATCTCATTGTGGTTTTGATTTGCTTTCTCTGATGGCCAGTGATGATGAGCATTTTTTCATGTGTCTGTTGGCTGCATAAATGTCTTCTTTTGAGAAGTGTCTGTTCATATCCTTCACCCACTTTTTGATGGGGTTGTTTGTTTTTTTCTTGTAAATTTGTTTGAGTTCTTTGTAGATTCTGGATATTAGCCCTTTGTCAAATGAGTAGATTGCAAAAATTTTCTCCCACTCTGTAGGTTGCCTGTTCATTCTGATGGTAGTTTCTTTTGCTGTACAGAAGCTCTTTAGTTTAATTAGATCCCATTTGTCAATTTTGGCTTTTGTTGCCATTGCTTTTGGTGTTTTAGACATGAAGTCCTTGCCCATGCCTATGTCCTGAATGGTATTGCCTAGGTTTTCTTCTAGGGTTTTTATGGTTTTAGGTCTAACATGTAAGTCTTTGATCCATCTTGAATTAATTTTTGTATAAGGTGTAAGGAAGGGATCCAGTTTCAGCTTTCTACATATGGCTAGCCAGTTTTCCGAGCACCATTTATTAAATAGGGAATCCTTTCCCCAATTCTTGTTTTTCTCAGGTTTGTCAAATATCAGATGGTTGTAGATGTGTGGTATTATTTCTGAGGGCTCTGTTCTGTTCCATTTGTCTATATCTCTGTTTTGGTACCAGTACCATGCTGTTTTGGTTACTGTAGCCTTGTAGTATAGTTTGAAGTCAGGTAGTGTGATGCCTCCAGCTTTGTTCTTTTGGCTTAGGATTGTCTTGGCAATGCGGGCTCTTTTTTGGTGCCATATGAACTTTAAAGTCGTTTTTTCCAGTTCTGTGAATAAAGTCATTAGTAGCTTGATGGGGATGGCATTTAATCTATAAATTACCTTGGGCAGTATGGCCATTTTCACGATATTGATTCTTCCTATCCATGAGCATGGAATGTTCTTCCATTTGTTTGTATCCTCTTTTATTTCCTTGAGCAGTGGTTTGTAGTTCTTGAAGACGTCCTTCACATTCCTTGTAAGTTGGATTTCTAGGTATTTTATTCTCTTTGAAGCAATTGTGAATGGGAGTTCACTCATGATTTGGTTCTCTGTTTGTCTGTTATTGGTGTATAAGAATGCTTGTGATTTTTGCACATTGATTTTGTATCCTGACACTTTGCTGAAGTTGCTTTTCAGCTTAAGGAGATTTTGGGCTGAGACAATGGGGTTTACTAAATATACAATCATGTCATTTGCAAACAGGGACAATTTGACTTCCTCTTTTCCTAATTGAATACCCTTTATTTCTTTCTCCTGCCTGATTGCCCTGGCCAGAATTTCCAACACTATGTTGAATAGGAGTGGTGAGAGAGGGCCTCCCTGTCTCGTGCCTTTTCAAAGGGAATGCTTCCAGTTTTTGCCCATTAAGTATGATATTGGCTGTGGGTTTTTCATAAATAGCTCTTATTATTTTGAGATACATTCCATCAATACCTAATTTATTGAGAGTTTTTAGCATGAAGGGCTGTTGAATTTTGTCAAAGGCCTTTTCTGCATCTATTGAGATAATCATGTGGTTTTTGTCTTTGGTTCTGTTTATATGCTGGATTACGTTTATTGATTTGCATATGTTGAACCAGCCTTGCATCCCAGGGATGAAGCCCACTTGATCATGGTGGATAAGCTTTTTGATGTGCTGCTGGATTGAGTTTGCCAGTATTTTATTGAGGATTTTTGCCTCGATGTTCATCAGTGATATTGGTCTAAAATTCTCTTTTTTGGTTGTGTCTCTGCCAGGCTTTGGTATCAGGATGATGCTGGCCTCATAAAATGAGTTAGGGAGGATTCCCTCTTTTTCTATTGATTGGAATAGTTTCAGAAGTAATGGTACCAGCTCCTCCTTGTATGTCTGGTAGAATTCAGCTGTGAATCCATCTGGTCCTGGACTTTTTTTGGTTGGTAGGCTATTAATTATTGCCTCAATTTCAGAGCCTGTTATTGGTCTATTCAGGGATTCAACTTCTTCCTGGTTTAGTCTTAGGAGGGTGTATGTGTCCAGGAATTTATCCATTTCTTCTAGATTTTCTAGTTTATTTGTGTAGAGGTGTTTATAGTATTCTCTGATGGTAGTTTGTATTTCTGTGGGATTGGTGGTGATATCCCCTTTATCATTTTTATTGCGTCTATTTGATTCTTCTCTCTTTTCTTCTTTATTAGTCTTGCTAGCGGCCTATCAATTTTGTTGATCTTTTCAAAAAACCAGCTTCTGGATTCATTGATTTTTTGAAGGGTTTTTTGTGTCTCTATCTCCTTCAGTTCTTCTCTGATCTTAGTTATTTCTTGCCTTCTGCTAGCTTTTGAATGTGTTTGCTCTTGCTTCTCTAGTTCTTTTAATTGTGATGTTAGGGTGTCAATTTTAGATCTTTCCTGCTTTCTCTTATGGGTATTTAGTGCTATAAATTTTCCTCTACACACTGCTTTAAATGTGTCCCAGAGATTCTGGTATGTTGTGTCTTTGTTCTCATTGGTTTCAAAGAACACATTTATTTCTGCCTTCACTTTGTTATGTACCCAGTAGTCATTCAGGAGCAGGTTGTTCAGTTTCCATGTAGTTGAGCGGTTTTGAGTGAGTTTCTTAATCCTGAGTTCTAGTTTGATTGCACTGTGGTCTGAGAGACAGTTTGTTATAATTTCTGTTTTTTTACATTTGCTGAGGAGTGCTTTACTTCCAACTATGTGGTCAATTTTAGACTAAGTGCAGTGTGGTGCTGAGAAGAATGTATATTCTGTTGATTTGGGGTGGAGGGTTCAGTAGATGTCTATTAGGTCCACTTGGTGCAGAGCTGAGTTCAATTCCTGGATATCCTTGTTAACTTTCTGTCTTGTTGATCTGTCCAATGTTGACAGTGGGATGTTAAAGTCTCCCATTATTATTGTGTGGGAGTCTAAGTCTCTTTGTAGATCTCTAAGGACTTGCTTTATGAATCTGGGTGCTCCTGTATTGGGTACATATATATTTAAGATAATTATCTCTTCTTGTTGAATTGATCCCTTTACCATTATATAATGGCCTTCTTTGTCTCTTTTGATCTTTGTTGGTTTAAAGTCTGTTTTATCAGAGACTAGGATTGCAACCCCTGCCTTTTTTTGTTTTCCATTTGCTTGGTAGATCTTCCTCCATCCCTTTATTTTGAGCCTATGTGTGTCTCTGCACGTGAGACCCATCTCCTGAATACAGCACACTGATGGGTCTTGACTCTTTATCCAATTTGCCAGTCTGTGTCTTTTAATTGGAGCATTTAGCCCATTTACATTTAAGGCTAATATTGTTATGTGTGAATTTGATCCTGTCATTATGATGTTTGCTGGTTATTTTGCTCATTAGTTGATGCAGTTTCTTCCTAGCATCAATGGTCTTTACAATTTGGCATGTTTTTGCAGTGGCTGGTACCAGTTGTTCCTTTCCATGTTTAGTGCTTCCTTCAGGAGCTCTTGTAGGGCAGGCCTGGTGGTGACAAAATCTCTCAGCATTTGCTTGTCTGTAAAGGATTTTATTTCTCCTTCACTTATGAAGCTTAGTTTGGCTGGATATGAAATTCTGGGGTGAAAATTCTTTTCTTTAAGAATGTTGAATATTGGCCCCCACTCTCTTCTGGCTTGTGGAGTTTCTGCCAAGAGATCCATTGTTAGTCTGATGGGTTTCCCTTTGTGGGTAACCCGACTTTTCTCTCTGGCTGCCCTTAACATTTTTTCCTCCATTTCAACTTTGGTGAATCTGACAATTATGTGTCTTGGAGTTGCTCTTCTCGAGGAGTATCTTTGTGGTGTTCTCTGTATTTCCTGAATTTGAATGTTGGCCTGCCTTGCTAGGTTGGGGAAGTTCTCCTGGATTATATCCCGAATAGTGTTTCCCAACTTGATTCCATTCTCCCCATCACTTTTTCAGGTACACCAATCAGACATAGATTTGGTCTTTTCACATAGTCCCATATTTCTTGGAGGCTTTATTCGTTTCTTTTTACTCTTTTTTCTGTAAACTTCTCTTCTCGCTTCATTTCATTCATTTGATCTTCCATCACTGATATCCTTTCTTCCAGTTGATGGAACTGGCTACTGAAGCTTGTGCATTCATCATGTAGTTCTTGTGCCATGGTTTTCAGCTCCATCAGGTCATTTAAGGACTTCTCTACACTGGTTATTCTAGTTAGCCATTCGTCTAATCTTTTTTCGAGGTTTTTACCTTCTTTGCGTTGGATTCGAATTTCCTCCTTTAGCTCGGAGAAGTTTGATTGTCTGAAGCCTTCTTCTCTCAACTCGTCAAAGTCATTCTCCGTCCAGCTTTGTCCCGTTGCTGGCGAGGAGCTGCGTTCCTTTGGAGGGGGAGAGGCACTCTGATTTTTAGAATTTTCAGCTTTTCTGCTCTGTTTTTTCCCCATCTTTGTGGTTTTATCTACCTTTGGTCTTTGATGATGGTGACATACAGATGGGGTTTTGGTGTGGATGTCTTTTCTGTTTGTTAATTTTCCTTCTATCAGTCAGGACCCTCAGCTGCAGGTCTGTTGGAGTTTGCTGGAGGTCCACTCTAGACCCTGTTTGCCTGGGTATCAGCAGCAGAGGCTGCAGAACAGTGAATATTGCTGAACAGCAAATGTTGCTGCCTGATTGTTCCTCTGGAAGCTTCGTCTCAGAGGGGTACCTGGCCGTGTGAGGTGTGCCCAGTGTGCCCCTACTGGGGGGTGTCTCCCAGTTAGGCTACTCGGGGGTCAGGGACCCACTTGAGGAGGCAGTCTGTCCATTCTCAGATCTCAAATTCTGTGCTGGGAGAACCACTACTCTCTTCAAAGCTCAGTTGAAAATGCAGAAATCACCCGTCTTCTGCTTCGCTCACGCTGGGAGCTGTAGACTGGAGCTGTTCTTATTCGGCCTTCTTGGAACGCCCCCAGGTTTTTTTTTTTTTTGAGACAGTTTCACTCTTGTCACCCAGGCTGGAGTGCAATGGCGTGACCTCAGTTCACTGCAACCTCTGCCTCCTGGGTTCAAGCGATTCTCCTGCCTCAACCTCCTGAGTAGCTAGAATTACAGGTGCATGCCACCATGCCTGGATAATTTTTTGTATTTTTAGTAGAGATGGGGTTTCACTATGTTGGCTAGGCTGATCTCGAACTCTTGACTTTGTGATCCACCCACCTCGGCCTCCCAAAGTGCTGGGAGTGCAGGCGTAAGCCACCATGCCCAGCCTTAATTTACTATTTTTTAACTATTATCTGGAAATATGGATAACTGATTTTTGGTACTTTTCTTCTTACATATATATTTGAAGCTATAAAATTTTCTCTAAACATGCCTAAGCAGCAGCCCAGAAGTATTGAGATGCCATTTTTATATTATAATTCTCTTCAACACGTTGTCTAATTTTTATTGTAATTTTTCTGACCCATGGGTCATTGTGAAGTGTATTGCTTAATTTGTAAAGTTTTGGGGAGTTTTTCTGGTTTTCTTTCTGTAATTCATATTTAGCTTATTTCTATTGTAGTCAGAGATACATGCTCTATGTGACTTTAATCCTCTGAAATTTGTTGAGACTTTGCTTTATGGCCAAGCATACATTCACTTTTTAAATTTTTCCATGGGCATTTGAAAAGAATACATATAATTTAGTTGAGTTCAGTGTTCTTTTTATTTTTTATTTTTTGAGACAGAATCTTGCTTTGTCAGCCAGGCTGGAGTGCAGTGGCACGATCTCAGCTCATTGCAACCTCTGCATCCTGGCTTCAAGGGATTCTCCTGCCTCAGCCTCCTGAGTAGCTGGGGTTACAGGTGCGCACCACCATGCCTGGATATTTTTTGTATTTTTAGTAGAGAAGAGATTTTGCCATGTTGGCCAGGCTGGTCTCAAACTCCCGGCCTCAAGTGACCCGCCTACCTCAGCCTTCCAAAGTGCTGGGATTACTGGCATGAGCCACCACACCTGGCCAAGATCATCTTTTATAACCAGATAGTTTTCAAAATCTAGATTTACAATCTTTGTCTTCTAATTTACATATTTTGTCCATTTACACTCAACATAGCTATGATATATTGAGATTTTACTCTCTTTTCTCTGTAGCTAAATGATTTAATGTTGATTTTTATTTTTTTCTTCTTTTCTCTTGGATTGATCAATATTTTCAATATATTTTCCTTCATTTTTAGCTTAGTAGTTATACCTTATTTTGTTCTTCTTTAACGGGTTGCCCTAGAGATTATAACATGTATCCTTGACTTATTGGAATCTCATATAGATTAGTACTTTTACATTTTCTAGATAATGCAAGGTCCTTAGAACATTTTAACTCCATTTACTTCATCCTTCTCTTTATGCTACTATTGTCCTATAGCTTATGTTTGGGGTTCTGTTGTTAGGTGCATGTATGCTTGTAATTGTTATATTTTCCTGATGGATTAAACTTTTGTATCATTATAAAATGCTATTGTTTTTCTCTAGTACAAATTTTTGCCTTAAAGCTTATTTCTTTTGATATTAGTATAGCCATACTAGCTGTGCTTTGGCTAATGTTTGCATGGTATACCTTTTTCTATTCCTTTATTTATTTATTTATTTATTTATTTTTGAGACAGAGTCTCACTCTGTCACCCAGGCTGGAGTGCAGTGGCACCATCTTGGCTCACTGCAACCTCCAATTCCCAGGTTCAAGCGATTCTCATGCCTCAGCCTCCTGAGTAGCTGGAATTACAGATGTGTGCCACCATGCCCAGCTAATTTTTGTATTTTTAGTAGAGATGGGGTTTCACAATGTTGGCCAGGCTGGTCTCGAACTCCTGATGTCAAGTGAGCCACCCACCTCTGCCTCCCAAAGTACTGGGATTATATGGGTGTGAGCCACCGCACCCAGCCTATCCCTTTACTTTTAACTTATTGCATCTTTGAATCTAAAGAGTACTCTTGTATACAGCATAGAGTTGGATCATTTTTAAAAAAATCCATTATGCCCATTCTGCCTTTTGATCACAGTGTTTAAATCTATTTATATTTAATGTAATTACTAATAAGGTAGGGTTGACACCTACTGTTTTGTTATTTATTTTTAATATATTTTATGTCTTTTTGTTCCACTATTTTGCAGTTACTGCTGCCTTTGCATTGAAAAGATATTTTATAGTGTACTATTTTAATTCCTTTGTTCTTTTCTTTATTATTTTGTTTTGTTTTTAACTTATTTCTTAGTGGTAGCCCTGAAGATTACAATTAGCATCTTAATTTAAAAACAATCTAGTTTGGATCACTAACAACTTTATATCACTCTTACACAAAAACATTTCTTCAATATGGCTTCATTTCCTCCCCACTCCTTTGTGCTAGTATTGTCATACATGTTACATCTTTATACATTACAAGCCAATTAACATAGTTTTATAATTATTGGCTTATGTGGTTGTCTTCTAAATTGGATAGGAAAAAAAGGATTACAAACAAAAATACATGTATACTCTCTTTTATATGTACTTATATAGTCACTTTAATTGGTGCTGTTTTTGTATTTTTTTTTTTTGACAGTCTCACTTGTCACCCAAGCTGGAGTGCAGTGGTACGATTGCGGCTCACTGCAACCTCCACCTCCTGGGTTCAAGCGATTCTCCTGCCTCAACCTCCCGAGTAGCTGGGATTACAGGTGTGCATCACCATGACCGGCTAATTTTTGTATTTTTAGTAGAGACAGGGCTTAGCCATGTTGGCCAGGCTGGTCTTGAACTCCTGATCTCAAGTGATCCACCTGCCTCAGCCTCCCAAAGTGCTGGGATGACAGATGTGAGGCTCTGCGCCAGGCCTGTAGTTATCTTTTTTGTAATGTCATTATCTAATTTTGGTATTAGGGCAATGCTAGTCTCATAGAATGAGTTAGAAATGATTCCCTCTGCTTCTGTCTTCTAAAGGAGATTGTAGAGATCAGTCTAATTTCTTCCTTAAATGTTTGGTAGAATTCACCAGTAAATACATGTGGGCCTGCTGTTTTCTGTTTTGGAATTTATTAATTATTAATTCAACTTGTTCAATAGGTATAGACCTATGCAGATTGTCTGTTTCTTCCTATATGAATTTAGGCAGGTTGTGTCCTTCAGTGAATTGATCCAATTGATCTAGGTTATAAAATTTGTGGGAATAGGGTTGTTCATAGTATTTCCTTATTATCTTTTAAAAATTCACGGGAGCTGTAGTGATATCCCCTTTACATTTCTGATATTAGTGATTTGTATCCTCTTTTTTTCCTAGTCTGTTTTATGTTTTATTAATCTTGCAAAAAACCACCTGTTGGTTTCATTGATTTTCTCTATTGAGTTCCTGTTTGCAATGTCATTGGTTTCTGCTTCAGTTTTTATTATTTCTTTTTTTCCTGCTTAGTGTGAATTTAATTTGCTCTTATATTTCTAGTTTCCGAAGGTAGAAGTTTAGATTATTGATTTTAGCTCTTTCTTCTTTTTTTTTTTTTGACAGGATCTATTCTGTCACCTAGACTGGAGTGCAGTGGTGAGATCAGGGCTCACTGCTGCCTCAACCTCCCACACTCAAGTGATTCCTCTGCCTCAGCCTCCCAAGTAACTAGGATTACAGATGTGTGCCACCACACCTGGCCAATTTTTTTTTTTTTTGTAGAGATAAAGTCTCATTATATTGTCCAGGCTGGTCTTGAACTTATTGAGTAAGCAATCCTCCTTTCTTGGCCTCCCAAAGTGCTGGGATTCCAGGCGTGAGCCACTGTGCCTGGACTATTTTCTAATACATGCATCTGATGCTATACATTTCCCTCTAAGCACAGCTTTTGTTGCATCCCACAAATTTTGATAAGTTGTCTTTTCATTTTCACTGTGTTCACAGTATTTTTAAATTTATCTGAGATACATTCTTTGACCCATGTATTGTTTTGAACTGAATGTGTAATACATTTGTAGAAATAGAAGGAATGCAACAAATATCAGAATTTCATAATATACGTTAGACATTTACGTAAAAGTTATTTTCCAAAGAGGTTTCCCCTATGTTCCTGTCTTTCCTATCTTCCTCAGAGGGTAAATAATAATTACTGCTCTCCTGGATAAGCCGTTCCATTGTGTTGGAGAGTAATTATATGTTTATGTTTCATATCATAAAAACTCTATCCTTCATTTCACAGCACAGTCTCATGGCACTGTTTCACAGTAAAAGTGTTCTCCACTCAAATTAGAAAAGCCCAAAGAAATTAGAGCAAACAGCAATGAAATTCATGTGAATAAATGCTGGAGTACCGACAATTTTTAAATATTGACTTAGTAGCAGGGTGTCTACCGGCACAAACCTTCCATTTATTCGTCTTATTAAAATTGTAATAATAGAAATGAAAGCTATTTTAATGAAAAAGGAACTCAGGAAGGAGGTCATTAAATATAACTAAATACATTGAAAAGATAAATACCACGCATTTCCTGATTAGTATCAGGTAAATATCGAAATATTCTATCCCAAATTCTGGTCTCAGAGAAAAAGGTCAGAGAAAATGACAAAGAAGGTGTTTCATATCATCAGGTTCATTTTTAAAACAATGAGATCCTTTGGGAAAATTGCTTTAGTCTTTCTTTTTATCAGAGATTTCTGTTGGTCCTCTTGTTGGTAATCCATTTATGTCTGCGTTATTATAGTCTCTTTGGCTTTTATTTTTATCATTGGATTATTGTATAGTTTTTCTAAGACATATATGACCAACAAAAGGGGAAATCAGAGGGTATATGTGTGACCCAGGACGTTTTTGTGTTGTTTTGTTTTTTTGAGATGGAGTTTCACTTTGTCACCCAGGCTGGAGTGCAGTGGCACCATCCCGGCTCACTGCAACCTCTGCCTCCCGGGTTCAAGCAATTCTCCTGCCTCAGTCTCCCGAGTAGCTGGGGGATTACAAGCGCCACACCTCCACATTCAGCTAATTTTGTATTTTTAGTAGAGAGGAGGTTTCACCATGTTGCCAGGCTGGTCTTGAACTCCTGACCTCAGGTGATCTGCCCACCTTGGCCTCCCAAAGTGCTGGGATTACAGGCGTGAGCCACTGTGCCTGGCCGGAAGTTTTTGCAGATTCAGAGCAGAACTGGAATGAAGACACAAGGAATGTACATCATTTTCCCAGGCCTGGGGTCCTAACCATGAGATGGGATGTACCCTCAGAGCACAGGTGGGCAGCCAGGAGCCCAGGAGGGCAGAAAGGAAAACTGCAAGGGGCTAGGACTTGGTGAGGCAGTGGGCTGGAGCCTGCCAGGCAGCTTGGAAGCACTGAAATCACCCTGGGAGCATGGAGCCTAGAGCCCATCCCCAGCCCAAACCCTGGCTGCCTGCGGGGGCCACCCCAGCCCCACTCACCCACAACCACCCCGTATGGTTTTTTGTTTTTTGTTTTTGAGGCGAGCCTCACTCTGTCACCCAGGCTGGAGTGCAGGGGCGCGATCTCAGCTCAGTGCAGCCTCCACCTCCCGCGTTCAAGTGATGGTCATGCCTCAGCCTCTCAAGTAGCTGAGATTACAGGCACGGGCCACCACACAGGCTAATTTTTGTATTTTTAGTAGAGGCGGAGTTTCTCCATGCTGGCCAGGCTGATCTTGAACTCCTGACCTCAAGTGATCTGCCCACCTCGGCCTCCCAAAGTGATGGGATTATAGGCGTGAGCTACCTCGCCCGGCCGCATGTGTTATTTTGAAGTGTATTGTTTAATCTCCAAGTATTTTTGGATTTTCCAGCTATTTTTCTGTTACTGAGTTTTAGTTTAATTCCACTGTAGTCTGAGGACAGAGACATGATTTCCATTGTTTTAAATGTTGGCCAGGCACAGTAGTTCACGCCTGTAATCCCAGCACTTTGGGAAGCTAAGGTGGGAGGACGGCTTCAGCTCAGGAGTTCGAGACCAGCCTGGCCAACATGGTGAATCCCTCATCTCTACCAAAAATACAAAAGATTAGCTGGGCATGGTAGTGTATACCTGTGGTCTCAGCTACTCAGGAGACTGAGGTGGGCGGATTGTTGAGCCTGGGAGGTGGAGGCTGCAGTGAACTGAGATGACACCACTGCACTCCAGCCTGCGTGACAGAGTAAGACTCCATCTCAAAAAAAAAAAAAAGTTAAGGTGGTTTTAAAAATTTTTATTTATTTATTTATTTTTTTATACTTTAAGTTCTAGGGTACATGTGCACAACATGCGGGTTTGTTACATATGTATACATGTGCCATGTTGGTGTGCTGCACCCATTAACTCATCATTTACATTAGATATATCTCCTAACGCTATCCCTCCCCCATCCCCCCACCCCACAACAGGCCCCAGTGTGTGATGTTCCCCTTCCTGTGTCCAAGTGTTCTCATTGTTCAATTCCCACCTATGAGGGAGAACATGCGGTGTTTGTTTTATTGTCCTTGCAATAGTTTGCTGAGAATGATGGTTTCCAGCTTCATCCATGTCCCTACAAAGGCCATGAACTCATCCTTTTTTATGGCTGCTTCGTATTCCATAGTGTATATGTGCCACATTTTCTTAATCCAGTCTATCATTGTTGGACATTTGGGTTGGTTCCAAGTCTTTGCTATTGTGAATAGTGCCGCAATGAACATACATGTGCGTGTGTCTTTATAGCAACATGATTTCTAATCCTTTGGGTATATACCCAGTAATGGGATGGCTGGGTCAAATGGTATTTCTAGTTCTAGATCCTTGAGGAATTGCCACACTGTCTTCCACAATGGTTGAACTAGTTTACAGTCCCACCAACAGTGTAAAAGTGTTCCTATTTCTCCACATCCTCTCCAGCACCTGTTGTTTCCTGACTTTCTAATGATCACCATTCTAACTGGTGTGAGATGGTATCTCATTGTGGTTTTGATTTGCATTTCTCTGATGGCCAGTGATGATGAGCATTTTTTCACGTGTCTGTTGGCTGCATAAATGTCTCCTTTTGAGAAGTGTCTGTTCATATCCTTTGCCCACTTTTTGATGGGGTTGTTTGTTTTTTTCTTGTAAATTTGTTTGAGTTCTTTGTAGATTCTGGATATTAGCCCTTTGTCAGATGGGTAGATTGTAAAAATTTTCTCCTGTTCTGTAGATTGCCTTTTCACTCTGATGATAGTTTCTTTTGCTATGCAGAAGCTCTTTAGTTTAATTAGCTCCCATTTGTCAATTTTGGCTTTTGTTGCCATTGCTTTTGGTGTTTTAGACATGAAGTCCTTGCCCATGCCTATGTCCTGAATGGTATTGCCTAGGTTTTCTTCTAGGGTTTTTATGGTTTTAGGTCTAACATGTAAGTCTTTGATTCATCTTGAATTAATTTTTGTATAAGGTGTAAGGAAGGGATCCAGTTTCAGCTTTCTACATATGGCTAGCCAGTTTTCCGAGCACCATTTATTAAATAGGGAATCCAGCTGATAAGCAAATTCAGCAAAGTCTCAGGATACAAAATCAATGTGCAAAAATCACAAGCATTCTTATACACCAATAACAGACAAACAGAGAGCCAAATCATGAGTGAACTCCCATTCACAATTGCTTCAAAGAGAATAAAATACCTAGGAATCCAACTTACAAGGGATGTGAAGGACCTCTTCAAGGAGAACTACAAATCACTGCTTAATGAAATAAAAGGGGACACAAACAAATGGAAGAACATTCCATGCTCATGGGTAGGAAGAATCAAAATCGTGAAAATGGCCATACTGCCCAAGGTAATTTATAGATTAAATGCCATCCCCATCAAGCTACCAATGACTTTCTTCACAGAATTGGAAAAAACTACTTTAAAGTTCATATGGAACCAAAAAAAAAGAACCCGCATTGCCAAGTCAATCCTAAGCCAAAAGAACAAAGCTGGAGGCATCACACTACCTGACTTCAAACTATACTACAAGGCTACAGTAACCAAAACAGCATGGTACTGGTACCAAAACAGAGTTATAGACCAATGGAACAGAACAGAGCCCTCAGAAATAGTACTAACCATCTGATATTTGACAAACCTGACAAAAACAAAAAATTTTTATTTTTAATTTTTAAAAATTATTACTACTATTTTACTGTTTTTAAAATTTTTCTTGTTCACTTAGAGGGAATGGAAGGTGGTTTTCTTTTTTAATGGTCCAGAAATTGTCTATCTTGGTGAATGTTCCACATGAGCTTGAGAAGAGAAGAATGTGTATTCTACTGTTGCTGAATGAAGTTGTCTATAAGTAGCCATCATACCCCACTGATTGGTGGTGGTGTTGACTTTACCTAAGTCCTTATTGCTTTTTTGGCTGCTGGATCTGTCCCATTATGAAAAGGGAGGTTGGAGTCTCTAACTACAATAGTGGATTTATGTATTTCTCCTTGTGGTTCTATCAGTTTTTGCCTCATGTACTACTATGACCAGCTATACCCTTGACTTTCAAACTGATTATTTATATAATTGATTATTATCTACTATATTTGTTACTGTTTTCTATTTGTTGTTCTCATTCTTCATTCCTAATTTTGCCTTTCACTCTTTTTCTGCCTTTTGTGATTTTAATTAGGCATTTTGTATGATTCTGTTTTCTGTCCTTTCTTGGCATATCAGTTATACTTCTTTTTTACTTTTTTTTTTTTTTTTTTTTTGAGATGATCTCACTCTGTTGCCCACGCTGGAGTGCAATGGTGTGATCTCGGCTCACTGCAACCTCTGCCTCCTGGGCTCAAGGGATTCTCCTGCCTCAGCTTCCTGAGTAGCTGGGATTACAGGCAAGCACCACCATGCCTGGCTAATTTTGAATTTTTAGTAGAGATGGGGTTTCACCATGTTGGCCAGAGTGGTCTCAAACTCCTGACCTCAAGTGATCTGCCTGCCTTGGCCTCCTGAAGTGCTGGGATTACAGGAATGAACGGTCTGAACTCAGGAGTTCATGACCAGTCTGGCCAACATTGTGAAACCCCATCTCTACCAAAAAAACACCATCTCATTATTTTTTTATGGCTGCATAATATTCCATGGTGTATCTGTACCACATTTTCCTTATCCAATCAGCTGGCCACTTTTTAAACTTTTTTTAATGGTTGCCCTAGAGTTTGCAATATACATTTACAATTAAATATGGTCCTCTTTCAAATAACACTGTGTCTTTTCAAGGGTTGTGCAAATACCTTACAATAAAACATTCCTAATTTGTCTCTCCTGTTCCTTGTATCATTGTTCTTATTCATTTCATTGTATACATAAGCATACACACACACATACACACACACACACACACACACACAAGTGTAATCACACATAACTGAATACATTGTTGTTATTTTGAACAAATGGTTATCTGTTAGATAAATTAAGATTAAGAAAAATGAAAGTTTTTCTTTTACCTCCACTTATTCATTCTCTGGTCCTCTTCCTTTCTTTATATGAATCTGAGTTTCTGACCTACATTATTTTTGTTCTCTTTGAAGAAATTATGTTAACATTTCTTGCAAGACAGTTCTAATGGCAACAAATTCTCTTCCAAATTTCTTTCCTCCTCCCCCTCCCAAAGCACAAGGAGATTTTTCTCAGAAATTCACTGTGAGAACTGCAAGGTAAATCTCACAAAAACATGGGGGCCCCATCAATGACAGATTGGATAAAGAAAATGTGGTACAGATACACCATGGAATATTATACAGCCATAAAAAAGAATGAGATGATGTCTCTGGGGGAACATGGGTACAGCTGGAAACCATCAGCCTTAGCAAACTAACACAAGAACAGAAAACCAAATACTGAATGTTCTCACTTAGAAGTGGAAGCTGAATGATGAGAACATGTGGACATAAAGAAGGGAACAACAGACACTTGGGCCTACCTGAGGGTGTAGGACGGGAGGAGGGAGAGAATCAGAGAAAAGAATTATTGGGTACTAGGCTTAGTACTTAGATGATGAAATAATCTACACAACCAACTCCTCTGACATGAGTTTACCTATATAACAAACCTGCACATGTACCCTTGAACCTAAAAGCTTAAAAAATTAAAAAATATATCAAACAATACATAAATAAATGATTTCAGACACTCAAAAAAAAAATGTGGGGGCCTTCTGATGTCTAGGGCCTCCTGGTGTTTTATCTATTGGACTTGTCCACATTGAGCTTCCAGCAATTCGTCAGTTACAGGTTAGGTTTCCCTACCTCAGCTCTGGTTCCCACCGAGGTTTCAGCCTGTGGGTTTCTGCTCCAGTAAGTTGTGATTCTCTGAGAGGCTTCTAGTTTTCAAGGCTACCGTGGATCTGGGAGAGGGTATGGAAACAGAAAAGGCTAAAATGAACAAAACTCACTCTTCTTTCTGAGATGCAACTTTGCTTCTTGACTAGAATCTGCTTCGTTGTTGAAACCTGGTGGTTAATTTCCGAAGCCTAGAAAAGTTGATTTTTTTGGTCCATTGTTGCCAATGTCCTTATGGCTTTCAGGGAAAACTGAATTTTTGGAAGTCTTTACTGCACCATTTTAGAATTACTTCTCTGTATCCTGCATTTTAATTCTACATATACTTTAAACACCAAGAAACATTATTATTATTTTATACAGTCAGTATCTATTTACATTTAATCCTATACTTACCTTTCTGCTGTTTGTCATTCTTTCTTGCATTCTTGTACCTTTGTGTTCAATAATTTCCCTTCTGTTGAAGAGCCTCCTTTAGTATTTCTTTAATTATTTTATTACTATTTTTATTTGAGACGGGTCTCACCCTTTTGCCCAAGCTGGAGTACAGTGGTGCGATCTTGGCTCACTGCAACCTCTGTCTCCCAGGTTCAAGGGATTCTCGTGCCTCAGCCTCCTGAGTAGCTGGGATTACAGGCATGAGCCACCACACCCAGCTAATTTTTTTTTTTGTATTTTTAGTAGAGACAGGGTTTCAACATGTTGGCCAGGCTGGTCTCAAACTCCTGACCTCAAGTGATTCACCCACCTGGCCTCCCAAAGTGCTGGGATTACACGCATAATAAGCCACTGCACCCAGCCCAGTATTTCTTTTATTCCTATCTACTAGAAATAAGTTCTCTCAATTTTTGCTTCTCTGAAATATTTTCATTTCTTTCCTTTTTTTTTTTTGAGACAGAGTCTAGTTCTGTTGCCCAGTCTGGAGTGCAGTGGTGTGATCTCGGCTCACCACAACCTCCACCTTCCAGGCTCAAGCAATTCTCATGCCTCAGCCTCCTGAGTAGCTGGGATTACAGACATGCACCACCATGCCCGGCTAATTTTTGTATTTTTAGTAGAGATGGGTTTTCGCCTTGTTGGCCGGGCTGGTCTCAAACTCCTGGCCTCAAGTGATCCACCTGCCTCGGCCTCCCAAAGTGCTGAAATTACAGGTGTAAGCCACCTTGCCTGGCCTCATTTTACCTTCATTTCTGAAAGAACTTTTAATTAAGAATAGCCTTCTAGGTTGGCTATTGTTTTGCTTGAGCTTGTAGGAGCCAAGGAAAGCTTCTGTGTCCTCCAGAGGTTCACTGAAAATGAACTAGCAGGTTAATAGGGAAAGAAGGTGTACAAAATTTTTGTAGCATGCACAAACATGGAAGCCATACACAAAGTGTAAGATGTGAAGAGGGGACAGGCCTAAATACTCTCTTCTTAGGGGAGAGATGTATGGAGCGGGGAGGCAGATATTATTTTGTAAATGATTCTCTTTGGAAGCTGGTTGGGACATGACTGGAAAGTGAAGGGCAGAACTGCACAGGAACACAGGTTATCCTACTATGCAAATAAAGTCTCCTAAATAATTTCTTAAAGTTGCTATCAAAAGAATTGATGAAGTCTGGGCGCAGTGGCTCACACCTATAATTCCAATACTTTGGGAGGCCAAGGCGTGTGAATTATCTGAGTCAGGAGTTCGAGACCAGCCTGGCCAACATGGTGAAACCCCGTCTCTACTAAAAACTACAAAAATCAGCCAGGAGTGGTGGTGGGCATCTGTAATCCCAGCTACCAGGGAGGCTGAGGCCTGAGAATCCCTTGAGCCTGGGAAGTGGAGGATGCAGTGAGCCAAGATCGCACCATGGCACTCCAGCCTGGGCAACAAAAGTGAAACTCTGTCTCAAAAAAAAAAAAAGAATTGATGAAAAGTTTGTCGGCCATGGTGATGACTTCCAGCCTCTTCTCTTCGCCTGTGGTTCATCTTTCCTGATTATTTAATGAGATTCCTAGGGAAGGGACCTTAATTGTATTTCATTTGGAAAGGAGCTTTCTTAGTTGGATAAGGAAATTCCAGAGAGAGCGTCTCCAAGTGCTTTGGGAAAGAGGATCGGAGAGACAGGAATGTTGGGGCAGTGGGGTGGAGGGGAGCTCAAAAAGAGCCCTTGTTTCTGAGGCTTATTTCTGAGGCTTTTCAATTTTCAAAGCACTCAGCATGCCGGAGTGCCATATTTTGGGGAATCGTTTTCTGAGCCACCACAGGCTCCACAAATATTCCATTGGATTATTCTCTAGGCTTCCAAACTTTCTGCTGAATAACTGTTAGTTAATTATTATTCTTTTGAAAATGATATGTCCTTTTATTCTGTGGTTGCTTTTATGAGGTTTTATTTATCTTTCATTTTCTGCAGTTTTAGTATGACTAGTTGTGTCAGATTTTTTAGTATTCATTCTTGTTGACATTCATGGGGTTTCTTGGGTCTGTGACTTGATATCTTTTATCACTTGGCAGTAGGCTTGTCAAACATTGCCCCTTTCCCATTCTTTTTCTGTCCTTCTGAAATCCCAATTACATGTATGTTTGACCTTTTCACCATGTCCCATGTGTTACCTAAGTTTTTTACTGAATGCTGGGCATTGTGTATACAAAATTATGGAGATAATTTGAGGCTCTCATGATGTTACTTTTCTCCAGAGAAGATTACTTTTGATTCTGGCAAGCAGTTCGAATAAATACAGATTACCCTAATCCAGTCTGAGCCTGATTTGGTTTGAAATCAAGTTTTAGTCTTTAGAAGGATCAGGTTATTTTCATTTTACCTTTATTCCTAGGGTGTAGGTCTTCTGGGATCCTAATTGGAGCTCTGGGGTCTTTATTCCTCCACAGTGAACCCTGAACTTCAAGTTTTGTCTCGTTAGTGATGCAAGATTGCTGAGAATACTGCTCAGCTTTCAAGCTGCCAGACTCAATGCAACATATGAATCAGCTAAGACCCCAAGGGGAGTGCTTCTGAGCCTCTTAGCTTAGCCCCATGGTGCTTATGAATTGGCTAATGGTTCAATGGGGAGCCAGGCATCATGCCAGCCTCACTTCAATGCACCTCCTTTTTCTCAGAGATTTTGGTTTTTTAGGTACCTGTTATCTGCAAATAAGCAAACAAAAACAAGTAAATAAACTTTTTATTTTGGAATAAAAATTGCAAAATAGGATAGAGGTCCCATACATCCTTCATCCAGTTTTCCCTCATTGTTAACATCTTGCCTTGCTAGCTGTGTTATATTTAGGAAAAATGAAGTTAACATTGACACAGTGCTATTAGCTGAACTGTAGACTTCATTCAGATTTCACCAGGTTTTTCATGATGTCCTTTTTCTGTTCCAATGTAGAATCCAGGGTATCACATTATGTTTATCTGCCATATCTCCTTAGTATCTTATGGTCTGTAACAGTTGTTATGAGTCTTTTTGTTTTGTTGTTTATGACCTTGAGAGTTTTGAGAAGTACTAGTTAGGTATTTTGTAGAATGTCCCTCAGTTTGGGCTTGCCTGATGTTTTCTCATGATTAGACAAGATCACGGGTTTCGGAGAAAAATGACAGAGATGCTAAGTACTCTAAGGATTGCATCATGTCAGGGAGTACATGATGTAAACATGACTTTTTACTAATGGTTTCAACTTTGATCACTTAGTTGTGAAAGCTGATTACACAAGTTGGGTCATTCTTGTCATACACAACTAAATCAGAGTTGAGGGGCTGTGGGAAAAAGCACTTGAGGCACATAGCATTGCTCCAACAATTGAATTATCTGAAAGCCCAGCTGCTAAAACTGCCTGTAACCTGAAGACCAATTTTACCTGGGAGCTGCTGAAATGACCTGCTATGACTATAAGACTAGTTTTACCCATGGTGTCACTCTCTAGTGCTTGCCAGCTACCCAGAGCTCCTCTAGTGCCAGTGAGCTTTCTTTCAAAACAGTACATAACATATATATATATATATATATATATATTTTGAAACGGAGTTTCATTCTTGTTGCCCAGGCTGGAGTGCGATGGCGCGTTCTCAGCTCACTAGAACCTCCACCTCCCGGGTTCAAGAGATTCTCCCACCTCAGCCTCCCGAGTAGCTGGGATTACAGGCACCCGCCACCACACCTGGCTAATTTTTGTATTTTTAGTAGAGACGGGGTTTCACCATGTTGGCCAGGCTGGTCTCACACTCCTGACCTCAGGTAATCCCAAAGTGCTGGGATTACAGGTGTGAGCCACCATGCCTGGCCAATATTTATCTTTTCAATAAAACCCCCAACCTTTTCTTTGTTCCACAGACAAACCAGAAACCATCCAGTCTATGTGTATGCCCTGAACTGCAATTCTTGCTTCCCAAAATAAAAAGTTAAATTTAGAGATTTGTCTCTACATTTTATTTTGACTTTGACATAGTTAAAGCAGTGTCTTCTAGATTTCTCCAGTAAAGTTATGTTTTCCCCTTTCTGCACTGTATACTTTGGAAGTGGGTCTCTGAGAACAGCCCCCACACAAGGAGATTTAAGCTCCACCCACTGTAAAGACAAGTATCTACTTATCTAATTTGGAATTTTTTCTGTATGGAAAATTTGTTGCTCAAATAGTTTTTTACTTTTGTTTTCATGAAATCAGTATTTCCAGTTGTTCAGTGCAAGCATTGGTCTAATACAAGCTAGTTTGCTGTGACTAGAAACAGAAGTCTGCTGCATTTATTCTTAAGACATATTTTGTTTAGAGAAAGCTAGTAAAAGCAATCATCTCTGGCATCTGTGGCAAATGAGATTATATGTGTCTGTGTGTATGTGGTGGGTTTTCACTTTCTGTAGTTGTATATATTTGCATATTTTATAACAAGTGCATATTTTATTTTACAATCAGTAAAACAATGATGGTTTATCAATTTTATAAAAATAACAGAACAAAACAGGGGTCTTTACCTTTACTTCTTAGGGGAGAGGAAAAAAAGTCTCTTTCCTCTACCCATCTTAGGTTTTCCAACTGGGGCCCTGTAAATTAGATTGACAAAAGGCAGATTAACAAGAGAGAAACAAACAGAAGTTTATTAATGTGGGCATTGCTCATACCCATGGGAGCACCCAGTGATGAGTAACTCCAAGGGATGGTTACAATGTGGGATTAAAGAGC
The DNA here is from genome assembly GCF_028885655.2 of Pongo abelii. Classification (NCBI taxonomy): domain Eukaryota; kingdom Metazoa; phylum Chordata; class Mammalia; order Primates; family Hominidae; genus Pongo; species Pongo abelii. The sequence goes on from NC_072003.2 coordinate 47,698,061, forward strand.
ATCTTAACAAAAAGAAAATAAAGTTTTAGAAAGTGACAAGACAAAGGAAAAGGACTTTGAGCTTCTAGTAAAATGTGCACAGGCAAATACATGGGAAAAACTAATGCAGGATAAGGGCTAGTTAATGAGGTTCACTATGTCAATTCCTCTGGTGCCCCGTAGGCTAAGGGTCTAGCATTGTTTCCAGTGATTAATTTCTGTCCTTTGCGGTAGAGAGGGGAGGGAGGATATCTTAACAAACTTTTGTCCTGTTTTTAGGCAAATAGAGGGAGGGCAGAAAGCTTTTCTGATCTTTTTCTTTTTTTTTGAGGCAGAGTCTTACTCTGTTGCCCAGGCTGGAGTGCAGTGGTGTGATCTCAGCTCACTGCAACCTCTGCCGCTGGGGTTACGCGATTCTCATGCCTCAGCCTCCCCAGCATTTGGGACTACATGCGTGCATCACCACGTACGGTTACTTTTTTTTTTTTTTTTTTTAGTAGAGACCAGGTTTCGCCATGTTGGCCAGGCTGGTCTTGAACTCCTGGCCTCAAGTGATCTGCCTGCCTCAGCCTCCCAAAGTGCTGGGATTACAGGTGTGAGTCATCATGCCCAGCCAGAGAGCTTTTCTTATATCTGCTTCTTCTCAGTTATCTTGAGCTCAAAATCATCTTTATGATGAAGTGGCATATTTTGGGGTGACATATTCTGCTACCCTTCAGCTCCCATGATCTATGACTTTGTCTCTCAGTGAAGGGAAAAAATGAAGTTCACTGTTTAGATTATTTAGCTCAGAGTCACATCTTTTTCCCATAAACTCTGCTATTTGGATGTTTGGGGCACAAGGAACTGTGCTCTTGGGTCAGTGTGCATAGTACCCAAAAACCTGGGGTCTAGAGTTCAAATTCTGCATCTACCACTTACGACTGGCTGAGTAACCTTGACCAACATACTTACCTTTTTGTGCCTCTGTTTATCTGCCTCTGGGGTTATTGTGAGGAATAAATGAGATAATGAATGTAAAACATTTTGCATAGTACCTCTGCTGCAAAGTGCTCATTTCATGTTAATGACGATTATCATTAGAAATCAAATGTGGGCTTGGAGGGGAGTCAGTCCTGAGCTTGATGGTCCTAGACCCTTCTCTGGACTGAATTCCCCTTTGGAGCCCTGCCTGCTTTCATGTGTTGTTCAGATCTAATTTTCTTTATAAATTTGGTTGCTAAGAAAGAGTGCAATTTTCCATATCGACTAAGCATTTAAAAATATGTATGTAAAATCATGGAGTTAGGAACAAGTCCAAGCCCTGGGGGTTTGCTTTTCACCCTTTGTTCTTTAACAGTGAGTTTTTTTCTTTTTAAAATCAAATAAACAAGCCAGCCAACACTCTTCAGTCTCACCATGATCTCTCACAGTCTACAATAAGGTCTGGTCCCCCAAGGGCCTGGAGCTGAGCCCAGTACCTGGAGGGTGTCAGGCTGAGGTGATCAAGGATGCTGACGCATCTGACACCAGCAGGTGCTGGGACAGGTGAAGCCCATGTGTGGATGAACATAAGGCATCAGGGGACCCATCGAACGCTACATTTGTGGTGGAAAAGCACTGAACGCCCTCTGCAATGTGATTAGCTGATTAATTCACTGGGAGCTTGTTTTGTTCCTATTAAGGAGACTAATCATGTGTTGTTTGAATGTGTTAGATGTTCCAGCTCCAATAAAGACATTAGTGACCATGAATAAATAAAATGTGTTTGCATTTCTAAGTAGTGGGTTGGAATTTTATAATTTTCTATTTCCCTAGCAGCATCTCATTATCCTGAAGCATCTCCTGCCCTGTTTGCTAGATTCTAGACAAAGGGTTTCATCCAAAAGAACAAATTTTCAGGCTGCAAAACGAAAAGAAGACTGAATGTTAACTCAGTGTCGTCAACAAACCTGGGCTTTCATGGCCTCGGTCTGTAATGACTGTGGACAAATTGTATTCCAGGCATTTTGTTGAGTTTTCTTTTTCTTTTTTTATTTTTTTTTGAGATGGAATTTAGCTCTAGTCGCCCAGGCTGGAGTGCAGTGGCGCGATCTTGGCTCACCGCAGCCTCCACCTCCTGGGTTCAAGTGATTCTCCTGCCTCAGCCTCCCGAGTAGCTGGGTATTTTTAGTAGCGACAGGGTTTCACCATGTTGGCCAGGCTGGTCTCAACTCCTGACCTCAGGTGATCTACCCGCCTCAGCCTCCCAAAGTGCTGGGATTACAGGCATGAGCCACTGCGCCTGACCTTTAGACACATGGCCTCATTTCCTCCTCCCCTCAAATCTGGCCAGCCACAGTGGCTCACCCAGCACTTTGGGAGGTTTGTTCTAGCCGTGATCACAGCCTATCAGATGGTGCCCACCCATACTGAGGGTGGGTCTTCCTCTCCCAGTCCACTGAGTCAAATGTCAATCTCCTTTGGCAACACCCTCATAGACACACCCAGAAGCAATTTTTTTTTTTTTTTTTGAGACGGAGTCTCGCTCTGTTGCCCAGACTGGAGTGCAATGGCATGATATTGGCTCACTGCACACTCCGCCTCCCGGGTTCACTCCATTCACCTGCCTCAGCCTCCCGAGTAGCTGGGACTACAGGCGCCTACCACCACACCCGGCTAATTTTTTGTATTTTAGTAGAGACGTGGTTTCACCTTGTTAGCCAGGATGGTCTCGATCTCCTGACCTCGTGATCTGCCCCCTCGGCCTCCCACGATGCTGGGATTACAGGCGTGAGCCACCATGCCCCGCCAACCAGAAGCAATTCTTTACAAGCTATATAGGCATCCTTCAATCCATTCAAGTTGACTCCTAATATTAACCATCAAACATCTGGACTGCTTTACTTTTTTTTTTTTTTTTTTAAGAGTTGGGGTCTTCCTCTGTTGCTTAGGCTGGAGTGCAGTGGTGCAATCATAACTCACTGCAGCCCTGAAATTCACCCCAGCCTTGAAACTCCTGGGCTCAAGCCATCCTCCCACTTCAGCTTCCTGAGTAGCTGGGATTACAGGCGTGAGCCACTGTGCCTGGATCTGGATAGCTTTAGAATCCACTTGAGGCCAGGTGCGGTGGCTCACGCCTGTAATCCCAGCATTTTGGGAGGCCAAGGTGGGCAGATCACCTGAGGTCAGGAGTTTGAGACCAGCCTGACCAACATGGTGAAACCCCGTCTCTACTAAAAATACAAAAATTATCTGGGTGTGGTGGCAGGTGTTTGTAATCCCAGCTCTGTCGCCCAGGCTGGAGTGCAGTGAAACGATCTCAGCTCACTGCAACCTCCACCTCCCAGTTTCAAGCAATTCTCCTATCTCAGCCTCCCGAGTAGCTGGGATTACAGGCGTCCGCCACCACGCCTGGCTAATTTTTGTATTTTCAGTAGAGATGGGGTTTCACCATATTGATCAGGCTGGTCTCAAACTCCTGACCTCAGGTCATCCACCCACCTTGGCCTCCCAAAGTATTGGGATTACAGGCGTGAGCCACCATGCCCAGCCTTTCCCCAATATTTAAGGGATTTTTTTTTTTTTTTTTTGAGATAGCGCCTTGCTCTGTCGTCCAGGCTGAAGCAGTGGTGTGATCATAGCCCACTGCAGCCTCTGCCTCCTCAGCTCAATTTATCCTCTCACCTCAGCCTCCCAGGTAGCTGGGACTACAGTTACATGCCCCCACACTCAGCTAATTTTTGTATTTTGGGTAGAGATGAGGTCTCACCATGTTGCCAAGGCTGGTCTTGAACTCCTGGGCTCAAGCAATCCTTCCATCTTGGCCTCCCAAAGTGCTGGGATTACAGGCATGAATCTTTCCCCAATATTTCTTTAGTCTAAGAGCAAAACCTACTTTCCTCATAATAAAGGCAGGTGGATGTGTCATCTTGGGTATTAACGCTGACAGATAGTAAGCTTGTGTATACACTAGGAGTTTAGTTCTATTACAGACATCTCTTGCTTAACACATGGATCAAGCACTACTTTCCAATCAAAAGCTATCTGAACAGGCAGAAACTGCAGAAATTCTGAGTGTCTAATGAACCAATGTGAGCAGACTGAATGGCTTGCAGGGCAAAATTAATCAGTTTGGAACTTTGCTTGTTGGGCAAAATCTTAGCAGAAAACTCTCCCACTACTTCAGTTCAATCACTAGATAGCATTTTCTCTAGTAAATAATACTGGAAATTCACATGGGCTTATAACCATCCTATAGAACATACTGTGTTAACATTCCCTTTTTAGGACTTGATAATTTTTTAAAGACTCAGCTTCTTCAATAAAAGGCTGAGATTATGGGTTTTCCTTCTTCTTCTTCTTTTTTTTTTTTTTTACAGGTGTGCACCACCACACCTGGCTAGTTTTTTATTTTTTGTAGAGACAGGGTCTCACTATGTTGCCCAGGGTGGTCTTGAACTCCTGGGCTCAAGCTTGTCCTCCCCCCTCAGCCTCCTGAGTAGTTGAGGCTATAGGTGCACACCACCACACCGGCTAAATAAATTTTTTTTTTTTTTTGTGGATACTGGGTCTCGCTCTGTCACCCAGGCTGGAGCACAGTGGCACAACCACAGCTCACTGCAGCCTTGACCTCTCAGGGTTAAGCTATCCTCCTACCTCAGCCTCCTGAGTAGCTGGGACTACAGGCATGCACCACCACCCCCGGCTAATTTTTATTTTATTTATTTATTTAGTAGAGATGGGGTCTCGCTCTGTTGCCAGGGCTAGTTCCAAATTCCTGGGCTCAACTGATCTTCCTTCCCTGGCCTCCTAAAGTGCTAGGATTACAGCTGTGAGTCACTGCCCAGCCGGATTTTCCTTCTCAACTCATTTCATGTTCACCCTTTTAGGTGGGACTTTTCCCTACATGCTGGCCTCCCTCTGTGTTCCTACAGAAATCCCAAATCTTTGAAAACATCCTTGCTTCCTCACCAGAAGTAGTTTCAGGCTTTTGTTGCTTGTCTTACTTGTAAGAATCCCACCTCACCTCGTCAGGGAAGCTCTAAACTTTGCACATGAGGGTGCGTGTTATGTTATGTTTACCACCTTTGTAGGATGACCCCGGAGAGACCACTCTGTTTTATATCATTGAGAGTCCAAGACTTTCATAAAGCCCTTTCCCATCATCCTTCAAGTAAGAGCTTTTCAATTTTTGCTTCTATTCCTTCTGAGTTACCAGCTTTCCTCTTCTCTTTCAGATACGATGTACCGTGGTATATGTCACACCAAACTAAGGTGTATGTTCAAGTACAAGGCTCTACAATGATTCTGTAACATCAACTATTAAACACCAATGGCCTAACTTTTTGGGCCCTTGAATTAATTTCCCTACTTTACTCAATATATTTAAAATGGCTTCCAACCTCATGCAATGGTGTGACCTAGAACATGACATTTTCTCCTAGAGCTCTATACTTTTCCATCATAAAACTACCTTATTTAAATGTCCCATAAAGGAACACTTCAAATACATGTACATATCACTCCAAATATTGTGAAATAAAGCCCATCTTACAGAAGTGAAAACAAACGAATAGGAAAATTTCCTTGACCTCATATTCCTTTCTACCTCTCATTTCTTTGTTTTCCTTTACATATCAAAAGAGATGTCTATACTAGGCTCAGCAAGTCCTCCCATTCTCTCTTAAATATTCTCCAACACAGCATTTGCCTCTACCTGTTCACCAGAACTGCTCCAAGGTTACCAGTGACCCTCCTATGGCCACATTGAATAACTACTCTCAGCTCTTGTCTCACTTTGCCTTCAGGAGCATTTGACAGTTGACTCCTCTCTTTCTTGCAAAGCTTTTCTTCACTCAGCTTCCAGAACCCTATACTCTTGAGGCTTTCCTCTTATCTCTCTCGCTGCCCCTTCTCAGTCTCCTTTGCTTATTCCTTCTCAAAGCCCCAAGTCTTAAACTTCGGGGTGCCCCAGGGCTCAGTCTTTGGGATGTTTCTCTTCTCTATCTCCACTCCTTTGGTGATCTCAATTAATTTGCTTAAAAAAAAAAAAGACATAAGGTCTTGCTTTGTTGCTCATGCTGGAATGTAGCGGCACAATCATAGCTCACTGTAGCCTCAAACTCCTGGGCTCGGGCAGGCACAGTGGGCTCACGCCTGTAATCCCAGCACTTTGGGAGGCTGAGGCGGGCAGATCACCTGAGGTCAGGAGTTCAAGACCAGCCTGGCCAACATGGTGAAACCCTGCCTCTACTAAAAATACAAAACCTAGCCGGGTGTGGTGGTGCATGCCTGTAATCCCAGCTACTCAGGAGGTTGAGGCAAGAGAATCACTTGAACCTGGGAGGTGGAGGTTTCAGTGAGCCGAGATCACGCCATTGCACTCCACCCTGGGGAAAAGAGGGAGAGTTTGTCTAAAAAAAAAAAAACCAAAAACCAAAAAACAAAACACACACACACACACACACATAAAACAAAACAAAACAAAACAAAACACCTCCTATGCTCAAGCAATTCTCTTGCTTCAGCCTCCCAAGTAGCTGGGACTACAGGTGCACACACTGTGCCTGGCTGATTTTTCTTAAAGTTTTTGTTTGTAGAGATGGGGTCTTGCTATGTTGCCCAGGCTGGTCTCAAATTCCTGCCCTCATGCAATCCTCCCACCTTGGCCTCCCAAATGCTGGGATTATAGGTGTGAGTCCTTGAGCCTGTTCTCAATTAATTTCAGGACTTTAAATACCAACAATACGCCAATTACCCCTAGATTTATACCTCCAACTCAGACCTGTCCGTTGACCTCCAGACATATCTGAACTTCCGATCAATAATCCTAAGTTGGATATTCAGCTGATACCTCAGCGTTAACAAGCACCCAAAGGAGACTCTTGATCTTGTTCACCAAACCTGTTTCTCATTCAGCCTTCCTCTGAATAATGATAGTCAGCATTTACACAGTGCTTACTCCACGCTTTGCACTGTTCTAAGTGCTTTATGATAGTAACACATTCAAAACTCATGACAACTTTCTGAAGTGGCTGTTATTACTATCTCCATGTCCTAGGTTAGGAAACTGAGGCATCAAAAAGTTAAAGGACAAGAAGTTAAGGACACAGGCATCATGTGGCAAAGCCCCTGAATATAAGCTCCATGAGAGCAGGAATGCTGTGTGATTTTTTTTTTTTTTTTTGAGACGGTCTCTCTCTGTTGTTCAGGCTGGGTGCAGTGGCACCATCTCAGCTCACTGCAGCCTCAACCTCCCCAGCTCAAGTGATCCTCCCACCTCAGCCTCCCGAGTAGCTGGAACTACAGGCGTGCACCACCATGCCCAGGTAATTTCTGTATTTTTTTGTAGAGATGGGGTTTCACGATGTTGCCCAGGCTGGTCTCAAAGTCCTGAGCTCAACTGATCCACCTACCTTGACTTCCCAAAATGCTGGGATTACAGGCATGAGCCACTGTGGCCGGCCACTGTGTGTCTTATTTGTTGCTGTAACCCCAGGTTCTAGTGGCTGGCACACAGTAGGTGATTAGTAAGTGGTTACTGATCAATAAATGAATGAATGATTGTATACATTTTAAGTTACATATGAATTATTACAATTATTACTGATGCATCCAGTAAGCTGGAACACTTTTGCCCAGGGTGAGCCACGTGGCTTTTCAGGGCAGGCCATAGGTATACAGCCAGCAGTAAATGCAGAGGCTGGCTTCTCTTGATAGTGACCCATGATCACTGGGGATGTGGATACCCTGTTCCTTCTCACCCCCTCCCTGTTTTGGGCCCTTAGAGATGGCTCAGGTTGCCCAGGCAGTTAATATCACATCTGTAGTGCTGCTGTGCCTGCCCTACTTTTTCAGCAGCACAATAATAACTGTTTTTGGGGTTTTTTTGGGGGTCACTGACAGTATGCCTGAAACTCTGCTAAGTGCTCCATATGGCTTAACTGAATTCTCTCATTAACCCTACATGATAACACCCCCCCCACCCACTTTATTTTAAAACAGAGTCTTGCTCTGTCCCCCGGGCTGGAGCGCAGTGGCACAGTCTCGGCTCACTGCAACCTCTGCCTCCTGGGTTCAAGGGATTCTCATGCCTCAGCCTCCCGAGTAGCTAGGATTACAGGCATGAGCCACCATGCTTGGCTAATTTTTGTATTTTTAGTAGAGACGGGGTTTCACCCTGTTGGCCAGGCTGGTCTCAAACTCCTGACTTCAAGTGATCCGTCTGCCTCGGCCTCCCAAAGTGCTGGGATTACAGGTGTGAGCCACTGCACCCGGCGGTGACAGGCCCTTTTATTAACACCATTTTTCAGTTGAGGAAACTGAGGCTGAGATGTGTTAAGTAACTTGTCCAAGATCACACAGCTAAGTAGCAGATTGTAAAGGACTTGGTCCATCCCGAGGCTGTCACTGACTGGTGCAGCCAAACTATTTCTTGTGATCTGAGTGGACAGAAAGGGAGGAGAATGTGCTGGGGAAGTCTGTTCCCACATTCGCATCTCAACATCAGGAACCCAGTGATAGTTTTAGCCCCAGTGGTGGGAGATGCTGCTGCTCTACAACTACAGTCTCCAGGTCCCATTTGCTTTTCTGTACTGACCAAATGGGCATTTCGTTTTGAGTGGGCACTGGGGTTCCTTTTTCGGAGTTCTTGAGCTTCTTAGACTCCCAGGGTTGGGTAATCACTTTGGGTTGGTAGTTTAGAGGACATTGGAAACTTAGTGGGATTTGCATCCAGTCAGGTGTGTGTACCCTGGGTAACACCATTACCAGGTAGCTCAAATGACCTCTCTAGCTCATTCCATCCCTCCTTCCTAAAATCTGCCCACTGTACTGCAAGGTTAGCCACTACCAGGACTGCTCACTGGGCAATTATCATTTTTACCATTTCAACCTCATTTGCAACCAGCCACTAAGCAGCCATTGTGGTTTAAACAACAATCCCCTTTGGACACAGACATAGGAATCAAAGCCTTTCACACCAAATGCTGGGAAAGTCTGTGATTTTGTTAACTAAGAATGCACTGTTTTCTGTTCTCCATGTCTATGATTTTCACATTCCTGAGCACTGGCCAAGGGGGTTGTCCAAAATCATGGCAAACAGCAAGACCATTGTTTACCTTTTTTTCCTCGGCAGTTTCAGCACTGACTTGCTCTTTTTGTTTTGCTTTGTTTAGAACAAGTAACAGGCAGTAAAGGAGCAAAATAGCAGGTCCCAATAGGGGTGACAAAATAATATCTTTTTCAGAGTTGAAAACAGTGTTCAAACAGAACTTTTACATGAATGGTCATAGCAGCACTATTCACAGTGGCCAAAAGGTGAAAACAACTCAAATGTCCATTAACACATAAACAGATAAATTGTGGTATAAACACACAATGGGATATTATCCTCTCATAAAAAGAAATGATGTACTGATACAGGCTATAAAATTTATGAACCTTGAAAAAATTATGCTAAGTGAAAAAAAAATGGGCCAGACACAAAAGGCCAATATAGTATGATTCTATGTGACATATCCAGACTAGGCAAATCCATAGAGACAGAAAGCAGATGAATGGTTGCCAGAGCTTAGGGAAGGTGGAATGGGGAGTGATTGCTTAATGTGTATGGGGTTTCCTTCTAAAGTAGTGAAAATGTTCTAGAACTAGATGGTAGTAATGGTTGCACAATATTATAAATGTACTAAGTGTCACTGATGGTAAATTTTGTTATGTGTATTTTCTGTGTGTGTCAGACTGGTAATGTGCTGATGTTGTAACAAGGCTTGAGGGAGTCGCATGTCACACATGCACATGAAAACCCAATGATCATGCTTATGAACTCCAAAAAGATCGTGTTATGTGGATTTTATCACAATTCAAAAAACTTTCATAGGAAAAAAGAGAAAAATTTTTTTTCGGAGATCTTTGGGCATTAACTCAAATTAATAGTTCCCCGAAACTCCCAAAAGAGAAAATTAACCAATTAAGACATTGGTTACATAGGAGTATACATTTGTCAAAACTCCTTGAATTGTACTTAAGATCTGTCTTTCACTCTATGTACATTTTACCTCACTAAAAATTTGGCCAATCAAAAGTAACAGAAAATACAACTACACTAAGTGCAAAAATAATCTACGAAGAGGTGATATTATATTACCTACAAGATCGAATTATACAGCTTCTGGGTATCCAGGCAGTCATCGACAATGCTCTGTGGAGCTCTGGGAAGCCTATCGTAAAGTTATTTAAATTACCACTGAATTCCAGAAGGAATTGCAATGTGGAGTTGCAATCAGCGTAGACGTTCAGTGTCCCAGAGGTCACAGCATGTTCCTGTTGCAGCTACACCCAGATGTTCACAATGGTGGAGACCTTGCTTCCCAGTAACACCAAGTATGAATGTAATTTCACTTAATGTTCTTTGGCTATAGAGCAGTCAATAATGAGAAGTATTCACTGCAAACAAAATTATTTACAGTTGTCACATGGGGCTAGCTCATCCATCACTATATCCCTACTTCACCAGTGCATAATATATAAAATCACATTGTATCTGACAAATGAGTCAATGAAAGATTTTTCTCCTATTTACATTAGAAGTATCCAGTAAAACCCTTCCCAAACAAAAATCTAACATTTAACAACTTCACCAAATATGTATTTCTTTCTTTACTGAAACCTACCTAGATACATAGAATTATAGTATTAGGACTCTATTGTGTAAGCCCGGTTTTAAATGAATTAGTTTCCACAGTTTTTAAAAATCTCATTGGAATTAGAGGGTGATTGGGAAAGCTTTTAGTTCCAAGAAACTTTGTCTAGTTTTAGTCCTTGTTTGTTCCTTGCTGATACCAGATAGAAGTAGGGTTATATGAATACCTTTTAAAATAGCCTAAGTTGGCCAGGCACGGTGGCTCACGCCTGTAATCCTAGCACTTTGGGAGGCCGAGGCAGGTGGATCACCTGAGGTCAGAAGTTTGAGACCAGACTGGTCAACATGGTGAAACCCGTCTCTACTAAAAATACAAAAAGTAGCCAGGTGTGATGGTGCACGCCTGTAATCCCAGCTACTTGGGAGGCTGAGGCAGGAGAATTGCTTGAACCTGGGAGGCGGAGGTTGCAGTAAGCAGAGATCATGCCACTGCACTCCAGCCTGGGTGACAGAGTAAGACTCTGCCTCAATAAATAAATAAATAAATAAATAAATAAATAAATAAATAAAAAATAACATAAAAATAAAATGGCCTAAGTCTAACACTCCCCCCAAAAAAGAAAAAAAATAAGGGCTGGGAGGGCTGGCTCACATGTAATCCCAGCACTTTGGGAAGCTGAGGGGGCACAGGTCGCTTGAGCCTGGGAGTTTGATACCAGCCTGGCCAAGACCCCATCTCTACAAAAAATACAAAAATTAGCCAGGTGTGGTGGTGTATGCCTGTGGTCCCAGCTACTTGGGAGGCTGATGTGAAGGAATCACTTGAGCCTACGAGGTCCAGTCTGCAGTGAGCTGTGACCACGCCACTGCACTCCAGCCTGGGTGACAGAGTGAGACCCTGTCTCAAAAAATAAATAAATAAAAATACATAAAATAAATAAAATTACAAACTCTAGGTAAAACAAAAGCTGATAAAGAAATGTAACTTAAAAACATTTCTGAGCTCTGCAGTGAACAACGTTTATATTGTCATAATATAAATCCTGTTTATTAAATTTCAACTTTAAGAATCTATAGTTAGGCTGGGCGCAGTGGCTCATGCCTGTAATCCCAGCACTTTGGGAGGCCGAGGCAGGCAGATCACCTGAGGACAGGAGTTCAAGACCAGCCTGGCCAACACGGTGAAACCCCGTCTCTACCAAAAATACAAAAATTAGCCAGGCATGGGGGCGTGTGCCTGTAATCCCAGTTACTTGGGAGGCTGAGGCAGGAGAATCACTTGAATCTGGGAGGTGGAGGTTTTGGTGAGCCAATATCATGCCACTGCACTCCAGCCTGGGTGACAGAGTAAGACCCTGTCTCAAAAAAAAAAAAAAAAAAGAAGAAAGAAAGAAAGAAAAATCTGTAGTTAGACAACATATAGATATAATTTTGATTATAGGACAGAAAATAAATGCTATTCACTTTGTCAATCTAAAATTAAATTTCAAATGATAGAAGTTGAAAAGTAAAACGGAGAAGAGCTCAAAGTGCGTGAGGGGCTGATATTCTCATCTCATGAAATAGGAACCAAAAGACACTACATAATTAATAGAATTAGAAGTAAAACTGTTAGCATATGACCAAAGTTACTGGAGCAGACACACTACGTAACCAATATTTATTCCCCTTTACTTCCTTGTAACAGAACCCTAGTTTTGTTCAGGGCATCAATATGGTGTAATCATGATATGTAATGGATCATTCAGAAACCAGTGAATCTTAACCCTTGGCTGCACATTGCAACCACATAGAAGAGATTATAATTTAATTAGTCTAGGGCAAGGTTTCTCAAACTTGACACTACTGACATTTTGAACAGAACAATTCTGTGTTGTTGGGGGCTGTTCTGTGTGTTGTAGGGTGTTTTACACCATCCTGGCCTCTATCTACTTAATGGTGGGAGCACCTTGCCCCCAGTTACAAGGATCAAAACTGTACACAAACATTGCCAACTTGCCCTTGGTTGAGAACCACTGACCCTAGGATAAGACCATGTTCAGAGACGTACACTTAAAAATATCCCTAGGCGATTCTAATATGTAACAGGGTTGAAAACTATTGATATAAGCCAATTAGTCAATCCAGTTTCTTGTAGGTTTTTCCAGGTTCCCTTGCAGCTATGTGTGGTCATGTGACTTAGTTCTGGCCAGTGAGATTTAAGTGGAAGTTTGCTTTGCTAGAGGGTTTGTGAGAGGAGGTCTAAGAAAGCTTGTACTTTATTGATGAAAGGTGACAGACACAGCTCCTGTTTCCTGCCTACTCTCCTCTTTTTCCTGTTTGTATGAAGCTGTGATGTTTGGAGTTGTGGCCACCATCTTGTAATCACATGAAGACAAGTGTGAATATAAAAACTAGCCTGTTAAGGATGGCAGAGAGGAAAGATAGGGAAGGCATAAAATAAAAAATTTATTTAAATTTTTATTTTATTTTAAACTGGGTCCCTGCTGGCAGTTTTTGGCAGCTGAACCAACAATAAGCAGGACTTGTTTAGTGAGTACAAATTTCTCCCTGTGTGTTTAAGCTGCTGTAGGCAGGTTTTTGTTATCTGAGTGAAAATCAATCACAATTACTACAGTTACAAATGTAATAAAAGGAAGAAGAAAAATAGATTACTGGTAGGATAGAGATGGGAAGGAGAGAGAATACTGTAAACAAGCTAAATCCTCATCTCTCATAACAGGAAGTATAAAGGGATGAATAAAAACAGTCGTATATATATATCCAAAAGAATTGAAAACATATGTGCACACAAACACTTATACATGAACACTCACAACACCGTTATTCATAATAGCCCCAGGTGGAAACAGTGTAAATGTCCATCAACTAATGAATGGATAAACGAAATGTAGTCTATACATACAATGTAGTCTATGCATACATTACTTTATGACTAATGGGGCACTGACACACGCTACGACATGGATGAACCCTGAAATCATTACACTAAGTGATAGAAGCCAATCATACAAGGTTACATATTATGTGATTCCATTTGTATGAGATGTCCAGAAAAGGTAAATCTATAGAAACATAAAGTAGATGGGCCTGGCGCGGTGGCTCACTCCTGTAATTTCAGCACTTTGGGAGGCCGAGGCAGGCAGAGCATTTGAGGTCAGGAGTTCGAGGCCAGACTGGCCAACATGGTGAAACATCACCTCTACTCAAAATACAAAAAATTAGCCGGGAGTGGTGGTGCATGCCTGTGATCTCAGCTACTCAGGAGGCTGAGGCAGGAGAATCGCTTTTGCCCGGCCAGTGTGCTCCCGAAGCCGGCTGCGGGCCGCAGCTCTGCCGGGATCAGGCTTCACGGTGGCGCGGCCACTGTCCCGGATGCTGCGGCGGCTCCTAAGATCCAACGCCACGGAGCTGCAGCTCAGGGGTTCGGGTGATGCCGCTCTGCCCCGGCGAGTCCCCGCAAGCTGCCTCAGAGGAGCTGTCCAGGCGGAGGCAGTTCTTGCGGGAGCAGGAGGCCCCCTTCTCCGCCTTCCTCACAGACAGCTTCGGCCGGCAGCACAGCTACCTGCGGATCTCCCTCCCGGAGAAGTGCAACCTCAGATGTCAGTACTGCATGCCGGAGGAAGGGGTCCCGCTGACCCCCAAGGCCAACCTGCTGACCACAAAAGAGATTCTGACCCTCGCCTGGCTCTTTGTGAAGGAAGGCATCGAAAAGATCCAGCTCACGGGCGGAGAGCCGCTCATCCAGCCGTACGTGGTGGACATTGTGGCCCAGCTCCACCAACTGGAAGGGCTGAGGACCATCGGTGTCACCACCAATGGCATCAACCTGGCCCGGCTGCTGCCCCAGCTTCAGAAGGCTGGTCTCAGCGCCATCAACATCAGCCTGGACACACTGGTGCCTGCCAAGTTTGAGTTCATTGTCCGCAGGAAAGTCTTCCACAAGGTCATGGAGGGCATCCACAAGGCCATCGAGCCAGGCTACAACCCTGTGAAGGTGAACTGTGTGGTGATGCGAGGCCTTAACGAGGATGAACTCCTGGACTTTGCGGCCTTGACCAAGGGCCTCCCCCTGGATGTGCGCTTCATAGAGTACATGCCCTTTGATGGCAACAAGTGGAACTTCAGGAAGATGGTCGCTATAAGGAGATGCTAGAAACTGGCAGCAGTGGCCAGAGTTGGAGAAGCTGCCAGAGGAGGAATCCAGGACAGCCAAGGCCTTTAAAATCCCTGGCTTCCAAGGCCAGATCAGCTTCATCATGTCCATGTCTGAGCATTTCTGTGGGACCTGCAACCGCCTGCGAATCACAGCTGACAGGAACCTCAAGGTCTGCCTCTTTGGAAACTCTGAGGTATCTCCACGGGATCACTGTGAGCTGCGGCCTCTAAGCAGGAGCTGCTGAGAATCATTGGCGCTGCCGTGGGCAGGAAGAAGCGGCAGCATGCAGGCATGTTCAGTATTTCCCAGATGAAGAACCGGCCCATGATCCTCATCGGTGGATGACCCCCATCAAGACATTTTTGATGTTCCACGATTCCCCACCAGCCAATCCAAGCATTTCCTCCTGGGACCCCCTCCATGTTCAAGGTCTGAGATCCAGAATGAATTTCTCCAGCCAGATGGCCACTTTATGGAAAGGATACAGGGTCCCCCAGACCCCTGTTCTAGCCCAGCAGCAGCTAGGTTTTGGCTCCTTTCAGAGACACTACATTTCCCATGCAGACTCAGATGCCAACTCAAAGTGCCTTAGCCCAGGTTCCTGGGCTCCTGCTGCCCCCTCAGGACCCCAGCTAACCTCAGAACAACTAACTCATGTGGACTTGGAAGGACGGGAAGCTATGGTAGATGTGGGCAGGAAGCCAGACACAGAGCGGGTGGCTGTGGCCTCAGCCATGGTCCTCCTGGGGCCTGTAGCCTTCAAGCTTGTCCAGCAGAACCAGTTCAAGAAAGGAGATGCCCTGGTGGTGGCCCAGCTGGCTGGAGTCCGGGCAGCCAAGCTGACCAGCCAGCTGATCCCTCTGTGCCACCACGTGGCCCTAAGACACGTCCAGGTGCAGCTGGAGCTGGACAGCACGTGCCATGCTGTGGATATCTGGGCATCTTGCCAGGCTCGGGGCCCCCACCAGGGTGGAAATGGAGGCCCTGACCTCTGCTGCAGTGGCCGCCCTCACCCTGTATGACATGTGCAAGGCTATCAGCAGGGACATCGTGTTGGAGGAGATCAAGCTCACTAGCAAGACTGGCGGTCAGCGGGGGGACTTCCATCGGGCTTAGGTCCTACCCTTCTCACCCATGGCCCAGCCAGGTCTGGAGATGGGGTGCAATTTAAGCTGAAGGAAAGACGTCAAGTTCCTTTAATCACAGTCACTGTTTACCTTGAGCAGTAAAACCGAAGTCAGCCTGCTCTACTACTAGGCCTGCTGCTAGATGATCTTTAATGACCGATGGGGCTTCCTTTCTATAGGGAGGATACCAGGAGGCCCTTAAGCCTTCCAGGACACTAAGTTCACGGGAGCCGGACTGCAACAAGCAATGCTAGATAACTGAGAAATCATGTTCTTTCTGGACTATTTCAGACAACCAGTCTCAGACAGTCCAGCCCAGAAATTTTCCTTCTCATTTTGGGTTTTCTCTTCTCCTACTTTCCTGGGGAGAGATTAAGGGTTCATTAAGCAGAGGAACCCACTTTGAGGAGAGTAAAGCACAAGCTTGCCTGAAGAATGCATCTCCCCAGCAGCTCTGCCTCTCTAAGTCTGTGAAGCTACAGCCCTGTCCTGTCCTGACTTCATCTCTCCTTCTACCCAAGTCTATGTCCCATCAAACTTGCAGCCTTTCAGCTTAACAGTTGCCTGGTCCTGCCGGCCCCCTTTTCTCAGGCCCCCCTCCTCTGAAACAGGATGTGAACACATGGGCCACAGCCCTAAGGACTCCTGACAGACCACATAGCCCACACCTGGCCCTGCTCACGGCTGTTCCTCTCTTTATTCTGGAGCATATCAGGGAAAGAAGAGTTGACGATAGATTGCCTTCACCCTCACAGCACACAAATAAAGCTATGATGCCAACTTTGCAGATGCAATAAATAAATAAATAAAGTAAGTAAGTAAGTAAATAGATGAGTAGTTGCCTGGGGTTGGGGGAGGGGCAATGGGGAATGATTGCCTAATGGATATGGGGTTTCCTTTTGGCATGATGAAAACATCCTAAAATTAGATAGTGGTGATAGTTCCATAACTTTGTGAATATACAAAACCCCACTGAATTGCACTCTTTAAAAGGATGAATTTAAAGGTATGTGAATTATACCTCATTAAATAAAAATTTAAAAAAAAAACACAGAAACAGCTTTATAAGCTGAGTATTAGAGGCATGGAAGGATCCACCAAAAGGCAAAGTTGAAAGAGACTCCTTCTTAGGAGCAGGAAGAGGACTTGGGAGGGCAATTGTTTTTCATTATTAGTCCTTCTGGATCCTTTGAGACACACATATATATATATATATTTTAAATGTATCTGTATTACTTTGGTAAAATTTTTAAAGAAAATTTAAAGTAAAAAAGTGACATAAGAACCTTCCTTTCTTTGTAGCCTTGGATAAGCTAGCAATTCGTGTAAGCAAGAACTTTTCTCTCTTATTTCCAGGCAAGCTGCCAAATTAAATCCCTTTCTTTTCCTGCTGGCGTCTGCCAACGTGGTGTCAGAGACTGAAAACTAGCTTCTAAGTAAATAGGAAAAAAGAAAAATAAAAAGCACATTCTTAACTAAAATCACACATTTATAATTCTTCAGGCTCATGACTAACACAAGGTTTTTCATAACCCTGAAAAAGTGAGGAGCATGTCATAACTCACAAATAACCTCTAAAACCATTTAAGAGCTTTTCAGCAAGAGAAAGGAGAGTGTTAAACAGCAATAACCTGTCACATCAATCCAGATCTAAATTCCAAACCAGTAGGACAAATGTACATAGCCACGTGTACATGAACTCTGCAGATATCAAAATAGAAGTTTATGCTTTCAACTGAGCAATCCATCTTCCTGGGGAGAACAGTTTCTTCCTGCAAATGAGTATGAAAGGCCTCAAATCCAAGATTTCTGAGCAACTGCTCCTGAAGAATCCAGTTTCAACTCCTACAAAATGCAACTTAAAAACAAAATGCAGACATATTTTCTTTTCTTTCTCTTTTTCTGAGATGGAGTCTTGCTCTGTCGCCCAGGCTGGAGTGCAGTGACGTGATCTCGGCTCCCTGCAACCTCCGCCTCCCAGGTTCGTGACTCTCCTGCCTCAGCCTCCTGAGTAGCTGGAATTACAGGCGCCCGCCACCACGCCCAGCTAATTTTTGTATTTTTAGTAGAGACGGGGTTTCACCATGTTGGTCAGGCTAGTCTCAAACTCCTGACCTCGTGATCCACCCGCCTCGGCCTCCCAAAGTGCTGGGATTACAAGCGTGAGCCACTGCGCCCGGCCCTTTCTTTCTGGATTTCCTTTTCTTTCTTTCTTTCGTTCTCTCCTCTCTGTCTTCTTCTTCTTCTTCTTCTTTTTTTTTTCTGACAAGGTCTCACTGTGTCACCCAGGCTGGAGTGTAGTGGTACGATCTCGGCTCACTTTCAACTCTGCCTCCCAGGCTCCAGCGATCCTCCCAGGTAGCTGGGACTACAGGTGTGTGTCACAACACCCGGCTAATTTTTTTATTTTTATTTTTTTAATTTTTTTTGTAGAGGCAGGTATTTCCTCATGTTGCTCAGGCTGGTCTCGAACTCCTGAGCTCAAGCAACCCACCCACCCCGGCCTCCCCAAGTGCTGGGGTTAGAGGTGTGAGCCACTGCACTCGGTCTCGGACACATTTTCATTAGGTGCCCTCTGATGTCAGCAGCTGGTTGAAGGTTTAATGGCTTCGAGTGCGCACAGAGTGGGGTGGGAACTTGTGTGTCTCACCCCTGCCGCACCCCACTTGGGTTTCCCTGCAGTTTCCACCAGGTTCATGAGCAGAACCTAAAACAAACGGGTTTAGAAGTAACTTTAGCCTCTTTGGCTACTTCTGGTGCTCACCGAATCCAGAAAAATGGTCTTTTTTAATGTCCTGTTATTTTGCACAAACGATTTCCTGCTTAGAGTGAGGAGCAAAACCTCTGGCTTTTAACCCTGCCAAAGACCCACTTGAAGTCAATCTGTGCATTTTTAATTTTTCAGGCTCAGCAAGGTCTTATCTCATTCTGTCTGCATTTTATAACAATCCCACATTTTCTCTCTACTTTCCTCAAGCATTCTAACCCTTCTGTGCCCTCACTGCCCGCCACCCACTCAAGGGAACTTCCCATACTCAAGAGCTACAGGGGCTGGACAGAAGAACCTGGCAGCTGTCCAAAGCCTTCAGCGCCTAGTTTCCCACCAAGTGCCAGAAGGACAAGGTTCTTTCCTGCGGCCTCCTCTTGCCAATCCTCACCGGGTTCTTAGTTCCTGCCTCAGTGTTATTTTCTCCAAGCAACATAGCAAGTGAGGCCCAATGGGTCTGGAAGGCTTACAGGGCCCAAAGGGACAATGACGGCAGGCTTCAGAGCTGTGGCTGAGAGTCTGGAGGATTTCAGCCTGGATTTCATATACCATCCTCATCATGAGGAAGGAAGCAGCCCCCATCTGGGAGCTGGGAGGTAGGTTGGTTGCCGACAGCACCAGGTTCACCTACTGAGGGTTCAGATCTGTGAAAAAGTTTCTCCTTCCCACTAACTGGATCCCATTTGGCCTGGTTTGAGTCATGTGTTCATCCCTGGGCCAATCACTATTGCCTGATGGAAGCATTCTGGTAGGCCACATCCAGGTCACATGATCATGTTGAGTCATGTGCTCATCTCTGGACCAATCACTGTGACCTGCTGGGCAGATTCTAATAAGCCAGGCCCAAGTCACATGATCACCTTCCTGATTGTTGGGGTGAGAAGTCGGGATTGTAGTTGCCAAAAGAAGGGGAGTGAATCTCAGAGAAACAAGAACAGTGGCTTTCTCCATATATATCTACTCAAAAACAGCAACAGCAAACAAAAAATTAGAAGGAAGGATGAAGGCAAACCCTAGGAACATAAAAGTCTCTCCTATTCTCTAGATAGATGCATCCTTAGGATCAACCTCTACATACCATTTCGTAATTGTTTTTTTTACTTATTTGTTGAGGACTTAGTATATACAGTGCTTTAATAAAGCTCTGCACAGAGGATGCATAGAAAGGCTGGGAAAAAAGGTAAGTGCAGCTGGGAGCAGTGGCTCACACCTATAATCTCAGCACTTTGGGAGGGTGAGGCAGGAGGATCGCTTGAGGCCATGAGTTCAAGGCCGGCCTGGGCAACATAAGAAGATGTCTGTCTCTAAAAAACTAAAATAAAATAAATTAGCCAGTGTGATGGCACATGACTATAGTTCCAGCTACTCAGGAAGCTGAGGCGGGAGGATCGCTTGAGCCCAGGAGTTCCATGCTGCAGTGAGCTATGATCGTGACAGAGTGAGACTGTGAGTCTTTAAAAAAAAAGAAAAAGTAAATACATTTTAAGCTTTTAATATAAATGACCAAACTGTCCCCAGAGAGATTTCATCTTCGTACACCCACTCATTGTGCCTAGACTTCCCTACCCACCAGCCTCAGCATAGCACAGCCATGGAACCATCCTCCCACAGGAGACAATGCTCAGAGGTCTCTTTCCGGGAAGGCCTTTTCAGGAGGCCTCAACCTCCAATTCGAGTCTCTGAGGCTTAAAAACTGAAAAGGCTGGAAAATGTCCATCTAACACCCTTTCACCTCGTTATTGGAGGCCCTATGCCCCCTCTGATGCCCTTCTCTCCTGTTCTGCTTCAGGTGTTGGCCAGAGATAGCTTAAGGCAAGAACTGTTCAGGACCATTTATGGTTTTTAATATCAGAGCTTGGGAAGACTTACTGGTGGAATTTCAGGCATCAGGACCCGCAGTGGAGGAAATCCTATAATTTGATGTCAGGCTGACTTGGGTTTCATCCCCAGCCTTACCACTTATTAAGTGTGTGGCTTTGGGCAAAATACTGAACGGATCCTCCAGTTATTTTGAGGATAAACTTGAAAGTACTACTATATTTTAAATACCTATCAAGGGATCTGGTTTAAAGTCAGCACCTGGTAAATGTAATGTTGCACTGTGACTTGCTTTGCTGTTTGACCTTTGCCAAATCCCTGTGTCTCTGGACAATGAGGGTTGAATGAGATGTTCTGCCTGTTCTGAGAGCCTGGGATTTCCAAGTGCAGGACGTGTTGGAAGTCCAGTGCAGAGAATGGCATGGTGTGTGTGCATGCATGCACCTGTATGCCTGTGTTTTGTGTGGAAGCATGAGTGTATGTGTGTCCCTTGGCACTAGGAGAAGATGTTACCCTTGGAACCCCAAACCCCATGGAGGCAGAGAACCTTCCAGCTTCCTGCCACGACGTCAGGGTGGCAATCACTTGAATGTTTTGGAAAACCCGAGAGGCTGGCAGGGAGATGGATCTGCAGGAGACCAAAGTTGGGTTGCCAAGGAGTCACCTCCACTCCTTCCCCAGGATGCCTGAAAGAAATAAGGGGGCTAGGTGGGTTTGGCCTAGCTCCTCCACAACTCTATATCTGTGCACAGCGGGCTCAGCTCTTCCTGCAGTGTGCTGGCTGGTGGCCAGTCCTCGTTTTCAATGTTCACAGCTAAATTGGATCCAGATGTTGCTGAGGAATCTGATATGAAACAAATGCATTCCCTGGGCAGCCGGTTCTTTCTACTGCAGAAGGGCAGGAAGCCTCAGACCCCCGAGCCCAGGCAGAGGTGTTGGAGGGGCCCAGGCTGATGGGATCTCAGGTTGTTTCTTCTGTGGGGCAGTAGGGTGTTCCCTAGCTGGCCTAACTTATGGCCAGGTTATCATGTTCATGAAATATCTGGTCAAATAATGGGCTGGGCCTCTTTCAAAGGTACATAAATCCCACCTCTCCATCTTGGGAGCTGCCTCCAGACCAGCATGATTTCTTGTGCGCTTTCCTTAACTTGAGCTTGTCCTTTCTTCAAGCTTGGAAGGGTCCGGCTGCATGGAGCCGGTGGTGGGACATGTCAAGGGAGTCCAGGAGCTGAGCATGGATGCTCCATCGCCCTCCTATATTTTGAAATCTACTGAATGTCACACATAATCTTCCCTCTCTTCCTTCCAGGGGTACTGTGCGCCAGGCATTCATAGACAGCACTCAGGAGATCTTCATAGCAGCCCTCAAAGTAGGTTTTAGCTTCTGCTCAGAGTAACTGTTAAATAACTCCATGGAGGTTACAACCCCAGAACAGCAGAGGCTGGTGGAGCCACAATTGAAGTTCAGGTCTGGCTGACACTGGGAGAGTGCTTTTTCCCTCTTCCATGGTGTATTCATCAAGCACTGGGCCTGACACCAGGGGACACAGATAAACCAGAACCCCTGCCCTGCGGAAGCTGGTGGGGCAGGGAGGAGTCAATAACAACTGAGACAGACCCGAGCAAAAGGTGGGCTGAAGCAGGGCTGGAAATGACTTCAATGGAGCACAGGGGAGGGAGAGACGCAGCTGTAGAGAGGTGCTGACTGAGTCAGGGAGAGGCTCTTATGGAAGGGCACAACCCTTGGGGATGGTGGTTCTCTAAAGGAGCAGGACATGGTGACTAAATGCAATGTGGGATCCCAAGTTGGCTCTTGGATTAAAAATAATAATAATAATAATAAAAAGCTACAAGCTGGGCGCAGTGGCTCACACCTGTAATCCCAGCACTTTGGGAGGCCGAGATCGGCAGATCGCTTGAGCTCAGGAGTTTGAGACCAGACTGGGCAACATGGTGAAACCCTGTCTCTACCCACAATACAAAAACTTAGCCGGGTGTGGTGGTGCGCATCTGTGGTCCCAGCTACTTGGGAGGCTGAGGGGGAGGATCTCCTGAGCTCAGTGGGTGGAGGTTGCAGTGAGCTGAGATCGCACCACAGTACTCCAGTCTGGGCGACAAGAGTGAGACTGTCTCAAAAAAAGAAAAAAAAAGTTACAAAAGGCATTACTAAGGTGATTGAAACAATTTAAATATGTAGTCTATTTTAGATAAAATAGAGTGTCAATATAAAATATCCTTAACTATATTTAAATTGTGGTTAAAATTACAAAATTAAAATACAAAAATACTAAAAATACTAAAAGTAGCTAAGTATGGTGGTGCATGTCTGTAGTCCCAGCTACTTGGGAGGCTGAGGCATGAGAATGCTTGAACCCGGGAGGTGGGGATTGCAGTGAGCTGGGGATTGCAGTGAGCCAAGATCGTGCCACTGCAGTCCAGCCTGGGGAACAGAGTGAGACCCTGTCTCAAAACAACAACAACAAAAAAAGCCTATACATTGAGATACAGCAAAGTGGTAACATGTCAACAACTGATGAACTTAGATGAGATAGAAGGGTATTCATTGTACTATTCTTGCAACTTTTTGTAGGCTTGAAGCTTGTAGGAGAAGAGAAGTGGGAGAGGGCAGAAGGGCGGGGTCCTGGCAGCCCAGAGAGGGTGGGTGAGTCCAGGAAGGCAGCACAGGCTGTGGAAGGCAGGGGCGGAGAGATGGGGTGCAGAACAGTGGGAAGGCCGCTGCCAGCCTTGGAGTGCAGGAGAGCACAGAGAAGGTAGGAGGAAGAGGGAGCCATTGTTTAAAGATTTCTCTAGTGATGTGATGGAGAATGTTGCACAAGCTAGGGGGCACAGCAGGGGTGAGCAAAGGCCTCCTTAGGATGGGAGCATCCTGAGCCCTTTTCTAGGAAGAACGGAAAGTGTGGACAGAGAGAGAGTTGATAAAGAATTAAGGACACCGGGTGCGGTGGCTCACGCCTATAATCCCAGCACTTTGGGAGGCCAAGGCAGGTGGATCAAGAGGTCAGGAGTTTGAGACCAGCCTGGCCAACACGGTGAAACCCTGTCTGTACTAAAAATACAAAAATTAACCAAGTGTGGTGGCACATGCCTGTAATGCCAGCTACTTGGGAGGCTGAAGCAGGAGAATCGCTTGAACCTGGTAGCTGGAGGTTGCAGTGAGCTGAGACTGCACCACTACACTCCAGCCTGGGTGACAGAACAAGAATCCATCTCAAAAAAAAAAAAAAAATTAAGAGAGCCCGTGTCTTATTTCCTGATTTTCTTAGCTCTTGACCCAGTGTGGCATCATGCACCTGGCTTTCTCCTTCATGGTAATGTGAGCCCTGTGAAGGAAGTAATTCTTCACTCCTCTTCTTTATCTTCATGGCTTTGTCCCCAGCACATGGTGGGGCTCTGTAAGTATTTTTGAATGAATGAGTGACAAGGTGTGTCTTAGTTTTCTGGGGCGGCTGTAGCAGAGGACCGTGGACTAGGTGGCTTCAACAACAGGAATGTGTTGTCTCACAGCTTTGGAGCCTGAGAGGCTGGAGTCAAAGTGTAGGCGCTGGCTCCTTCTGAGGTCTGTGAGGGAAGGTTCTGTTCCAGGCCATCTCTTTGGCTGATAGACAGCCCCCTTCTCCCTGTGCCTTTTTGTTTTTGAGACAGGGTCTCGTTCTGTCGCCAGGCTGGAGTGCGGTGGCACGATCATAGGATCATAGCTCACTGCAGCCTGGACCTCCTGGACTCAAGTGATCCTCCCACCTCAGCCTCCCAAGTAGCTGGGACTACAGGTGTGCCCCACCATGCCTGGCTCATTTTTAATTTTTTTTTTAAATTTTTATTTTTTGAGATGGATTCTCACTCTTGTCATCCAGGCTGGAGTGTAGTGGTGCAATCTCAGCTCACTGCAACCCCTGCCTCCTGGGTTCAAGTGATTCTCCTGCCTCAGCCTCCCAAGTAGCTGGGACTACAGGCGCATACCACTACGCCTGGTTAATTTTTTTGTATTTCTAGTGGAGATGGGGTTTCACCATGTTGGCCAGGCTGGTCTCGAACTCCTGACCTCAGGTTATCCACCCACCTTGGCCTCCCTAAGTGCTGGGACTACAGGCATGAGCCACTGAGCCCAGCCTTAAAATTTTTCCTGAGACAGGGGTTGTGCTGTGTTGCCCAGGCTGGTCTTAAACTCCTGGCCTCAAGCAGTTCTCCCATCTCAGCCTCCCAAAGTGCTGAGATTACAGGCATAAGCCACTGTGCCTGTCTGTTCTCCCTGTGTCTTTACAATATCTTCCTCTCTGAATGTCTGTCTCTGTGTCCACATTTCTCAGTTTTCTAAGGACACCAATCATATTGGATTAGCACGCTACTGCACTCGTCTTAATTAATTACATCTGCAATGATGCTGTTTCCAAATAAGGTCACATTCTTTAAGTACTCAAGGTTAGGACTTCAACACATGAATTTTTGAGGGGCACAATTTAACCAATAATGGGGGAAGCGGGGGTAGGGGTGCATCTGGGGTTGTAGGGGAGGGGTGAAGGCTGGAATTGGTCTAGGCTGGATGCCAGGGGCAGGCTGACCATGAAACTAAGGCTGGAGACTGGGATGGAGTTGAGGGCACCCAGCTGAGTGTTAAAAAAGAAGTAAAAAAGGTCCTCCTGCTCTGTGTGGCCCCGGGGAGCTGGACTAAAGCCAAAGGGAGGATGTTTTGGTTCCACTGAAGGGAAGCCTGTATGTTAAGAGGAACGCCAGTCTAAGCACAGAGAGGGGAAGGTGCTCTGAGGGTGGGAGGTGAGTGTCCCTGCAGGCTTGGGGCTGAGGACACAGCTGGGCCTGAAGCTCCCAGGTCGTCCAGTGACCCGTGAGGTGCGATCTGGTGTCTGTCCTCCTGCTGAGGCCTGGCTGGGAGCACTGACCACACATGGGCAGTCAGGAGGAAGCTGAGGAACTCAAGGGCTGGAGAAGGCTCTGCCCCCACACTCCTCCCTGTGGACTACCACCTGGCCAGGCCAGTTACAAAGTGTCCCTCAGGGCCCCAAAAGTTGCTCCCCAAGTTGGCTCTGGGCAGATCAGGATACCTGGAGTTTGTGGATCAGGTTCTATCAGTAATGTTGGGCCACTCTGTTCCTGGTTTTCCAAAGTGGTTCTGTTCCCAGTTTTCCAAAGTGGTTGTAACAATTTACCCTTCTGCCATCAGTGGATGGCAGAGAGTTCCAGTTGCTCCACATCCTCTTCAACATTTGATATTTTCTGTCTCATTTATTTTAGCCTTTTTGTTGGGGATAGCTGTGGTTTTAAACAGCTAAACCACACTTTTGTTGGTGCTACTGAGAGGTGACAGCGTGCTGGTAGTCCTCAGAGCCCTCACTGGCTCTTGGAGCCTCCTCTGCCTGGGTTCCCACTTTGGTGGCACTTGAGGAGCCCTTCAGCCCTCCGCTGCACTGTGGGGGCCCCTTTCTGGGCTGGCCAAGGCCGGAGCTGGCTCCCTCAGCTTGCAGGGAGGTGTGGAGGGAGAGGCGCGAGCTGGAACCGGGGCTGCACAAGGCGCTTGCAGGCCAGCTGGAGTTCTGGGTGGGCATGGGCTTTGCGGCCCCGCACTCAGAGCGGCTGGCCGGCCCTGCTGGCCCTGGGCAATGACGGGCTTAGCACCCGGGCCAGCGGCTGCGGAGGGTGTACTGGGTTCCCCAGCAGTGCCGGCCCACCAGCGCTGCTCTCAATTTCTCGCCAGGTCTTAGCTGCCTCCCCGCGGGGCAGGGCTGGGGACCTGCAGCCCGCCATGCTTGAGCCTCGCCTCCTCCGTGGGCTCCTGTGCAGCCAGAGCCTCCCCGACGAGCACCGCCCCCTGCTCCAAGGCGCCCAGTCCCATTGACCACCCAAGGGCTGAGGAGTGTGGGTGCAGGGCGAGGGACTGGCAGGGAGCTCCACCTGCGGCCCGGTGCGGGATCCATTGGGTGAAGCCAGCTGGGCTCCTGACTCTGGTGGGGACTTAGAGAAACTTTATGTCTAGCTAAGGGATTGTAAACACACCAATCAGCACCCTGTGTCTCGCTCAGGGTTTGTGAATACACCAATCGACACTCTGTATCTAGCTACTCTGGTGGGGACTTGGAGAACCTTTGTGTCTACACTTTGTATCTAGCTAATCTAGTGGGGACCTGGAGAACCTTTGTGTCTAGCTCAGGGATTGTAAACGCACCAATCAGTGCCCTGTCAAAACAGACCACTTGGCTCTCTGTAAAATGGACCAATCAGCAGGGTGTGGGTGGGGACAGATAAGAGAATAAAAGCAGGCTGCCCGTCTGAGCCAGCCTTGGCAACCCGCTCTGGTCCCCTTACGTACTGTGGAAGCTTTGTTCTTTCACTCTTTGCAATAAATCTTGCTACTGCTCACTCTTTGGGTCCGCACTGCCTTTATAAGCTGTAACACCACGAAGGTCTGCAGCTTCACTCTTGAAGCCAGCGAGACTGCTAACCCACCGGGAGGAACGGACAACTCCAGACGCGCCGCCTTAAGAGATGTAACACCGGGAAGGTCTGCAGCTTCACTTCTGAAGCCAGCGAGACCACGAACCCACCAGAAGGAAGAAACTCTGAACACATCCGAACATCAGAAGGAACATACTCCAGACGCGCCACCTTAAGAGCTGTAACACTCACCGCGAGGGTCGGCGGCTTCATTCTTGAAGTCAGTGAGACCAAGAACCCACCAATTCTGGATACACTACCATAGGAACACGCCATTCCCTGGCAAGGTTGAGTTCCTATACTGTCTGCCTTTACAGCACATATGGCATTTACAATTATTCACTTTCGCATGTGCTTTTCTGACCGTCTCTTATCTCCACTCCTCTACACCAGAAGCTTTGGAGGGAAAGGACTGCATCTGTCTTTTTTCTCCATTTCGTTCCCAGTGTAGCGTCCAGGGCCTGCCGCATAAACGGCCCTCCAGTCAACTAGGATTTGGAGTAACAGTGAGTGATCTCTTAAAGTGGTGACAAAATATATATATATATGTACATATATATGTGTATATATGTGTGTGTGTGTGTGTATATATATATATATAGGCACATGTTCTCAGGACCTCTTGAGACTGTGCCTTGGGAAAATACTTTTTAAAAAATATGCATTTATTTTGGTCTAAGTTAAATAAGTCCAGAAGTAAGGAGTCCAATCGCTGAACTCGTGCTTATGGCGTGGTGACCTGTGATTGTTGGGAATTCAGGCTTGCTCTCTTTGGTGGCTCTGCTATTCACCACTCTTGGCTTCCACATTGTGGTCTGTGATGACTGCTCAAGTCATAACTTCCAAATTCCAGCCAGCACAGGGAGAGGAGATGAGGATGATGCTTCCATTTTTAAGAATGTTTTATAAAGTTGTGTATACACTACTTCTACTTAAATCCACAAGTCACATCACAGCACCACATATGCAAGGGTGCTCCTAGATGGAAGTTAGGGCTCGATTTCCAAGAAGGGGAGAGTCACCAGCAGTGCCTGCCACAGCCCTCAATAAATATGTATTGACTGGAGGAATGATCTTAGTCTGCACAACAACCCTCCGAGATAGGTGGTATTATTCCCATTTTATAGATGAATACACTGAGGATCAGAGAGGTTAAAACAGCCTGCCAAAGATAGTAAATGGGTCGCCCTGCAGCCCTGGGGCATCTCACCCCAGGTTTGGCCAGCTGTTGGCTTCCTGTAGCAACCTGGACATTGTCCTCCCCACTCCAGGCCCATTTTTCTGCCTGTCCTGTAAGCCTGTGGGTCTTTCCATCTCTGACCTTCTGAATTTCCATGACAAGCTTGTAGTCCCTCTGCTCAGAAGAGCCAGAACCTTCTAGTTCCCCACACGGGGCTACATCAGGTGATGGTGGAAATCTAAGACTAGCTCCGTGAGGACCTGGCCTCCATTCCTCCCACTGAGGACTCTGACCACCCAGGGAGGACCTACTCCTGACCTCAGCTGCCCAGCAGGCCCCTGTCCTTGCTGTCCCTCAGGCCCCACGCGCCTCCACCATCCTGTGTTTTTTCCTGCATCTCACCAACCCAGATCCCGCCTCCCAGCCAATGCAGGGCCTCTGATGCTGGGCCAGAGGAGTCATCTCAGGTTGCAACTGCTGGTGGTGGGCACAGGTGGGGCTGTCCTCTGCCCACACGCTGCACATGAGTCAGGAGCTGCTGGGAACGCTGTCTGGTTTCTGGGTGTCTGGTCCCAACAAGCTCTCCTCCCATCCCAGACCTGCCTGCTGTCTCCTGCCTGCCTTTGACAGGAGCTGCAGACTAGAGTGAAATGCTTTCCTTCCCTGCCAACCCAATGCTTCCACCAATGAAATCCCAACCTTTGCATAATCCACAAGGAATTTGGCCTCTGGCTGCAAGATTGTCTTGCTGACTGTCTCCTGGGCGCCTGTGAGGCTCACCCTCTACAGCCTTCCTATCACATGACGTAGGCTCCTAACACATTTAATCCCTTCTGCGGGGTGGGGGACTCACCTCCTCTCCCATCTCTTCATCTGCTCACTACATATTTATTGAGCACCTACTCTACCCTACATTGTACCAAGCATAGGAAGTACAGTGCTGAAAAAGTGAGTCCCCATGGCCTAAAGAGAGAGATGGGCATTATATACAATCTCTCCATGAACATTTGATGACAGCATGAGCCATGTGTGCTAAAGGAAGGGAACACATTTCTATGTGCTCATTTATGCCACAAAGATTTATTGAAGGCCTTCTGTGTCACAGGCTGTGTTCCATGACAGTGTATTAGAAAATTCCAGCCTAGGCTGGAGCTGAGGCTACCTGAGTTATTATGAAGGATGAGTCAGAGCTACCTGGAAAAGGTGAGAAGGGAGCCTGGGGTGGAGGGGTGGGTACAGAAGTGCTCTTGACCAAGGGAGAGCATGTGTGGACCTGGCTTAGTCTGTCCTTCCCAGAGGAAGGCAGTGTGGCTGAAGGATGGAGAGCAGGGAGTGAGGGAGGGGATGACGTTGGGTCCCTGTGTCTCCTTCTAGTCCATTTCACTGGTCAAATCTCACCTCAGTATATATTGATCACTTTCTGCCTTTAGATCCCCAATGTCATCTGCATGGGCTTGTCCTTGCATAGGGAGGGGTCTCTGGAGGGCAGCCATTCAAAGGCAGAGGAAGAGGCCAGGCGCAGTGGCTCACGCCTGTTATCCCAGCACTTTGGGAGGCTGAGATGGGCAGATCACTTGAGGTCAGAAGTTCAAAACCAGCCTGGTAAACATGGTGAAACCGTCTCTACTAAAAATACAAAAATTATCCGAGAGCAGTGGTGCATGCCTGTAGTCCCAGGTACTCGGGAGGCTGAGGCACGACAGTGGTTTGCACCCGGGAGGCAGAGGCTGCAGTGAGCCAAGATCAAGTCACTGCACTCTAGCCTGGGAAACAGAGCAAGACTCCATCTCAAAAAAAAAAAAAAAAAAAAAAGAAGGCAGAGGAAGAGACATCCAGGTTCCAGCCTGGCAAGTAAGGAGCTTAGGAGCAGCCATGCTGTCCACACAACAAGTAATCAACAAAGGAAACAGAACAATCAACAACCCTTCTTAGAATCATCCACGAGGTGAGGTCACAGGGCACACCACTGCCCCCCTCCATTGGAGAGACAGACAGGCGAACACAGAGAACCACACCTTAGTGAAGCACAAACCTGCCTATGAGCTGAAACCTCTGGAGGAATCAGTGCAGGGCTATGGAAACCGGAATTGTAATTGACACATTGCTGGAGGCTCAGTGTGGACAAGCCTGAGAGACAAAACTCCAGTGCCACCCAGTCATGAGGGGCTTCCATGCTGTTGTGAATTTTACCCCTGGGAGTTCTACCAGGTCCACATGGTAATTGTAGGAGAAAAATTCCCTTATGCTTCCAGCAAGGTAAGAGAAACATTTTTGAAATTTTGAAAAATGTCAGAGCATTCTGTTCCTCTCAACAAGATCTGCCCTCAGGAGAAACTATTCTACCAGCTCCTAAACTTCTGAGGTTTTATCAGGGCTTTATTAACCCAGGGAAAGGATAACATCCAACTCCAGCCCCCTTTATAGCAATCCTGTCCGATTTATGGGGGAAACACTGAAAAGCACAGGTGTTCAGTCCAGGGACAGACTCACCAAAAGACTGAGACCTGCTGGGCATGGTGGGTCACACCTGTAATCTCAGCACTTTGGGAGGTTGAAGGGGGGAGGATCATTTGAGGCCAAGAATTCAAGACTAGCCTGGGCAACAGAGTGAGACTTCATCTCTATGAAAAACTTTAAAAATTGGCCAGGCATGGTGGCTCATGCCTGTAATCCCAGCACTTTGGGAGGCCGAGGCGGTTGGATCACTTGAGGTCAGGAGTTAGAGATCAGCCTGGTCAACATGGCAAAACCCCATCTCTATTAAAAATACAAAAAGTAGCTGGGCGTGGTTGCCCATGCCTGTAATCCCAGCTACTTGGGAGGCTGGGGCAGGAGAATCACTTGAACCTGGGAGGTGGAGGTTGCTGTAAGCCAAGATCGCACCACTGCACTCCAGCCTGGGCAACAGAGTGAATCTGTGTCTTAAATAAATATATAAATTAATTAAATTAAATAATAAAAATATTTTTAAAAAAACCAGATGTTGTGGCGTGTACCTGCAGTCCCAGCTACTCAAGAGGCTGAGGTGGAATGATCACTTGAGCCCAGGAGCTCAAGGCTGTAGTGAGCTATGATTGTGCCACGGCACTCCGGCCTGGGTGACAGAGTGAGACCCTGTCTCAAGAAAAAAAAAGACTGAAACCTAATCACAGGACTATAGAAAGCTTCCCTTCCCCCAACTACCATGCCACTAAAGGCCTATTTCCTATAGATCCTTTTACCCAGGACATCATGTCCACCTTTCAACAAAATTATAAGATGCCTTAGAAAGAAAAAAACACAATTTGAAGAGACTGAGCAGGCATCAGAACAAGACTCAGTGGAGGCTGCAGTGAGCCGAGATTGTGCCACTGCACTCCAGCTTGGGCGACAGAGCAAGACTCCGTCTCAAAAAAAAAAAGGAAAGAAATGGAAGGATTAAGGTATAGAGTGTCTGGGAAAAAAAAATTTAACAAAGGAAAGAAATCGAAGGATCAAAAGTAAAAAAATTCTGAAAGAAGCCACAACAAAAACCATCTTAGCTAAAGAGAAACAAAGATAAAAACTGCATCTAATTTATTCTTAGAAACCACTTAGGAAGATGGGAGTAAACATTTAAAGTCTTAAGAAAAAAATCCACCAACCCAGAATTCTGTATCCTACAAATTTATCCTCCAGAAGTGAAGAAGAAATAAAAACTTTCTCAGACAAACAAAAATTGAGACCAGCCTGGCCAACATGGTGAAACCCCAGCTCTACTAAAAATACAGTGGTGACGCATGCCTGTAATCCCAGCTACTTGGGTTGGGGGTTGCTGAGGCCAGAGAATTGCTTGAACCCAGGAGGCGGAGGTTGCAGTGAGCCGAGATCGCGCCACTGCAGTCCAGCCTGGGTAACAGAGTGAGACACCCTGTCTCAAATAAGTAAATAGGTAAATAAATAAATAAATAAATAGAGGGAATTTGTTGCCAAAAGATTTGTCTTGCAAAAAACGTTAAAATAAGTTCTTCAGAGAGAATGAAAATAGTATAGGTCAGAAACACAGATCTACATAAAGAAAAAAAGAGCATCAGAGAATGAATAAGTAGAGGCAAAATAAAACCTTTTATTTTTTTAATCCATCTATCACATAACAGTTTGCTCAAAAGAGGAACAATGTATTCAATTATGTATGCTGGCGGGGTGTGGTGACTCACACCTGTAATCTCAGCACTTTGGGAGGCTGAGGCTGGCAGATCACCTGAGGTGAGGAGGTCGAGACCATCCTGGCCAACTTGGTGAAACTCTGTCTCTACTAAAAATACAAAAGTTAGCCGGGCGTGGTGGCAGGCGCTTGTAATCCCAGCTACTTGGGAGGCTGCTTGAATCGATTGAACTAGGAGGTGGAGGTTGCAGTGAGCCAAGATGGCACCACTGCACTCCAGCCTGGGTGACAGAGTGAGATTCCGTATCAAAAAAAAAAAAAAATTATGTATGCTTAAATATACATGCTTATGGATGCTTATGTATAAGTGAAATGAATGATAACAATGAAACAAGGAACAGGAGAGAGAAATTAGAAATATTTTGTTATTATAAGGCACTTGCACTACCCTTGAAAAGGTGTAGTGTTATTTGAAATCAGGCTTGATTTAGTTTCAAAAGTATATTGATTTGTGTGTGTCTGTTTATAAAGAAAAATTTTTAAAAATGTATATTGCAAGTTTTAAGGCAACCAAGTTTTGAAGTAGAAGTAATATACTAAGCAAGGAGAGAAAATGGAATCCTACAAAATGCCTAATTAAAGCCACAAAAGTCAGAGACAGAGTAAAAGACAAAAATAGGAACAAAGAATAAGGGCAGCACATTTTAAAATATGGTGGATAATAATCCAATTATATCAACAATTACTTTGAAAGCCAATGCTCTAAATGTACCAATTAAGGACAGAGATTGTCACAGTATATCAAAATATAAGATTCAACTGTAAGTTGTCTACAAAAAACCCACTTTAAATATAAAAACACATATACTTTAAAAGTAAAGAGATAAAGAAAGATATTCCATGCCAATGCACATCATAAGAAAGCAGAAGTAGTTATATTAATTTCAGACAGAGCCGACTTCAGCAAGGAAAGTGATCAGGAATAAAGAAGGCATTACAGAATGAGGGAAGGCTCAGTTCTCCAAGGCAACAATACTTAATATGTATGTGCCTAACAACAGAGCATCGGTGTCTGAGAGGCAAAAACTGACAGACCTTCAAGAAGAAATAATGAACCCACTTTTAAAGTTGGAGATTTTGGCTGGGCGCAGTGGCTCACACCTGTAATCCCAGCACTTTGAGAGGCTGAGGAGGGCAGTTCACCTGAGGTCAGGAGTTTGAGACCAGCCTGGCCAACATGGTGAAACCCTGTGTCTACTAAAAGTACAAAAATTGGCTGGGTGTGGTGGTAATTCCAGCTACTCAGGAGGCTGAGACAGGAGAATCACTTGAACCCAGGAGGCAGAGGTTGCAGTGAGCCAAGATTGCACCACTGCATTCCAGCCTGGGTGACAGAGCAAGACTCCGTCTAAAAAAATAAATAAATAAGTTGGAGATTTTAACACCCCTTTAACAGAAATGGACAGATCCAGCAGGCAGAACGCAATAGTACCATTAACAGCTGGATATATTGATCTGTAAATGGCCTCACCCAGCAACAGCAGATTACACATTCTTCTGAAGCTCACATGGAATATTCACCAAGACAGACCACATTCAGGGCCATAAAAAACACCTTAAGGCTGGGTGTGATGGCTCACACCTGTAATCCCAGCACTTTGGGAGGCCAAGGCAGGCAGATCACAAGGTCAGGAATTTGAGACCAGCTTGGCCAACATAATGAAACCCTGTCTCTCCCAAAAATGCAAAAATTAGCCATGCATGGTGGCACGCACCTGTAGTCCCAGCTACTTGGGAGGGTGAGGCAGGAGAATCGCTTGAACCCGGGAGGCAGAGGTTGTGGTGAGCCGAGATTGCACCACTGCACTCCAGCCTGGGCGACAGAGCAAGACTCTGTCTCAAAAAAAATAAATAAATAAAAACAAAAAAAATCTTAATACATTTAAAAGAATAGAAACCATCCAATGTCTGGCCTCAGACCACAGTGGAATTAAACTAGAAATCAGTAAGAGAAAGATAGCTAGAAAATCCCCAAATACTTGGGGATTAAACAACGCACTTCTGCATAACACATAGGTCAAAAAAGAACTCTCAAGAAAAACTTAAAAATATTTTGAACTAAGTGAAAATGAGAACACAACTTATCAAAATTGTGTGTTGTAGTGAAAGTAGTGTTTAGAGAGAAATTGATAATATTGAATGTATGTATAAAAAAAATAGAGATCTAAAATCAACAATTTAAGCTTCCCCTTTAGGAAACTAGGAAAAAAAAAGAACAAATTAAACTTACACAAAGCAGAAGAAAAGAAATAATAAAAACCAAAGTAAAACTCAATGAAATTGAAAATGGGAAATCAATAGAGAAAATCAATGAAACTAAAGGGTGGGTCTTTGCAAGACCGATAAAATTGATAAGCCTCTAGCCAGACTAGGAAATGAGAGCAGACACAAATAACTACTATCAGAACTGTAATTCACTACAGATGAATTAAAAGAATAAATTCATGAGTTAAAAGAATAAAAAATAATATTATGAACAATTCTATGCCCACCAATTTTATGATCTAGATAAAATACACCCATTCCTTGAAACATACAATCTGCCAATCTATAATGGAGCAAAGATAGTCTTTTCAACAAATGGTGCAGAATAACTGAACATCCACATATCAAAAAATGAATCTAGGCTGGGTGCCGTGACTCATACCTGTAAAACCCAGCACTTTGGGATGCCGGGGTGAGAGGATCCCTTGAGCCTAGGAGTTCAAGACAAGCTTGGGCAATATAGTGAGATCTTGTCTGTACAAAAAAAATAGAAAAAGTAACCAGTTGTGGTGGTGCATACCTGTGGTCCCAGCTACTCAGGAGGCTGAGGCAGGAGGATCGGTTGAGCCCAAGAGGTCAAGGCTGCAGTGTGCTGTGATTGTGCCACTGTACTACTCCCATCTGGCTGACAGAGTGAGACCCTGTCTCAAAAAAAAAAAAAATCTAGACACAGAACTTACACTCTTCATAAAAATTAACTCAAAATGGATCATAGACCTAAATGTACAAATGCAAAACTATAAAACTCCTAGAAGATGACATAGGAGAGAACCTTGATGGCCTTGAGTATGGCAATGAATTTTTAGATGCAACACCAAAGACCTGATCCATGAAATAAATAATTGATAAGCTGGACTTGATTTAAATTCAAAAACTTCTGCTCCATGAAAGACAATGTCAAGACAATGACAAGACAAGCCAGAGACTGGGAGAAAATACTTGCAAAAGACATATCTGATTAAGGACTATCATCCAAATATACAAAGAACTCTTGAAACCCAACAATAAGACAACGAATAATGCTATTTAAGAATGGGCCAATGGCCTTATCAGATACTTCACAAAAGGAGACATACAGACAGCAACTAGCATATGAAAAGATGCTCCACCTCATATGTCATCAGGGAAATGCAAATTAAAACAATGAGATACCACTATGAACCTATTAGAATGGCCAAAATCCAGAACACAAACAACACTAAATGCTGATGAGGATGTGGAACAACAGAAGCTCTCATTCACTCCTGGTGGGAATGTAAAATGGTACAGCCATTTTGGAAGACATTTTGGCAGGTTTTATAACACTAAACATCATCTCACCATTTGATCTAGCAATTGCACTCGTGGGTATTTACCCAAAGGAGCTGAAAACTTATGCCCACACGAAATGCCGCAATAGGCCAGGTGCAGTGGCTCAGGCCTATAATCCCAGCACTTTGGGAGGCCAAGGCTAGAGGATTGCTTGAGCCCAGGAGTTTGAGACCAGCCTGGGCAAAACAGCTCAACCCCATCTCTACAAAAAAGTTGAAAAATTAGCTGGGTATGGTGGCGTGCACCTGTAGTTCTAAGTACTCAAGAGGCTGAGGTGAGAAGATCGCTTGAGCCTGAGAGGTCAAGGCTGCAGTGAGCCATGATTGCACCACTGCACTCCAGCCTGGGTGACAGAGTGAGACCCTGTCTCAAAAAAGCAAAAAAAAGCTGCACACAGATGTTTGTAGCAGCTTTATTTATAACTGTCAAAATTTGGAAGCAACCAAGATGTCCTTCAGTAGTGAATGGATAAATAAACTTTGGTACATTCAAACAATGGAGTATTACTCAACATTAAAAAGAAATTAGCTATGAACCCACAAAAAGACATGGAAGAAATTTAAATGAACATTATTAGGTGAAAGAAGCCAATCTGAAAAGGCTACATACTGTATGATTCCAACTATATGACATTCTGGAAAAGGCAAACTTATGGGAGCAATAAAAATTCAGTGGTTGCAGCTGGGTGTGGTGGCTCATGCCTGTAATTCTAGCATGGGCCTTGGGAGTCCGAGGCTGGCGGATTGCCTGAGCTCAGGAGATTGCCTGAGCTCAGGAGTTTGCCTGAGCTCAGGAGTTCAAGACCAGCCTGGTCAACATGGTGAAACCCTATCTCTACTAAAATATAAAAAATTAGCCAGGTGTGGCAGCGTTTGCCTATAGTCCCAGCTACTCAGGAGGCTGAGGCAGGAGAATCGCTTGAACCCAGGAGGCAGAGGTAGCAATGAGCCGAGATCACACCACTGCACTCCAGCCTATACAACAGAGCGAGACCTCCGTCTCCAAAAACAAACAAACAAAAAAAAAAGATGATCAGTGGTTGCCAGAAGTTAAGAGGAAGGAAAGATGAACAGGGGGAGCACAGAGGACGTTTGGGGCAGGGCAACTCCTCCAATGTATGGTACTACAGTAGTGGACATGTGGCATTATACATTTGTCAAAACCCATAGAATGCACAATACCCAGAATGAATTCTCATGCAAACTATGAACTTTGGGTGATGGTGTGTGGAGGCAGGTTCATCACTTTTAACAAATGTACCACTCTGTTGGGGGATGTTGATGGTGAGGGAGGCTGCTGGGCATGTGTGGGAACAGAGTGTATATGGGAACTCTCTGTACTTTCCATTCGATTTTTCTGTGAACCCAAAGCTGTTCTAAGAAATAACATTTATTAATTTAAAAATTTTCTAAATGCTGGGCGTGGTAGTGCATGCCAATAGTCCCAACTACTAGGGACGCTGAGGCAGGAGGATTGCTTGATCCCAGGACTTTGGGTTCTGCCTGGGCAGCATAGTGAGACCCCTGTCTCTAAAGACAAAACAAAGTTCAAAAAAAAAAAAAAAAAGCAGAGGAAGGCCAGGCAGTTTTCCTTCTTGCCTCCCAGCACTCAGCAGTCACCCATCCTGACTCCCTGGACTACCTGGGGTCATGTTGTTCATCCCACCAATGCGGAGGGAGACCTGCTAAGAGCACACCTTGGGAACATGGATAAATAAGGCTCAGCTGCTCTCAGGGCGTTCACAGTCTAGTGCAGCTGTTCTCAGCCTGGTTGTACGTTACAGTCACAGGAGGAGATTTAAAATTGTCCCTGCCCAGGCCATACTCCAGACAGCTGAATCAAAATCTCTGGGGCTGGTAGCCGAGCACAGTGGCTCATGTCTGTAATCCCAGCACTTTGTGAGGCCGAGGCAGCCAGATCACTTGAGCTCAGGAGTTCGAGACCAGCCTGGCCAACATGGTGAAATCCCGTCTCTACTAAAAATACAAAAATTAGCTGGGCAAGGTGGTGCACACTGGTAGTCCCAGCTACTTGAGAGGCTGAGGTGGGAGGATTGCTTGAGCCCAGTGGGCAGCGGTTTCAGTGAGCCAAGATTGCACCACTGCACTCCAACCTGAGCAACAGAGTGAGACTCCACTTAAAAAAAAAAAATCTAATTTAAAGTTCCTCCAGTGAGAAAGACTGACTGCGGGAGAAACAGAGCTATGAACAAGCAGATACAACCCACGGAAAAGTTCCTCAGGTGACATCGCTGAGGGCTGGTAACGTGGCCTGGGAGCTACGGAGAAGCTGTTCTGGAGAAAGTGATTTAAAGGAGGAGTCGGAGCATGTCAAGCAAAGCAGCTGGAGTGGAGAGATGTCCCTGCAGAGGGGACAACAGGTACCTAGGCCAGGAGGAACAGGGAGGGCCTATAGTCTGCACTAAGGCATTTGGACTCTACCCCAGGTAAACGGGGAGCCATTGAAGGCTTTTATTTATTTATTCTTTTCCTTTGAGATGGAGTTTCACTCTTGTTGCCCAGGCTGGAGTGCAATGGCGCGATCTCTGCTCACTGCAACCTCTGCCTCCCGGGTTCAAGTGATTCTCTGCCTCAGCCTTCTGAGTAGCTGGGATTACAGGCATGCACCACCACCACGCCCAGCTAACTTTGTATTTCAAATAGAGACGGGGTTTCACCATGTTGGTCAGGCTGGTCTCAAACTCCTGACCTCGGATGATCCACCTGCCTTGGCCCCCCAAAGTGCTGGGATTACAGGCGTGAGCCACCACGCCCAGCCCTTTGAGGGGCTTTAAGCAGAGGAGGAATGTGGCCCACTAGGGAGCATGCTGGAGACTGGCTTGCAGAGGCCAGGCTGGGAGCCTCGAACCTTAGGCTTGGAACCAGCTCCTCGAACTTGGAGCTTGGAACCAGCTCATTCCTCCATTGATTGCTTGTTTCCAAACCTAACTGAAATGTTGCAGGCAGGACCATCGGTGTCCCTTGGCAAAAAGTATGCGCTCAGTAACCATTTCATCGTTGATGTTATTTGTCGACCAAGTCAATGCGATGCACAGAAATGTCCCAGTGGAAACAGGGAAGGGAGGACTAGAGAGGATGGGACTCAGTGCCTGATTCTTCCTGTCTTCACATACCAGTCAGGCCCTGTGGAGCCACCGTGGGTGACTCTGAGACCATCTTCCAGAGGTTGGGAGAGGGCATTTGGAGAGGACAGAGTGGTGAGGCAAGGGGGTCCCAGGTGGAAATCTGTACTCCCAGGAGCCAACCCCACCTACTATGGGGCTGGCTCATTCCCAGGAAGTGACAGTTTTCTAGGGGCTGGGGTGGGAG
Source organism: Pongo abelii (assembly GCF_028885655.2). Lineage (NCBI taxonomy): Eukaryota > Metazoa > Chordata > Mammalia > Primates > Hominidae > Pongo > Pongo abelii. The sequence continues at coordinate 47,737,241 of NC_072003.2, forward strand.
GCTCACCTAGGGGAATCCCAATTTCCAGTCCTGCAGAAGGGAAGTCAGGAGCAGAGGTTGCTGGGAGTTTCTCGATCTGCAGCGGGTAAAGTGGGGCCCAATTTCCCCATCACCAGCTTTACTCAGGGGCAGATGGGTGGGGTGCAGCGTTCAGAGGGAACCAGGCTGCTCTATGGAAAAGCCACCTGGAAAGCCCCAGCCCAGGCTTTGGGGTTGGGGGCCATCTGGCTGAGACAGCTCTTGAGGGAGGCCTATCCTGACCCACAGGATGTGCTGTTTTCCCGGAAGAAGGCGCCTAGCAACCCAAATAGACCAAGGGGCGGGGTGGGGAGTGAAGCAGTGCAGGCTGGGGTTGGGGGTGGTGGGCCAGGAAAAGATGTGTGGAGAGAAGGTGCATGGGCCTGTGTTGAATCCTGGGCCTGGACTGACTCCTTGGTGAGATGGGGACTCAGCAGGACTTATGTGGATGTCACCTTGTTCAACAGGCACATGGCAGGTGGTGGAGCCATTGATAAGTGGGAAGCTGTTATTTGGCCCCAAGACAGAGTCTGGGTTTGTTGGCATTGCCCTGGAAACCCAGAGCATGCCCAGGATCCCGGTGAGAAGATGCCCTGATTCTAGGTACAGCACTGAGGGGAGAGGATGACTTTCGGCTGAGGGTGGAGTGGCAGACACAGACACAAAAAAGTAAAAGGACAATGGAGAGATCAGGAGGAGAGAGGAGTCTTGGGCTCCAAATTTAGAGGGCACTCAGGGGCAGGCCAGAGCCCTTCCCACTGGTGAGGCTTGGATGGAAGTCTAGAGCTGAATTCTAGCTCAGGGCCCAGAGTGCTAAAGACAGGCTCACCAGGGACTGGGCTGCTTAGGCTCCCAGCTCTAGGCTGAGCCTCCCCCATCTTGGGCAAGGGAAGAGCGAGGTGGCCCTGCCACCAAACTTCACCCAAGATGGAGCCACCAAAGGCCTTAAAATCCACTCCCTGGCTGGGTGTGGTGGCTCACACCTTTAATCCCAAACACTTCGGGAAGTCAAGCCTGGACAATCCCTTGAGGCCAGGAGTTTGAGACCAGCCTGGTCAAGAAAGTAAGACTCCTATCTCTAGAAAAATTTAAAAAGAAAAAAAAAAAATTATCCAGGCAGAGTGGCCCACGCCTGTAGTCCCTGCTACTCAGGAGGCTGAGGTGGGAGGATTGCTCACCCTCCCCAGCCCAGGATTTTGAGACTCCAATGAGCTATGACCTTGCCACTGTACTCCAGCCTGGGTGACAGCATGAGACCCTGTCTCCGAAAAAAAATAATAATAAAAACAAATCTGCCCCCTGCCTCCATGCTCCAGAGCAGGCCTTGGCTCCTGGATCCAGGTCTGCCAGGATCCCTAAGGGCTCCAGGGAAGGTGTACTCATCTGGCATCCAGATGGGCGACTTGCAGGGGCAACCAGACAGCTGGAAAGAGTGTGTTGGGTTTTGTTTTGGAAGCGTGTATGGGAAGACAAGAAAAGGCCGCCTTTGTTTAGGAGGCTGGCCCTGGCTGGTGAGGTGCGCTCTCACTGGGCGGTGGCTGTCTGCCTTTTTGGGAGCAGCTGATGGACTGTCTGCAGGCACTGCCCACCAGGCCTGGGGTGAGCTCTCCCTTCCCTGCTAATGCTGCCTAGGACTCCAATCACTCGGTATTTCAGCACAGTTAGGCCAGTCCTTCTCTCTACTGTTGGGGAAACTGAGGTACCACCACACTGTCACCAAGGGGATGCGACAGGGTGAGTTGCTTATACATGTGACCGGAGCCTGCTTTCCACTGCTACCAACATTGCACAGAGGTCAGTGTGTCCCCACGGAATGCAGAGGTCAGGCCTGTGACCTTCCTTAGGAACATGGGGTAAAATGAGGGGCTTTGTGTTTTCCAGGCAGAACTCTTCAGAGAGGCTTTGGCTTATGAGGTGGGGAGAGGATGGACCCCACCCAAGGAGCTGAACTCCAGGAAGGTGGCAATTCTCCCCTTGGTGGAGACCCGGGACCCCTCACACCCAGCACCCGAGAGTGGCTGGGCCAGGGCGGCAGCGGCGTGACATCCCATGTCAACCTCAACAACACCCCTGTGGAAGCCCTAAGCACAGAGATATTTGTCTTCAAATGAATCATTAGTCTAACCAGGAGTCCCCGGAGGGGGACAGTCCAGAGGGGCCTGGTCCTGGAGAGCCTGCATGGAAAAGTCCTGGAGCCCTTGCAAGCCTTAGCATGGGGAAGGGGGCAAAATGTGGCTGGCATTGGTGTCTCTGCAACCTTGGCAAATAGGGGTTCCAAACAGATTTAATTTGATTTGGAAGATCAAGAAATGTGATTTAGAAATGCCAAGAAAACACATTTTCACCTGGAGTGCCTCAGGTGGACTTGTGCCTATTGTAGGTATTTGACAAGGTTTCTTCTCTAGGTCAAGTAGATTATCTCAGCCAGGCCTTGGCTCACATTGGCTCGTGCCCCCAAATGCCTCTCCCTCTGCTCCCAGTTCCACCCTGCCAGTCCTACCCAGCTTCCTCTGGGAACCTTCCTTGCACCCTCAGATGGGATGGGTCCTCTCTCATCTCTTCCCAGGCATGTGGGTTCTCAGACGCAGGCAGAACTGATGCATCTGTCTTCATTCCTCTAAAGTACCCTTCACACCTCAGGGCTGTCCCACAGGCAATTCCCTCTGCCCTTGTGGAACTTATGAGACATCACTCAAATGCACATGTAAACAGCATGATGTTAATGTGATCACTGCAAAGAGGAAACCTCCACTCTTGCCCCATCCAAAGTACCCTCCACACCTCAGAGCTGTCCCACCGGCAATTCCCTCTGCCCGGAATGCACCTTCCCAGAACTGGCTAACGCCAGCTCTGATGGCCCCAGCCAGGCCCCTAGGGAGTGAATGATCTTTCGGGTCATCCCAGCACCCAGCCTTCAAGTCTCTAGCTGAGTCCTCAGATATCATGAAGTAGAGACAGGCCAGACTCAGTGTCCTTTTTACATTTCCGACCCACAGTAACGTGGAAGATAATAAATAACTATTGTTGAAGCCACTGCTCTTGGGCGTAATTTGTTACACAGCAGTAGATGTGAGGGCTGACTCCCCACTCCTGCCCCTCTGTGAGATGCTCACAGCACCGTACTGGTTTCCTCTTTGCACTGACCACATTGTCACCATGCCTGTTTGCATGCATATTTGAGTGACGTCTCATTTGTTCCACGAGGGCAGGAACCTTGGCTGCTGTGCCCACTGTTTTGTCCCTAGCAGTGAGCACAGCATGGTGCCTGGCTCTGTGTTCAAAACATGAACCTTGAATGAATGAATGAATGAATGAAGCTGGTAAGAGGCAGGAGCCTGTCTCAGTGACCTGGAGGTGGAATTTCAATCCTTCCTAAAACCTCCTGTCTCCTCCTTCTGGGAACCGGCAGGTGACAGTGAGTGAGGTGGTATAGGGGGCTGGAGGGGGAGAGAGTAGTAGGTGGCAGCCAAGGGTAGATCCCCATGGCCACCAGCGCAGGGAGGATTTCAGACTCTAATCCACTGGCAGCACTTCCTCCTCTTTGTCTCCTTTGGCCTCTTCTCATTGTTTTGGACACACCAGCTGCTTCCTGTGGCACACCTGGAGGACGGGCAGCACTGTCCCTCGGCACCCTCCCACAGGCTGTGCTCTCACATCTTTCATGCCCGCTCCCACAGGGCCCACATGTTTCTCCTCCAAGGAGACTCCCAGGTTACGCTGAGGCTCAGGCACCTGTTGGTTCCTGTTACTGCCCCAGGGCCCCTCATCAGCACTAGGGAAGCAGGCAGCATGACGTCTTCAGGTCACTTGAAGTGAATATAAGTTGACTAAGACTCAAAACAACAAAATACGCAAACAACCCCCACCCCAAACTCCTTCCCTGTACCCATACCATAGCAACCATCATCTGACAAGTAACAGACACCTTACGTGACCCAGGAGGCACCTTTGCTGCCATCTCTCCTTGGAGGCGGTACCCTCCCAGGAGGCTCCCACCCAATCCCCTTGTCTTCTTGTCTCTGAGGCTTTTTCTGAGGTCGGGGGAGGGGGCGTCCTCCCCTCTACCCAGCATAACTTGGTTGGGTGATGTGGCATGGACCTTGCTTGGGGTAAGGGAGTGCCCTGTGCCCTCCTGCCGTCCCTAGTTCCAGGTTTCCTTTATTCTAATTTTCTAGCTTGATGAAAACGTTGGCATGTTTATAGGACCACGAACAAAATGCAGTGAAATTTACCTTTTGCATTCCCTGAAACAGTCAGCCTGTTTCCTGAAACAAGCTTCCTTGACCTTTGGACATTCCAGGAGTCACATTTCCCACCCTACACTGCCCCCAGCCACTGGCTAGCTGATCCTTCCACTGTGCTGGGCTAAGGCTATGCTTACGTTGACATCACTGAAACCCTTCGTGCCAAGCTGTGCAAAGAGAAAGGCAAAGTGTTCTAGGAAGCAAGGGAGTACAGGTGGTCCCTGGCGGCTCGGTCTGCAAGTGAAAAAATGCAGGTGGGGGTTGTTTTTTAGGGCTGTGTAGGGACTGATCTGGGAATCAGCCAAGGGAGCATAAAACCTGACACCACCTCCCATAATCTGGGTGCCCAACACCCTCCATTTAACTCTGGCTTGGTGGAACCCCCTTGCACTTCCCTCCACAAGTGCCACTTGGGTCACAAGCCGCCATTCTGTTCATTCACCTGACAGTGCGCCCTTCTCCTGGTCCCTGCACCTCTGACACACACAGATGATGGTGAGTTGACTCCACCTGGCGGCTCCTTGGCCCAGGTTATCAGTGATGACTCAAGGCTGAGCTGCCTATTTCCTGGGAGGTGTTTCTTAGAAAGGGATAGGCCCTGCCACTTCCCAGGTAGCTTTCAGCAGCCCCTACCACCTCTCCCATCTGCCTTCGACAGAGTTGCTTGCCAGCCTTCTCAGCTGGGGCTTCCTGGCAACTACACTTTGCCAGGGCTTGCAGCCCAGCAGCATGGCAGGGGCTGATGGCCACAGGGTTGTCGTGGGAAGCACCAGAGGGCCACAGGATCCCTAGCCTGGGCCTGTCTCTAGGTAACATCAGAATGCGGGCATGGAAGAGGATCAACCCCTTGCTGGGCAGCAGAGGAGACTGAGGCAAAGAGAAGAAACCTGTCTGATGTGCTCCTCCTCACTGGACCTTTCTTGTCCAGCTTCCCTTCCACGGCCCACACCAGGAGGCGGCAATTGGCTGGCTGTGCACAAGGATGGAAATGGATTAGACCAGGGTGTGCACTGACCCAGGGACCATGCGTCCAAATGCTGGTAAGCCACCTATGAAGGATGCCCATGTGGTGGCTTCAACTAAGACAACCAGATTGGGACCAGACTAAGGAATATATGGGGACTGGGGGCTAGAAGCGAGAGGAGACAAGAGGGACCAGAGAGCCTGGAGCCAAGGCTGTTGCTGCCCCCAAACCACCTCAGGCACTGTGGACTCCCAAGTCCTGATGGGCCCCCAAACCACCTCAGGCACTGTGGACTCCCAAGTCCTGATGGGCCCCCAAACCACCTCAGGCACTGTGGACCCCAAGTCCTTATGGGCCCCCAAACCACCTCAGGCACTGCAGACCCCAAGTCCTGATGGGCCTCAACCAGGCTCCGCCTGCATCACTCTCACCCTCATCAGGGCTCCTATGTTGGCTACCCCCTGTCCAAATATATCTACCCACATTCGGTGTTTTCATTTTTTTTTCTGTAAGCTTTATAGTTTTACATTTAGACATGATCCACTTTTTTTGTTTGTTTGAGACAGAGCCTTGCTTCGTCACCTAGGCTGGAGTGGATCTTTGCTCACTGCAACCTCCACCTCCTGGGTTCAGGTGATTCTTGTGCCTCAGCCTTCTGAGTAGCCGGGATTACAGACAGCTGGGTGGCTGTACCACCATGCCCAGCTAATTTTTGTATTTTTAGTAGACATGGAATTTTGCCGTGTTGTCCAGGCTGGTCTTAAACTGCAGGCCTCATGTAATCCGCCACCTTGGCCTCCCAAAGTGCTGGGATTACAGGCGTGAGCCACTGCACCTGGCCATTATCCATTTCTATTTAATTTTTGTATATGATATGAATATGGGTGGAGGTTCATTTTTGGTTTATGGATTATATTAGTTTTCTATGATGCATAAGGACCACAAACTTAGCAGCTTAAAGCAATACACATTTATTTTATCACAGCTTCTGTGGGGCCAGGAGTCTCTGCACAGTTTGGCTGCATCCTCTTAGAATCTCCCCGGGCTGCAATCAGGGTGTCCCTGGGCTGTGTTCTCATCTGGAGGCTTGACTGGGGAGAATCTGTTCTAAGCTCATTCAGATTGTTGGTGGGATTCATTTCCTTGCAGCTGGAGTACTGAGGGCTCCAGCTCCCTGCTGGTCACTCACAGCTCCTAGAGCTCTCCTACAAGTCCCTGTCACATGGACTTCCCAAACACAACTGCTTACTTAATCAAGCCAGCAAGGAGAGTCTGGAGCAGTCAGCTAGCAAGATGGAATCTTATATAATGTAAGATAATCATGAAAATGACCTCCTGTAGCTTGTCAGGCTCTATTGATTAGAAGCAAATCACAGGTCCCACCCATACTCAAGGGGAGCGGTTCCACTAAGGTGTGAACACCAAAAGGCAAGGGACCCTGGGAGCCATCTAAAAGTGAGTCTGCCCACTATGTGGACACATTATTTGCTAAAAAGAATATCCATTCTCCATTGAATTGTCATCACAGTGGGATTTCTTTGTTTTTGTTTTTTGAGACAGAGTCTCACTCTGTGTCGCCCAGGCTGGAGTGCAGTTGCACGATCTCAGGTCACTGCAACTCCCACCTACCAGGCTCAAGCAATTCTCATGTCTCAGCCTCCCGAGTAGCTGGGATTACAGGTGTGAGCCACCATGCCCAGCTAATTATTTTCTATTTTTTAGTAGAGACAGAGTTTCACCATATTGGCCGGGCTGGTCTGCAACTCTGGCCTGAAGTGATCCGCCCGCCTCGGCCTCCCAAAGTGCTAGGATTACAGGCGTGAGCTACTGTGCCCAGCCCACAGTGTTTTAAAAGAACCAGTCAATCATATTTGTGTGAGCCTATTTCTGGACACTGCCATCTATTCCATTGATCTTTGTGTCCATCCTTTTGCCAATAACATTATGTCCTAGGCGGGGTGCAGTGGCTCTTGCCTATAATCCCAGCACTTTGGGAGGCCAAAGCTAGAGGATTGCTTGAGGCCAGGAGCTCAAGACCAGCCTGGGCAACATAACGAGAATCCATCTCTACAAAAACAAACAAGCCCATAACATGCTGTAGCTTTATAATAAATCTAGAAATCAGGTAGTGTGAGTTCTCCAACTTGGTTGTTCTTTTTCAAAATTATTTTTGGATATTTTAGGTCCTTTGCCCTTCCATATACACTTTACAATCAGTTTGCAAATTTTCATCCAAAGAAGCCTGCTGGAATTTTTATTGGGATTGCTTTGAATCTATAAAAGTAATCAAAAAATTTGAGTCAAGATTTAAAAATTGATATGAGTTGACATGTTAACAACTTCAGATTTCTCATTTTTCTGGAAAATGGGAAGAGGGGGCACCACCAGGCCTGCAATCCTACAGGGCAACAACCAACTCCCCTCCTCCCTCGATGGCCACATGCTCAGTGCACCTGCGCTTCCCCATCCCCTCCGCCATGGGGACTCACACTCTCCTCTTCACACTTTGTTGCTGGCCTGGCCCTCTTTGACACTGGAGTTGGTGGCTCCTGTGTTAGCTTCTCTTGGCTCTGACTTTTGGGGGGGCAGGATGCTCTCCCTCCCACTCTTGGCCTGGCTAATGTCTTCTCATCCTTCAGAACTCAGGGCTCCAGGAGACCTTCCCATACCCAAGTGAGGTGAGGACTCCAGGCTTGTGATCTTGGAGCTCCCTGTGCTTATCCTCAGTCCTTGCCCCAGGGGTGAGGTGCTTGTTGGGGTGATCAGTAACTCAATGTCTGTCTCTCCCAGCGAGCTCCCTGAGGCCAGGAACCATGTCTTTCGGTCACTGCTGTATCTCCAGTGTGCACCATAATGTCTGGCTCATAGTACATGCTCAACAAATGTTCACAGGATAAATGAGCCCTTCTCCCAGGCTGTGGCTGATATCCTAGAAGAGCTCCTTCTGTCCTCCTAGCTCCCGACCTCAATCCCTTGGTCCTCTTGTTTGACGATGTTCCTGTGAAAAATGACCAAGTAGGACTCTCACGTTCCTGGCCTGGAAATTGCTAACTTCTACCAAGATAGGTAAGCTCTTCAGAGCCTAGGGCAGGCCCTGGCTGGACACGCAGGACACAGCCCCGTGTGTTGCTCTGAGGGCTCTAGCTTCTTTTCTGGTCGCAATCATTTTAAGAAATTAAAGCATTATTTACATACATTAAAATGCACAGACCCTAATTGTTCGATGTTTTGACAGTTGTATACACCCATATAACCACCATGCAAAACAAGATATACGACATTTCCACCATCGCAGAAAGTCCCTTCACGTGCTTCCCCTCCCCAGCACTCTCTGGCTGCTGTTCCCATGTGGTTTTGCCTGTTCTTGAAATTTATATAAATGGAGTCATCCAGTGTGTACTCTTTGTGCCTGGCTTCTTAAACACAACGTAATGCCTGGGAGATTCATCCACCTTGCTGCATCTGCCTGTGCAGTCTGCATATACTGTATGTACTAGTCTGTGTATCTGTTGCATAGTATTCCATCGTATGGGTGTTCCACAGTTACATGATGCATTCACTTACCTGTTGCACACTTGGGTTGTTTCCAGCTTTGGCTATTAGGAACAAGAAGGCTGCTATTCACATTCTTGTGCAAGTCTTGTGTGTGTGTGTGGACATATGGTTCATGCTCTTAGGTAAATACCTAGGAATGGCACTCCTGGGTCATAGGGTAGATAGGTATGCCATTTTGTTTTCGAAGGCAGCCTTGGCTTGTTCTTCCTGCTGTTGACCTCCTCTGCTCTGGATGGGAAGAGGAGATTCCAAGAATCAGGGCAGGTTGGAACTGTAAGAGCCTTCAGAGATGAGCTCCCAGCTCTCATCCTGATATGGGGATCTAGGCTTATGAGGGCATAGCTCATCCACGATGCGCAGAGCCAGAACTGACAGGGCCAGAGTGGCAACTGGGCCTAGACTCTGGCCCAGCAGAGATGGAGAGGGTGTCTGGATAGCAGTGACGGCAGTGGTGCCAGGCCTGGCTTCTGCAGATGTTGTCGGTGCTCCTGATATATTTGCTTCTGGCGTCAGCCAGGTTGGGAGGGTGTCTGTTCTTGCAAGTAAAAGTTTCTTGATGGAAACATGTAGAAGTGCAAGGTGCAGTCCCTGCTCACTGCCCTGTACCCCAACCTAGTGGGAGTAATGGGAGATGCCAGCCAGCTGAGTGATTGAAGCCACAGCTGCACAAGGGCAGAAGCCATGCCGAGTTGCTCACAGCCGTGTGCTTCCTGTGCCTGACTGAACACAGAAGCTGCCCAAAAAATGACAGCTGCACGGAGGGACAGTACAAGCTGCCAGAGGCTGATGTATTCAGGTGGGGGTCCACGGGAGACTTCCTGGAAGAGGGGGCCTGGAGCTGATGCTGAAGCACCGCCTCTCCCAAATCTCCCAGTGCTCTCGTAGTCCTGCATGGGTTCACAGCCGCCCCATCCAGCAGCCGGGTGGGGACTCTCACATATGTTCGCGCACTTGGACCCTGACACCCAGAGAAGGGAAGGGGCAAGCCCAAGGGAGTCCGCAGCAGAGCTGGAACCAGAACTGGGCTGTGCTTGACTGAGAGGAGATGGCTGTGGGTGACACGGGGAGGGACATCCGCCCTCGTTGCCCTACAATGACCCTCCAGAGAGCAGTGGTGCCTGGGCCTGGAAGTGTGAGTTTCCACTCTGAACAGATGGTTGCAATTACCAAGCGCAGGACGGGCAGGCGAGGAGCACACTCCCATAGAGGGAGGGGAGCAGAGCGCTGCAGAGACATCCCGAGTACAGGCCAGCTGGACCGCGATTCCTCCAGCACTCCAACTTCAAACATGAAACTGCCTTCTTTTTGCTACTTCTCTCCACCACCTGGGCATATGATTCTGACAATTTCATAGAATTTTTAAAGAAAAGAAAAAAGCTCTCTTTTTCTTGGAAAGCTGTGCCCAGTTGGTTTTCTATAGATTTGCTCTCTGGAGGTTCCCCTTGGCAGGAGGTCAAAGCCTTAGGGGAGGTGGGGTCCCCCCAGCCCTCGGGCTTGGCAATTCTGAACATGACAAAGGCTGTGGGCGATAATTTCTCCTCGGCCGTGGAAATCAGGTGTTCCAATGCACAGGAGCCCTGGCCCTGCCTTTCCACACTCTCTCTCCATTCCACGCCCCCACCCCCCACCCCCGTCTCTGTCTCTCTTTCTCTCCCTGCTCTTTAAAAAGGGTCCTTGGCTGGCCCAGTTGCTCACGCCTGTAATCCCAGTGCTTTAGGAGGTTGAAGCAGGAGGATCGCTTGAGGCCAGAGTTAGAGACCAGTGTAGGTAGCTCGATCCCATCTCTAAAGATACATAAATAACTAAAAATAACAAAATACAATGAAAAGCGTCCTGTTCTGTCCTGTACAGGAGGAAGATGAGTGAAGCTGTTTTTTTCCTTTGAGATGGAGTCTCACTCTGTTGCTCAGGCTGGAGTGCAATGGCGTGATCTCGGCTCACTTCAACCTCCGCCTCCCAGGTTCAAGTAACTCTCCTGCCTCGGCCTCCTGAGTAGCTGGGATTACAGGCACATGCCACCACGCCCAGCTAATTTTTTTGTATTTTTAGTAGAGATGGGTTTTCACCATATTGGTCAGGCTGGTCTTGAACTCCTGACCTCAGGTGATCCGCTCGCCTTGGCCTCCCAAAGTGCTGGGATTACAGGCATGAGCCACCATGCCTGGCCAACCTTTTTTTTTGTTTTTTTTTCCAAATTTAAGTTCAGGGGTACCTGTACAGGTTTGTTATATAAGGGAACTTGTGTCATGGGGGTTTGTTGTGCATTATTTTTTCCAATCTTCTCCTTCCTCCCATCCTCCACCCTCCAATAGACTCCAGTGTCTGTTGTTCCCCTCTTTGTGTCCATGAGTTCTCATCATTTATTAATAGCTCCCACCTATAAGTGAGAACATGCGGTATTTGGTATTCTATTCCCATGTTAGTTTGCTAAGAATAATGGCCTCCAGCTACATCTATGTTTCTACAAAATACATGATCTCATTCTTTTCTGTGGCTGCACAGTATTCCAGAGTGAAGCCTTTTAAAAATTCATACAAAGTTGAGGTTGTGGCCGGGTGCGGTGGCTCACAGGTGGGCGGGTCACCTGAGGTCAGGAGTTCAAGACCAGCCTGGCCAACACGGCGAAACCTTGTCTCTACTAAAAAGTACAAAAATTAGCCGGGCGTGGTGGCAGGCACCTGTAATCCCAGCTACTTAAGAGGTTGACGCGGGAGGATTGCTTGAACCTCGGAGGCAGAGGTTGCAGTAAGCTGAGATTGTGCCACTGCACTCCAGCCTGGATGACACAGCAAAACTTCGCCTCAAAAAATAAATAAATAAATAAAAATAAAAATAAAAATGTTGACTAAAGGAAAAAGAACTACCCCAACCCTGGTTATGTAGGGCTTGCTGGATGTAAAGGGACAATGGTATTCGCTTGCAAACCAGGGTGACCAAGTGTACAGGCAGGGGACACTGAGACTCCAGGCAGTTAAGGGATCCTCTTGAGTAGAAGTTACATACATTAAGTCATGATTAGGAATGACTGTGCTCCATTAAAAAAAAAAAAAAAACCCCAAAAAACAAAAAACAAAAACCAACTTGATTTTTTTTCCCCAAAGAGGAACCAGATGCATTTTCCTGCTCCCAGAGAAGGCTGTGAACTGTGCAGCCTTAGGCAGCAGGGCTAACTTTCCCCTGGGTCCTGGCCCTTCAAGGAGGGTGCACATGGAGGCCAGAGGTGCAGACAGACTGTGGGTTCTGCAGAGGAGCTGGCTCATCTCAGCGGTCTTGGGAAGACTGAGCCCCATCATCTGGTACCAGGACCTTTGGGCCATCTCATGCTACTGACAGGCTGAGCCCTCCAGAACAGACATTGGGAGCAGCTGAACAGTGAGTCCTCCATGCATCGAAGGCCCCCCATCTCGACCCTGCCACCCCCTTAATACGCCCCAGGAATAGAGCTAGGTTAACTGGAACTCAGGTTGCCCTCTTGTTACGAGAGTCAGTGAGGGCTGGAGCCAGAGTTGTCTCCAAGGTGCAGAAACACAGGCTTGGGAAGGGTTTTTCAGAGGAGAGTGTGCACCCAGCTGGCCTTCCACGCTGGGGAGAGGAGGCAGAATACATCCCTTAGGATATAGCCAGACCCTCTTCCCTGACTTCTCCAACTCCAAGATACTTACAAATTCCTCTAAAGCTCCCCCACGGAATCTTCCTTTCCATTTTCTGTTTCCCTGTGCGAGCGCTCTCCTATCCGCAGCACCCCTCCCCAGCCCAGTTAGCTCCCTTCCACCCCATCTGTACTTCCAGGCTCTGACTTCCCTGCCCTGTGAGGCTGTCAGCCTCCACAGTGGCCCATCCCAGCAGATATTTAGTATGCAGAAGCTATAAACAGAGGATGGTAGACATCAAGGCATGAATGAATGGCCATCTTCCTTGTGGTCCCTGTGATACCGGGATTCCAAGCCCCAAAGGGGTGGTTTGGGCTGGGGATAGTAATTCTGATAAGCTGGAGTGCTCGAAGGTCTGGGATGGACGCCACATCCGCAGAGGCCAAATGGTGGACGAGGGCCTCTTCCAGCTATGCCTTGTGCCTTCTTAGAGCCAGAGTTCTCGGAGGGAGGGACCAGGTGACTGGCAGTCCCGCTCCACCGTCCCTACCTCTACGGGTGTGAGATGCTCTGGGTGGTCCTCAAAGCCAGAGTTCCTGGGCTGGGGAGGTGGGGGTTTATTAAAGCTGGGAGTGTCAGACAACTGGAAAAGGCTCACAGGGAAAAGAAACTCTTATCTTCAGGGGAGGCAGTGGAAAGAACAAATGTGGGAATAAGACCTGGACTCAGTCCTGCCTTACCGAACAGCTGATGGCCATGGGCAACCCAAGCCAGCTGGGCCTCTGTCCACACTGCAACTGTGAAACGAGGGCTCTCCACTGGGTGGCCTCCTCCTTCCCTTCTCAGCAGTGTGGCTGGCCCTGCTGGGCTCTCAGGTCCCTGGTGCCTGTGGGATGGTGACCAGGGTTTGCAGGGAGTGCGCAGTGGGGAGGATGAAGGTGCTGCTTTGTGGAAAGAAGCTTGCAAGCTCAATGGGTACTAGCTGCTCTCCTCCTTCTTGTGCAGAAGTTGTCCCCACATGTAATTAAGCCAGCTTCTGTTAGGAGGTGAGGACACACAGTGGGGCCAGGTCAGGAGAAACACCTGATGCCAAGGCCAGCCCCACTGCTACTCAGGAACCAGGAGGGAGCCGGAGGGGCCCTGGCCTCCCCTGCTCCGTGCCCCACTCTGCGTCCTGCCTCTGTAGGGTCTTGGATTTGAAAACCACCAAAGGTCAGATGAGGCCCTGAGGGACCCTCGCTAGAGCCGCATGTATTCTAGGGAACACTCACTGGCCTGGGTGCAAAGGTGCCTTCCTCGCCGTGGGACTCAGGATGGGAAGGACTCTCCCAGGAGCCAGGCCCATTTCTTAGGATTCAGTCCTGGTTGCAACCATTGCAACTACTCTTTAGTAGGGAGGTGTTTCTCAACCATGAGGGCACGCCGGGTCACTTGGGATTACCAGAAAACATGGATGTCAGATTCTGATCGCCAGGGTCTGGGGTGTGGCCTGGGCAGTGCTGCCGCCGGGGATCCTGATGCACAGCCAGGGTCACAGACCACCAGCTCTGAGGGCAGCAGCACTAGCCCATGACAGATGAGGGCCCAAGGCCTTGAGAGGCTGCGTAACTTTCTCAAGGTCACGGAGAGTAAGTGCAGGAGCAGGCGATGCCCTCACTCCACGGGCTGGCTGGGCATGAGGCCTTCAGAAAAAGGACCATTCTGGTTGTTCTCTCCCTTCCCTGGCACTGTCCCCTGCATGAAGTGGCTGCTCAAGATCAGGGATGGAGGAACCCTGGAGGGGCTGAGAAGGTGCACCATCTGGAGGGGATGAGGGGTTTGGGCCCCGCGCCTCACCAGCTGGGCCTCATGTCCCTTAGCCACACAGCGGGAAGAAGTAAGGGTTCCCAGCCCTTCTCAGAGTGGAGGTGTGACATGCCAGGGATCCTGAGGGGCTGGCAAGGGGAGAGGGTCCTGCTGGCATTGAGAGACACCCCTGGTTTGGGGGAAGTCCCCTGAGCAAGTCCATGTGCGCAGCTGCTTGGGGCAGGCTGCTGGAGGCCCTCTCCTTCCTGCTGCCTGTTTTGGTGGCTGAAACTTTAGACTGATCCAGGAGCCAGACAGGCGGGCAGACAAGCACATTCTTCTTGGGGGAGGCCGCCACCTCCTCTTCTCGCTAGAAGCAGGGAGGAGGGGAGGACAGGGCCTGCCCAGGCCTGACCCCAGACTGGGTTTCGGGCTGTGGGGGCCAAGCAGGGCTCCCTGGGGACTCGGGGCTGGGGAAGGAAAGCCCCAAAGGCTGGAGTCTGCGGTTTGGAGTCCTGTGACTCTGGGAGCTGAAGCCACCAGGCAGGAGGGGGTGAAAGGGGGCTGGTTTAAGAAGCCCTAAGCCTTTGGGCTTTTGGCTCCAGCACTGGCTGTGGGTACTTCTGCTCTGTTTCTGGGCAAATCCCTGCCTGCCCAGCCCATTTCCCCAGTGACTGCCCCCAGCCCTGGCATCCTCGGTGTGGAGGGGATTGGAATCTGAGCCGGGAAAAAGGCCACATTCAGTTTCCAATCAACATCACCTCATCTTTGTTTCCCAAAATGAAGTGCAAGGTGGCTCTGATGCATACATGGGCTCATTCCTGACACAGCTTCTGCAGAACTAGTCAACTTCTTTAAAAAAATATGCTCTTGGCATCCTCCCGCAGGAACAGGGCTGGATACAGGCCCACCAAGCAGGAAGTGGGGAGGCAGCTTCCTTCCGCAGCCTCCCTGTGCCCTGAAGACTGACAGCCTTGACTCAGGTCTGTCATGGGCCCTCAATTCTTTTCCTTGAAGGGTGGAGGGATCTTAGGCGCCATACCAGCTGCTGAGTCACCTCTGGTGCAGCTTTGCCTTTCAGGGAGGTGGGATGGCCCATTGGAATTCAAATCCTAAATCCTGGACATCTTAGCTTGAAGAAATGGAAGTTCCTGAGCATCTCTGTACCTCAGTTTCCTCCTCTGCAAAATGGAGATAATAACAGCAGCACTTCAAGAGTGAGGTGAGGATTAAAGGAGACAGAAGCTTGCCGGGCACACGGGTGGTGAGGACACGGCACTGGTTGCCGGCCTCAGCTTTGTCAGCACCCTGCAGGCAGGCAGTAGCTGTGCTCACTTCCTCTGGGTGCTCTCTCTGGTGACGGCACCCGAGGGACTCTCCTGAGTGCCTGCCTTGTTCAAGGAACAATGCCCTCTCTAGACCACAGCTGGACTTCCCATGGACCTGCTGAGGCACTGAAAGAAATGTAGGCCCTAACCTAAGCACCCTCATCATTGGCCCACAGGGATAAAGGAGTGCGTTCAGAACCTGGAGAATGATGGCTTAGCACTTGGAGATAAGACCTGGCTGGTGGGGGTGTGGGATGACCTGGAAGGGTGGCAAATAGTTAGGTAGGTGTCCACAGGGCTGCTGATCGGAGCCCCAGTAGCAGCCAGCGAGCGGGGCTCTGGGTTGGGCACAGTTCTAAGCACCACGTTTATTCCTCACGTCACCCTTGAAGTAGAAAGCATTATTATGCCTATTTTACAGGTGAGGAAATCCTCACCTGTAAAATAGGCATAATAAAATAATGCTTAGTTACACTTCTGAAGTATACAGAAAGTCAAACTCCAAATGAACAGTGCTGGCATCTGCCCAACTAGGGAACTGGGGAAAAGAACTGCCGTCAGGGGACTGAAGAGGCATGGGATGGGCACAGAGCCACGGCAGCAGGGAACAGCTCGAGGGCCAGGCCGAGTTCTCTGCTGAAGGGCCCCAGGCCTGAGTTTTGTTACTCAACTCCGAAATGGTCGGCCCCTTCCAGCATTTTCTGACTGGGGTGGATACTCCTGAAGCCCCGTTTGTACAGGTCTTTGGACCTTTCTAAACAATCTGCAAATCCTTGCTAAAGACAGTAACATGTGTTACTCAAGACTCGATTTCAAAGGACGTAAATCCAACTGGAATGACCAGCTTAAGCAAAAAGTGTGTTAGAATACTGGGGTGTGGTGACGTCCGAGGAAGGGCTTTCCTGACAACAGGAACCCAAGGCTCATGCTGCCAGGAACCTCTCTCATGTCGCCGCTTCTTTCCTGCCACAGGTCGGCTTCCCCCAGGGTGGAAAATGGCTTCTGACAGACCTGGGCCTGGCATCCCACGATTCCCACCACCACAGAGGAACTCCCCAGGAGTGACTTGGACTGGTGTACCTTGGGCCAGGTGTCGGCCCTGGCCAGGAAGCCTGAGTGCATCTGGTACGCAGCCTGTGCCAGGTACCCCTCCCCGGACCTGTGTGCCAAGGATGGCATGTGCTGGAGCCTGGCAGGGGAAGGAGAAGGGAGTGGAGTGACCCCAGCCCCACCCCACTGTCCCACCGCAGGGTGGTGGATTCCCGGCCTCTTACTGGTCCTGCTGCCAGATGCCGCAGTCAAGAAGGCACTGTCCTCCAGTTCAGTTGAGCAGACATTTATTAAGCACCTATCAAGTGCAAGGCACTGTGCTAGGCGCCGTGGGAAATACAGAGAACACAGGCGGTCCCTGCCCGCGAGGAGCTCACAGTCTAGAAAGGGCAGCAACACAGTACACAATCAGCGGCGGCAGCACCAGCCAGAGTGGCAAGTGCCCAAAGCAAGACACAAAGTGCTGTGCGGTCACAGAACATCATGGGGATGCTTCTGGCAGAAGCACTGGAAAGGGGACGAGGAGGACTCAGGCTGGGCCTTCCAGGAGGGAAGCCATTTGGGAGAAGGGCATCTCTAGAGGAGAGAGGTCCATCTGTAGAGCCCACAGGTCATGGGAAACGTGTGGCCGCAGGGAAAGTTTGGGGACAGTCAAGTAAGGCTGGGAGGCGGATAGCCACGGACACTAAGCTCAGGAGGTGTGAACTTCGTGGTCTGGTCAAACAGCCACTGCAGATCACTTCGCAGGAGGGGTGACTAGAAGTGTGTTACTGGAAGGTAAATCTGGCCGCACTGCAGCATCTGGACAGCAGAGGGCAGCGCTGGGAGGGGCTGGCCAGTTAGGGCCCACCACCCCTGGGTGTCTGAGAGTGGGAGTAGCGGGCAGGGGCCAGCAAAGCACGAGGGCAGAGCAGGGGACCATACGGAGGGTGGGTGTGGAAGGAGGGACGGGCCCCGTGCAAGCTGCAGGTCTGGGGAGCCTGAGGATGCCATAGGGCTTCCTGGTAGAGTGGAAAGTGCACTCCTGAAGGTCAGGGCCAGTCACTACAGAGAGGGGACAGTGGGGAAAGGGACAATGTGGCCCTAAGGGTGACTGCAGTTTCTCAACACGTGGTCTGTGGATCACCTGCATGGGAACTGCCTGGGGAATGTGCTCATTTGCAGATTCCCGGGCCTTCCTCCAGAACTACTGGGCAAGCATCTGCCGAGTCATGCCCGGTAACCTGCATTCTTAACACCAGCTGCCCTCTCTACCACCACGAGCCCCAAAGGTGGGGCAAAGTCTGCAAACTACCTGCTGAGGAAGAACAGGGTGTTAAGGGCTGGCTTTAGGCAAAAAGAAGAGACAAAAAGAATGAGGGAGGTCTGGGAGTGAGGGAAGTGGTGGGAAGCAGGGAAAGTCCGGTCAAGCCATGTGCACCACCAAGACAGAGCCCCAGCGCGGCCTTGCAGCCAGGCACCGGGCCGTCCCCAAGGGCTGCTCTCAGTCCGCTTTCATTTGGTGGGCGAAAGCCACATTTGCAAACTGGGAAGTGGAGAGTGGGAGGTGAGGGGAAGCACTAGCAATGAATGAAGAGGATTCTTCCAGGAATCAGGCTGTTTCAATCTAAAACATCCAAGATAAGTGGCAACACTGGGGAGGAAGGTGATGAACAGATGGAGGTGAGCCAGAGACACCGCCTGGGCAAGTCAGCCAGGAGGCAGGAGGCGTGGGTCAGAGACACTGCAGGAACTGGGTGAGGACAAGGAGGTTCGAGGAGAGGGGTTGGGGGATGGTCCCATAGGCAGCCACACCTGAGGCGTGGGAGGCAGGAAGGAGCTGGGGGAGGGTGGGGAGAAGAGGGGTTTCTGTGTGTAGATCTGAGTCCTCCCTCACATCCCAGCCGTGCCACAAGCCGCACGGGCATGAGGCCGGCTCTCCCTTCTTCACTGGTCTCAAAAGCCACCCAGGCCCAAGTCCCGGCCAGACAGCCGAGCCTGCCTAGCAATGCTGACCGGCCGTCCAGGATGGCCCAGACACCTTCTGTCTCCTGAATGCAGCCTACAGGGGTTCAAACAGACTGCTTGCATCAAGGTCAGACAAGGCTCTTTTACTCCCAGAGACAGCGGCCTGGAGCCTCGGGAAGAATGTAGGCCCAGGAATCACCCAGGCCCTCAGGACAAACCTCTCTGAGCAACAGACATCCTGCCTGTTGAATGAGGGTGACATCTCTGCCCTGCCAGCTACTTTACATGGATGCCACGAAGTGGGAGAGGCTGAGCAGTAGACAGGGAAGCGGCGAGCGGCCCCACTGCAGGAGGTAGACAGGCTACAGATACTTACACAGCAGCCACACTGAAGCTACTACTGGAGGAGGCTGAGAACCAGTAATGAGTTCTTAATGGTTTGATAATTTGGGTTTTTAAATATCAAATATTAAATATCAGGGGTTTCGGAAGGAATGATGAATTCCGTCTCATGCTGTAACTGATGAAGGCAACCAATGAGCAATCCTTCCTTCCCATAGCCGAGAAAGGGAAAGGGGACAGGCCAATCCCTCTGAAGCAATAAGTCAGAACACGAAGACTTACAGAACTCAAACATCAAAGGTCAAGTAGCTTCTAGAGCCGGGAGAAGTGGTGACCCCCTCAGCCTAGCCAGCACCAACCAGCATGGGTGGAGACTCAGCCTGCCAGTAAGGGCATCTCCTGGGTTTCCTCTGAAGCAGAGGAGAAATAGTAGGTCAGCCAGGCTGCTGGACTGAACAGTGAGCCAGAAGGCCAGAGTCACTGCAAGACAGCCCCAGCCCGCACACCTCAGTTGTGCTTTTGAAAACTGGTGCAAAGCTGAGGCATGGGAGCTGTGACTGAAGTCGCCCTCCTGGCTGGCCTTGTCTTCTACCTCTGCTTCCACAGCTGGGTGACTTGGCCATAGGCCCAAACAATGGACAACCAGTTCCACATAGGGAGGCATCACGGATGCATCTGAGAGGAAACATGATTGAAGGACAAGCCTGGCCTCATGGAGGGCTCTGGATTCGTCCCTTGAAGAACTTAGCGATCAAACAAAACCAAGAAGCAGGCCTGGAAGGAGCACTCTGAGATGCCCCCGAGTCCCCTCACCATTTACAAACCAGCACTGAGTTCTCAACCTCTGCTCCTCAGGGCCAGGAGACAAGATCCGGACAGGCAGCAAGCCGACTGTGAGCAGCCTGGGGGCGCAGGTGTAAAATACAAAGCCCTTTGAAGGTCCAGACAATAAGAGTAAAGATATTAAGATTGCCCAGGAAAAGAACTTTACTGACACTAAATTTGGGTAACACCTAGAACAGATAATATTAAGATACCAATTCTGAGAAAGACTCATAGGAAAGTCTGTTTAGGAGGACACTAGAGAGACAAACACAGGGAAAATAAATACAGGGGCTCTGGGATCCCCCCACAGAAGCTACTAATGCTATTTATTGGCTTGGGTCACTTTTGAGAATAGAAAACCATTTTTTGGCAAAGCTGTACAAACTCCACATCGGGGCGTCTCCTGCAGTTGCGGACACAAGATGGCCACAGTGACCGGGCTCTTCATTAAACTTCCTCACAACCCGCTACGGTGTTCAGAAGTTAAGACGTGACTTCCAGAGCCAGGCCAGGCATGTGGAGGCCCCTGCCTGTGAGCGTGTCAAGCCCTGGCTGGGGAGCCTGCTGCCTGCCCGGCCACTCCTCAGCTGTGGCTGTGGGCATGGCGGGATGGTGCGCACACTGGGCCGTCCCCTTTTGAGCAGGGTGGAAGGGGGAAGGAGGGTGGGACTCCATGGGCTCCACAATGTCTTCTAGCCCTGGTATTCTGT
This sequence comes from Pongo abelii, assembly GCF_028885655.2. NCBI lineage: Eukaryota > Metazoa > Chordata > Mammalia > Primates > Hominidae > Pongo > Pongo abelii. Next base: position 47,757,599 of record NC_072003.2, read on the forward strand.
GAGTCTAACATCGCCCTGGTCATTCACCATGGCTAGGCACCAAGTGCCATCTAGTGGCACCACGGGTCCACTTTCACAATGCTCCAACCAAAGACTACAGAACAAACCAACTCTTACCCACTTTAACTCCGGGGGTGAGGGCAGAGGAGGCTGGAAGGGTGAGCACACTTCATGGTAGTGACGGGACATATTCATCTCAAGAAAATATACTTTAAGAGGTCTTGCTTTCCTTAAGAAAGCAACTCTTTTTTTTTTATTTATTTATAAAGGCTAACCATATCCATTTGTCAATATTTTCGGCTTTAAGGAAAATAGTTTAAAAAACATAAAAAGGTAAATACACTCAAGAGTAACTGCTATTAAACAGTTCTGAACAGGCAGAAAATGTAGACTTTCCTTTAACAGAAAATGTTAAATCTGTAATAGCAGCATAATTTATATATAGAAAAAAGCTGGTTTTGAAAACCCAGATTTATACACAAAACTTTTTTTTCTATACAACTGCGTTTACACTGGGAAATAAGTTTCTTCACATTATGTTCATTCCCATCAGGTACAGGTGTGAGCTTGAGTTTGATCAGCCAGCCCTGAGCGCAAGCTCAGCACTCAGCACAATCTTCAATCCAACACCATGGCAGAGAGCGCGTTTAGATCTTTCATGTATGGGTGGGCCACCAAGATCTGGTCTATTTTCAGTCTTTGCTCTGAGTCAGGGAAGATCTTCAGAAGGGCTTCCCTCAGCTCGTTGGTTTCTGCAGAAGATCTCTGAGCTGGCATGGGCAGGTTCTGCTGGAGATTGGGGAGGGCTGGCAGCAGTGGGAAGTGGGGCTGCTGAGGGAGCCAGTGGCTTGAAGGGGCTCCCTGAATCCGGGTCGGAGGCTGGTGGCTGGTGCTGGCTGCCTGGGTGCCAGGGACTCTGAAGCTGGGGTCAAACATGCCCACATTTGGCAGGGCACTGAGTAGGGGCTGCATATCTCTGTGAATGGAAGCGAGTCCTGGTGAGTTGGGTTATAAGTAAACAAAAAATCATGGAGCTATTTTAGAAGGTACCTGCGGCAGGCCTTGAGGCTCAGGATGCCGCTCCCTGGCTTCCAAAGGCAGGATGCAAGACTGAGGTGGAGACGGTGACATCAGACACCCACAGAGGAGCCTGCGCGGATTCCACTGACACCATCTCAAGGCGTGCCAGGGAATGAATGCGCTCTATGAGGGAGCACCACCCTCCCAGGTCTTCTGCTGTGAGGACTGACCACATCCAGCTGTTTGGCTCTAACCAGGGTGCCCTTGGGAGCTTTCAAAAGGTTTAACGGGGTCTTACTCTTCTGAAGATTTTGATTTTGTGCAGGACCCTGGTTAACAGAAATTAGAAGAGACTCCTTTTGGGGAGAGTGGCAGTCCCCACCGACTCAGTCTAGATGAGGTGTGGGTGGGTGCCCACACTTGTACGCACATGGGTGTGTGCGAGTATGTGTGTACAGGGAGGGCATCTGTATCGCTCAAAAGCCTCCCACTGGACTCGGCCTGCAGGCGAGAAATGAGGCTAGCTGAAGTTTCCCCAACTTCAAAAGCTCAGCTAACTTCAACAGCCCCTCTGTGGTGGAGGTGACTCCCAACTTCTTAACCGACTGACGAGCCGCTCTACAAAGAGCCGCCAGGTGAGGGTGAAAAGGCAGGCAGAATAGACCCCGTGCCAGGTTGCTCAAGGAGCGGGAGGAAGCAGAGGACTCTCCTTCTGCTAACTCTGACCCACGGACCTGATTGATGCTCTGACACAGGCCTTGGGCCTGAAGCCCAGCAGGGGATTTCCAAGTTCAGATGTGGGGAAGGAAAATGAGATGGACTGATGAGCGTAGCAGGTGTGGAAAATGGCTGCCATTCTCTTCATGTGGGTAGAAAAGCATGGCGTTTGGGAATTCAGTCCTCGTCTGTGTCATAAAACCCAAAGGCTCAAAAGAGAAATGATTCACAAGACCAGGGAGTTGAAATTGTAGTGGTCTCCTAGGTAGAAGAGACCCATATAAAAAAAGAAACCCATCACCACCTACCACTGAATCCAAACCTACAACTCCCAATGGTTCCTGTTGCAAATGGAAAAGATCAGCTGGAAAGTGTGACTGCCTAAAAATGCTGAGAGCTGTGTGTCTTCCTCTCAGCTTAGACCCGCCCATCACACCCCCATGCAAATACCAGCTGGGATTGCAGAGAAGTGCAGCCTGGTTTAGTTTTTAAAAACAGTAAACATCAGTCATGGGGTCATATGATCTCTCTATTAGGTTCACAGGAATCTTTAGTTAATGTCTGTTACCTAAGAATTCTGAAAACAGAAACAACCACTAACAAGGTGTCCTAAAAACAAAACAAACCCAAACTACAACAAAGCAAACCTAAACTACCAAATCATTTTCAGATAAATATGGAATACTGGCTTTTCCATTCAGTGAAGGTAGAAAGTAATGGTCAGTTCCCCCAGGCAGTGATTCCTGAGCAGTAAGTAAATTAATATAAGCATAACATGTTCAAAGCAAATGACTTTAGAAAGCGAATGTAAAAAGACACTCACACATATGAAATGAGCCCATCAGGCACTCGTGATTCAGAGGGAGAGCTCTCACACATACATGATGAACCTAATTAGTATTCGCCAGTAAGTGACCACCAGCTTGGAAAACTAGCTTTGTTTTTTTGTTTGTTTTTGAGACAGAGTCTTGCTCTGTAACCCAGGCTGGAGTGTAGTGGTGCAATCTCAGCTCACTACAACCTCCGCCTCCCGGGTTCAAGTGATTCTCCTGCCTCAGCCTCCCAAGCAGCTGGGATTACAGGCACGCACCACCACACCCAGCTAATTTTTGCATTTTTAGTAGAGCCAGGGTTTCAGGTGGCCAGGATGGTCTCGAACTCCTGACCTCAAGTTATCTACCTGCCTCGGCCTCACAAAGTGCTGGGATTACAGGCGTGAGCCACCACACCCGGCTTTGTCTTTTTAAACCTACAAAAAGGCTGGGCACGGTGGCTCACGCCTGTAATCCCAGCACTTTAGGAGGCCGAGGCGGGTGGATCACCTGAGGTCAGGAGTTCGAGACCAGCCTGGCTAACATGGCAAAACCCCGTTTCTGCTAAAAAAAATACAAAAAATTAGCCAGGCGTGGTGGCGTGCACCTGTAATTCCAGCTACTTGGGAGGCTGAGGCAGGAGAATTACTTGAACCCGGGAGGCGGAGGTTGCAGTGAGCCAAGATCGCACCATTGCACTCCAACCTGGGCAACAAGAGCGAAATTCCATCTCAAAAAAAATAAATCAATAAAAAATAAACCCACAAAAAAAGTTTGGCTCCTGTCTTTTCCTAGGATGAAAACTGAAAGGACTATAGTTGAAAATCCAGGATGCTTGCTACATTAGCTTCCAAATATATGAAACCAGCACTAAATTTAAGGCTTAAAAAAAAGTTTTGGCCAGGCATGGTGGCTCATGCCTATAATCTCAACACTTTGGGAGGCTGAGGAAGGCGGATTCCTTGAGCTCAGGAGTTTCAGACCAGCCTGGGCAACATGGTAAGACCCTGTCTCTACTAAAAATACAAAAAAGGAGCTGGGCATGGTGGTATGCACCTGTGGTCCCAGCTACTCGGGAGGCTAAGGTGGGAGGATCGCTGAAGCCCGGTGGGGCAAAGGTTGCAGTGAGTCGAAATCACGCCACTGCATTCCAGCCTGGGTGACAGAGCAAGACCTTGTCTCAAAAAAAAAAAAAAATAATTTTTTCAATGTCATTTTTAGTCTATAAAGACAGCACTTGCACTAAAGCACAAAGAATTGAAATAGACGTTTTAATACAAGACAATCTGAAAAAGGAAATACCTAAGACAGACTTCCTTCTGAAGAAACTCCTCTAATCGAGGTCCACTTCTTCCCAGAGGATCATCAGGAACCATAAATATGTCCCCCACGAACGTGTACTGCAGCAGCCTACAACACAGAACACCATGAGGCTGAGAAACAGGGTCCTCACTTCCCAGGGCCTGCGTAAGGATCCCAAAGCAGCCACCTGATGCCAAAACAACAGTCAGGTCAGCCTACAAATCCTAAGACTGCTCAACTGCCTAAAAGCGGGGAAAACACCCAAGTCAAACCCTTTTAATTTCTGTTTTGGACACAAAAACAATATAGTCAGAACATTTTATCAGCTGGCCCTCAAATTTCTCATCCAGACTTGCAGATTTGTACTGGGCTTAGGAAGCCGCTTCTTCTTCTAATATAACTTTGAAAAATAAGATTTAAAGACTGTCAGCTTAGGACACAAATGCTGAACAAATGTTTAATTTTTGAATAAAACGGGTAATGTGTCCATAAGCAAATCCACTGAAAATAATATTTTTAAAATGGAAAACGACATATGAATAAAGGAAATCTGAGGTCTTTAGACCACTATTTATCATATCAGGGGAAAACAGAAAATAAAATAATTTTTAAAAGTCCAAATGCCTGTGCTTGTTGTCCAGGTCTCCTTTCTGCCTTGTTTTTGTGAATGCTGAAAGCAACAGCTTGGCTGGAGAACACCAGTCTTGACTGCATTTAAACCCTCCATGCATACATGGATGAGTGTCAATAAATACTGACAATGAGCCCAGGCAGAGGTCCAACAGAAACATGCCCTACAAGATTAGCAGCTCATTAACTGTGCCCAGAAGGTCAAAGACCAATTCTTGGTTCAGCTATCAACAACAGCTTTTTAACAGCATAGGTGTCAAAATGCATACAGTAATTAACTCTCACCTGGGCATTTATAACACAGAATCTTTTTTTAAAATCTTCTAATAATTTAGGAAAATATAAATACCAGGCAAGGTGCAACTGTGAAATCCCAACAGGGATAAATATCTAGTTATGCTAGCTATATTGAGAGTTTTACTATGTATTAGTTATATTTAGTGCGAGGCATGTTCACTTTATGTTTTAAGATTTCTGGCCTATATCACTTGTCCCTGGCACTATCATAGACTCTTGCTTTCTATTTTAAATAACGGGTCAGGTGATACTTGTCAACCAAAAGTCCTAGAAGCCAGTGCCCACTGATCTTAGGGCATTTTTCAGTAGCGGACACATTCATAGTATTATTACAAATGAAAAACAGCCGTGAATGCTAAACTTTTGACATAACTTTGTTTTATTTTGGATATCTAAAGATGTTTTCAATACAGATTATTAAACTATGACTGTAAAAACCTCCAGAAAAGCATCAGATATTAAAAAGTGGAAATATTCTCTCCAGACCATGAAGAAGTGAAAGCCCAGTCAGCACACATTGCTTTCGGTCCTTTCCTCTTGCTGGAATCCCAGCTGTCATCAAGTTTACCCTTTCACTTCACAGCTGAGTAAAATAGGAGGCCGTCTGTGCTCCATCACACTTAACTGTGCCTCCTGCTTCATGCAAGAAAACTCTTGATGCCCTAGAAGGCTGCAGTGACAGCAGAGCATGCCCACACTCATCACTGCCAGCTCTGCTGCTCTGTGCTGGGCCCCCTCTTACCTGGAGGGGCCAGCCACCTATGAAGAGGGAGTGCAGCACAGTCTTATGATGCTTTGGTCCTCTATATTGCTTTCTGTGGGGCCAAGGAATATAGAAAACAAAACAAACAAAATGCACACAGAAACAAACAATTAAAAACAAAACAAAACTTTTCTGACCAAAGACAAAGAAGAAAATATTACCTTTTTGTAATAATTTCTCTCCAAGAGACTGACTCATTCACAAATTCTCTGAAATTATCATTTGTCACAATTATGCCACCAGTTTTGTCCGCTAAGTGTAGGAGAAACCTATGGTAATATAAGAGAGTTTAAAATGAGCAACAGGCATCCTTGGCTCAGAGAAGCCATGTTATAAGAAGAGAAGATTTCCTCTTCATAGGAAAACCATCAAAGAATTTAACCAAGGCTAGGCCACAGAAAAGTTTAGCCCCTATCAACTGAAGATCAATCAGAATGGTGAATATCTCTAAAATTATTAGCGTGATTATAAAACAGATTGTCTTTCATACAATTTCTTTTGTTAAATGATCTCAACTATAATTTATTCAAAAGTTGTATTGTCAATAAACAGTGTTAATAAGAATGCATGAGGACCAGAGCAGAGAATGAGAGCTGACAAGCCTGTGAAATCATTATTCAGATTTAAGTTACTGAGCAACAGTATTTTGGTTCTAAGGTTAGCTGCTTAGTACAATCAGCCTTACAATTCTTTTTCCTTTTTAAAAATTCATAGGTTCAAGCCGAGTGTGGTGGCTCATGCCTGTAATCTCAACACTTTGGGAGGCTGAGGTGGGCAGATCATTCAAGCCCAGGAGTTTGAGACCAGTCTGGACAACATGGTAAAACCCCGTCTCTACAAAAAAATACAAAAAATTAGCCGGGTGTTCCCTGTAGTCCCAGCTACTCAGGAGGCTGAGGTGGAGGATCAGCTGAGCCCAGGCAGGTGGAGGGTGCAGTGAGCCAAGATTGTGCCACTACATTCCAGCCTGGGCAACAGAACGAGACTGCTTCCAAAAAAAAAAAAATTCATAGGTTCACACTGCTCTGATTTAAAAAGAGGTACCTAGAATTGCCATTTTGTTTAGACTAAGTTATAGATTCACTCAAATGGAAGATATGACAGGATACATGGTGATAAAAAAGGGAAAGGATGAAGCAGTAAAAAAGACTTCCATTTCACTGCTGATTATTCATGCTTAGACCCTCTTAATAAGAAATCTGTGAGGATGTGAATTTTATCCCTTAAGTTAGGGTGACCACATTTGTCTAAGGCAATGTAGACAAAGATAATAAAAAATAAATTAAAGGACTCACTGGAATTAAAGGTAAAGACAACTGCTTTTACTAGCAGTGATGAGTACTTAACGGGGATTTAAAAAACCTCATTAGTTTCAGAGATCTTAGAAAACCTTGGAAAGTAAATATGACTTAATTCTTTGGCTTTATTAAATAACATTTTACAAATGATTTCTAACTGGCGTGAGTTGTAAGTGGTAATGTTTGCCCAGAAGTACTAACAAAAATAGGCAGTAAGGCTTCTGAGTTCATGTACTATGAATGAGAATATACATGCATGTCCTCTAAAAACCCAAAGAGCCGTATCAGCCAAGCAAGAGCTTAGTCTGCATACTTGTACATGTGTTCCAACCCTGCTGGTGTGAGAATGAAGCTGCTGTGTTAAAGGACCTGAGCCCTGCAGGGTCCCTGCCCGTGTCACAGAGCTGAGAAGGAAGTGTCCTTCCATTCTGCCTTCTAGTACTTCTCACCTATCCCCCAGGCACCCACATATGGTATCCTCTTTCGTTTCTTCCATGCCACCTGATTCTCACCCATCAGATCTGGTCTTGCATACCAGCCTGGTGCAGGGCAAGGGACTGCCAATGAGAAGGCCCTTTTGGTGAATGAATATATGTCTGCTGTGGTCCCAAGCCCCACATCCTTCTGCCCAGGCCCTCTTTTCATCTCTGACCCATTTGACTATCATTCACTAGCTTGGGTCACAAGCTAAACACTATCTTCAACGGAGTGGTGTTTTGGTGGAACACAGGCAAAAACACCAGGGTTGTTGTTAGTGCTATAAGCCAGATGAAAATAAACAGGGCAAATGCAGGGGAGAAAAGAATAAACAGCTACCACTAGGCTCCCAAATACTAGTAGACTTGCTACTAATTTCATACCATGAGGAGGATTTTAAAAACTGGTCCTATTTCCATTGGTTAAGTTTGGAACCTTCTCTTATTCAACCACAGCAAAACTCCCTTCTGTTACTTATGCACATGTCTTCTCAAAATTCTTTAGGGCAGAAGGTGCATCTGAATCATGCATGTCCCCAGAACCTACCTCGGTGTATCAGATTTGGTTAGTGCTCAATAAAGTTTTTAGAAAAAATTTAAAAAGGGCCAGGTGCAGTGACTCATGCCTGTAATCCCAGCACTTTGGGAGGCCGAGATGAGTGGATCATCTGAGATCAGGAGTTTGAGACCAGCCTTACCAACATAGTGAAACCCTATCTCTACTAAAAATACAAAAATTAGCCAGGCGTGGTGGTACATGCCTGTAATCCCAGCTACTTGGGAAGCTGAGGCAGGAGAATGGCTTGAACCTGAGAGGCGGAGGTTGCAATGAGCCGAGATTGTGCCATTGCACTCCAGCCTGGGTGACACAGCCTGGGTGACACAGAGAAACTCTATCTCAAAAACAAAACAAAATATTTAAAAGGTACAGACTAAATCTTGGTGACTCAGATGCACTAGTACCTGCTTCCTGAGTTATATGCCAAGCTAAGAAATGCAGGCTTATAGGCCGGGTGTGGTGGCTCACACCTGTAATCCCAGCACTTTGGGAGGCCAAGGTGGGCAGATCACCTGAGGTCAGGAGTTCAAGACCACCCTGGCCAACATGGAAAAACCCTGTCTCACTGCAACCTGCTAAACTAAAAATACAAAAATTAGCTGGGCATGGTGGTGCGTGCCTGTAATCCCAGCTACTTGGGAGGCTGAGGCAGGAGAATCGCTTGAACCCAGGAGGCAGAGGTTGCAGTGAGCTGAGATCGCGCCACTGCACTCCGGTCTGCGTGACACAGTGAGACTCCATCTCAAGAAAAAAAAAAAAAAGAAAGAAAAGAAATGCAGCTTACTCCTATCACAGTAGGGTCAGTTGAGACACTTCTATTATTCAGAAGAAACCCTGAGGACCCAGGCATTACAATAATAGGCTAAGTCACTGACCAAAAGTAGACTGAGAGGAGATAATATTTGAAACCATTTTCAAGTCTGCCACACTAAGACAAGACAAACATTACTTTTAGCACTTACCAACCAGAGACTACAATATCTGCTTTTACTTATAGATTTTCAGCCATGTTTACTAAAACACAAAAAGAGTTTCTTTTGTGGTGTTTCTAAAAACTATGTAGCAAATATCACTGAGCATATCACCTTAATGACCATAAATATTAAACCCACTGCATCAAGCAGGTCCTCTAAAAGTGTGGACCTGTCCAGCAGAGCAGGTGGCTGGCTCCTCACCACCCCACTCCAACCTTAGGAAGGAGAATGGCCTTTCATACCTGTCATCATGAGAAGCAATTCTTTCTCCAAAGACCATCCGGGCAGGAGTTAAAGATAATATTCCGAGCTCCTGGAGCTGGGTTAAGAAGTGCTGTTCTGTTCATGGAATAAGTTGAATATACATTCAGAAAAGGGCTATCTTCCCAAATGTATCAAGAAATGAAAGTACACTCAAATGTTTCACTTGGAGAGCTGTAGAAAACCTTTTTTCTATTGACTCAATTTTAGTAACTCACTAGGAAGAAAAAAAATACAAGCAAGACCCATACTAAGGCAAAAACAACATATGAACTAACTTCAGTTATTTTTTAAACATAAGAAGATTAAACTCATTTGCTTCTCAAGAATAGTAGGCCAGGCACGGTGGCTCACACCTGTAATCCCAGCACTTTGGGAGGCTGAGGCAGGTGGATTACTTGAGGTCAGGAGTTCAAGACCAGACTGGCCAACATGATGAAACCCTGTCTCTACTAAAAATACAAAATTAGCCAGGTGTGGTAGCGTGTGCCTGTAATCCCAGTTACTCAGGAGGCTGAGGCAGGAGAATCGCTTGAACCCGGGAGGCAGAGGTTGCAGTGAGCTGAGACAGCACTGCTGCATTCCAGCCTGGGTATTTAATGAAGCCTACCTCAAAAACTCTTTCAGAGCTATACTACAAGAAGTAGAGGACAAAGACAGGGATGATAAGAGACCCTGAGAGAGGGTAGGGGTGGGGCTAGGGCAGATCTAGGGATAGGAGGGACAAATGGTTCTACCACAAGAAAGATCCCTATGCCAAGAGTCTGTTGAAGCCTCCTCCTACTGGCCTATCCAACTTCTCAACGGTGTCCATACAAATATTTGCCAGTTTTCATGGGGGTGGCTGGTGACAGTGGAGAATGGAGGGTCAAAGCTATATTTTAGAAAACCAGTAATAGGAAAAAGCAGCTAAAAGCTCATGGCCTGAGATTCCCACACCTGCATTCCCTACAATGGTACTCACCACTGACTTAAGCAATGCAGAGCACGTAAGCACTAAGAGACTCCTTCGGCAGGGCGTGGTGGCTCCTGCCTGTAATCCCAGCACTTTGGGAGGCTGAGGTGGGTGGATCACAAGGTCAGGAGTTCGAGACCAGCCTGGCCAATAAGATGAAACCCCGTCTCTACTAAAAATACAAAAATTAGCCGGGCGTGGTGGTGTGTGCCTGCAGTCCCAGCTACTCGGGAGGCTGAAGCAGAAGAATCGCTTGAACCCAGGAGGCGGAGGTTGCAGTGAGCCGAGATCATGCCACTGCACTCCAGCCTGAGCGACAGAGTGAGACTCCGTCTCAGAAAAGAAAAAAAAAAAAAAAAAAAGAAGAGAGAGACTCCTTCAGGGATCCAATCACAAAAATAACAAAATGAGTCGATCTGCTTCATTCCTTATGTACCCTCTGTTAAGATGAATATGCTCTTCAAAATGGGGGAAGTTGGGAATACTTGGGAACTGTGTGGTTTGACCATTTCTGCCCCACTAGTGACTAAATTTCACTTCCTGTTTAATGTGCTGGGCAAGTCCTGTACTGACCCTCCTTCCCCACAATCTACTTTATTTTTCCAGGCCCTCTGATGTGTTAAGTTGCCTGGCACAGCCCTTTCACCTATCTTCCTATCATGACCTATGACACAAACAACCTGAAGTTGGAACATTTCATGATTCATAATAAGTTCAAATCTTTCGTGTGTGGCCTGCAAGTCAGCCAGAGTACTTTATGGTTAACAGAAATGATTTATGTTAAGCCTTAAATAGACTGTTAAAAAGACATAACAAAGGGGCCAAATTTATGAAGTGACTTCAAAAATACTATCTAAACAGTCAGAAATCCAGCCTAATAAAAAGACATTTTTTAGAAAGTAAAAAGAAAACGTGATATATAATGAACTCTTAACATAACTTCCTGTATAAATAACTATGTTAACTTTCCATCCTACCTCCTAGTATTTGTGATGCTGTGGCACTCTCTTCAATTGATGTTTTGCTAGGTGCAGTAGATTTACAATTTTATTTTTAAAGCCGCTGCCTATGGCACACAGCTCTATTCTAAATAGCATGCGTTGCAATTATAAGCCGACTCATTAAACATTTCACTAGAAATCTGAAAAAATCAGCTTGCCTCACCTGTGACATTAGGATCACGCCTTGTTCTCCACTGAGGGACAAATACAGTGATGTTTCTGTTGCCAAGCTTCCAAAAATATTCAACTGCAATTGCAATTCCACGACAAGAAAAGAACTTTTTCAGACCATGGCTAGAAATAACAAAGTAAAGAAAATAAGTAAAGTTTATTTCTGTTTAAAGCACAGTAAGTTTCATCATGAAAAGTTAACATACACATACAACAAACAGTAAGAACAAAGTTTCCTTTAATATTCTTACATTTTTGGCATTTAGTTGCATAAAGTTAGGATGGAACCCACTGCAGGGGACAGAACTCTTAATAGTGTCTTAGGATTTTTCTCACATTTTGTTAATCTAACTGGGTGTGGTGGTGTGATAGAAAGCAGTGAGCTCCATGGTAATACTTGTTCCCTGTGACAGAAGAAAGGGACAAAGATGTGACATGGTCATAACCCCTGCAACCTCCAAAGATGCTGCTGTGTCCTGTCCCAGGAGGGCTCCACTCTTTTTAGGGAATATTTACCCAGTTTACAGCTTACGAGAAACATGTTGAGGGCAAGACTCAAATGAAACTAATGGGGGGCCGTGAAAGGCTATTTTAAGAATGCAGAAAGCAGGGAAAAAAGGTAAAAAAAAAAAAAAAAAAAAAAAAATTAAAACAACAACAACAATGAACAGTAAAGAACACAGGTCAGCACACTTTTTCTGTTAAGAGCCACAGTCTCTGTCATACCACCCAACTCTGAATGTGAAAACAGCCACAGACAACTGTAAGTGAATGTGTGCGGCTGTTCCACATTTACAAAAACAGGTTGCGGGCCTGATTTGGCCCATAGTTTACAATCCTTGGTATAGAGGATTAAAAAATGCCCACCCCTCCATCCATAACACATTTCAACGGAAAGGAAGAAAGTACTTAAATTTTACTCTCCAGCAGTTAATTAAATGTGGAGATAAAAAAGTGTTAAAAGTTTAAAATTCTGCAGGTGGTAATTTGTCTACTCATGGGTATTAGAAAGAAAAAAAGACTAAAATCTCAAACAGTGATGCTCTAATTTATGAAATTAGCATAATCTATGTTCACTGCTTCAGTGGTCACTTAGATTCCAGCGACAATACTCCCTGCATCTTCAGTCCTATCTTCTCTCCACGTCTAATGCTGCATGCCAAAACTGCTTTGTAGAAATACTTCACTTGAAAGTTCTGCCATGATGGGCATATGTGTCCCGAGTTAAACCCAGGCTCTCCTAATTCCAAGCTACCCTGCAAATTCCAGTGAAACTAACTTTTAAATGCGGCCCAAGGCCTTTGATTCTGCTCAGGGCCTTCAAAGACACTGTCCTACACTAATCCTGCCTGGCTTCCAGGACCCCTCCTCATCTGACTCGTCAGAAACGATCTGGCCAAGTGACCCTCCCACTACCATAAGACAACCCTCTTGGTTTTGGCCAGGTCTTGCTATCTCACCCCTCCCGGTCTCTGAGCCTTTCCTTATGTTGCTTTCTATATGTGCGATGCTCTTGCACCTTTCCTTGCTCCTTCTTCAAATGCCCTCAGGACTGAATGGGCTGAATTCTGGCCCCTCTTCTTCCATGAAGCTATTTCTAGACACAGGGCCTCTCTCAACCTCCTTCCTCTTCTGAGTTCCAATCGTGTATGGTGCACCAGAATCACAGAGATAGAATAGCATTTAGATGCCTGTTAGAGAAAGGAGTCACTAGGGAAAGAGGAGCCTGCCTGGGTTGCACAGCCAGGGGGATGAGATGGATCATACTCCGGCTTCCTCACGCCTGCCCTTTCCATGACCCCACAGTGGGATTGTCACCCCAACTGCATGTGCGTTCCTTGAGAGCAGGAACAGGGTAGAGTCACAAGAGCTACGCACAGACTCCTCTTTTTAAAGGCTATTTCTTTTTCAGTGAACCATAAATAAGATATTTCAGAGGCTCTTACTCCAGAAAATATATGTAAATAAACACACCCAATCTTGATAATTCAGGAGTGCTTTGTTTATATAAAGGCATTCAAATATGGCAAGAAGGTAACCAAGTGACATTTTTAACTAGAAAAAAGACTGGGGGTGGTTCTTTAAAGGGGGCCTTTTTTAATCTTCCAAAAACAATAAATCATCCATCACTCTAATTGCTTAACAGCAGGGACACGCCTACAGTTAACATCAACCACAGCCCTAATTTGAAAATCCACAACAGAACAACCTGCTGGTTCTTAGAAAAACCAAGAAATATGTATATTTAGTCCTCAAAAGGATAACCTTTGAGATAACTGCACTGAAAAGGTTTTTAAGGTGGCTCCCTGATTATTTGACAGATACAAATGTGTGCTACCTACTCTCCCTCTTTTCCTTAACAGCTTCTGGTGATGGCAAGAGGAGGAACTGGATAGAGGAGGAGTACCCAGTTCCATTCCACCGGCTCACTACGTAACAAGGAAGGAAATGCAGACCGATGAATTCTGCTGCCCTGGACTCTTACAAGTCTAGAGGGGGAACAGATGGAGTTTCTAGAAACATCAGCTCTCAACTAAATTCCAAAGTGTTATTCTCAGTAATAAGATCATATCACTTTTGATACTCTAAAAAAATCTCAGGAATGGAATTAAAATAGAGGTTCAAAATTCTGGTGGAGAACATACAGATTTACCCAAAAAATAAAACTACAACAACAAAAAATTAAGTGAAGCCAAATTATTGTCCTCAAAATAATACAGAGGGTCGATTAAGGACCCTTCAAGTCCTATACCCTGAGCAGGCAGACATGTGCTTACTCATCACTGTCTCCTAGCCTCTCTGCAATCAAACCAGAGTAGCATGTTGACGGGTAAACCCAGACCAAAGGTCTATTTTGACCCAGAGACAAAGTATATATATAATAACACCTTGCTACTTATGGGAAGGCCAAAGCTCTGGGGCTCCCAGTTCCAAATGCAGAATGAACAGTTAT